>NC_138203.1:144882198-145624698 GCF_964194415.1 Vipera berus | reverse complement strand
CCAATGTGTGAGAGCAGCCTCAGGGTATACCACCTCTGCCACATGCTGTCAGCCGTAATCTTGGAAGTGAGTCAGGTGATTGCAGTGACTTCAAATACAGTGCAATGCCAGTAGTGTATTTGCCTAGAGAGGAGAGAACATTGATGGCCACTCACTCATGGATATGGCTTCTGGCCTGTCTTCTGGAAAAGCTTTTCTTGGCTCAATTCAATTTTATTTGAAGCATGCGGCTGTGAGATTGCTAAAGACACTCGGAGAGACCAGGGGTGGCCCTTTTATGACTTGTGGACTTCAACTCCCAGAATTCCTCAACCAGGCTGGCTGAGGAATTCTGGGAGTTGAAGTCCACAAGTCATAAAAGGACCAAGTTTGAAGACCCCTGGTCTAGATCTAACATCTACCCAAATGCCATAACCTAAATATAGCTGAGAAAGGTCTGATTCTTGTAAATGACTAGCTTAAAGTCAAGCTGAGCATCACTTCAAATATTAGAAGATAAATATGTCACAAGTCAGCATGTGTGTCTTGTGCTCACAAAAAGCATGATGAAATATTGTGTGGTTCTTTACACACACTCAGCACAACAGATACCAGTGATTCAGATGTTTATTTCTCTTTTTGGTACTGGGCAGCGAACCAGTTAGTAATTCATTTCCAGAAGAGTTCTGAAGAATTCAGTATCAATTGCCTATGAATTCTACACACCCCATACACAATGTTGTCTGAAGCTGGAGTACAACTGTGTATCACAGCTGAGGGTCTTCAGGTCTTCAAAGATCCAGACCATCAGACGCTCCAGTCTGTGGTGCTGCTTTGCTATCTAATAACTCTTCTCCACATCCCAGCTTGAGTGACATGCAGTCCCCAGCATTATTTTGCAGCTCGTCTTATCTTTCAAAATCAACACGACAAAATTAATTGACAAACCACCCAAATCATATGACACATTTGTCTTTTTCTGTTTTGCAAGTAAGATGATTAAAGCTCTGATAGGGTTGATGCCTCTATTTTACTTAGCCCAAAAGTCTATTCTAAAATCTCAAGAACTGCACCCCTGAGTCATATCCTTTTGTCACCATGATGAACTTGCAACATGGGGGAAAAAACAAATCAACAAATTCTGATGCAGTAGAGGAGAATCTTTGTAGCTCAGGGTGGAACTGTGAAATCTTTGGTGCCCTCTGGGCTTGGTTGTTTGCTTGTAGACATTTCATGACCCAACTAGGTAACATGAGCACCAAAACCTTCACAAAGAGACACAAATAAAGGATGGTCCCTGATTGGAAAAAAGGCTGTCCTCCCCATTCTACATGATCATTTACGTTTTACTACTTACCATACTACCACTATCCATCCTGCCAAAATGCCCAGGGTTGAGACTTATCTATGAGATAAGTCAAAATGCTCTAGACATGGGCACACATTGGCATTGTCTGCCCAAATGAATTCCATCACTACAAGATGGGAAGCAGCGAAGAGTCTGCTGACAATTTTCAGTCTCTTGCCAAAAATGGGCAAAACAAAGCATCAACTGTGAAAGATGCATCCTCAAAAAAGCATATTCTTTGGCAAAATTCATTCCAAAAGTGCATATGAATGCAGCTATCATAAAGCAAACATTGCACTTACATATAAACCTCTCTAAGTTGAAAGTTATTAACAGTAAGAAATGAGAATTTCCCAGGTTTTTTATTTATGCCCCCAAATGTTGGAACAGAATGTGTACAATTTTGTGGACACAGACATGAGCAGATTAAGATTAATCCTGCACAGTTCTACCCCATTTATATTTTCTTAACCCCTAGTTTTTTTCCAAGCCGAAGGAGTCAGTACAGAGAACTCAGACCTATTTTTGCTCAATTTAGGAATTTCTGAATTTTAGCTGGATTTCTGTAGACCATAAAAGGTTTGGAACAGGGATAATGAACCAATTTTTTTGCCCCCAGACTAAATGAACACGTGATTTCCCTTTCAGAGATTGCAAGCCAGTGGGGCAAAAGCTACAACAAAGTACAAACTACAACTACAGTGTAGGTGTACCCTGCACCCTGTTTCCTCCGATGGAACAGCTTGCCTTCAGAAGTTGTGGGTGCTTCATCACTGGAGGTTTTTAAGAACAGACCGGATAGCCACTTGTCTGGAATGGTATAGGGTCTCCTGCTTCAGCAAGGGGTTGGAGTAGAAGACCTCCAAGGTCCCTTCCAGCTTTATTCTGATTGAGAAGATATGCAGATACAGAAGTGCATACTGTATATACACAGAACTGTGGAAAAAGGCATCCCTATTCATTCTCGCCCAGAAGACGTATGTCTATGATCATTGCAAAGAGCCTTGGTGGAGCAGTGGGCTAATGCCTCCTTAAGTAACACCAGCTGCCTGCAATTAGTGCAGGTTCGCATCCCACCAGGCTCAAGGTTGACTCAGCCTTCCATCCTTCCGAGGTAGGTAAATGAGGACCCAGATTGTTGGGGGCAATTAAGCTGACTTTGTAATAATGCCGCTTGGGGTGTGTGTGAAAGCCCTAATAAGCAGGCATATACATAGAATGAAGGCTACTGCTAAGCTTGTAAGCTGCCCTGAGTCTTCGGAGAAGGGCGGGATATAAATGGAATTTTTAAAAAAGTGTCAGCCCTTTGAGGTAGTCCAGACAGGAAACCAAAACCATGAGCACTAGCTCTACATTTATTCTGAAAGTCTGAAAGAACGTCTCCTCTCCCTTGCCTCTACTTGCCATAGGACTAGGGAGCTATCTTCTGAGCTATCTTTACTACCCACACAGGCTTCTTTTGGACTCAGATTTCTCTTTTCAGACTGTTTGTCTAACTTGCAGCTCTCCCTCCTGTCTCTGCAAGCTTATTCTCACAGCCCATTTTTTTCACAGAGCCCCTTCACATCACACTCAGATACACACTCATTCATACCCAGCAATTCTTATACATACCAGGATATCACACACACCCACACACACAAAGAGGAACATTCTTCTACTGAAACTATGACAAAGGGTCAAGCAGTGAACTAGCCTTGAGTCCTTGCCCAGGTGCAAAAGGCATAAGCCTGACCCTCCTCAACATCCACAAAGGATGCTCCTCAAGTATCCTTATCTGCTTCTTCCCAGAGGAAGGTCAGCAGTTTGGCGAAGATTCAACTGATAGTTGATAAGAGGAACAGGATGGTGAGAAAGCAACCGGAGCTATTCATAAATAGCTAAAGCAAGCATCTTTATTGTTCTCTACCTATATTACAAGAATCTTCCCCAAACTGATTGCCTTCTCCTGGGAACAAACAGATAAAGTTTCATGGATGTTGGGGAGGGTCAGGCTTATGACTCTTGCATCTCGGAAAAGACTCAAGACTAATTCACTGCTTGACGCTTCCTTCCAACCTGGCTGGCAGTTTCCCAACAGCCATAGTCCCAATTAGGCGTGTCCTAAAAGCTACTTCTGCCATATTTTTTCAGACTTATATTAGAGGTTACATTGATCAGAAGCTTTGTTGTCCTACATTACAAAACAGCTAATTACATCAATAAAAAAAACCCCTAAGTCTACAGCTACCGAGTGGCTAAACCATATAATGACATAGTCCACTCAACCTTTTGAGGAGGATTTATGGGTCTATGAAGCCCTAATGCAGGGTGCCACTGCACAAAGACCTAAAAACTCAAATAACTTTGCAGTTATGTTTTTGAATGATATTCCAGGAGAGTTTCAAAATAAATTCTATGCACACATATTCAAACAATCCCAGCTTTGGTTTAATTTGCATCAATTCTCAATTATAGAAGCTCTGGCCCAAATCCTATGAAATCCACTGGAAAGTGGTGTTTTTTTTAATTTAATTGCTTCACTAGATTGTGGACAGAGCCCTTACTCAACCAAACCAGAAACAGGAAATGTAAAGGTCAAGTTGTTTGAATTGTATTTCAGTGAACTGGATTTTTAGCAAATTTTCAGAAATAAATATGGCCACTAACCAAAGCAGGCCACATTATACTAGTCTTCAAAAATGTGGACATGTAAGGAGTAGACCACCCCATGACACTGTGGATTGTCATATTGATGCTCACAAGATGCAGCCATAACTACAGCCATTTTCTACATCCCACATAGCTGGAGTTTGCATATGATTATTGTAGCCATGTGGGGAACGACATTGTCACTGGCTTTCCCTGTGATGGATCAGAATAACCATGTGATGCGGATGCTAGTTCATCAGAAATGTGCAGGATTGAACACTTCCTCATCCTAAAAATAAAGCCTCTTTGGAAAATTAATATATGATCTTCCCAGCTTACCCTTCCCTCATGTGCTACTTTTTCTAGTGCAGCATGTGTTGCTTCCTTCAATTGTGGAGAATTAGTTGATGTTATCATCTTCAATTATTTGATATGTACAGTCGCAGAACAGATTGACAACTCTACCAATTTTAGGCTTCCTTCTGTTTTTCTCTCCTGACCATCCCCTATTCTCAATTAGTTTCACCTTTTCGCCATTGGCTTATAGATTTGATACACATTTTCATACACATTTCTCTTAAAATGTAGGTTTTTGCAATTATTTTGCAAGCTCCTTTTAGAAATCTTTTTTATGCTTATTTCAGGAATATTTTCCTTCCTTCCTTCCTCCCTAATTTTTCTTCCTTCCTTTCTTTCTTTCTTTCTTTCTTTCTTTCTTTCTTTCTTTCTTTCTTTCTTTCTTTCTTTCTTTCTTTCTTTCTTTCTTTCTTTCTTTCTTTCTTTCTTTCCTTCCTTCCTTCCTTCCTTCCTTCTCTCTCTCTCTCTCTCTCTCTCTCTTTCTTTCTTTCTTTCTCTCTCTCCTTCTGACATTAGATGGGTTCTAATCTTAAAATGGGAATTGGATTCATTTCTCCTGTATTCTTCCTGAGCAGCAACCAAAAGAAGTTTGTAACATCAGCCCACTTGCCCACCACCTAGAAAACCACAGAGGGCTAAAAAGGACAGTAATTCAGCTTGGAAAAATGACATCAGAGGGCAGGACAGCTCCACATTCCTGGTGAGGAATGCAACTGGGTCTGGAAAGCTGCCAAGAGCTATTGACCCTCTCTTGGGTAAATACATGCCAGTTGTCAAACTCACTAGAACACTTGAAACTCCTTGAAGTTCTGTGTTGCACTTTCTCCTATTTTCATTAATCGGGGAGTAAGTTACGCCAAGAAACGTAAGACACATTTACAAGAAAGCCCCCTTAGTCTCTGATTAAAACCGTAAAGTTTCCAAATGTTTCATTTTGGCTGGATTGCCTCCTTAGCCTTTGGTGTTACTGTTACTGTAAATAAAAGTTGAAAAATTATCTGAAAGACTTGGAGGTTTCTTAATGGGACCGCATCAACTGCTTTTCCTGTAATCCTGGTGGATTTTAACAGTCTCAGATCAAGATGTGTAAAAAATGAGGATAAAACTAGTATAAAATGTCATCCTCCTTCCAACCACAGAAAACAAATCATTTGTTTCCCTTCTCCCAGAAGACCTGAAAGGCAAGTGCTTAAATGATAGATTCATCTGTCCGTTCTGGTCTTCCTCCAAGCAAGGCAGAGCTTCAGAGCCAGATGTATTTCCTTGGCTGCATCAGAGGTGCCCAAGCCTCATTTACACAGGAGGTGAAGGAGAGATTAAATCTTCAGCGAGTAGCATACGGTCTTCCAGCACAAGCCTGTTCCCAATTTTCCCAGAGTTTCAAGAATTCATTCCAACAACATGGCTCAAAAATCAAGATTAACTTTCCCCCCCTTTTATTTCATGACTCATCCTGGAGAGAAAATAAACTCTGATCTGCCATGCCATACTGTCGCCCTGTTTTTGACATCACCTTGAATAGCAGTGCAGTGCATCTGTCTGGTAAAGTGAGCCCCTAAGAATGGAAAATAAGTAGAGATTGCAGAGATTTCTTTTGGCTGCCAGAGAATTCTTACTGGAGAAACTTTACTCCAGGAAAAAGAAAAAGGAAAGGAAAGGAAAGGAGCAGGGGGGTGGGGAGGAGGAGATTATTCCATCTCCAAATAATCTCTACCAAATTAATACTGGCAACCAGTATTCTCTTCCTTTGTTCCTCGGTCTTTTCCCCCCAGTTTACTTCTGCTCATTCCAAGGACCATTCCAGATTGTTCACTCTGAAGGCAACAGGAGAATCGTGAAGAACTTTTTTCCTCCCTTTCTGTCTTCCATTTTGAGGCAGAAAAATGACCTGACTGCCTACAATCTGCAAACATGCTCTCCAAGCCAAGCCTTCTATATCCTAGCTATCTAGGGTATTGCAAGAATACCTGCAATGTTGTTTATAATATCGCCAATAACTTAGGATTGTCCAAGCGAGCCGTTCCTAACTTGGTGCCCAGTTGGCAAGGGTTCTTGAGAGTCGAAACCCAGCACATCTGGAGGGCATCAAGTTGGGGAAGGCTTGGCTAAGCACAAGATCTCTGCTGCTCTCTCATCTTGGACCGCTTCAAGCCTAGTTCACAGTCAGATGTCTGCTTCCTATCCAGGATGCTTTTTGAAGGCAACAGGGATGTTATGTATTCTGAGCTTAAATGCTGCAAAACTACTTACTTAGACGATAGAACGAGGCCTTGTGCCATTAAGTATTCAGGTTGCAAAAAGCAGGAATATTACCAATTCAGCATCTTACAGTGCTTCCTCATTATCAAAAATTTCCATCTCTTGGTGCCTTTCCCTGGTTATATTCTATTTTTGTTTTCAATCAATTAATTCATTTGTTTACTTATTCACCACATCATTGGCCGTCTGCCCCCAGAACTGTCTCTAGGGCAATTTGCAGTATTATTCATGAAAACTGTGCAAAGATTCAGTCTGAAAACTCAGTCTGAAGGGGATACTGGCAAATCGCTGAATCACAAATCTTTACAAAACTGATCGTGTATTCAGACTGACCTTTGATATTTCTAAAACCTATTTGATGATTTGTGGGCCTTTTGCACAAAACCCCCTTTTTTGCCAAATCAAACAGAATCAACTCAGTTTGAGTCTCTTATATGGAAATATGAACTGATTAAATGATTTGAATTAGTCCTATTACATTCTGCACCCTATTTTTGATGTATTTTATTTACGTTGACTTAAATTGACTTGTTTCCAATTTCAAAGGTACCTCAAATTGGTACCCAATAGTAGAATTTTAGAATATAAAAGTATAATGATGTAAGATTGCAGGCACTGAAGAAGTGGCACATTTAAAATTATTTCTAAAATAATAATAATATTAATTAAGGTAGCAATACTATTGTGCAAGGGAAGGCTGCCAGGTGGATAAAAAAGTTACAAAAGTTTCACTCTATCCAAAAAGAGGAGAATCCAAGAACAGAGAGGGAAAGTACCCCTAGAGGAGTAACAGGAGACTTCACCCCATTGCAACTCAATCATTAATGCTATGAAGCCTGCCGGAAGTACATTCGGGCACCTCACCATAGAGTCCACTGGATAGAGCAGGCAATCTTTCTATGGAGATTGAGCTTTGCAAAAACAGATTCCTTTTTTTTAACAGATTGGCAGTGGAAATGCAGAGAAGTAAGGAGAAAGAAGGGAAGAGATAGAAGGGACGCAGTGGCTCAGTGGGTTAGGTCGGCAGTTTGGCGGGTCAAATCCTGAGTGCCACGTAGCAGAGTGAGCTCCTGTTACTCGTCCCAGCTTCTGCCAACCTAGCAGTTCAAAAGCACGTAAAAATGCAAGTAGAAAAATAGGGACCACTATGGTGGGAAGGTAACAGCGTTCCGTGTGCCTTTGGCATCTAGTCATGCCGGCCACATGACCACGGAGACGTCCTCGGACAGACGCTGGCTCTTCGGCTTTGAAATGGAGATGAGCACCGGCCCCTAGAGTCGGAAACGACTAGCACGCATGTGTGGGGGAACCTTTACTTTTACCTTTAAGGAGAAAGATCTAATTGTGGAAACTGGTAAAAAAAATCACGCCCAAGGCCCTGGAAGGGTGCACATTTGGACCCTGATTTCAACAATTCTGCAACTGTTGAGATGTTGGTGTTTTTGAGCCTTTTTCCTAGCCAGAGATTTTATTTTTAATTTCCTATTGTTTTTATGCTGAATCAACTCGAGAACTAACTTCTAAGAAACCTAAAGGAATGAGTCATCCTGACTGCTCCAGTGTGGGATTAAGTTTGTATTACAGGGGATGCAGGATTATGATGTAAGTGCTCAAAATCCAAAGAGAGTGGGATGACCAGGGCTTTTTTTCTCATAGAACGCTCAGAACGGAGTTCCGGCACCTTTTTTGGATGGAACCTTGTAGGGTAGCAAGACAGGTTGTATGACATGTGTGAGTTCCGGCACCTTTTTCTTTTACAAAAAAAGCACTGGGGATGACTACGGGCAAATATGAATTGTATGCTATTTCAAAATAATTATGTGAAGACATGAAATGAAATTAAGAAAGACATGTTAAAATGAGTGAAAAGAAAATTGTCACTGTCAGAGAGAATCTCTATGATAAAAATGAATGTTTTGCTAAGAATGTCTTTGTTTCAGACAAAAACATTTTTAGAATTCAAGTACCATTTAAACAATGGCAAACAGCTATATCTAAATGTATAAAGTAAGGGAAAAATCCACAAGTAAAATATAAAGTATTACAAGATGCAAAGGAAAGAGGAGGACTGAGTTATCAGATTTAAAATTATATTTTTTTGCTTATTGTTTGGTCTGGATGAAAAAATGGATGTTACTGAGAAATAAGAGACTTTTAAAAGTAGAAGGTCACAACCACCTGAGGTTTGGATGGCAAGGATATTTATGGTACAATGGAGTTAAAATTAAAGTGAATTTCAAAAATCATCGTATTCGGCATGCCATATGGAGAATATGGAATAGATATAAATTCAAAACACCTTTACAGATTTCAGCTCGAAAAGCATATTGCAGAAGAGAAACAGCAGACAAAGGCAAATGGTTGACATACCAGAAATTATTTGAAAACCATCAAGGGGAATTTAAAATTAAATCAAGAGAACAATTAATAACAGAAGGATACAGTTGTCAATGGTTTTCCATTTACAGTTACCAGAAATGTACAAAAGGACTTATTGCTTGGGGCAAAGTCAGAGCTGTGCTCTGATGATGAATATATAATTGCTAAAATGTATAAACATTCGTTGAAATTTGAAACCAGAAAGACAGGTTAAAGAATATATGATAAAAGTAGGCTAAGAATGTTGGTTATACTGTACAGATAGATCAATGTGAAGATATGTGGTCAAAAGGGTTGAAATTTGCATTGTGTTTGTCAACTCTGCAATGAGCCTGGCTGTAGCCATCTTTTTCTTCATTCTAGGTTGCCACACAGGATGGAGGGAGTGGGGTTTGCCCAGGTGCTTCACTAGTCATGATAATCTTCAAGATTTTTAAGAGAAAGATAAAGTTCTCTCCACAATTGTTTTTATTGGGTATTGTTGTAGATTGTGATACTAAAGAAACTAATCTGATGTTGAATTTGATAACAGCAGCACAGTTACTGGTGGGACAATACTGGAAGAAGGATAGTTTGCCTACTATAGAAGAATGGGTGTTTAAAGTATCGAATCTTGCAGAAATGTCTAAGGTTTCTGCTTATTTGAAGGATCATTCACAAGAAAGATATATTTCAGTTTGGAGAAGATGGATAGATTATATTCAGAATAAATATGGGACTAAAAAGTTCCACTTAGCTTATGAGTAGATTTTAGAGGGATATTGTTATTAATTTTACTATTAGTATTGATTATATTTTTGTTTAAGTTATTATTATGTTTTTAATAATTTGAATGTATTTGTGTTAAAGGGGAGTTAAAGCACATTATGAATTTGGTTAATTTTATAATGGATAATTTTAGTTAGAATATGATTATTATATCTATAACCCTGTATTCAGCTCTGGGAAGTGGGGGGGGAAGGGGGGTGGTTTGGGGTGGGTGGGTTTTGGGGATATGTATTGTAAAATTTTTTTGTAAAACTCTTTAATAAAAAAAAGTAGGCTAAGAATGTTGGTTATACTGTACAGATAGATCAATGTGAAGATATGTGGTCAAAAGGGTTGAAATTTGCATTGCGTTTGTCAACTCTGCAATGAGCCTGGCTGTAGCCATCTTTTTCTTCATTCTAGGTTGCCACACAGGATGGAGGGAGTGGGGTTTGCCCAGGTGCTTCACTAGTCATAATAATCTTCTGTCCCGTGGGAACCAAGTTCATCTACTGCTCCCATGATCAGGGACTGGGCGTTGTATTAGAAAGCCCGCCAAATGAATGTATTGGGGAACATAGTGATGGCATAGTTTTGTGGGTCGGACATTATACCTTGTAACTGAGAAATTTTAGTGGGAATTTCAGCCTTGTTTTCACTTTTGATTGTGCCAATACTTTGTAACTAATAAACACGTCCTTTGAGGAATTTTCAAGCCTCGGAGTTCTGCTTTATTTGTCTCTGTCTGTCGGAACCATGACAATGTTATGATCTGAAAGAAAATGTTCATGAAAGATACTGTTGGCACATGACACCAGAAAAATGATTCAGAATGTATAAAGACACCTCAAAGGTACGATGAAAATGTGAACAGCACGAAGGGACATTTTATCATGCTTGGTGGACATGTTAAAAAGCTAAAAAATACAGAGGATTTTAAAGATTTAATAGAATCCAGAACTCTTTCTTTTAGGACTGATCGATAAACAGTTAGAAAAAATGATGGAATATTATTTTAGTATATGATTATTGTGGCAAGATTATTATATGCACAGAAATGGAAAGATTCAACGCTAACCGCTATGGAAGAATAGTTGGTGAAATTGAAAAAACCTGCGGAGATGAATAAACTAATTTCTTTGATTCGAGACAAGACAGTAGATTTATTGATGACTGGAAACTTCTTATGGATGTCTTGCATAAAAATAAAAAATAAACTTGTGTCTTATGGTTTTAATAATTAGGTAGGGTAGATGTATAGGAAGAGGTTTTTTCTGATGTGACTTTAGAGAGAGAGGTTAAATATAATTGCAATTGTAACTACTGTGAAAAATATCAGAAGTCACTTTATGTGTCTCTTTACTTTCTTTTCTATTTATGTTTTTCTCTTTTTTGCATTGTTTACTTTTTCCTTGATATCTTTGTTTTCTTCTCTTCTTCCTGGATTGCAAGTACATCACATGTACAATAGTATCACAATAATTAAGGGCTTTCCTAGAGGTTTCGTGTGAGATGAGTAGCATTTAATGAGCATGAATAAAGATCTTCCTTGCTTTTAGAACAGGGAGAGGCAACCGGAGGCCCTAAGGCCACATGTAATGTTTTGTGTCCACCATAGGACTCTTCAGCTGCAATAAGTGACATAAGTGAGCCTTGGTGGAGCAGTGGGCTAATGCCTCCTTAAGTAACACCAGCTGCCTGCAATTAGTGCAGGTTCGCATCCCACCAGGCTCAAGGTTGACTCAGCCTTCCATCCTTCCGAGGTAGGTAAAATGAGGACCCAGATTGTTGGGGGCAAATAAGCTGACTTTGTAATAATGCCGCTTGGGGGTGTGTGAAAGCCCTAATAAGCAGGCATATACATAGAATGAAGGCTACTGCTAAGCTTGTAAGCCGCCCTGAGTCTTCGGAGAAGGGCGGGATATAAATGGAATAAAAATAAATAAATAAAATAAAAAATAAGTCCCTGCAGAATTGGGCAGAAAACAGAAGAAAAGTGTAATGTAAACCCTAAATTAGGACCAATGGGATTATAAAAAGTTATTAAAAAACTACCAAAAACTTAGAATCCCCTTAGACATTTCTGGACTCATCCATGCCTGACAAGTCCTTATTATTTAATAAAATTACCCCATTGCTCCCCCCAAAAGTAAAACATTTAGACTATTTTATTATTTTACTCTTAGGTTTTCTTTTCAAAGTATGAGATTGTATAAAGTCACACATGGGTGACAGTGTTTCACATTTGTACACTGTGAGAAATGGCTATCATTCCAACACCATCAGTAGCACGAGGCACTAGTCGATAATGGGAAAAGATTTATTGAACATGGCTGTCTGCTACTTCCTCCCAAGAAATTATTTTCTTACAAGAATTCTGTTAAACATGAAGGTTTCAGCAAAGACAACCCCCCTTTTTCCCCCCTTCTGATGTGTTTTGAGGTTCGGTATAATTCTTTGCTGTCCAGCAAAGGATTGTTAAATAGTTGCACTACGGCAAAAGAAAAAGAAGACTTTTCTAGCAAGGAAATTGATACGCATGTGGAAGCTGAGCTATCCCAGAAGAAATTTTGCAAAATGTCTGCAGTTATACCAATAAGAATATAGTGCTGGACTTAAATGCCTGGAATTAAAAATTCCACAGAGACAGGCCTTCCAGGGTCCAAGAGGCTGGAACAGGAAAATATGCTCTGCTTAGCAACAAATGTAATATAAATTACATATATAAAGAGACATACAGAATAACAGAGTTGGAAGGGACCTCAGAGGTCTTCTAGTCCAACCCCTGCTCAGGCAGGAAACTATACCATTTCAGACAAATGGTTGTCCAATCTCTTCTTAAAAACCTTCAGTGTTGGAGCACCCACAACTTCTGGAGGCAAGTCATTCTACTGATTAATTGTTCTAACTGTCAGGAAATTTCTCCTTAGTTCTAAGTTGCTTTTCTCCTCGATTAGTTTCCAATCCATCCGTTGCTTCTTGTCCTGCTTTCAGGTGCTTTGGAGAATAGCTTGACTCCCTCTTCTTTGTGGCTGCCCCTGAGATATTGGAAGACTGCTATCCTCTCACCCCTTGTCCTTCTCTTCATTAAATTAGACATACCCAATTCCAGCAACCGTTCCTTATATGTTTTAGCCTCCAGTCCCCTAATCATCTTTATTGCTCTTCTTTGCACTATTTCTAGAGTCAAATGTGAGGTTTGCTGAAATATTTAGCAATATTTAACATTTTGTTTTACATTATTTGATTCCTAACCAAATTTTAATATTCTCCCTCCAGAGAGCTTTCCTATTTAATAGTCTGCCAAAGTCTATCTTCTGTTTCCCAAAAGTTATCTTCCCCTTAAAACAAAAGCTTCAACTTCATTTTTACAGTGCTTTAAACTACAATTCTGTGCAAAAAGGATCTATCCCCTTCCAATTTTCTAATTTCTTTTCCATATGTGTATGGCCCTCGATAACATCAGAAACCCACACAGCTAGTCCTCAATTTACAACAGTTCGTTTAGTGACTGCTCAAAGTTACAACAGCACTGAAAAAGTGTCTTATGACTTTTTTCACACTTAAAACCATTGCAGCATTCCCCACGGTCAGGTGATCCAAATTCAGACGCTTGGCAATTGACTCATATTTATGATGGTTGCAGTGTGCCAAGATCATGAGATCACCTTTTGTGACCTTCTGCAAGCAATACCAAAGGGGGAAGCCAGATTAACAACCATGTCACCAACTTAACAGTTGTAGTGATTCACTTAACAACGGTAGCAAGAAAGGTCTCACTTAGCAACAGAAAATTTGGGCTCAATTATGGTCGTAAGAGGAGGACTACCTATATTGGGTTTATTGACATATAAGAGGAAACTGCCTGAACAAATAACATTGTCATAAACAGGTTCACGCAACAGGTGGTTTGTTAATGTGAAAAAATAAGCACTCTAGTTCAGGTAGTGGGAGAACTGGTCCATTTGAAATTAAGTTCCCATCATTCCCATTCCAGAGGCACATCATACTTTTCACGAAGGAAATTTATAAAGATCTTCATTTAAAAAGTCATTTTTAAAGCTTATCGATGTGGGAAAAGTTATAAAATCATTTCTAAAGCTCTAGTGCTTCTTAAATATACAGCCAGGGTCTTAGTCTTGAAAAGGAGGCAACGTTGCATTCTTTTTTCCAAGAATTTCTCCTGTGAGAATCACTCCAAGAGCAGAAATTAAAATTGTTCAGGAAAATATAAAGGACCCCAGAACAACATTTAGGTGAGTGATGTGCATGCACGCCTCCTGCTCATGCAAATGAAGCATGCACACATGTGCTTGCCTGCTGCTCACGCAAGTGAGGATGCACGTGTTTGCGCACTTGCTGTTTGTTTCCATGGCCCAGTTGCAAACCCCTCGTGGCCCATCAGTGGGCTGTGGCCCACAGATTGGAGACCTCTGCTATAAGGCATCCAGAGTAACTGCATCAGTATAGTGGGCAGCAAATTTTTTTTATAAATAAATAAAAATAAATAACATTCAGGTAAGTACATGACTTTGACATACAAGCCATAATAATTTTAATTAAAATGTGCTTCTAAAAATAAATAAAAGCAAACTCAACAGCACTAATATTCATGTTACAGTAGGTAAGCAGGAAGTCAACTAAATACACAAAAAGAGTTCTGCTAGTTTGGAACAAAGGTTCCTCTCTTGATCACCTCTTAAGCAGGTATCTGCAGGACTTTTGTCCTTCAATTACATCATCTCTCATTGGACTCAACTTGGGAATCATGATGAGTACTTTTGAAAAAGCTATGCTGAGCCTTGGTGGTGCAGTGGGCTAATGCCTCCTTAAGTAATACCTCCTTAAGTAACACCAGCTGCCTGCAATTAGTGCAGGTTCGCATCCCACCAGGCTCAAGGTTGACTCAGCCTTCCATCCTTCCGAGGTAGGTAAAATGAGGACCCAGATTGTTGGGGGCAATAAGCTGACTTTGTAATAATGCCAATTGGGGTGTGTATGAAAGCCCTAACAAGCAGGCATATACATAGAATGAAGGCTACTGCTAAGCTTGTAAGCCGCCCTGAGTCTTTGGAGAAGGGCGGGATATAAATGGAATTAAAATAAATAAAAAATAAAAAATAAAAATGCCATTGCCTGAAAGGGGTTAAGAGTTTGCAGATTTCCTTCCTTCCTTCCTTCCTTCCTTCCTTCCTTCCTTCCTTCCTTCCTTCCTTCCTTTCTTTCTTTCTTTCTTTCTTTCCTTCTTTCTTTCTTTCTTTCTTCTCTTTATCTAGGAGATGGGAGGGTATTATTAATATAAATGTGTTCAAAGAAATAGAAGCAGAGCTTCGACTTGCCTTCAATACAGGGAGTAGTACATAAATTGTTTAAGCAAATCAACGCTTTTTTAACTAAAGCCAAACCTGTTGCGTAAGGCTATGTGAATACTATCTACAGTATTTGTAGCAATAATCAAGATGCCTGAGTTTTGGCCCTGGTTTATTTGCTTGATCTTTGCTAGGCCTAGAATCCAGAAATCCAGAAAAGGCAGGGTCCCAGGTAATAGCCTTACCTCAGTATGTTTGGAGTACCATATCTAAGTTGAAGGAAGTCTGAATCACTCTGATGCTGCACCAGAGCTACCACTGAAATGCTTTGAAGACAAAACATTTAATCAAGACAAATCAAGAAATTTGGTATGGCAGGCTAAAAGCTGAAGGAAAAACATATTTATGCTGGATATACAACCATTGAAACTTTTGATACAGCTGGTTTCAAACTTGGATTTATTAATTGCAAATTGTACACAAACACGCTCACAATTCCTATCTTGTTGGGATTTAAACTAATCCCAGGCTCAGTATGAACCTGTTGTAATCTTAATACAATCCATCAAAACATGTTAGTGTTACTTAAATATATTTGGGTTCTTCTATGTGGCTGACGGGACGCAGTGGCTCAGTGGGTTAGGACGCTGAGCTTGTCAATCAGAAGGTCAGCAGTTTGGCGGGTCAAATCCCGAGTGCCACGTAGCAGAGTGAGTACCTGTTACTCGTCCCAGCTTCTGCCAACCTAGCAGTTCGAAAGCACGTAAAAATGCAAGTAGAAAAATAGGGACCACTACGGTGGGAAGGTAACAGCATTCTGTGCGCCTTTGGCGTCTAGTCATGCCGACCACATGACCACGGAGACGTCCTCGGACAAGCGCTGGCTCTTCGGCTTTGAAACGGAGATGAGCACTGGCCCCTAGAGTCGGAAACGACTAGCACGCATGTGCGGGGGAACCTTTACCTTTACCTTTATGTGGCTGACACAGCTGTAGCGATGTATCAGATTCAAAAGAAAGGCAAAAATTTGTCCCTCCCATTTTCTAAGTGGGGGAGGGGGAGGGAGACATATGTTCTCTGGCTCAAATGGAATCTAATCTATAAAAGACCATCATACTTCATAATCGCCAGGAAATAGAATTTACAAATTCATCTCTAGCACTTCTTGGAATCCTAGAGGAACCCAAAGGTGCTTTTCCAAAAGGTAACTGGACTTCCTTGTTTTTTTTCCCTTGAAAACATTTCACTTCTCATCCAAGAAGCTTCATCAGTCACAACTGAAGAAGCTTCTGGGATGAGAAGCAAAACATTTTCTTGGATGAGAAGCTAAACATTTTCAAGGAAGAAAAATGAAGAAAACCCAGTTGCCTTTTGGGAAAGCAGCTTTGGGACAGCCATGACCTGGATGATTGAGAATCTCCATAGAGAATCATAGAGGAACTTTGAAATGAAAATTGTTTCATTATGATGAACAACATTCCTTAGAGATCATTCCAAATTTATCTATTTATGTAAGCCATTTAGATGTTGCTACCTATGAAAAAGATGAAAAGATTATCAAATAACACCAAAAGATTTTAAAATGCAACTATCCATGTAAAACAAGAATGCATAAAATAACAAGTAGCTACCACTGTTAAATGGTCATCATAATGCCTGACCTTGAAATAGAATGTCTATTAACAAAAGCAGGCTTGCCTAATGAGCTGGTTGCTTGGATTCCCAGTTCACCAAGAAGTTGAATGATCTTTGGTGGCTTCAGTGAAGTACCAGAGACAAATGCTGCCCTTGAACTCCAGGCAGAATGCCAGGGGCTACATTCCCAAAGCTGGAGGGGTCTAGACAAAGCAGAAAGCAGGGCCAGGATCAAAACTAAATTCAATCTAAACTTAAAATATAATTTGAAATTAAATTAAGTAAATGCATGCCATTCGTATTATGTTCCCCATATATAAATTGATTTGTTAATTTTTTTCAAAAATTAAAAAGTGATGACTACTTTTGCAAAGGCTTATCTAAGGATTTTGCAGGGAATTAATCCTGGTGTAGGATTAAATGGAGTGGGGCAGTAAAATGTCATCTATGGATCAATTTTCCCAAGGGTGATTTTTCAAGATACAAGGGGACTTTCTTTGTTTTTTACTTGAAGACGTTTCGCTTCTCATCCAAGAAGCTTCTTCGGTTCTCACTGAACTGAAGAAGCTTCTTGAATCAGAAGTGAAATGAAGACAAAGGAAGTCCAGTTACCTCTTGAAAAAGCACCTTTGGGACAACCATGATCTGGATGACTGAGAATCTCCATAGACTATGGTTCAGTTATTTCTGATAAAAAATATCAGGTAGTCCTCGTCTTAAGACTAGTTGTTTAACAACCATTTGAAGTTACGACAACTCAGAAAAGGTTCTTTACAGCAGAGGTCCCCAACCTTTTGAGCACCAGGGACCGGTTCTGTGGAGAGAGGTTTTTCTGTGAACTGGAGGGGGCCTGGTTTCATGTACTGCCTGCATCCCGCAGATGAGGCTTTGCTTGTTTGCACAGCCCGGTTTCTGGCATGCCACAGCATAGTGCCAGTTCACGGACCAGGGGTTGGGGACCCCTGTTTTAGAGCAATTCTGGCTGTCGGAAATCATGATGCCGTTTCCCTCTCCCCCTCCCCACCCTCTGCAGTCACATAATCATGATCTGGGTGCTCAGCAACCTGTTTGCATTTGAAACTGTTTTCTAAATTCCCCGTGTTCATGTGATCGCCATTTGCAATCTTTGCTGGTTTGCCCAGAAAGTCAATGCAAGCTGCTGCCTTCCCCTTCATGCATGGGAATCCTCCATCTGACTGCAGAAACAAAGCTTGTTCATTTAACAACCGTAACTGGGAGACTTGGGTTTTTAGCCGTTGAGCATAGTAGTCATGTGGGTGTCTCACTTAATGACTGCTTCCCTGGAATCCAGTTCCAATTGTGATCATAAGCCGAGGACCGCCTGCAATTTTTTGTATAGTTCAATATAACAGTTATGGTCCAGGTCATAGTATAGTAAGGAGTGATTTGTTAGTTGGGTCTGGGAATAAACCCATCTTTGGTGGTAACATCTAACCTTAGGAACAAGTGTTCTAATCATACTACTGCTAACTTTCCTGAAGTTCTTGGAACCTGTTTGCTGACAATTTTTTTCTCTCTGTTGTAATTATTCACTCTATTTTAAAATATAGTTTAAATAGTTTTGATTGTTATATGGCTGATGATGTGCTATATTTCATATTACAGCCATGTGGTAACCCCCAAAATAACTTTACAGTCAGATTTTCTCCCCCCCCCCCTTTCTTCTTATGAGCTGAGCTGAGGCATCTACTTGCTGACTGGAATGCAAAATTCCCCAGCATGTCCATGATTTGCCAAGTAGTAGCTATTTCTCAGGGCTTCACATTGTAAGTCACAGACGTGAGCATTCAACTCCACCAGAGAACACTTTCAAAAGTCGAATTAAATTTTAATGGTGAAAAATGTAATCACTACACTGTTTTATTATGTATGAGTAGTAAAAAATAATTACTTTCAATTTACATAATATCCAACTCTTTTCAAATGCTATTAATTAGCTTGGCACATGGCAAATTAGAATTATTTATCCCACTTTTCTAAATGTTTGCTGTTTCCTCACAGTTTATCACAGGTTTGCTTTCTCTAACAAGTAGAGATAATTGAGAATTGATTGTTCTAGACAATAAATGCCTTGGTTTGTTTACTGTGTTAAATCTGCAGACCAAGCATTGCTCCATTCATTTCCCCAGAATCAACCTAAACCATTCTCCAGGTCTGCTGGTATTATTTGATTTAACATTTTACTGATTCTTATTTTGTTGTTTGCCATATTTTGTAGATATTCCATCAGGAAGGCTAATTCCTATAGTTTTCCAACCTGGTAATGACTCGATCAAACAAAAATGGAAGGAGCATGCTAACATTGTTTAATAGTAGGGATATGCACATACAAGATACCTTAGAAAATATTCCTTCTTTACTGGAAGATCAGCTCATTAGTCATTACCAGGTTGGAATTCCTGGTGAAATAGCTACAGAAATATGACCAAGAGGAGAAGGAGGGGGGAGGGTGGAGAAAAGGGGAGGGGAAGGCAAGGCAAGGGGAAAGAGGTAGGAGGAGGGGGAGGAAACATCTTTACTATTCAGAGTTTTAGTATATTCCTTCCATCTTTGTTTGAATTAGTTTGAATTATTACTATCAGTCCATGAGTGGGTTGTAGCAGGATAGAAAGAAGTTTACTATTGCCTTCTCTCACGCTACATGAATAGATGCTTTTGCCGTTGTCACTAAAGTGATCTCCTGCCTCCAGCCTCTTCCTATATTGCTGCTGACTAATATAGGTCCCTCTTGCTTTATCTGGGCAACTGGAAGACCCCCATACTTGGAGGGACTGCGTTGGATGCATATATGCCATGGGCAATAGCATTCACAAATCAAACTGTGGTACCGTGTGAATTTGCGTTCTTTAAAAATGTGCCATTGCCACTCCAAAAGCTGTGGACTTCTAAATATGACAGCAGTGAGCAACACAGCACCACCCACGTATAGAGAATGGGACAATTGGCCACCGTCAACTCACCACAGATAATTCGGCACGGCCAGCTCACCATGGGACAACTCGCTGTGTGGGACAATTCAATTTAATTTTTTAAATTGAATTTTTTAAATTGAATTTTTTTAAATAATTTTAAAAATTATTTCAATTTTTGTCATTCCCCTTTCATTTTTTTCACTCTTTTGACATCCTTTCTTTAATGATTCTATTCCATGAGTTTTTTGATATTGGTGTGACTCTTGTTCCGTGGCAAGTTGGCTCGTGGTGAGTTGGCCCGTGGCAAGTTGTCCCACAGTGAGTTGGCCATGGCAAGTTGAGCGCAGCAAGTTGGCTGTGGCGAGTTGTCGTAGACCCACCCGTGTAGAAGTCCTATTCGTAAATCTCCCATTTGTAATATTTAAAAATATATCTCAAAGGCTGAAATCTCTTGTCGTGTTGTTGGTTGAGGATTGGTGGTGGAGGGTTTGGTGGAAATTTTACGTGAGAATTAACTCTTTCTCTTTTTTTAAGATCTCAACTTTTAAAATTTTTAGATCACAGAAAGCACTGTGCAAGATCAGGGAATGGTGATCTAAAATGCCCCCCAAAGTTACTAATAAGAACTAGGGGAATAACTAGGGGAATGAATTCTTTCCCGAGAATTTATTGCTGAGCTATCCCACACAGCTGTTTTGTAATCTGTGAGCCAGTCTCACATGATGCTGATTCACAACTCCTCAAGATCTTGTGCGTGTGGAAGTGCAGGAAAGGAGATAAAACTCAGTGGGTGAGCAAGATCTCTGAATTCGATCAAGAGTGCTATATTGTCCTTTAGGGGACAGAGCTGAAAGGTGAGGAACACCCAGTGTGGATAATAATGAATATATTTTCTGAACAGACATCTGCAATCCATGTAACGACAGATGGATCATCTCAGGCAAATCAAATCTAATTCAAATGGACTTGTGGGCAGTAGGATCTTTGTGGGTGGCACAGGAACTATGCTGGAAGCAAGTCGCATCTTACCAATAGGGGTAGGACATCGGTTCCAGCAAACACTCTACAGACAAGAGCTAAAGAAGTATGGGAGTTTGGAACAGGGGTCCTCAAACTTGGCCACTTTAAGACTTGTGGACTTCAGCTGGCTGGCTGGAGAATTCTGGGAGCTGAAGTCCACAAGTCTTAAAGTGGCCAAGTTTGAGGAGCCCTGGTTTGGAGGAACCATGCTAGTAACATAACTTACAATGCTCCACATTCTGCCAGAATTTTGACTTTAAGATTTATTAAATTTTGTATGGTCTTGGATTCAAAGGCCTTGGACAAAATCGCTTCTGGGTACCATTCTTTCTGGACATTCCTCTTCCCAGGTTTTCTTGCTAATGTTTCTCTTTTTGGGGGAGTGCAAAGCCTGCCTATCTGTCAGGTTCCTTTTCTTTCTCGGAGGTGGGAAAGACAGTCTGCGTTTTTAGCCCCAGTATGTTTTTTTTCCCACCTTAGCCCTTTTCTTAGATTCAGTTTAGAAAATCTGTCCGCACACTCCCTGTCCACAAATTCAGTGGTTCATTTTAAAAAGCACTTGTGCTGTGATCAACTTTCATCTCCATATTTGGAAAGCTGCAATGCTACCAGTTAATTTCCAGGTACAATTCATGGTGCTGAATTAAAGCTCTTCAAGGCTGAGGACATGAAAATGTGTGGGACTACCTGCTCCCAGCTGATTCTGACTATCCAGTAAGATGAAGATGAAGAGAAGGACGAGGGGTGACATGATAGCAGTGTTCCAATATCTCAGGGGCTGCCACAAAGAAGAGGGATGCAAGCTATTCTCCAAAGCACCTGAAGGCAGGACAAGAAGCAATGTATGGAAACTAGTCAAGGAGAGAAGCAACCTAGGACTAAGGAGAAACTTCCTGACATTTGGAACAATTAACCAGTGGAACAACCTGCCTCCAGAAGTGGTGAATGCTCCAACACTGGAGGTTTTTAAGAAGAGACTGGACAGCCATTTGCCTGAAATAGGGTTTCCTGCCGAGAGCAAGGGGTTGGACTAGAAGATCTCCAAGGTCCCTTCCAACTCTATTATTATTGTTGTTGTTGTTATTTTCATTGATGTTATCATCATCAGGTAGGTACTGTGGGCTCCCGTTACATCTTTCCATTCAGGTAATGTCTTGTTTATGGATCACAAAAGTGTCTTGTTTATGGGTCACAAAAGTGACCCTTCTCAATTGCTGCCTTCCTTCAGTGGGACAGCATTTCCAGGTGCATTCAGGAAAGGAACGATGGCTGGGATATTTTGAAAAGGTTCCCTTTGATGGTGTTTTTTTTCTTCTTCTCCAAAATAGTAAACGTTCTACTGTTGTACTTGATGCTGATGTGATTTTATTTTTGTGTTCAGAGTTACTCACAACTGGAACGCTACAACGGGAGGAGAGGGGAGGAGGGGAGGGGGAGGGAAGGGAAGGGGAGAGGAGAGGAGAGGAGGAGAGAGGTTATTTACTGGTTTGAAGTTTTAAATCAGGGGTGTCAAACTCAATTTCATTGAGGGCCGCATCAGCATTGCGGTTGCCCTCAGGGGGCCGGGTGGGTGTGGCCAGGGTGGGTGTGGCCTACTGTGTGGGTGTGGCTAGAGTGTGTATGGCCTACTGCAGGGGTCTTCAAACTTGGCCCTTTTATGACTTGTGGACTTCAACTCCCAGAATTCCTCAGCCAGGCATGCTGGCTGAGGAATACTGGGAGTTGAAGTCCACAAGTCATAAAAGGGCCAAGTTTGAAGACCCCTGGCCTACTGGGTGGGCGTGGGCAGCTCTACATCGTTCACATCAAGGCTGCCTATGGGGACCCGGGCAGGAGTGGGACAGATCTGAGGGTCTCTGGGCCAGGGCCAAGGCAGTGGGGGCTGTTCCCTCACTGTTTCCAGGATGGCTTCGCGGGCCACATGAAACCACTTTGCGGGCCGGATCCGGCCCCCCGGGCCTTGTGTTTGACATGTCTGTTTTAAATGGATAAGGACCCTGAATTTTGGGGGTTCTCCTAACTATGGGAGCTATCCTATGCTCAGTGGCCCAATTCTGACAGCTCCAAGACACCTTGGGGGTTTCTATTTCTTCTGAAGGGGAGGCTGAGGAAGCACTATTGAGGTGGGAAGGGAGAGGGACCAGCAGCACCACCACTGTATATATGATGAGAATATTACACCAATAACCTGCAAAGCATATCTTTATCCCAGAAGTGCTTTTAGTGCTTTTCCCTTCACTTTTGAAAATGTCAGGGCTGGAGCTAAAGTCTGAAAAGCACAGCTACGGCGACAAGAGAAGGAAGCGTGAATCTACGTCAGGAGATGAGTTTCTTCTCTTCTTAATAGCTAAAGGAGCAGTTTTCCCTTCGGTAGGACAGGCAAGGGGCTGGAGAGGCAATATCTGGAGCCAGAAGCGACCTTCCAGAAGGCCAAGAGAACACATCAGATAATGCAGATTGCGCCAGAAAGATTTGGGTAAACACACTGAGGGTCTTTTTTGTGTGTGTGTGCTATAAGGCACCCAGAGTAACTGCATCAGTGTAGTGGGCAGCAAAAAATATATATATTGATAAATAAATAAAAATAAATAAATAAAAATTCAGGTAAGTACAAGACTTTGACATACAAGCCACAATAATTTTAATTAAAATGTGCTTCTAAAAATAAATAAAAGCAAAATCAACAGCACTAATGTTCATGTTACAGTAGGTAAGCAGGAAGTCAACTAAATACACAAAAAGAGTTCTGCTAGTTTGGAACAAAGGTTCCTCTCTTGATCACCTCTTAAGCAGGAATCTGCAGGACTTTTGTCCTTCAATTACATCATCTCTCATTGGACTCAACTTGGGAATCATGATGAGTACTTTTTGAAAACCTACGCCATTGCCTGAAAGGGGTTAAGAGTTTGCAGATTTTTTTTCCTTCCTTCCTTCCTTCCTTCCTTCCTTCCTTCCTTCCTTCCTTCCTTCCTTCCTTCCTTCCTTCCTTCCTTTCTTTCTTTCTTTCTTTCTTTCTTCCTTTCTTCCTTTCTTCCTTTCTTTCTTTCTTCTTTCTTTCTCTTTCTTTCTGATTGCACTAGAAAGATTTGGGTAAACACACTGAGGGTCCTTTTTGTGCTTATGGGGATTTTAAAAGTGGGAGGTAGAGTAGCAATCCCCGGGAAGCAACCCCCCATCCCCATGAGAGCTATAGCAGAAATAGGTGTCACAGAGACCTCCCATCTTTAAGTCACCCCTCCCATGTCCCTCTCAGCCTCCCAAACCATGCAGGCTTTTAGGAGGAAGGGTTAAGCCTCCTGCCCCATTTTTCCATCCTTCATTTGGAGAGGGGACTCAATCCTGGAAAATGACATTGAGAAAATGTGGCCACTTGCTACCCAGGTTGAGCAACGTGATCTCAAGTTGCTGGGCAGGGCTGGGGTGGGGGAATGAATGGGAGGCCAGGGGCAGACGAGCTACAGGCTGCCACAAAGTTGGGAGGCTCCGGCTGAAGCCTTGAAAGAAGCCCTCCCTCTAATTAGAGGGAGCCTGTCTCCCAGGCCAGATATTCTTGAGAGCAAATTGTTTCCATGAGAGGAACCTGCGGGTCCTCTTGAGAGCCGGGCAGCTAATGATGGATGGTGCTTTGAGAAAGCTGCTGAAAGTGAAGAGAAGCACTACTGACAGGTCTTCCTAATGCATCAATATGTCAGCTTAAAGCAGGTCTCTGGGGTGACATCAACAGCTGTGGCGTGTTGAATTGCCGTGAGGAAGAACCACAGTGGCTCCAGGCCTGTAAAAGAGGACTTACGGCCAGGCTATGCTGCTTGCGCACGCAAGAAAGCTTTCCTCAAGGCAAATGCCATATGGCCTGGACTTTCAACTGCGCATCCTGAAGAAAATTCACCAACATGGTTGCCGTGCCTGTTTGCTATTAAAGGGATGATGGGAGGCATTCTTTTGCTCGAGACAGGGAAAGGGAGAAGATCTGAAGGTCTTCATCCCTCCAATTTCGTGCGACAAAAGTAATACAGGTAGTCCTCGACTTACGACCACAACTGAGCCCAAAATTCATGTTGCTGAGTGAGACCTTTGTTAAGTGAGTTTTGTCCCATTTTACGGCCTTTCTTGCCACGGTTGCTAAGTGAATCACTGCAGTTGTTAAGTTAGTAAGACGGCTGTTTAAGCGAATTGGGCTTCCCCATGGACTTTGCTTATCAGAAGGTCTCAAAAGGGGATGACATGACCCCGGGACACTACAACCGTCATAAATAAGAGTCAGTTGCCAAACATCCGGATTTTGATCATGTGACCCTGGGGATGCTGCAACAGTCATATGTGTGAAAAATGGTCATAAGTCATGTTTTTCAGTGCTGTTGGAACTTCGAACGGTCACTAACTGAACGGATGTCAGTCAAGGACTACTTGCAGAATAATTGTGGTGGGCCTGTGCAGTCGTGTGCTTTGAGATCTCTGTTTATGCCCATTTACTGCAATGTGACTTATTTCTTGCGGAGGGGGGAAGCAACCAGATTCAGGCCTTCTGACAAGGACCTGAAATGTCAAGGTGACACACTGATCCCTTACCCCATCATAACTTAATACATCCTTTGGTGGTTGTTTTTGATGGACTAGCATCTTAATTTAGCAAGGAATTTCCAGCGTGAGGCTGGCCTTCTCACCCCAAAGCTATCAGGATTCACCTTGATTTGGCGAGCAGGGAGAGCTCGGGGGAACGTTGGCCGGCTGTCCCATCATTATGATTCCACATGTCTCCACGTCTAGCAGGAGAGGAAGAGGAATTCCAGGAAAGCAAGAACTGTCCACAGACAAGATGGCACCATGCAACTTCAAAATACACAGCCATTTTCTAAAGAGGTTCCAGAAATATCAGGATTTACACAACATACTATTGGAATGAGAACCAAGGATTAACTAAGCTGTATTAATTCACGCAGGGAATAACAGAGGAAGCAGCAAGGGCAGAGCAAGAGGAGAGAGATCTAGGGGGCTGCAACTGAAAGGTTAAACAGACCCAGAAACTGGGTAGCTGATAGGCTGGCACAGAGGAAGGAAAATTCAAGGAAGATGATGGAGGATATATGGGCAAAAGGTAAGAACGATCTTGTGATAGCGTGGTTAGAACATCACGAGAGAATTGATTTCAGGGTGGTGTTAATTAACTATAAATGGAAATGGAATGGAATCAAATAAGAGTTTCTTCTCTGTTTCCCTCCCCCCCCCATTTTGGAATTTAGCCTCTCAGATTAAAAAAGATTGCACACCTCTGTCTTATATGAATTAGTATCTCTTAGGTTAAGGTTTTCAAGGGAATAGCCTGCTAAGGAAAGAAGAAAGTGCCTTACCTTGTGCTCTCTCGATAAAGATGGAACGAAACACACGATAAATAAAAATGAGCTGCTTGAAGGAATATTGTAAATGCATGATGCCTCTGTTTGTGTGCGCACTTGGATATGTTATTCATTGTCACAAGCAGGGCTTTTTTTGTAAAAGAAAAAGGTGCCGGAACTCACACATGTCATACAACCCGCCTTGCCTGCCCTATAAGGTTCCATCCAAAAAAGGTGCCGGAACTCCGTTCTGAGCGTTCTATGAGAAAAAAAGCCCTGGTCACAAGTATTATTAGAATGGCCTCTCTAATCCATATTATGTCACTTTTATATCAGTAGCTCCATCAGCATGCTATTCTAATGAGTAGAGTAATATTAATGCTTTGGTTAACTAAAGACATATAATTGTTGCTGTAATTTATCCACTTTAAAAGCAGCATTTCTTGCTTAACATCTGTTGGGCTAAACCATCAAAAACCCATAGGAAGGGATTATGTTTCCATGTTTGGCGAAATTGTCCGTATACTACTAACTTCCCAAAATATAGCAGAGTTCTTGGAAATTCAAAAGCTAAGAAGCTATTTGGGCTGTTTAGTAGACGTTTTGGCATGATGCATCTCTTTGATTTCTGCTGTCTCATGTTCAATATTGCTGGGTTCGCTTTTTACGTGACCAGAATTCCTAACCTGCATTCTGGTGAATTAAGCGTATTGACACATTGTGTCTTTTCTGCGTCTTGTTTGTTGTTTGAGAGGAAAGCATCTGATAAATAATAAATAATGAAGCGATTTTATTACCCGGCATAAGCTGGAACCTTTTATATGGCTAGAGTAGCTTGATATCCAGATGTTAGGTTATTGTGTTCATTTCCTTATGGCAAAATAGTCCAGTGATGTCTGCAAATCCTGCCATTCTGCATTTCTGAGAAGCTGGAAAGTTTTTGCACGTGACAAGTTCTAGAAATCAAACACGTGGCAATTTCTGTATCAGTGTGCTATACAAGTAGTCCTCCACTTATGGCCACAATTGAGCTCAAAATTTCTGTTGCTAAGCAAGAGTGCTGTTAAATGAATTTTGCCCCGTTTTAGGACTTTTCTTGACACAACTGTTAAGTGAATCCCTGCAGTTGTGAAGTTAGTAACATGGCTGCTAAATGAATCTGGCTTCCCCATTGACTTTGCTTGTTAGAATGTCGCAAAAGGTGATCACATGACCCTGTGACACTGCAACAATGATAAATACATGCCAGTTGCCAAGTGTCTGAATTTTGATCATGTGACCATAGGGATGTTGGCGGTCATAAGTGTGAAAAACGGTCATAAGTCACCTTTTCAGTGCTGTTGTAACTTCAAACAGTCACTAAGTGAATGGTTGGAAGTTGAGGACTTCCTGTATTGATTGTGGGTTAACAGAGTTAGCAAGAGAATCCAATGGTGGGATTCAAATAAGTGAACAACCGTTGGTTCTCTGTGCGGATGCCGCTTCCGGAAGTCCGTTCTGGGCCTGGGCAACAAAAAAATTAGCTACCGGTTCTGCCAAACTGGTGCGAACTGGCTGAATCCCAGCACTGAGAGAATCCCAGTGTCAGAAATGCAGTCTAGCTGCCAGTTTCAAAGTCCTGCACCGAGAAAGGCCCCTTTTTAAGATTGCCCAAAGCGATTGCCTGAACTTCATTTGGGAGCAAGGACCAGAAAACATCAAACGTAGCTTTTTGAAAGACCACACACCGTATAGAAATGTTCTTTAACATTGATGGAGAATAAAGATATAAGTAATCAAAAAAATGTTGCTTGAAATTTGATGTTGCTTGAGATTTCACCATGGCTGCTGACACAGAGCATACTACCTCTAGCATGGAAGTCAGGTAAGACCGTTGCAGTACATCTTCCATTTTAATTAAACGCATCGTCACCTACCATTTTCTACTCATGCATTTTTACAGACTCCTTGTTTACAACTTTTCCCACCACCCCCTTCACCTCCCAGAGATACCTGGAGGATTGCAGGGGGTGGGGGTGGTGTTTTTTTTGGTTTTTTAGCTGCAACATGTAGTAATTCTTCCCAAAGCGTACATATTACAAATAATTTCCCTGGGGCGGTCAGTTACAACTGAGATTAGCATCACAAATACAGAGATATAAGCATAGTCTCGTGAATTCGTATCTGTTTGTGACTCTAGTAAAATGCCCATGGAGGGTGTGGTTTCATAGGAAGGACCTTCTTTTCTCTCCGAGGTGAACTTTGACGGAAAATTCTTGCATTCTGATCCTGATTTCCAGCAAGGATCAGGCATTCCTCAGGCATTTCCTTCTCTAGTTCAGCACTGGTCTTAAGGAATGAAACTGTTGATCTATTTTGACATTTGCTCCATGCATCAGAAGATTAACTGTTATCCGCTTGCACCATAAGCCAGCACACGTCTCCTTGGAAGTGAACCATATCAACTTTGTGATTTCCAGATATTTGATATAAGAATCCTTCAGTGATAAAACGTTCGAGCTGAATAGAACATCAATGATACACTTTCCTGACTCTGATTTGCAATCCAGAAGAGCAATGCCAGAGTTTGTGGCTCATCACAAAGATGTACATACGTAGCAGGGTGAGCAGTAGCATCAAAGTAATAAGCACAACTAGGGAGATGGAAGCCCCGCCTCTTTTTACATATAAGTGACACGTGTGATGCACATTAAAAGGGGGTGGGACTGCAATTGCACAGCCATGACTGCCATTTTAAGGTCAATCCTCCCCTTGGATGCTTTTAACACATAGGTTTTGCTTTGTTGTAGTTTTATTTACAAACTACAAATTTGAAGTAGGACCAATACCCAATATTGAACCCAGAAACATTTGACAGGTGAGGGTTGCTTATTTTTTCTGCAAACTGATCTTTTCTTAGAAAAAACACACAACACATTTGGTACTCTCAAGGCCAGTACAGAAAGAAATTCTTTTCCAAGTTTCAACCCCTTCCTCTGGTTTGGCCATGGTGATATTCTTTCTAGACTATGTCTACCAGGGGTACTGACGTCTCCTCCTCCTCCTCCTCCTCCTCCTCCTCCTCCTCCTCCTCCTCCTCCTCCTCCTCCTCCTCCTCCTCCTCCTCTTATTGTTGTTATTGGAAAATAGGAGTATTAGTTATGTTCATTATCCTAAGTTATCTATGAAATGTGGTAGTTAAAATTTTCTTTCATTAAGGATTGAGGGTTGACTTATTTGGTGTTTTCAGTCTTATTGATCCAAAGTTTTCTAACAGCTGAAAAGTACTTAACAAGCAATTTCCAAACGTTTTTAGAAAAAGAAGTACGTGAATTCAAGGCACCGACTGCATTTTGAGTAAAAAGACTGTTCCCTGATCTCCTCGTGCTCAAAGCCCATCAGAGGCTGCTGTCTCAATATCTCCTTGTGAGGAGCAACTGCCTGCAGCCTTGTAGGCAATCCCCTGTCTTGTCTTTGTTTTCAAACATACACAGATAAATAAAAATGGATTGTGTGAAACCGTACACTTGATTTGCATCTGTTTTTGCAGAGACTGTAAGACTGTAAGATGAACTATTTTTCACTCATGAAACATCAGAAACGCTGCAATTCAGTCTTCAGAATTGGGCATGAAACTAGTTGAGTTCTAATATGAAAGAAGACATAAGAAAACCGTTGTTCCATTGTTCCCTTCTTGGCTATTCAAGGTTTAGTAATGATACCTAGAAGAATAGAATGTGGACTGGCAGCTTTGCAAGTCTAACGAGACTTATTATCGATAGAGTTTAGTCTTTCATTAATATGAATGCAGCTTGATTGTTTCTCAGGAGCTGCAATGGGAGATTGATTAAAAGCAGCCTCTGGGCAGCTACCAGAGATTAAGAAAAATGTAACTAACTACCTGTTATGTCAAGTTTGATGTTTTTCAGATCAAAATTCACTGTGTCAGCTTGTTTCCTTTGTTGCTAGTTTTTTTTTTAAAAAAAACCACCACACACTCACAGCTATAATGAGAACTTTGCATTCACTGGGAACTTCGTGAGACTGACTCACTAGATTTATATTTTCCAAATTGTTGTTATTTTCTACTTAAAAGGCAGCTTTAGATAAAAGACTGAGTGGTTTAAAGCAGGGCAAGCTGGGATGTTTGATGATGCCATTCCCATGGTTTTATTCACCAATCCAGACTCCGGATGGTCCTTGAGAAACAGATGAAAGCTCTGTGCAGGACAAAAATGTGGTCATAAACCTTCTATCAGCAAAAGGAAACCTCTTTTGCCCCCCCCTCATTTCAGTGGGACAGACAGAAGAGCATGCTAAATTCTTCCATTTGTGGAGAGTTAAAGTAAGGCAGGACCTGTATTATGAGTCAGGCCATTGGCTCCTTAACACCATTTTGGCCCCCTTCAAATTATTTACAGTGTTTCTCTGTTTGTTAGCTGGAGGCTGAACTGTTCTCCAAGGCCAAGCAGAATTCTGATGATATACTGAAGAGAGTCAGAATAATAGGATAACAGACTCGGAAGGGACCTCAGAGGTCTTCTAGTCCAACCCCCTGCTCAGGCAGGAAACTCTAGTCTATACCATTTCAGACAAATGGTTGTCCAAACTCTTCTTTAAAAACCCCAGTGATAGACCATCCACAACTTCTGGAGGCAAGCTGTTCCGCTGGTTAATTGTTCTCACTGTCAGGAATCTTCTCATTAGTTCTAATTTGGATCTCTCCTTGATAAGTTTTCATCCATTACTTCTTGTCTTGCCTTCTGGTGCTTTAGTCAGAGGGAAGGGCACCAGGCTGGGCAAACATTTCGGCTCAGTTATCAACAGGGGGAAGAGAGATCATCAGCCTGGGGTTAACTCACAAACACAACACTCTGATTCCCCCCCCCCAAATCAGCAACGCCTTTTTGAAGCGGGCTGAAATGGTTGACAGAGGGGGATATTCTGGCAAGACTATCTTGTCCCAGTAGGAGTATAAGCTACTAATCATTTCTTGAGGGAGGAATACATACTGTTGTTCTCTATCTATCTGTGTAGACCAGAGGGAATGGCCTTGAAGATCTGAGGTAAAAGCTATTACTGCAGTAACAATCAGACAATGCTGCTTGAGCTCATTTCTGGGAACAAAATTTTTGACTAAAAGTCTCAGACGGGTCTCTCCCTAATTCACACAGATATAAAGTGAGGAAGGGGGAAGCATATTTGGACTTACAAGAGTCTGTAGCAATATACCGTAAGTAATTCTTGACCTACATGGCATCGGTTTCTCAGTCTAGTCTACCTTATAGGGATGGCACCACCTAGCCAATCAGGAAGGCAACCTCTTTTCCTGCTACACCTCCAAAACCCTGTTTTTGACTTTGTGCTGCAATTTGCTTCATAACACACAAATGCCCCACTGAAGAGGAATACCTCTTTCTTACCATGACTGGTTGCCGCTCTCTGTTGCCATTTTGTCCCTGGAAGTAAAAATTGAAGAAGTGGATGTTTCTCTTCTTGAAATGGATAAAGAGTTCTGCCAGTTCCTCCTTCTAGGCCAAATGACAGGAAGAATGCTAAAATGGTGGAAGGAGGGGTCAGTTATTTTAACTCATCCATCAGAGATTGCACCAAGTGGGAAGGTGTCGAGCAGGTGTGTGTGTGTGTGTGTGTGTGTGTGTGTGTGTGTGTGTGTGTGTAAAATAGGCCATCACACCAGTACGATCCAAACTCTATCTCTTTTGGGATTATGTCAAAGGCTGGAGCTGTCTCAACTTATTTTATACACACACACAAATGCACACTGTGGACATTGCTGATATCAAATACAATGGGAAATCAAAAGGCCTGTAAAAGGTTTGTCCATGAAAACCCCATATTCTTACCGAACTACTGACCAAAAGTAATCGAGGCACACTTTTTCAGGATAGGAGGGATAAAAAAGTAGAGGAATTCATCAAGTACAGGTAGTCTTCAACTTACAACAGTTCATTTAGTGACCATTCAAAGTATAACAGCTCTGGAAAAAAGTGACTTATGACTGTTTTTTACACTTACAACTATTGCAATATCCCCATAATCATGTGACCAAAATCCAGACGCTTGGCAATTGACGCATATTTACGTCAATTGCAGTGTCCCTGGGGTCATGTGACACCCCCCCTTTTGAGACTTTTTCACAAGCAAGGTCAATAGGGGAACCAGACTCACTTAACAACCATGTTACTAATTTAACAACTGCAGTGATTCACTTAACAACTGTGGCATGAAAAGTCGTAAAATGGGACAAAATTCACTTAACAAATGTTTCACTTAGCAACAAAAAATTGGGACTCAATTGTGGTTGTAAGTCAAGGACTACCTGTCAATGGTCTAGTAAGTGTGAGAAGACAGGCCCTTCCATCATGCCCTCACTTTGGCCAACATGGAGGAAGGGACTGAACAAATCCAGGAAAGATTAGGCGGGCTGCATTTCCAGTTCACTCATGCAGGAGTTAGGCTACTTAAGGCTGCAGTGTGAAAAAGTCAGAGAGTTTAGTCTTTTCTGATGCTGCCAGCATAGAGAATAGGCCTCAGAGAAGCCCTCCCCATAAAAAGAGGACTCTCTAGGAATTTCCTCTCTTAGTAAACAGAGACCATAGATGACCATAGCCTTGGTGGAGCAGTGGGCTAATGCCTCCTTAAGTAACACCAGCTGCCTGCAATTAGTGCAGGTTCACATCCCACCAGGCTCAAGGTTGACTCAGCCTTCCATCCTTCCGAGGTAGGTAAAATGAGGACCCAGACTGTTGGGGGCAATTAAGCTGACTTTGTAATAATGCCGCTTGGGGTGTGTGTGAAAGCCCTAATAAGCAGGCATATACATAGAATGAAGGCTACTGCTAAGCTTGTAAGCCGCCCTGAGTCTTCGGAGAAGGGCGGGATATACCGGTAAATGGAATTTTTTAAAAAAATGGTGATGGCAAATGGAAAAAAAGGGGTACTGGTGGATAAGTCCCCTCTCTCCCTTTGGGGATCAATCAGGTCACCATGGAAAGGTGAAAACACAGCAGCAACAACAATAACAGCAACAACTATTGGGAAATATGTGGGAAATGGCCACTCCGCAGTTGACTGGACCATCCCTCATTGCAAATCGTCAGCAGATGGGATTAAGTTGCACATGGATACAGAGAGCCCTCAGTTTACAACCATTTGTTTAGCGACCATTCAAAGTTACAATGATGCTGAAAAAAGTTACTTATAACCAGTCCTTACACTTAACAAGCGACACACCATCCCCATGGTCATGTGATCAAAATTTTGGTACTTGGCATGTATTTATGATGTTTTTGGCGTCCTGGGGTCACATGGTTGCCATTTTAAAAAAATTATTTATATCCCATCCTTATTATTTTTTCCAAATAACGTGGCAAACGTTTCCAACCCACAGAGTGTGAGACTGGCCCAAAGTCACCCAGCCAGCTATCATGACTAAGAAGAGACTAGAACTCATCGTCTCCTGGTTTCTAGCCTGGTGCTTTGACCATTAGACCAAACTGGCTCTTTACCTTTTTTTGCTTCTTTAGCTATAGGTGACAAGAGAAGCAGCAGGGGAAAAAATATCAGGGGTAAACAACTCCTTTACTACCACTTTTCAGATTCTTCTGAGAGATTACTCCGTAGGGTTGGAGAATTCACAACAAAAGACCTTCTTGCCCTCTTTCTCGCTCCCTCCTTTACCCACCACCCATAGCAAGATAAGCAAGTGCCCTTGAACTCAAGGGAAGGGGTGCACACAGTCCCAGCCAAAAGTAACCAATAAGTGACAGGCACTTCTCACCTCCGAAAAGCTCACTTAACTTTGCTACAGCACAGGTAAGGAGTACCACAGAGGTCTCTCATCTTTAACTATCACTAGTTGCTGTCGACTGCTAAGCTTGTAAGCCGCCCTGAGTCTTCGGAGAAGGGCGGGATATAAATGGAATTAAAATAATAAAAAAAATAAGGAGAAAACATTCTTTTCACCCATGCATAAGCTGTGGATGAGATGTATGGCATTTCTGTGAGAAATATCCTCCTAATGTCACCAAAGCATGCTTCTAACATAATGCAAAGAGGAAAATAATCACCTGATAGTAAACCTCGCCGAATTTGGTTCCACTTACTTTTCAGCAAACATGGCTGAGCTTATACCATACATCTCAGTAAATCAGTCACATGAAACAAAGTAAGTACCAGTAGCTTTCCCATCAGCAAATTGCCAAGAACCCATTATATTTTCATGCATTTTCCTAAAACTGCTGCTTCGTTTCTCCACTCGTTTTTCCCTTCTCTTTTCTATTTATCTGTATGAGACTCATGAACATTCCAAGACATGCAAATCCATGCTTCAGCTACCCAGATTCTGGAAATAGTTGGAAAAAAAATCTCAGTTTTCAATGTCTTGGCGTCATCTCCTATTTTTCTGGGAGGCACTCCAGGTACCTGAAAATTGCAGAACATAAAACTGAGGGGAAGGTGGATAGGAAAAAACAACAATATATATTTCAAGCTCCTTCAGGAGAAAACTTGGATTTGCTTGATCAAATCAACCAACTTCCAGGCCAGCTGGAACTAAGCCAACCAAACATGCTGAAACAAATATTTAGCATAACTATACCACTAAAAGTATATGGAGAAGGCAGAGGGAAATCACTTGTTTGAAAGCAACCCTCTGCCAAAATCCATGAATGAAAAAAAAATCAATTTTGGTTAGCCTTTGACTTTAAGGGAATAAGCAATTCCTCATGTGCCGGCTGAAGACAGAATGATACATACATCTGTATGTTTGAACAAGACTCTCAATTCAATAAACATCTCATAATTGTTTTCCCCCCAAACTTTGCATATGTGTTAGTTTCTTTGCAAAAATCCTGCAAATGATTTTAGAAGGCAAGATAATTTGGGCTGCTGTCTTTTCCCTTTTTAAGTATAGTGTATGAATAGTTTCCTGTGTGCTGGTCCAATACTAAAGGTAAGGTAAAGGTAAAGGTTCCCCCGCACATGCGTGCTAGTCGTTTCCGACTCTAGGGGCCGGTGCTCATCTCCGTTTCAAAGCCGAAGAGCCAGCGCTTGTCCGAGGACGTCTCCGTGGTCATGTGGCCGGCATGACTAGACGCCAAAGGCGCACAGAACGCTGTTACCTTCCCACCGTAGTGGTCCCTATTTTTCTACTTGCCTTTTTACGTGCTTTCGAACTGCTAGGTTGGCAGAAGCTGGGACGAGTAACAGGCGCTTACTCTGTTATGCGGCACTCGGGATTCGACCCGCCAAACTGCCGACCTTCTGATCGACAAGCTCAGCGTCCTAACCCACTGAGCCACCGCGTCCAATACTAAACAACTATTCAAAAGGATTCATGTTTTCAAACTTCTGAACTGAGGGTAGTTGACATTCAGATGTACAAAAATTGGGAATAAACAACGCCTCTGAAAAATGGTTCTTTGTATAGACTATTTGGACTATATATAGACTATCTGGATACAAACTGCTGTAAATGACAGTTTAAAAAACATGGCAGTGATACCCCATACATTTCTGCACCAAACTGTTCTGCCTTTTTCCTCTCTTGCCTCTTTTAAAATAATTCCTATGCTGGAACTATGCAAGTATCATGATTATCACTACTCGCAACTAATCCAAACCAAATCTGTGCTTCAGTTCTAACCATATTTGCAATTTGTAAGCTACCATTGCATATAGCCAGCACTCCCACTAGAAAAGGCACAACACCAATAAGAATTCGCTTGTTTACCTATGAAATTTATATCACGCTTCCTCTCAGAAGTGAAGGGCAGCCACCATCGTACTCCATCTTCAACAATCTTTTGAAAAATGTTGGGCTAAGAGGAAGCAATCTGCCCCAGCCATTTAAGGATCTTCCACAGCTCAGGCTGGCCTTCAACCTGGATCTCTCTACAGCAGCGGCCCCCAATCTTTTGGACACCAGGGACTGGTTCTGTGGAGAGAGGTTTTTCTGCGGACTGGGGGGGGGCGTGGTTCTGCGTGCTGCCTGCATCCCATGGATGCTTGTTTGTGCGGCCCAGTTTCTGGCATGCAATGGCCCAGTGCCAGTCCACAGACCAGGGTTGGGGACCCTTGCTCTACAGTACTCCTGGTCTCTTCACCTTTACCTTTTACCATTGTTATATACTGGGTTCTGTACTTGATTGAAGAGACAAGGCAAGTGAGTTCAGCAAGAATCATTCTTTATTTGCTTACAGGAACTGAACTGAGAACAGGGCTGTGAATGCAGCTATTTATACCCTGGTCTCTAGGTGGTGGCCAATAGGTTTAAAACAACCTGTTGCCACCCTAGAAACAGCCAATGGCGGCGCTGGAGCCAGGTTGTCTGAGGAGCTGTGAGCTGTTAGCCAACTTCCCTGCTTAAACAACCTTCCAGCAATTAACTCCCCGTGATACTCTTTACTAAGACAAAGCCCAATACATTACAACCATACTTATCTAATCAGCCCAAATTGACCAAGATAGCCATATCCATAGCTAAAAGGGAATTTAAAATTCCACACAAGAGGATAGGAGGCATACAGAATACCACAAAGTTACAAAAGCAAGTAATGTAGACCCACAGAAATCTCAAATAATGCTGGTGGGGAGGGGGAGGGGAGAGTTAGAATTTTTTTCCTTGCGATTTTCACAAGAAAATTTAATCTACTCAAATATGGCTGAGACTTTGTTCTAGGCAGTCAGACTCATGCTTTCCAAAATTAGAAAGAGCCCGGTTTGGATTCTGATTATTCAGTAATCATAATGACTCTTTTCTCCAGAAAAGCAAAACGTTCAATGGGCTTGAATTATAGGTCAAAAACACTTGCTTACAAATATCTCCGTCCACCTTTATTTGGCTAAAGAACTCCCTACCAAGCAATTCTGATTTTCAGTAGGAAGCCTTTATTAAGCCCATTTTGTAGCAAATCTAATTTTAACTGTTGATTCCTACAAGCAAAGACTTACTTCTGCATTTCAGAGATGGTTTGGCTTGGCAGAAAATATACTTTTTCAAAGCCTATTAACATTAAATTAAGAGAAAGTATAAACAAAATAAAATGAGACAAAAGAGAGCTAACCAAAGTGGAAAGATAAACATCTGCTGTTTACCTGAATGAGTAATTTAAACTTTGGGGTGGAAACAAGTCGACATGAATACAATGCAGTGCAAGAGGGAGTCTCTGTTTAACCAAAATCTGCCCAAAACAAAAGACTTAAGCTTACATTAGGGATAATTATGATAGTTCTTATAGTTGCACTTTATCTAATCAGAAGTTGGAGAAAATGAAATGAACACCGCCTTGGTCCTGTGGCTCCTTTACGGTAAAACAACTGAATATAATATATAGACTTTAAACTGCTACATTAATTATTTTCACAGCAACCTATACAGCTACCAGTCTGAAAAAAAGAAACAAACCAGGAACAGCAAGTTTTTCTAGCAGCCTAGTGATCAGAATATTCATGGAGGTTACCTTGGTTAAAAAATGGTCAAGATGCAAGTAGGATTGTGCAATGTTTCTTGTTGCCAGCTTTCACATGTATCATTGTCTCAACTAGTAAAGGAGCGTGGTGCTCATGTGATTGGAACACTGGGCAGGAAGCTAGCAAGTCAATGTTTGAGACTCAATAGCTACTATGGGGAAGGGTTGAGCTATTGTCCTTCCTTCCAGCTCCTGCCGGCAACATGAAAGGAGCCCCCAACTGGGTGTGATGTCACTGGGTAATTCTTTCAACCCAGAAACTCCTCAGTACTTCTGACACAAGTGCAAAACAAAACAAAACAAAAAAAACCCTCAAGTGACCCGCTCACTGCTCAACCAGTGACCAAAGGATGACCCCTTGCAAGGTAGGGCTGAGGAATTTGTACAGTATCTGCAGGACAAAATCGCTCAGATCCGGACTGGTTTGGACTCCGACTGGGCAGAATCCGGAGGAGTGGAGAGGGCAGGTCTTGGTTATACCATTTGGGGTGAGTTTGACCCTGTGTCTTTGGATGATGTGGACAGGATTATGCGTAGACTGAGTGCTACAACTTGTCTATTGGACCCATGTCCCTCCTGGCTGGTTTCGGCCGCCGGGGAGGTGACAGGGGACTGGCTCCAGGCAGTTGTCAACGCTTCATTGATGGAGGGTGTCTTCCCCTCCGCCTTAAAAGAGGCAGTGGTGAGGCCCCTTCTCAAGAAGCCTGCTCTGGACCCGGCCTCCTTGAATAACTATCGTCCTGTCTCCGCGAAGGCTGTTGAGAGTGTTATGGCATGTCAGCTTCCGCAATTCCTGGATGAAGCGGACTATCTGGACCCATACCAGTCCGGTTTCAGACCCGGTTACAGCACAGAAACGGCATTGGTCGCACTGGTAGATGATCTCTGGCGGGCCCGGGAAAGGGGTTGCTCCTCTGTCCTGGTCCTACTTGACCTCTCAGCGGCTTTTGATACCATCGACCACGGTATCCTGCTGCGACGGCTCGAGGGCTTGGGAGTGGGAGGCACTGTTTTACAGTGGTTCTCCTCCTACCTCTTGGGCCGTTCGTAGTGGCAGGGGGACAGAGATATACCCGAGGCCCCTTTCTTGTAGGGTACCTCAGGGGTTGGTTCTCTCCCCCCTCCTTTTTACCATCTACATGAAGCCGCTGGGTGAGATCATCTTTGGCTTTGGGGTGAGGTATCACCAATATGCCGATGATACCCAGTTGTTTATCTCCACCCCGAGCCAACCCAGTGATGCCCTTGACATGATGTCCTGGTGCCTGGAGGCAGTGCGGGTCTGGATGGGAAGGAACAGGCTCAGGCTGAACCCCTCCAAGACCAAGTGGCTGTGGATACCGGCATCTCGTATTGTCCAACATGTTCCATCTCTTTTGATGGGGGGGAGCTATTGCCCTCCTCAGAAAGGGCCCGCAACTTGGGTGTTCTCCTGGATTCACAGCTTAATTTGGAGGATCATCTAACTGCCATGACCAGGGGGGCCTTTGCACAGGTTCGCCTGGTGCGCCAGTTGCGCCCCTTTTTGGACCGAGATGCCCTATGCACGGTCACCCATGCCCTCGTCACTTCTCGCCTGGATTACTGCAATGCTCTTTACATGGGGTTGCTCTTGAGGTGCACCCGGAGGCTTCAACAGGTGCAAAATGCGGCCATGTGGGTGCTTATGGGAGTATCTCGATACTCCCATGTTACACCACTCCTGCGCGAGCTGCATTGGCTTCCGGTTGCCCTCTGGGTGCGATTCAAGGTGCTGATAATTACCTTTAAAGCCCTAAATGGCTTAGGCCCGGGTTACTTGCGAGACCACCTGCTGCCAAAGTCAACCTCCTATTGCCCGGTTCGCTCCCACAGAGTCAGCCTCCTCAGGGTTCCGTCGGCCAGACAATGCCATCTGGCGACCCCCAGGGGGAGAGCCTTCTCTGTGGGCACGCTGACCCTCTGGAATGAACTGCCTCCGGAGCTGTGGACGGCCCCTGACCTTCGATCCTTCCGCCGTGACCTGAAGACATGGTTGTTCCAACAAGCGGGCCTGGACTGATCATGGTTTTTAAATTTGGTTTTTATCGGCTTAAATTGTCCTTTATTTCTTTATTCATTGTTTAGTTCTTTTTTAATCTTTGTATTCTATGTTTTTCTAATTTTTTATCGTTGTGAGCCGCCCTGGAGTCCTTAGGGAGAAGGGCGGCATATAAATTTAATAAATAATAAATAATAATAATAACTAGTAGGTAACTCACCTCCACATTCACATGAATGTTGATTAGCACAGAACCTAGAAGCCCTAGGCTCTCTTGGATTCATTTAAGCTTCCTAATCAAAGTTCAGTGCTTACATTTAGAAGGGGGGAAAAATAAAACTACCCACTAATCTAAAAGTTTAAGAAGCAGTGTGAATTCTGAAGAACATACTATGCTTTCACTGAAGTTTTACCTATCAGCCTTACTTTCTCAAGTTTCTTATTTTTCTAGTCAAAGTTCAGTTAATCTTCTTTTCATATTAACATTTTTTTAAAAAAAATTATACTTGAAGCTATGTGTCTTTGTGAACTTTTTTTCTAAGAAATATATTCTCTTACACTTTTGCCCAAAATACAGCTTCGTAGTAAGGTAATGTCTTTTCCTACTATAATGCATCATTTTGTACATTTATTTCATTAATACACAAAGTTTTGTGCCAACATTTGCTTCTGAATTTGATGATTTGCATTGCCGACTTTGGAAAAGTGCAAATAAAATAGGATCATTGAGTTGTACTTTGGGAATTATCTTCATAAGGCAACGTGAAATGCATTCACATCAAAAGCAAACCACACAGATTTCTTTCCCATCTCTGCATCTTCCTTCGGGTAATAATTCCTTCCTATTCATCCAATCCATAATGTACAGTATATGGGTACAAATTTCATCATGCTTCCTGTTCTGGCCTCTCAGCTCTATGAAGGAACCGGGCATCTTGGATTCTCTCTTTGCCACCAGCTTTGGGAAGCAAAATTATTCCAGCCCTGAGCGATGAATCAGAACCAAGTCATGAGATGTGAACTTGGCCCAGCAGACAATAACGCATCCACAGGACTTGTTTTAAGAGGGTTCAAACATTTCTGGGTGTAATCTCCTTACAGGCGGCTCAGATAGTCTTCCATGTGCCCAGGAGTACCTCTTTGTGTATAGTTCAGGTAGGACAATCTGGTGAGATCATCCAGGCTTCCACCATCCCTTCCCAAGGGTGGTGTCTGCAACCCACAGGCGCCAAGCTGTGAAGTCGTCATGATCTTTTGAAGTTTCCAAAAGGGTGGAAACGGCCTGGCTTTTGCAAGATGGAAAGTGCTGACTCATACCTGTTTGTTCTCTTGCATCAAAGGCCAACAACCTGTGGCAAAGAGATGCAGCTACCTGGCTTGCTTGATAAAAAAAAATTCCACTGAACAAAGATATCAAGGGGCCATGTGAAGAGAATTCCTGACAAAATATTATATTGGTCAGATACCACAAAATTTGTGCCTTGTGGGGGAAAAAAAGTGCAACCTAATTCAGAAACTCAAAGGTTGCAAAGTCATAACTGTTGTTAGTTGAGAATGACTGACATATTCTGATTTAGCTGAAATTGGAGGTAATTTCTGTGTCCTGGGTAATAATTGGATGGGAGCAGACTTAATTAACTGCAATACTACTTTATTGGATCTACAGGAAAGTCAATTCAAGAATTAGTCCATATTTTATTTAGCTTTAGCAGTCTACAATATGCTGCAATTTGGCACCCAAAAACTTTGAGATAATGTAAATGAAAGCAAAGTAAATGTGTGCCTGAGCCCCACCTGGGGTCCAAGTGTGAAGCAATTATTAGTGGGATCAAAATCCAAATAACGGACAAGTTTTTGAAAAAAAAATCCATCTGTTTGGTATTAAATATATTTCATGAATGAATTATTCCTGGAAATGTCATCTATCCCTATTCCTAAATAAAATAGGAAAATACTCAGAAAAATTATTGGTAATATCCTGAAAGACTTTTAGTTCCCAAGGCTGATTTTTTTTCTCATTCTGCAACTCATTCTAGCTCTACCATTGTACATGTTTCTCTTCAGGAAGATTTATGGCTGTCATGCACAGACTATCAAAATATATAGATGAATTGAGGGGGGAAACTATTATCCTGGTCCCTGGCTCCCATCCCATTTGCATGTAAAACCTGCATATGTTGGCACATAGGCTGCAAGGAAGCCATCCACCTTCTGGTTTTTCTGGCATACAATTTGGGTTGTCAGGATCGGTGTTTGTATCTGCACACTTAGGGCTCAGCTATCAACATCACATTCTTGCCTCTGGGTTCACACAAAATCTAATAAACAAAAAATGAGGTCTTTGCAGATCAGATAAGCAGCTAGTAATGGTGTCAAAGAGTCCTCCTAAAAGTCTAAAAAAATATTGCTTGGAGCAGAATAACAGAATAACAGAGTTCGAGGGGAACTTGGAGGTCATCTAGTCCAACCCCCTGCTCAAGCAGGAAACTCTATACCATTTCAGACAAGTGGCTGTCCAGTCTCTTCTTAAAAACTTTCAGTGATGGAGCACCCACAACTTCTGGAGGCAAGTCATTCATCTATTGCAGGGGTAGGCAACCTCGGCTCTTTTATGACTCATGGACTTTTAAATTATTTATTTTAAATATTTTGTACTAATTTATTGGATTTGGGCTGCAATATTTAATTTTTTTTAACTTTTGTATATTGTATTTTTATTGTATTGCCCTGTACACCACCCTGAGTCCTTCGGGAGAAGGGCGGTATAGAAATTAAATTAAATTAAATTAAATTAAATTAAATTAAATTAAATTAAATTAAATTAAATTAAATTAAATTAAATTAAATTAATAAACAAACAAACAAACAAACTCCCAGAATTCCTGAGTCAGCTGACTCAGGAATTCTGGGAGTTGAAGTCCATGAGTCATAAAAGAGCCGAGGTTGCCTACCCCTGATCTATTGGTTTCGGTAGGGGATTAAACGGAGTGAGAGATGATATGTGCATGATGACATCATCACAGAAATGTTGTGACTTGTATACTTGGAGTTTAGACCCGGGAATTCAAGCACATAGTGCTTCATCGTGGTTGGACAAGTCTCTCCCATTCAACTCCCTAACTCCACGTTGATGTGAAAGATGAATGCTATAATCCTTACATCTATATAAAGAGAAACTAAAAAAATCACCTCTGTTACTTATTACTCAAGACAACATGTGATCAACCTACAGTGATCAACCAACCATTTATTTTAGATCCCAAAGGGGATCTTGAACTGTAAATGTATACAGGAGGAATAGGCATATTGTCACTGAAGAAAATGAGCAGGGATCTTACCCAAGATTCCTTCATCAGGATGGAGAGAGAAACAATAAATGAAAAGATGTTCGGTTAATTCTTCTGTGGCATTAACACCCTATTTGGTCTTGCCCTGTCTTGAACAGCTCCAGGCAAGGCAGTTAACAGAGATCCCGTAATTTCTCTTTTTGGTATGTAATGAGGAGTTATACCTAGGGGAAAACATCATTAAAGAGTCTTTCAGTGTTATTATTGCTACTATTAAGGCTACAATAATTATTCCCACAGAACCACCAGACGGATCTCCCCCTCCTTTCAAAATATGGCTACCATTTTTTTTCAAATACTGCTTCTCACATGCAGGATCAGAATGGCTGAAGGCATAGGCTGCTCAATGACACGTTATTAATGTCCAGGCTGATATTTATTTTAAAAACTTTTTGTTACACCAGTTACAATAAAGTAAAGTAAATATAGTTACAATCAGTGCTTTTTTTGTAAAAGAAAAAGGTGCCAGAACTCACACATGTCATACCCGCCTTGCCTACCCTACAAGGTTCCATCCAAAAAAGGTGCCGGAACTCCGTTCTGAGCATTCTATGAGAAAAAAAGCCCTGGTTACAATACAGTATCAGGGCTGTTAGACTTCTGGGATGGTCTGCTCAAAACGGTTTAGGGCCTAGTCAGTGCAAATTAGAAATGAATAGGGTTAATAAAAATTAAATAAGACTACCCAAATAAATGCTTTTTGTAGATGACACTAATATGGGAGGAAAGGCATCGGTGAGGTTGCATTAACGGAGTGAATTAGGAAACTTGACAATGGATTTAAAGGATCTTTTAAAATTTGGCTTTTTTGTGGATGGTTTCAGAGGTGGCATGAGAAAACTCCAGTATTAAAATATCATTAGCCTCGCTGAAAAGAAATCACTCTCTAGCTCCCTCTAGTGTACCAGTGCTGAACCCCAACGTCTTTTTAAAACTTAAAAAACAAAGTGGTTTCCTAAGAGGTTATGGCATTCCCCACTAACCAAATACTACGGGCCTTACTAAAATTAAAACATCTAACAAGCATGTAATCTCTATTACACATGTTGCACATGTATTTCAGGTTATAAATTGAAGTCACAGAATAACATCTATAGTGGACTGCAGTGCTTTTTTTGTAAAAGAAAAAGGTGCCGGAACTCACACATGTCATACAACCCACCTTGCCTATCCTACTAGGTTCCATCCAAAAAAAGGTGCCGGAACTCCGTTCTGAGCGTTCTATGAGAAAAAAGCCCTGGTGGACTGTATAGGAAATACCTTGTAAAAGTTGCATTTCATATTAGTATACTTTATTATTCCTTGAGACATTTGTGTTGTTTTTCTTAATTAGTTCCCAGAGTAGAACCAGATTTATTTATTTGTAATAACTTTTACTGAAGAAATCTTTAACAAAGTAAGAACCATAAAAGAAAAAAGATAATAAAAATATAAAAAGGAAGGAAGGAAGGAAGGAAGGAAGGAAGGAAGGAAGGAAGGAAGGAAGGAAGGAAGGAAGGAAGGAAGGAAGGAAAGAAGGAAAGAAGGAAGGAAGGAAGGAAAAGAAGAAAAATCTTCCAAGCTTCTTGAAAATGATTATAGATTTATATTTTCCTCTTCTCATAAAAGGAGAAAGTCTTCAAACCCAAAAATCACAAGTTCAATTTTCTCTTTTCTCTTTCCCTGTTTCTCTCTCTTTCTCTTGTCCATAAAGATTTCCAGGCACTAAAGGAGAACAAAATTTCGATAAAATGAATTTAAACTATTCCACATTCACACAAAAACTAAAGTATGGTGGAGAAAATCTGGATAAAAGCAACCTTCAGGTGAGTTAGCATATTACTATTAATAATAACTAATTAAATTAATTAAAAATTATTAGCCACCCAATTCCAGTGGACTCTGGGTGGCTTCTTCTCTGAACATTTGACAGTCACGATACAGAAGCCTCAAGCAAACCATAGAAAGGGGCAGTCAACTGAACAACTTGTTTATCTTTCACAACTTTCTTTTAATTAAAAGCGCTGATCACATTTTTCTTTGCTTCAGATGGCAATTAAGAATTTGGTACCCTAACTGGCTTTCTAGGGGTGGAAACAGGGATCTTGCCATTGCAGTGCCCAGTTCTGCTATTACCTCACTGTTTCCTCACCTCTGTTACTAATTAGAAGCTGGGTCCTCTGATGCCCCTTCCAGTCACCAACATGTGCTAGAAACAAGATTTTCTCCGTGTCCCCTGATGACTCCATTGTAGGTTCCCAAACTCATGTGCATGATATTTTTACTATGTGACAGTGAGTGTGTGCATGAGTGTAAAGATACTCTCAATGTTCTCCTTAAAGTCCTTTTGGCAGTGTTGCAGAAGTAGTTTGCCACTGTGTTCTTTTTGGATGTTTCTCCATTACAGTAACCCTCAACTTACATTCGTTTAGAGACTGTTGGAAGTTTACCACAGCACTGGAAAAAGTGACCTATGACCATTTTTCACACTTGCGACGGTTGCAGACTGTCCACATGGACACATGATCAAAATTCAGACACTTAGCAACTAACTCATATTTATGAAGGTTGCAGTGTCCCAGGATCATGTGATCCCATTTTGCAACCTTCTGACAAGCAAACTCAATGGGGAAGCCAGATTAATTTAGCAACTGTATTACTAACTTAACAACTGCAGTGTTTCATTTAACAATGGTGGCAAGAAAGGTCATAAAATGGGGACAAACTCTAACAACTGTCTTATGTAGCAACAGAAATTTTGGCCTCATTTGTGGTTGTACGTTGAGGGCTACCTGTACTTGGTCATGACCGTATTTAGCTGCTGAGATCAGCCATGGCAAGCTAGGTGCTGACACCCTGGTTTACATTCTTCTAGGACATCAAGGCGCAAGACAGGTCACTATTCAGCAGAAAGGAATGATTGCCCAAAATTGCACAGTGATCTTCCATGATGGACCGTGGACTTGAGCCTGAGTCTTCCTAGCTAAACCCAACTTTTTAACAAGTACACTATAACACTTTGGATCATGGTTCATCTTCTGGGTTCAGCAGTATCTTCTATGTTGCCTACTTCAGAGGCACCAAATTTAACATTCTCATGAAAGTCTCTCTTAGTACTTATAGGGGAAATAAAATATTATATATATATATATATAATTGGAAAATTGCTGTTAGTTCATTATCTGAATGGAAATGCAGTACAGACCATTTAAAAATGTTGAGAAGCTAGGTGCAAATATTAGGTGCCTTCAGCAAAGAGAGAGAGAGATGGCAGCTCCCAATCATAAGGCACCAGGTTTCTGCTCATCTTCTTCCTGGGGGAATCCTGACAATAAAGGATAACCGATGATGTGATTAATATTATTAGAACCAGTCTCAGTGTTGCCAGAGCGGTTATCCTGTGTCTGCAGAATATTTTTTTAAGTAGGGAGGACAATGGGTGCCTACAGTTTCCAGACCACACACGGAATGAGTTCCTTCCAAGGTATATTCAGTGTTTGAAATGAACAGATGGAAAGACATACTTTATTCCATTAATCTAAGAGCAACAGTTATTTCTAATTTCCTATTTCTTAGACTACTGACTTCAAGGGACAACAAAATAATGGGGAGCCACTGAAACAGGATTAAATGAACAAGGATGATGGATTCAAATGAACCCTGATAAGACTGAGTGGCTGTGGGTATTTGAACTATCCAGAACTGGAGAATTTCCATCTTTAGTCCTCAATATGGTGATGTTTCCCTTCTCGGGACTGGTATTCTTGGACTTAGCGCTCCTGTTTGGTTTTGGTTATTTGTGGATGCACTTGCCTGCTTGTAATATATTTACACTGCAACACTCTGCATGTTCATCCATGCAGACTGAAGGCTCTGTGTTCAGGGAGATATACATTCAGGTTAAGCATGCACGTGGGATGGATGTCAGTTCCTCACTAGGGATTTCTACGGCCTTCCAGCATCCTCCCACTTTCACCGGGCAAATGGAATAGAAATACAGTCAGGCTGGATATTGCTTCAGTTAGGGCAGATGCTGAGAGTCCCCAGTGAGGAAGAGTGTTTAGTCACAACAATGCTAGAGGAAGTGGGAAGCCCTGAAAATGTAACAAGCTACCATTCTCATCATTCCTTACTGCAAGATATTGACAGCTGGAAACCAGGGCAGTTGAATTCTACCTTCATTGGAGGACAAGAGATTGCTAAACAGAGATGGCCCTGGGATTGTACAGCACTTATCACTTCATTGCTACCTAGTTAAGGGTTAGGAGTTTTACAATGGTGTGCTGAATGAGAATATGTGATATGAGAATATGCTGGAGCCACTGAACACAGAAGATAGAATAATAGGGTGGGAAGGGTCTTCTAATCCAACTCCCAATAAATTAATAAGTCCATTAATAGAGGGCTTACACCTACAAATAGTTAGGCGTGCCCATTTAATTGGCAGAACAGGAACCCAATTCAGCAGATTGTGGAAATCAAATCCAGAGAGTTCTTTGTGCTGATCTGCACTTCCAGCTTCCCCAGTTCAAGAACGGGCCACCTACTCTTTCAAGGAGAGTAGTAAGTGATTGTATCAACTTCAACCTAGCTTTAGACTGCTGGGAAGGTGATTTGGCTCTGCATCAAAAGTCATGTTTTCCCTCCTTTCTGCTAGCACAAGGAGGGCAGTCCAGCCTCACCTGCTTTGTTTCAATTCATTTCACAGAAATTGCCTCTGTTCAAGTTGGCTGGGGGAATACTCTGAAAAGCAAGCTGTCTCCACCAGTCCTTTCTCTCTGCACCCAGTGGCCATTTTAAACTGGGGACTGCTTGCCATGAAGAGATGGACCTTCTTTTTTCTCTGTTAACAAGTTCAGTGTTGGATTTGCCAAGTGCTGTTCTTTGTCTCCCTTCTTTCAACTGAATAAAAAGAACCCGAAGGCAGAACAAGAAGCAATAGATGGAAAATAATCATGGAGAGAACTAACCTAGAATTAAGGAGAAATCTCCTGACGGTTAAAAACCATTAATCAGTGGAACAAGTTGCCTCCAGAAGTTGTCGGTGCTCCAACACTGGAGGTTTTTAAGAAGAGATGGGACAGCTATTTGTCTGAAATGGTATAGGGTCTCCCATTTAGCAGGGGGTTGGACTAGAAGACCTCCAAGGCCCCTTCCAACTCTGTTATTCTGTTAAATATGACAGGAGCTCTGCCAAGTTTTTCTTCTCTTTTCTAAAGTAGCAGGAAGATCTGTAAAACTGTAGTGTGATTTGTTTTCTGCACCGATCCTCAGAAGATCTGTCCACAGGAGGGTAAAGATTGGGAAGGGAAAAGGAGCAGTGGTTCAGTTGTGGTCCATATACAGCAGAACTCCTGGTTATTCCTGAGGCCAAATCCAGAAAGGGATTTCCCAAAGAGCTTCAGATTCATTTGGTTTATATCCAGGAGATAAGCAGCTGAAAGGACAACATTGGAAAGCCTTCAGTGCCGTTGAAACAGAACCAGTATGAGCTCATGAGATGAAGCATCTTTCTCTTCACATGTCTGGCTGGGGAATTTTGGGAATTGAATTACACAAGTCTTAAAGGTGACAAGTTTGGACACCCCGGTAACTGTTGCATAGGATAAGGTGTGAATGTAAGAATTATGCAGCCTTTCATAAATCTTATTTGCCAATCAGCCCAGGACAAGAAAGCCACTGACCCTGGGAAGAATTGCAGTTGCGTCACAGTAATTAATCAGGATGCCAGATACAGAGAATCTCTTTCCTACTTCCAATTGGTGTTTCTTCCATTATCCCTTCCTTCCTGGAAGTGCAGAATGAAGGTTTAGGACAGGGGTAGGCAACCTTGGCTCTTTTATGACGCATGGACTTCAACTCCCAGAATTCCTGAGCCAGCCATGCTAGCTCAGGAATTCTGGGAGTTGAAGTCCACTAGTTATAAAAGAGCCCAGGTTGCCTACCCCTGCTTTAGGAGAATAAGTGGCCACATCCTTTCCAGTTATTCACTGGAGAGCACTCAATATTTTGTCCCAATGCTCCCTTTCCCCTTCTCGTTCTTTTGTTTCCTTCTCCTCCCTTTTACCCTCAGTCCTGAGAATATACGCCTTCCAAATACTTCCCATGCCCCAATGCACTACAGTAATAAGTGCATCTTTAAAGGTTTGCTTTGTAAATAGAGCTCAAGGCAATTTCCCATTTTCCTTTCCCTATCTTTTTGCTTCTCTGCCACTTGTACCATTCTCTGTCCTTTGGCCTGCCTTGCAATGGACATCCCCTCATACTCTCCGTATTCATATCAGGAAGCAGAAAACAAACATCCTCACTAGGATTGGTATAAATATCCTCTACATCCCCATTAAAATAAGTCAGGAGCAACAACAATAGTAATTTAAAAAAACGGGTAGAAAGAAGGGGTGTCAGAGAAAGGAGGAAAGCCTGGAATGGATTTTATTTTAAGGTGATAGAATGAAGGTGTCCCTCAGCCTTCTTCGTCCTACTATTAGAAACAGGCGATAATTTTTTTTTTTAATGCTGTGTTGCAACTTGCCAAGGATGTAAGAGAAATGTTTAGTATTCGGAAATAGTCCTCTAAGAAATGGGAGATAATAATTTCTGCATTTTTAGATCTTTTCCTTAATTCTGGGCACAGTGACAGAATGCAAATCAAGAGTCCTCCTTGTTTCCAGCAATATTTTTTGAACAATAAAGAAAACCTTAACTAACTGAGTTGAATGCAAATTGTAGACTCCTGCAGGTAATTCAGTTCTAGGAGTATGCGCTGATTTCAGTCAGGTAACAGAGTCACCTTACTGAGGAGATGGGAGGCATACAAAAATTAATAAATGAATAAATAAAATAAATAAGTTGGGGGATGTTTTGCTTACTCTGTGAGATAAACGGGATGGGGGCCTTCAGAAGGGACAATAGGCGGTTTGAAGTGATCACAAGATTGTCTTGAGTGATCTGTCCCTTCAGAGTTCAGATGCTAAAACTGGTGCCTTTTTAGAATTTGGTAGGATTCTGAAACTAAGCACTTACAGTGTCACGCCTACCGTACAAGAGCTGAAATGTTTCTAGATATTATTCACCAACCTAGAGAGAAGGCTGAAAATGTTTTTCTACCTAGCGGTAAAAAAAATCCCTTAAAGCATATCCCAGCACATATTTTGTACTTGGTAACTCAGAAAGGCACAATGAAGCATGCATATTCTATCAAATTCAGTATTAAAACAAATAAAAAAAACCCATCGCTTAAGCAAATCAGCAAGGAAACCCCAAATGCATTTCTCTAAGATTGGGATATATTATAGAATCAACTAGGATAGGGAATTTCATCCTGTTCTGTTGAAAAGTAAAAATCAGCAGCCATTGTGGATTTCCCAAGTCAATTAACAGAAGACAGATATCATTTCTTCAGATCTCTCTCAGATCCAGCTTGAAGCAAGCTACGGCCCAAAGCATCAAATTGGCCCAAACAGAATTCTGTGCTCAGTACAGAGGCTAATAAACTCATACAGGTAAATAACTCATATAAGGACAATGTGGGCAAACTCAGCAGAGGGACAGTTGGCTTTTCCTATTGAGAATACATGTGGTGACAAGCCTGCATTTGCCTTCCCCACACAATGTAATGGGGATTCTTTGGGGAGGCAGTTGGGAAATTCAACTCCATTACGGTTTGACAACGGAAGCAGCCCTAAGTAAATGACATGGGGTGGGGGGAAAGCATGTATAAAAAATTACTCCTTTTCAAAGAGGGGTGGGGGCAGGGGAAATATCTGTTTTCTGTAACATGTCTTGTACTCCCAGATGAGACTCAAGGATCTGGTTTTGAGATATTTACGCAGTCGTGAGTTTTTACATTTTAACCTCAGGTCCCATTTGTTTCTTTTGGCTCATTCCAGGCAGCTGAACTGGAATAAATTTCATTCCCCAGAGTCCAGCAGTTAATTGGAACCTATAAGAGGTTCCAAAGCCCAGTGGACGTGTTTCTCTCTGTGCAAAATGCTGTGAAATCACTCACAAATCTCCAGGAGTATCTGGTGGGAAAGGAGCATTGCTCACTACTTGGCTGTGCTGTTCACTGCATCCATCTTCCGAAGAACATCAATCTTCATTTTGCTTAAACATGACATGGCACGCTTCAAGACTCTTCCTCCAACACATAAAACCAAGAGTGCCGCTGAAGCCAATCAAGCAGCGTAGGCCACAGGGATGGGGAGAATACACTCAGTAATTTAGGGTTTACTGGCCATTTACTGGCAGTGAATTCTGGCCAGAGGTCCCCAATCTTTTGGGCAACAGGGACCAGTTCCGTGGAGAAAGGTTTTTCTACGGACTGGACAGTGTGTGGTTTTGTGTGCTGCCTGCATCCCACGGATGGGGCTTTGCTTGTTTGTGCAGACCGGTTGCTGGCATGCCGCGACCCAGTACCGGTCCACGGACCAGGGGTTGGGGACCCCTGTTCTAGGTAACAACTGAGGAAAGGAGAACATCTCAACCACTTTCCCCCCAAATTCTACAGAAAATGGGAAAGTTAGGGCCAAACATGCAGATGTGAGCTCAGAAGCCCCTTCCGAAAAGTTGCTTCCCTTTTCCACACTCAATCCAACTAGTCCTTGACTTACAGCCATTTATTTAGTGACCATTTGAAGTTACAATGGCATTGAAAAAAGTGACTCGTGACCATTTTTCACAGTTGCAGCATCCCCGTGATTGTGTGATCAAAATTCAGATGCTCAGCTCTTACTTATGACCATTGCTGTGTCCCAAGGTCACGTGATCCCCTTTTGCGACCTTCTGACAAAGTCAATGAACAGATTCACTTAACAACCGTGTTACTAACTTATCAATTGCAGTGATTCACTTAACAACTGTGGCAAGAAAGGTCATAAAGTGGGGCAAAACCTAGTTAGCAATTGTCTTACAGCAAGAAAAACTTTGGGCTCAATTGGGTTCATAAGTCACGGACTACCTGCAATTATTGCAAGATCTTTTCTTTCAACTTCTCACAGAAAGGTTGTGCAACCGAAAGGCAAAGCTGCAGGCAACCAGATCCAGCTTCTTTCCATGATGCTAGAAATGTAGAAAACATTTTATTATATCCGTTCATTTGATTTGATTTAATTTAACTTCATTTCATTTCATTTAGGTGAAGCCTAACTCCAAACTTAATAAAAACTCACAAGCTGCCTCACAGATCTGCTGTTCAGTTCCTATGCACAGCTTAGCTTTCAGGAAGAAAGGAAAGTTGGTTGCTGCAATTGCTGCCTCCCCACCCAAGAAGAGGGCATGAAAAGGAGATCTTTTTATTCCTTAGCGTGCAGGAAGTGCTGGAACGTCTACTTTTATTTATTTATGTCCCTTTCAAAATAAATTGTGTAGTAGGAAAATAACAATGGTAGAACAGGGTTCCTCAGAAGACTGTAAGAGCATTTGGCTGCTAAATAAAGAAACAAATTTAGGCCTGGGGGAGGGACATGATAGCAGTTTTCCAGTATTTGAGAGGCCCCCACAAAGACGAGGGGGTCAATTTATTATCCAAAACACCAGAGGGCAGGACAAGAAACAATGGATGGAAACTAATCAAGGAGCGAAGCAACCTGGAATTAAGGAGAAACTTCCTAACAGTGAGGACAATTAACCAGAGGAACAGCTTGCCTTCAGAAGTTATGGGTGCTCCATCACTGGAGGCTTTTAAGAAGAGACTGGACAGTCACTTGTCTGAGATGGTATAGGTCCTCCTGCTTGAGTAAGGGGCTGGAATAGAAGACCTCCAAGGTCTCTTCCAGCTCTATTCTGATTGATTGAAATAGTTGGGTTTAATTTATATTTCTTTTCCTATTTCTATTTATACTTTGATGTAATTTGTTCTACAACAACGAGTTAAAACAGCTTTAACCAAGCTGCCAGGAATAGCCAACACTCCAGAAGATAGGCTTAAGATAGAGAAGGATCTTGACAGACTTGAACACTGGGAGCTATCTAACAAAATGAAATTCAGTAGTGAAAAAAGTAAGTCCTACATTTAGGCAAGAAAAAAAACAAATGCACAGGTATAGTATAGGGGGTACCTTGCTCAATAGTAGCAACTGTGAGAGGGATCTAATGGACAATCACTTCAATAGGAGCCAGCAGTGTGCTGCAGCTGCCAAAAAAGCCAACACAGTGCTAGGCTGCATTAACAGAGGGATAGAATTAAGATCACATAAAATGTTAATATCACTTTATAATGCCTTAGTAAGGCCACACTTGGAATACTGCATCCAGTTTTGGTCACCACGATGCAAAAAAGATGTTGAGACTCTAGAAAGAGTACAAAGAAAAGAGCTATAATCCTTCTCCTTAAATCAGTGTTCCTCTAGAGCTGTGGCCTTGTGACCTTGGGACTTTGAAAAAGCTGGCTCTCATATCATAAAGCAGGGGTCTTCAAACTTGGCCCTTTTATGACCTGGAGTTAAACTCCTCCTCCTCCTCCTCCTCCTCCTCCTCCTCCTCCTCCTCCTCCTCCTCCTCCTCTTCTTCTTCTTCTTCTTCTTCTTCTTCTTCTTCTTCTTCTTCTTCTTCTTCTTCTTCTTCTTCTTCTTCTTCTTCTTCTCCTTCTCCTTCTTCTTCTTCTTCTTCTTCTTCTGCTGCTTCTGCTGCTTCATGATGATGATGATGATGATGATGATGATGTCTATAAGCAGGTTGTTGAGGAGAGGGTATGTTTTTTCTTGCTTAAGGCACTTTTACCCTAGGGCTGGCTCTATAATCTAAGGTCAATCTATTCTAATATTGTTTCAATTGATGGACAACTGGATGTGCTTTGGCATTCTGCCATTACAGGTAGTCCTTGACTTACCACCACAACTGGGATCAGAATTTCCATTCCTAAGCAGGACAATTAAGTGAGTAGTGCTTAATTCTACAATCATTTTTGTCATGTTTATTAAGTGAATCACTGTAGTTGTTATGTGAGTTACATGGTCATTAAGCATATCTGGCTCTGCCCTTGACTTTGCATGTCAGAATCTGGCTGGAAAAGTGACCCATGGTGATCACATGGCCCCAGGATGCTATAGCCATTATAAAGAACCTTGGTGGAGCAGTGGGCTAATAATGCCTCCTTAAGTAACACCAGCTGCCTGCAATTACTGCAGGTTCCAGTCCCACCAGGGTCAAGGTTGACTCAGCCTTCCATCCTTCCGAGGTAGGTAAAATGAGGACCCAGATTGTTGGGGGCAATAAGCTGATTTTGTAATAATGCCGCTTGGGGGGGTGAAAGCCCTAATAAGCAGGCATATACATAGAATGAAGGCTATTGCTAAGCACATTGATTTGTGCTTTAGATTGTAAGCTGCCCTGAGTCTTCGGAGAAGGGCGGGATATAAATGGGATTTTAAAAAAATATACATATGTCAATTGCCAAGCACCCACATTTCGATTATGTGGGTATGGGGATGCCGCAACAGTTGTAAGTGCAAAAACTGGTTGTAAGCCACTTTTTTTTCAGGACGGCTGTAACTTCAAATGGTCACTAAACAAATGGCTGTAAGTCAAGGACTATCAGTATAATGGAGATGCATTTTCCAGAATAACCTAGTTAGCATTCCGAGTAGGAATTCTGGGAGGTGCAGTCCAAATACATCTTGAGAATATCAGGTTTAGGAATGCTGGCTTATTGCATGATTTACAGCTACTACACAACCTGCCTATGTGAGTTTATCACACCCCCTTTCATATGGTCTTCAGGTTGTACTGCATTGTATTTTAATTGCTCAGCGTTGCACCAACACCTTGAAACAACTGATACTAATAACATTCTTGACTTAATACACCTTACCTCTGACTTTCCAGCTTCTGAAAAAAAGTACAGATAGTCCTCCATTTACCACCACAATTGAGCCCAAAATTTATGTTGGTAAGTGAGAAATTTGTTACTTGCGTTTTGCCCCATTTTATGCTTCTCTAATCTGGGGCTTAGCCCAATGCTTCTTCTTAAAAACTACAGCTTTGCAATGTAACTTGAATAAGTTGCCTGTGAGCCATGCCTAACCGGTTTGTAAGCACACTAATCTCAGCCCAGTTTTCATAAGAATAGATGAAACTGTCAACTTCAGTTTTACTCAGGTTAAAAAAAATGTTCACAGTAAATCTCATTTTTTGCATTAAAAAGCTTGCAGTTTTACTAACTTATGTAATGACTGTATGCTCTTTTCTTAATATACTCACTTATGTGCGTATTTCTTCCTAATATAAGCATTTCTGTTGTTTGGGAACTACATTGAGAAATTCATATAAACTGAAAGTTGAAAAACTAGTAATTTCATCTGCATATTAGATGGAGAAACATGACTATGATCATTTGAACATCTGTTTTCTGATATCTAATTTCTGTTCAAAGCCAGATGAAAAAAACAACTGTGGATTTCTGATTACACAACAGGGTAAGTGTGATTAATGTCCCCTCCCCCTCCCCCCCATCCAACTTGGGCTCCCTGGGATCTTCCATAATGGTTATGCTTTTCTGGATGCTACTGGCCCTTATGACCAATAAAAAAAACTTGGCAGAAGAAAACAGTGTCCTCAATAGAAACATGTGGGGATCAACCTGTAGGGCAGACATGTCAAACACAAGGCCGCATCCAGCCCACGAAGTGATTTCATGTGGCCCGTGAAGCCATCCTGGAAACAGTGAGGGAACAGCCCCCACTGCCTTGGCCCTGGCCCAGAGACCCTTCTTCTGCCAGAGACCCTCAAATCTGTCCCACTCCTGCCCAGGCCCCCATAGGCACCCTTGATGTGAACAATGTAGAGCTGGCCACGCCCACCCAGTAGGCCATACGCACTCTAGCCACGCCCACCCAGTAGGCCATGCCCACCCAGGCCACACCCACCTGGCCCCCTGAGGGCAACTGCAATGCTGATGCGGCCCTCAATGAAACTGAGTTTGACACCCCTGTTGTAGGGCACTGTTTTGCCCTAAATGTGAATGAACCATCCCAATTTGGGCATTGGCAGAAAATGCAGAAATGAAGAGACTGGACAATCATTTGTCTGACATGGTATTTCTTGCTTGAACAAGGGGTTGGATTAAAAGACCACCAAGGTCCCTCCCAACTCTGTTATTCTGTTATTTTCTTCACATCTTTCTAATCCACAGTCAACCCTGATTCAAAAGCAGAGAATGTGGAGACTCATTGGCCATCCAACTTCTGGAAGAAGACCGTTCAACAAAAACAAGTTTAAAAATGAGTTACAAAACAGCACCTCACACCCAAACATGAACATCTTCAGGATTTTTGAATTCAGAAAGTCCTATAATTGCTATAACTCACTTCCAGGTTAAATGATCTTGCATTTGACGATATGTATATATCAATTTGGCAGATATCTTATGGTGCTAGGAACAATAGTAACTCATATATCTATATCATGTAGATAGGTAGGTATGTTAAGTGGGTAGGATGGATGGATGGATGGATGGATGGATGGATGGATGGATGGATGGATGAAAGGAGTCAGGGAGGGAGGGATAAAAACCAAGCAGAATAAGTGGTGAATGGTTGTATTAAATAGCTAAAATCCCAAGACCTTAAAATCAGTTTAAATGTTATCCTGGTTCTGAACCATCATATCAATGGTATCATGTTAGTCTCTGGAGTGATTCCATTTCACAGTGCTTTGTTAGCACAGAAAGAGATATAATACAAACACCTAGAATTTACATTGATTTCCAAACCTAGGATACCAGAATTATTCTTTTCTTTCTCCCTTTCCTATCATCTTTAGTTTGTCCAGTGCTGTATGTGAAAGATAATACAATCTTTATTCCAGACATAGTGTTATAATTTATTTTGTTTCTGCTTTTGAAATGTATACACTGCCTTCCCCTCCTATGTTCATAGCAGCTCCTGCTCCAATTTTTCCCAACAACAATCTCGCAAGGCCAGTTGAGCTGTCTTGAACCCGAGATTAAGCACTTCACTCCTCTAACATTTCCAATGAAATTGGCAGTTACCTGTCAAGGTTCAGAGGGAAAGAAAAATACTGCAAGACCTGTAATAGATTCAACTGGAAGAGCTAAGAGCGACTGGATTGAGGGCTGAGAGGAATAAAATAGGATTTGCCTATTTCCCTTTTTAAAATTTCTGCCTCTTTGAAATCAGTTTCATAACGAGGAATGTCTTCTTCTGGATTAGTGACCACAGCCATCTCCTCATCCCCCAAAATGCCCACAATGGCCATAGGGCTGTTTTAGGAGCAACGTTCTGAGGGAGCTGTGTTATTATTATGGTTCATTGACAGCCAGTCAGATATTTAGACTGGATTTGGCATTTTTATCCAACCATGGAGTTCTTCCCTGGGAAAGGCAGAAATAAAGCTGGTTTGGTGCAGTGATGAAAGCTTGAGGCTACAAAACAGGAGACTAGGAACTTCCACCTCAGTCCCAAAGTCAGCTGGGTGATCTTGGGCCAGTCGTGGGAAGGAGGCACATGGCCAAACTACTTCTGAAAAATCTTGCCAAGGAAACTGCAGGAACATATCCAGGCAGTCTCCAAGAACTGAACATGATTGAATGAAATAAATAAAAAGAAAGTGTGTGTGTGTGTGTGTGTGTGTGTGTGTGTGTGTCCTTTTAAAAGTTGTTGGCTCTCCTTTAGTAGTTACTGAAATCTGAATGACAATAGTAATAAAAAAAATCAGGCTTTGTCTTAAGTTGAATCTCACTGAGGGAAATCAGTTTGTGTTTTCTTTATCCATGTATTGAATTTATATAGTCACCCATCTCATGCTTGTGACTCTTAAAGCTTTCCAGATTGTCAGTTACATAGAACGCTGCTCTCCACTTTGCTGTAAGTTTTTTTACAGAATCTCCTCCCATAATTCTGTGATTTCTAATGTCCTCTTAAAATTTTTAACAGACTATAAATTACCACAGTATAGTTGGCTGGCATATTTATAGGCTCACAATCATGCATGCATACATACATACGCACATACATACATACGCACATACATATTCCAGATCAATCCATATTCCAAACACCGTTCTACGAAAACCACCCATTAAAGACTTGTTTTGGGGGGTGGGGGTGGGGGTGGAAATCATAAAGTGTCTCTCTATATTTCAAGGTTTCTAATATTTTTGTCATTAAGAAGAAACAAAATTGCTGAGCTGGCTGGAAACACAGATCTTGCTTTGCTGGAAAGAGCCTGCCGCAGGAAGAGGAGAGGAGACTCCGCCCACAGGTGCCCTCCCACCAAATCTAAGAACCGCCCCTTCCCCCCCCTGACCTTAGGACTCAGGAAGCTTTTAAAGACACCACGTTTTAAGCATGCATTTGGGGCAAGGATGAGAGGTGTACCTGAGTGGAGGTCAGTCTGGCTTTTTGGTCTTTTCCTCCCTCGCTCCCTTTATCCATCCCTCGCTCCCTTCATCCATCCATCAGTTGTATCCATGGTCTTCATGATGCAATTATGATTATATTAATGAATGGAAGTGACTTAGTATCATTATTAATACTATATAATTTTGATAAATGATTTATTAGAATTTACTGCACTGTATGTATTTTGTGATTTTTTAAAGTCACCTAGCGTTATGATTGAAGCAGCATAGTAGCATGTAAAATTAAACACACACACACACAAACACACACGTAATAGAGTGCCAGAAAGGCTGTTTGCCTTAGACCTGAAATCTGAGTCTTAATTTGCCTTTAAAAAAATATTACAATCATAGAACCATTGATTGGAAGGCATCTTGAAAATCTTCTAGTCTCTTGCTCATTGTGTTTTACTCCATTGCTTAATGTTTATTAGCATTCTGAGAAGTCCTACTACACACAGAGAGAGAGAGAGAAAGACAGAGAGAGAGAGAGAAGGGGGGGGGGAGAGAACATTACATATAAACTTTGGCTACTTCATACATTGTTTGGCATTTCCAAAGTGATATCATTAATAATTTGGGGGAACCTTTGCTCAAAGGCATAAGAAATTCAACGACATGTGCCTCCTTCTCTAGATATGTTATGTTCTTTGTCTCTTCTTCATGCCTTCCAAAATAGGAACAAAAAGACAAAAAATCACAGGAAATGTTGGAATGACAATTTATTGCACTCTTTGCCATATTTAAAAATGCTAAAGAGAGGCCAGATGTAACATTGAAGAAAGAGTTGCATTTATTTACAGAATTAACAACAGAATTCACTACCATATTTTGGCCACCACTTTGGATCTCTCTTTTTTTTTCAAAATTCCAATTCGGTGGAATGGACAATGCAAAGTTTAAGGTTCCAGACTTGGATGGAACTGGACGAAGTAAGTGGAAACAATCCTACTTCTTTTCACAATCTTGATGGAGGACTTTGCTTGTGCTGAGCATGACCACACACAACAATGTAAAGTGTTAACGCTGTATATAGTTAGACTGCATTTTCCTCTTTTGATTATTGTATTTTTAAAAATGTAGTTTTTAATTGTCTTTAATGGTAGAGGACTACGATTGTTACTTGTGTTTTACCTGTATATACCACCCAGAGTATAAATAAATAAATAAATTTAATGAATAATGGCAAATGAAGTAGCCCTCTGAATCTGTAGCATGACCTTGACAGATGGGGAATTATCATTCCTTTGGGGGGAAACGTTTGCCATAATTTCATATTAGATAAAATTGTCAGCCAAAGTGTGTAAGTCTCCCAAAATGTATATGTCATCATTTGCACCTCCCCAATGGACTAGCAGCAAGCCTCACTGAATTTAACAGGAATTTAACATATAACATGCATTGCTTGTTCATCAAAAGTAATAGATAATATCTTGAATGTTGAAGCCTCAGCATTCATTTATACATTGTTTAAACATTGTAAAGGTTTGGGAATTGCCATTACTTTATGACAGGGCTCTTCAAACTTGGCCCTTTTATGACTTGTGGACTTCAACTCCCAGAATTCCTCAGCTAGGCACACTGGCTGAGGAATTCTGGGAGTTGAACTCCACAGGTCATAAAAGGGCCAAGTTTGAAGACCCCTGCTTTATGATATGAGAGCCAGCTTTTTCAAAGTCCCAAGGTAGACACAAGGCCACAGCTCTAGAGGAACACTGATTTAAGGAGAAGGATTATAGCTCTTTAGATATTGTTGAGTGTCATTCCCTACCATTGCCAGACAGCAGGAATAATTATAAGACCTGGAGCCCAATGACATCTCGTCTACTGTACCTCAAATTGTCCATCAGCTCAAGAAGATAGAGAAAATTCAAAAGAGAAGTCTTGGAAAAGCAAAGCCAATATATTGGAAGATTCTTGTCAAAACAACCCTCTTCCTCCTATCACATTTAGACCCTTGAGATATTTTTAACCCTCTAAAATAATAAGAATTCTACTGGAGATGACACTTCAACATTCAAGATATATTTGATTGGGTATATTGTGTGGATTTCCCCCCCCCCCACTTTTCAGATGGTGGAACTCAAGACAGCATATGTGGAGATCTTCACATCAAACTGCATAGCTTCAACAAGGGTTGCATTATGACTCAAAGACAGGAAAGAATGTGATCCAGCTTGAAATGGTCAGTCTCCAAATTGTATACAGGAAGAAGGAAGGAAGCTGATTCCCATAGAAAAGAAGTCAATTTCACCCTTGCTAGAAGATGAAGACTGAGAAAAGGCTAGTTTATTTTGTTACCAATGGGTAGTGGGCTCGTTGCCAAATTCTTCTAAACTCCTCTACCACTTCCCTATTAGGACTCAATTGGAAACAATTTCACTAACAAGCAACCCGATGAGATAAGTATGGTGTTTCCGTGCTTTGCTCTTTCTTCTGCAGCCAACCCTGTCATGTTTGGCTCTTAAACATCTGCTTGTTTGAAAAACATTCATAAATAAACACCAGAAATGCCTAAATTGCCGGTCTTCCTTCCTGGAAGAAACTGAATATAATTAATCAAAATCCAGTGCTCCACTGACTCATTGCCTGTGAGTAATAGCATATCTGTCTTGCTTTTAACTTGCTATCACATCTCTGGGTTCGAAAAATGCAGTGAAGATCTGTTCCTTTCTGTGCCTAGCCGACTACAACAGGTGGTCACATTTGGGTTTGTTAAAAATGTTCCTTTGCCCTGATGTTAACAAAATGAAATGAAATGAACCTTTATTGTCAAAGTACAAATATGTGTACATTGAGATTAGCTGATCCTCCCTTTGTGCTCCCACCCCCCAACACACAGTGACAACAAACCCTCCATCTTACTACACCAGGTGAACCAACTACACCACACACCAGCCTCCCAAGTCAATTCTGCATAAAATTCACAAGTTATTTCCCATTCAAGAGCCTAACAGCCCACGGACAAAAGCTGTTTTTCAGCCTGTTGGTGCAGCTGGCTATACTCCTATATCTCCTACCCAATGGTAGGAGAGTAAAGAGATACCGTCCAGGGTGTGAGTCATCCCTGAGAATTTTCCTCACTCTTCCAAGGCAACGAGCCCTGGCGATGTCATCCAGTGGTGTCAGGGAACAGCCCACAACGTCTTGTGCTGTACTCACCACCCTCTGTAATACTTTCCTGTCCGCGGCTGTCATACCAGCATACCAAACCACAATACCATACGAGAGGACGCTTTCTATAGTAGACCGGTAAAGGAGGGTCATTAGCCGTTGTTCTACCCTGTTCTTCCACAAGACCCTGAGAAAGTGAAGCCTCTGTTGGGCCTTTCTAGCCACCTGGGTTGTATTAACTTTCCAGGTCAGATCTTCACAGAGGTAGACTCCCAGAAATTTAAAGGAGGAAACTCTCTCCACACAGTCCTCCCCGATGTAAAGTGGGGCAGGTTCCTCCTTTTTTCTCTGGAAGTCTAGCACCATCTTTTTCGTCTTGCCGATGTTCAGGTGCAAGTTGTTGTTACTACACCATATGGATAGTTTTTGTACCTTCGCCCTGTATGCTGTCTCATCCCCACCTGTAATGAGACCCACCACAGTTGTATCATCTGCAAACTTAATTATCGCAGTGGATGGGTCAGATGATACACAGTCATATGTGTATAAAGAGTACAGGTAGGGGCTAAGCACATAGCCCTGTGGCGAGCCGGTGCAAAGCTTCAGGGGGGTGGACAAAGCAGACCCGACCTGACAAGAGAGAATATTAAGTGCAATAACTACTAGACCATAGGCACTTTATGTTTATGAGGGAAACAAAAGGGCTTTGGATTCAACTTACTCAACACAATTATGGGTGCACGCACATTGTTGGAGCAAGTTGGAAATGTAAAATATTGACAGTGGGGAGAAAAAAAACCAGGGCAATAAAGTTGCTTCTTCCTCTTCCCTTTCTTCCTCAAGAAAAAAAGCCAATGAAAATTATTATGTGATAAACATTGAATGCCTGTTGGAAGAAAGTCTTAGCTGGCCTCTAGACAATGCATGTAGCGAAGATGTCAGGGTAGTTCTCACTAGAAAGGGAATTCGAATGGAAAACATCCTTAGAAAGTCCACTTTTCTCTCCATTATCAGATGTGTATAATGGCAGAGGAGTTTGCTGCAAAGATGAAGTCTCCAGAAGTCTCCTTTCTGCCTTACTCTGTCCACCTGGAGACCTCCCCTCCAAGAAGAACATCTGTAATGTCAAAGCCCTTCCCTTCCCTTCCTTCCCTCCCTCCCATCTCTCCCTCCTTCCTCCCTCCCTTCTCCCCTCCCCATGCCTCCCTCCCCTCCCTCTCCTCCCTCCCTTGCTCCCTTCTTTCCTTCCTTCCTTCTCTGGGAGCTTGAGGTTGCTTCTTAAGTGAGGCCAGTAAATACTTATGGCTATAACACAATTGTTGTTATATTATGCTGAAGCACACAGAACACAGTTACCTTCCCACCAAAGTGGTACCTATTTATTTACTCGCGTTTGCGTGTTTTTAAACTGCTAGGTGGGCAGGAACTGGGGCAAGGAACGGGAGCTCACCCTCCCATCACATGGTGCTAAAGTCTTGAACTCTGGCTGTCAACTTTCCAGCTGACAAGCTCACATCTTTAACCACTGAGTCATCACACTCCTTGTAGCCTCTATAAAAGTTATCAATGCATTAAAAAGAGGAAGAAAACAAACATGGCAGAAAGTAGGAGTTTTGCTTCTCCTGGAAGATGTCATACGGGCACGGGCGACCAGATAATTTTGTCCCCCAACTGGGGCCACCCATACTTAAAATAAAATATCATCTCCACATGAAATGCATTGTGCAGTTCTATCCTCAATAGTCAAATGGTTTTAGAACCTCACCAGGTAAGCATGAAGAGGGATGGTGTAGTGCCTATTGCAGGGGTGTCAAACTGCCGGCCAACGGGCCGAATGCATCGTGACGAAACCACGCCCACCCCATTGAAGGCAATGGAAAAAAGTCGCAATACATTGCGACACATCATGTTGACGTTGCGAGTTTGACACCCCTGGCCTATTGTGTGCCACTCCACAGCAGAGTATGGGAAGCTCTCAGTTGCAGCCTCCCAGCCATCATGAGGTCCTATTAACCCCACGAGATAATATTAGTGCCTGAGTGCCATCAGAAGTTTATAACAGCAGCATGGTTACTGGTGGGACAATATTGGAAGAAGGATAGTCTGCCCACTATAGAAGAATGGGTGTTTAAAGTTTCGAATCTTGCAGAAATGTCTAAGATTTCTGCTTATTTGAAAGATCATTCACAGGAAAGATATATTTCAGTTTGGAGGAGATGGATAAATTATATTCAGAACAAATATGGGACTAAAAAGTTCCATTTAGCTTATGAGTAGATTTTAGTGGGATATTGTTATTGGTACTTTCTTTGTAGTTATGTTAAAGGGGAGTTAAAGCACATTATGAATTTGGTTAATTGTATATTATGCATAATTTTTATTTAGAATATGATTATTGTAACTATAATCCTGTACTTAGCTCTGGGAAGTGGGGGGGGGAAGTGGGTGGGTTTGGGGTGGGAGGGATTTGGGCATATATTGTAAAATTTTGTTTTTGTAAAACTTTTTAATAAAAAAAGACGTTTATCCCAAACAATTCTCTGCAGGGTACAAGTCTTGATGCATTACATCTTATACAGCACCCTGAGTGGCTCTCTCTCGTGCACTCTCTTTCCCATTTCTGAGTGAAATCATTGGCAATGACTTGTACTATCATAAAGCTTCCTGTCAAGTTCTGTGTTTCAATATTTCAAAGCTTGTGTTCTTAGGTGCCCAGTAAAGGATGGAGCAAGTGCTTGGCTTTTTTTTAAGGGAATACTTTTGGGGACTGTGGGAATGTAGGAACTGTCTGTCTGAAAAGGGAACCTTACTTTTTTCCTCATGTAGAGTGACAAGCTGTGGTTGGTAGATAAGGAAAGCAATCTATCTATGCTCAGAAATGAATTTCAGTGTGGTTATGATTTTAACTCAGCTTTCCCTCCCTTTAAAATAGAGGTAGGGCTGCGCCTAAACAGATAATTAGCAAAGACAGGGACCACAGAAACAATACTCCTGCTTTTTTAAAACTTAGCTCCTTGCTTAGGAGGACTATGTAGAACTTCAGAAGATTACTTTGGGTAGCAAAGCAGCATTCTAAACAGAAACGGAGCTTGCTGTTGAAGAAACAGATAAGGATGCTAAATAGGCTTCTGTGCCTGCTCTGAAGTTAACCAGTGGCCCTTTGCCACTACAGGAAAAATGCTGGCCAAACTGAGTTGGCTTGCTTTGACACCTCAATTTCAGGCACTTGATGCAGAGCAGTTTTATATTTTGTCTCAGCTGGGGTCATTGCAACCATTCAGATCAAGATGATGCCTCTAGGTAGAACAGGGAGGCTTCATTCAAATATACTGTTTATAGACAACACTTATAAATAGGTGCTCTTCAGATCTAAGTATACAGTAACAATATTATATGAATGCTGAAATAAATTGCAATCAATGATAAAGCACATGATCTATAAAAAGGACAGTGTCTGATTTAATCTTTGGGTTCTCCATGCTAAAGAACCTTAAGTAAATTAGTTAAGAAACATAGAACATAATGAAGTTCTAACCATGATTCAAAGCAGATAATATTGGTCTAAATAAATAAATGTTCTAGATCATCTAGGATAAAGTTGCCACATTCTTCAGAATGCCTACAACGAAAAAAGAACAGTAGCAGAGAATTGCAGATTCTTTATTGGATTATCTGTGTGTTGGGATTTCAATAGCCACATGTGAATGTTGACAATCCCCAATCAACATTTACAATCACATGTCTTAATGTCTGAAAATATGAAAATAACAACCAATTAGGTTCATTTCACTAATTCCGGGGCATTTATCCTAACATAATAACAGAATAGATCAAAAAGCATAAGGCCTCTATCAGGAATTCAATCTGCCTGACAAGCTGCATTGGTTTCCAATTTAGTTCTTGGCAAAATTCAAAATGCTAATGATGACCTTTAAAGCTTGAAAAAGGATTTGATCCAGAATGTCTTAAGGTCCTTGTTGTGTAGTGGATTCTTGAGAAGCAGGAGGCGAGACGAGAGGGTTCAAACAGGAACATTGCTTTATTGTAGTAACAGGAACAGAACTGAGAACAGAGGCTTCTACGCAGCTACTTATACGGTTGGCCACTAGGCAGCGGCCAATAGGTTTGAAGGAACCTATTCCTGCCCCAGAGCCAACCAAAGATCGTCCTGGAGACTGCACGTCTGGACAGCCAGCAACGGTTACGCAGACACCCTAATTAGGCAATCTCAAGCAGCATTCAAAGAGACATGAAAACAGTTCAAGTAAAAAGCCCAATACATTACACCCCTCCCTCCTAGAATGTACAAACAGTAGTAAAATTGTTTGAGAATAACGTACAACATTATTAAAATTACTTGAAAACATAGTCTTGTAAATATGGTGGTGGTCAGAGCGACCTTGCAGATCGCCTGGGGGATCCAGGCAACTCCTGTTCTACCAGCTTGCCCGCCAGGCTGGGTAGACCAGGACTCAAGAGTTCACAAGAGTCAGTTTGACTTGAGTCCCTTTGGCTGGCCATTCCAGGTCAGCCCAGACCAAAGTACAATGAAGAAGCAGAGTTAGCACAGTGGCTGTCTTGAACAGGTTGACTTTTCCCATCAGGGGACCCATGTTGCACTCCCGGGCTTTGCCCATCTACGACCACCTCCCTGTTGTACTGACTGGTGAAGTCCTTAGAGCATGTGGACTGCCCTGCTTGGCTGCCAGTTTCTGGCTCTAGTAGCAGACCTGTTGTGAGGTCCTCGCTTTGTGGCCGTTCTGCAAACCGCTTCCGCAGCTGATCAATATGGCGGCGAACAACTTGCCCCCCATCCAGAGCCACCTCATTCAAGAGAGGGCCCGAGACTTTGACACTTTTACCCGGCACCCACAAGTTCTCATGCCCATAGTTCTGGGCCCACAACCCATCACCCACTTGCAACACCCTTGGAGCCTTTGGGCGTAAGGTGTCTGCTGCCACCCAGTCAGGATGCAATCTGTCCAGTTTTGTGATGAGCCTTCTTCCCCAGCGAAGGTCTGCTGGGGTCTTGCCTGTTGCTGTGCAAGGCGTAGTGTGCTGGCAAAGCAAGAAATCAGCCAGCCTATGGTGCCAATTTCCAGTCACTATGCACTTGAGTGACTCCTTTGTAGTGCACACCGTACATTTGGCCTGCCCATTAGTCGAGGGGTGAACAGGAGCCGATGTAGCATTCCTTATGATGTTAGTCCTCAAGAAGGCTTAAAACTCTGCCGCTGTGAACTGGGCCCCATTATCGGAGAGTATGACGTCCTGTAGCCCATGAGTGGTGAAAAGCTTTCTAAGCACCTGGATGGTCCTTGCAGTAGTCATGTTTGCAATAAGAATTACTTCCAGCCATTTAGAGTGGCTGTCGACCACTATCAAGAATAGCTGTCCCTGAAAGGGCCCAACGAAGTCGATGTGAATCCTTGACTACGGTGTATGAGTTTCTTCCCATCTGTGGACAGGACCATGTGGCATTCCTGGTCTGGACTGTTGACATGTGTAACACCCATGTACTTGGGCCTCGACAGCCTTATCTAACTGTGCTGCCACCACGTGGCTGTTTTGGGAAATTATACATTATGCTAATGGGCCAGCTAACCCCTCCCTCTTTGTGATGTATTTCCTTTTTTTCTGAGCTAACTTCCTTCTTGTTGGCTCTGTGCCTGATATCCTCCATTAACCAGCAAATATGTGATAACAGCAGACATGTGCAGATGCTGGGAGTATTACCATTTTCTGACCTTGGAGATACCTTGGAAATATCTTGGAAATTTAATTTAATTTAATTTATTATCATTTCTATACCGCCCTTCTCCCGAAGGACTCAGGGCGGTGTACAGGGCAAGAATAAAACACAGAAATTTACAAAAATTAAAAGATAATTTAATGCTGTACAAACATCATCTTAATGCACCCCACCTACTGTATTCGACTCTACATGCAATAAAGGTATTTCTATATGATAAAAGTTGTTTTCCACCAGTTCAACTATCTGGAGAGAGCTGTTAATGTTAATGACATCTGCTTATATAGACCATAGAAGTCTTAACAAGAGATTAATTATGGTACAATGGCTTGGATCCAGAATAGTCAGAAAATGTAATTTGAATTCCTTCTGTCTGCTTCTAAAGTGTGCATGTTTCTCTGCAACCAAAGCTCAGTCAAAAGGCGCTTCTAAAAACTGCATGCCTACATTAAAAAAGGGAGATGAATAATTTGTCATTCTCCAGCTGATTCTGCAAAGGGCAGAGCCGTGTTGTCAGGATTGAGTTTCTGTGGATTGATGTTTCTTCCTGTTTTCCTGAGGAGACCATCCCAAAGGCTTGCTAAAATCTTACAGCCTCCTTTGTCATTGAGTCTCTGGTCAGCGTCTTAAGCAATTGGAGAGGCTTTAAAATGCAAATGAATTTCTGCTAAGATGTGCCTTGAATGTTCAAATGTTTCTAATTGCAAGAGAGACTGTCATTTGTAAGCTTTGAGTTTTGTGAAATCAAAATGCAAGGTTAGAATTTTCCTGTCTGTCTCCTCCAACATTGCCTTTCACCCAAATTTCACTGGAAAGTTCAGAGACTCACTGTTGCAAATCAATTTGTCTTCAGAGTTGAATTTTACTCAAATGGAAAAGGTTTATCAGTTTGCTGAGATCTTTTGTTCGGGAGAGGGCCATAAAGTAATTAATTGCCTTGGTAACAAGCCCCTGGTTTACTGCTCAGTGAAGGAGGCCCCTAACTGCATGTGAAGGCTTGTACAGGGAGAGAGACATTGATTTACAATTATGACAAGCCATGCAAGCATCTTTACAGAGATTTCATCCTGTGCTGCTAGCCATTGTCTTTAGAGTTGGAATTTTGCTCAAACAAAAAAGTTTGCCAGTTTGTTGAAATCTTTGTTCAAAGGACTGCTGAAGTAGCCATAAAGAGGCCATTAAACAATTAATTGCCTTGGTAACCCAGCTCTTGGTTTGCTGCTCAGTGAAAGAGACCCCCACCCTTGGGATCCAGGGGACAAAAGACCAGCTTGGATTTATGCTAAGGCAGGCAGCGACCCCTGGTGGCCAAACTGAAACGTTTAAACTGTCTCCAAATTGGAGAGACATTGACTTACACCTATGATAAGCCATGCAAGCATCTTTATATGAATAAGCAAGTGATTTAGTTAACAATCCTAAAATATATGTTTTGAACCTCCAAAGGGAGATTTTTCAGCAAGCCATCCTACTCAGTCTCTCTAGCTATAAACAAGGAACAAATAGCAAATTAACCTTCGTCAGTGACACAGTTTACAGCCTACGGTTGGCACTCTTAACACGGACAGGAAGTCCCTCGAGAGTTCCAGACCGGCTCACAACTCGTGGTCTTAAGAAGAAACAATTTGGCTCATCTTGTGTCCAAATTCAAGCTAGGGACAATACCAGGCTTGCTTTCAAACAGCGACCTCTAGTGGTCAAGGGGTGAACTTCATTGAAGTACCCACCTACGCAAGCAGCACCCAGGTGTGGCTGCTTAGCAAATAAAAGGCTGGTTCCCAGGCACGTGTAGAGTGCCCCCTAGTGGTCAAAGGGCGAATTTCCCTGAAGTCCCTAACCACACAGAAGGTGCCCCTAGTGGCCAAAAGGCAAACTTCCCTGAAGTCTCTGACCACACAGAAGGTGCCCCCTGGTGGTCAAAGAGCAAAGTTTGTCAAATTAGTCAAAAATATCTAGGAAGTTTTCTGTATCTATCCTAGCCATGGCGGAATGTCCCATCGATCCAGAAGAGCTGGTTCGACCAGACAACCCTGATTTGTGCAAAGATCCTGCTGTAAAACCCAAGTGCACAATAAAACCAACCCAGAAACTCAGGGAAAATTATGAGGCAACTAGAGATGAATATTCCAGTAATCTGTCAGAGCCATGGGACAGAACTGCACAATGCATCTCAATTTTGCTGAGCCTTAATGGTAATCCTGCTAATTAAGAGACTCTATAGTTCGCCTATCTGCAGCTTATGAACGTTACCAGCGGCTGTCTGCAAAATACACAGGTTTTTTGAATGACTCTAATGTAGATGATTCCTCAGCACAACTAACCAAGATTGAGGAACTGAACCAGCAAAGAGATCTCCTAGTGCAAGATGCAAAGAATAAGGCAAAAATCCGTATTGCTGACCTGCAAGAGACCAGATCTCATAGATGTACATCAAGTAGACGCACAGTACGCTCTGCTAGATCCTCTCGTTCCAGGGCTTCAACGATACATGACAAGCTAATAGAGGCCTGTGCGCTTGCAGAAGAAAAGCATGTGTGTTGTGATTCAGGGTCAGCCTGTGGGTTCAGTAGTTTGGTCGGACGACTCAGAGGAGGAGGAGGAGGAGGGGGGTGTTGAAGAGCTTGATGAGAGCCCCCAGCTAGGCCCCTCTCATCTGGTCATGACGCAGACCCAGCTGTGTGAGCCTAACAGCGTGGATGAAGATGACCCACAGCTGGCCCTGTTCAAGGATGCCCGACGCAGGAGGCAGTCAATCAGGAGTAAACAGAGGAAGGCAATGGGGCTCCTCAGAAGGAGGCAGAGAGAAGCCACGCCCTGAACTGTATTTAAAGGGGAATGCGTGGGAGGGCTGGTTTGCTGAAGGCAACCGCTTGAAAAGCTCCTGTTTCTTGGTTTGTGTCTTGTTCTATTTGTTTTTGTAGCAATAAATTTGGCAGGCGTAATTCCAGCCTCTTGCCTTCTTGTAAAAGGGGTTGTCCCTGCCTTTTCTGCAGGGCCGGTAACAGGCTGGTACAGAACAATGTGCTTGCTTCCTTTGCCAGGAAGGAAGCTGAAATAGAAGCCCAGAGCAAAGCCCACCAAGCAGAGGAGAAGATCCGCCAAGCAAAGATAGAAGCCCAGAGCAAAGGCCGCCAAGCAGAGAAGAAGATCCGCCAAGCAGAGATGGAAGCCCAGAGAAAAGCCTGCCAAGCAGAGGAGGAGGCCCAAATGAAAATTCTGCAAGTAGAAAAGGAGCGAGCAGCTGCCCGGGCAAAGCTGAAGGTCTATGAACAGGCGATGCAGGAAAACACCGATGTGGAGTGCTCCATCCCAACAGAAGTGGAGGATCCAATGGAACGCACCAGTCAATATGTGTTAAAGCATAATGTTTGCAATGATGCAGAGCCATCTTCTACACTGCCTACAAACATCAGAGACCCCAGAAATGCAAAGGCCTGCACTCCTTCAACATCACAACACAAGTGCATCTTCTGCACTTCCCACTCACCACTCAAAGACCACAGAACTGCAAGGACCTACACCTCTTCAACAACACAACAAAGGTGCGTCAGCCATGCTTCCTACGAATAGCACAGAAGCCCCGTGCCTGCCAGGGACTACATCTCTTCAACAACACAGCACAGGTGCATCAGCCGTGCTTCCTATGAACAGCACAGAAGCCCCGTGCCTGCCAGGGACTACATCTCTTCAACAACACAGCACAGGTGCGTCAGCTGTGCTTCCTACAAACAGCACAGAAGCCCCGCACCTGCCAGGGCCTACATCTCTTCAACAACATAGCACAGGTGCATCAACCATGCTTCCTACGAACAGCACACAGATCCCAAGCCTGCAGAGGCCTGCACCTCTTCAACGTCCAAAAGCAGGCGCACCAACACTTCAAACTGCATCACCTCTTGCCAATGACAACGTAATTTCCAGCAATGATCAACAGTTGAATCCACAGCCAGCACAAACTTTAGGGCATACGCCACAACTGAATGCTCTTGCAACATCATTCCATCCCGGTGCACCTCATCCTTATTCACCAGAGAACCTTCACACCCAAGGAGCCCAACAAGTTTCTTTGGCATCAAAGAGTGAGGGGTCAGACCGTTCTGACCATGCCAGGTACATGATTCGACGAGAGCTTCTCAACTCTAGCCTCTCAAAGTTTAATGACTGTCCAGAGAAATACAGAACCTGGAAAGCAACCTTTAAAGCTGCTATTGCTGATCTCAACTTCAACATCAGAGAGGAACTTGATCTACTCATAAAGTGACAAACACGTTACAGCTATGCATCCTGCTCCACTTCTAGGCAATCCACAGCAACCACCTGTATCCAACCCTGCTTCAAATTATGACAGGGAGCAAAATGGCGGGGAGCAACAAAATCACGCTTCAGTCACAAAGGTCTCATCTTCACCCCTATCTTCAAGTTAGAGACCTTGTTCTGTTTAAGGACCATCAAGCTCAAGAATCGAAAGGCATCAAAAACTTTCATCAGACCACCACAGAACTTGTCTTGCCTTTGCCCTTGAAGATTGAACTCATCGTCTTTCCTGGTTGAATCCTGACTCCAAGAAGAAAAGTTATTTGAACTTTAATCTATAATAAGAACTGTAATGACAGTTCTTATTATTGCAACATGTATGCATGTTTATTTCTTATATCTCTCAGGGTTTATGTCTTATATATCTCATGTTGATTTTTATATCTTTCAGGTTTTATGTCTCATATGTATGCATGATTATTTTATATTTCTCAGGTTTTTATGTCTATCTCAGGTTTATTACTTATATCTCTCAGGTGTTTTATGACAACTAGCAAACCACAAACGTGTATTTTCATTTGTATAACTACCGTTATATGATTTTATATGGTGATATTATGAAATACCAGATGGGGAGTGTGCTGCCACCACGTGGCTGTTTTGGGAAATTATACATTATGCTAATGGGCCAGCTAACCCCTCCCTCTTTGTGATGTATTTCCTTTTTTTCTGAGCTAACTTCCTTCTTGTTGGCTCTGTGCCTGATATCCTCCATTAACCAGCAAACATGTGATAACAGCAGACATATGCAGACGCTGGGAGTATTACCATTTTCTGACTTTGGAGATACCTTGGAAATATCTTGGAAATGCTGTACAAACATCATCTTAATGCACCCCACCTACTGTATTCGACTCTACATGCAATAAAGGTATTTCTATATGATAAAAGTTGTTTTCCACCAGTTCAACTATCTGGAGAGAGCTGTTAATGTTAATGACATCTGCTTATATAGACCATAGAAGTCTTAACAAGAGATTAATTACAGTACAATGGCTTGGATCCAGAATACTAACCCTGGCCACCATAGGTAGCTTCATGCCAATGCCTTCATCCGGACTATGCCCGGATATCCCTCATGCAAAGATTGAAGTACAGGATTCCTTAATGAACTGGGGACAATAACCCTGCTCCCACATAAAATGCAGCCTTTGTGAGCTGAAAGCTCATGTCTACGTGTGAAGTAGCTCTGGAATTCAGGTGCAGGACCCTTTTCAAGCCACCCTGTGTGGATCCAAGACAATACTCTACTTAAAACCTTGTGTGCAGCAGTTTCTGCAGCCACATCCCCAGCATGGAGGGGAAACTCAGGCAAATCCTGAACTGACAAAATGTGAGCTGCTGTAGCCAGATCTGGCTCTATCTGTGGCAATGGCAACCTGCTAAGGCCGTCTGCGTGGCCAATGTCTTTGCCAGGTTTGTGAACCAGCCTGTAACTGTGACATGAAAATGGACCACCTTAACATCCTAGGGGACAGTATTTGAGGTGTCTGCCTATCTGTAGTAAATAACCCCAACAGTGGCTTATGGTCAGTGAAGACCGTGAATTCCCTGCCATACAAGTAATCAAGGAATTTCTTTCCCCCCCCCACCACAATGGCCAAGGCCTCTTTGTCAATCTGAGTGTAATTGTGCTCAGCAGAGGACAACGTCCTTGAATAATAGGCAATTGGGACTTGAGTCCCATCACTTGCCAAATGGCTTAAAACAGCCCCCACCCCGTAAGGGGATGCGTCACATGCAAGACATATAGGCAATGATTCTTTAAAGTGAGTGAGCACTGAATTGGAGGACAGTAGTGACTTTACTGCCTTAAAACTGTTTTCGTGAACCTTGGTCCACTTCCATGGGGCGTTTTTATCCAAGAGCTAGTGTAACTGCTCTGCCACTGCGGCCTTGTTAGGAAGGAACGCATGGTAAAAATTAAGGAGACCCAGGAATGCCTGAAGCTCTCCTTTTGACCTGGAGCTAGGTGCCAGCTAAATGGCCTTCAGCTTGGACTCGGAAGGGTGGATGCGTTCAGCATCAATACGGAAACCCAGGAACTCAGTAGAAGAAACCCCAGTGTTACATTTATTTCTTTTGAGCTTAAGGCCCGCTTCGCAAAACTGTTGAAGGACGGCTTTGAGCCCCCTTGCAAGCACCTCAGGCACAAGTGTGAAGCTTGTCTCAACACCACGATGAATTCCGTTGCCGTCTCTCTGGGTTGTTGAACTCATTGTTCAAAGGTGTGCCTCCATGCTATCACTGACAATTTTGACTGGAAATGGTCACCAAGCCGTTTCTTCAGGTCCGTGTAAGTAACGGACTCCAGCTGTGCCAGTGCAACCAAGTTCTTCATGATATCGAAGGTTGCAGGCCCGCAGACACAGAGGAGTGTTGCGGCCTTCAGGCAATCTTCAGCGACTTGGTTGGCGTGGAGGTAGTTTTCGACCCTCAAGATGTAGGATGTCCATCTCTCTGGGTGAGTAACATCAAACTCCTCAAGCTTTCCGACTTTCGCCATCTTCGGGAAGTCTTTGCGGCTTGGGCCTCTCGTTGCCTCGTCCTGATTCTTCTGTAGGCCCTGGGACTGGTCCGCAGGGCGGGTGGTCGCTAGCATGGCTTGCTAAGCCGACTGAAGGGGGGGAATGCATTCCCTGCCAGGTGCTTGGCTGGCCTCACCCCCTAGTGACTTTCAGCTCTTCTGAAGGAGCAAGATCCCACCTTCGTCGCCAGTGTTGTGTAGTGGATTCTTGGGAAGCAGGAGGCAAGACGAGAGGGTTCAAACAGGAACATTGCTTTATTGTAGTAACAGGAACAGAACTGAGAACAGAGGCTTCTACGTAGCTACTTATACAGTTGGCCTCTAGCCGGTGGCCAATAGGTTTGAAGGAACCTATTCCCACCCCAGAGCCAACCAATTATCATCCTTGAGACTGCATGTCTGGGCAGCCAGCAACGGTTACACAGACACCCTAATTAGGCAATCTCAAGCAGCATTCAAAGACATGTGAAAACAGTTCAAGTAAAAGGCCCAATACATTACAGTCCTCATCCTATATCAATCAGTCTCATCACTAGACAGTGAAGCTGTGTTTTGTGTCCAAGTTATTGTGAGCCTGAATTGATAAAGACAAGAGAAAGGCCTGAATTTAAAGATTGGGACTCTCTGCTTCCAAGCTCCAAGCTACCTGGATCCCTCTTTGATAGCCATTCATCAGTGGATATGTTCTACAGTGAATATAAATTTTATTTGATATTTTATTGTAATTAATTACTACATAATGTCTCCTTGTATGAGGAGCCAGTCAAAAAGAGAAATGGGTGGCTATAAACATTGAATATAGAAATTAAATTAATAAAAGTAGTTTTGATTATTATGCATCTCATCCATCAAAGTATAAGCATTCAAAGGGTGGGATATCAATTTTTATAAGAAATAAATATTGCTGTCCCCTCGTAGGAAATGAAAACCTAACCCAAAGGCCTTAAACCATTTTGGGCTGGAGAATCGTGCTTGCAATTTTGAGGAGATGCTTTGAGCATTCTCTTAAAGTGATTGATGAGAAATATTTGCCTGTTCTCCAAATTACTGCCACGGTGGAGGTTAAGCATTTACAAAGCACAAATATATTCCATTTGCTGCTGTTACCTCCTCAAGATCCCTCTCCATCTGCCTTTTGGGGTTCCTTTTGAATCCCGGAGGCTTTCTTGGAAATAAAATGGTGCCAGGGGCTATCCCTTTGATCAGCAGCAAGCCTGCTTCCCGTCTTTTAATTAAGAACATTTTCTAAAATGTAAAAAAGCAGGTAGAGCATGAAGTCTGAAGGTGTCAAGGGAAACATCCGCAGATATGTATGTGGGTGGGATTGTGTTTCACTAAGGACTTCAGTTTTAGGCATTTAAAAATCTTTACAGTGTCAGGAAAAAAAAACAAATTATGTGTTAACAAAGTTGTTATAAAAATCAATATTGCTATCTTTGTTTACTGTTAGGTCTTGTTTTCTCATTCTTTAGCTGAAGGATTTTAAGTGCAGCTTTCTTTTAGCACCAACAAGGTAAAAACACCTATGTAAAAGCTACCATTCCTCTTACAAGGATGTATTAACGCAGTCAGAAGGAAGGTGGTTGCATTGTCAAGCTTATATTGCATTCACATCAATGTTTGTGATAGCTGAATGAGTGCCACGAATGGATTGCAGCCCACCGCTTGGTGAGTGTGCAAATAAGACATGGGGCCTTTGACAGCAAGGCAGGTTACCTGTGCCAAGTATACAAGAAATGTAAACTTCAGGTTGCTCTAAAGTTCACATTGCTGAATCATGGATATGTTTAATAAGTAGTTGTGTCCTTTTTTAGTAAAGCAATGTGGTTTACATTTAAGATTAGGTTAGCAGTTAGCAGGACTTCTGTTGCAATTCTACTTTCCAGGGGATTATTACTTGGCTGTAAAAAGTGGACTGGAGAGATGAGGTTTAACAGAGACAAGGCCTTGGCTCAGCTGTCAGTGTGGGAAGTGATTTTTTGCAGCAAATTAAAAAAAACACCATTTCAAATAGCAAAAGTATAGTATATGTTTTGCTGTTTAAAGGGTAGTTTTATATGACATCTTACCACAATCAACTGATTCAGAAACCACATTTTTATCAACCCACAGTTTTTAGGAATATCAAAAAATTTGGAATCATTACTCATATTCACAGCATTGAAAGAACAGAAGGGATCAGAATAACAAGTGACTATGCATACCCTAATGCTCAAATTGTAGAAAAACAACTATATTGCTCCCCAGAGGTACCACAGCTCTGAAATATATCTGCTTTCTTTTTTTCCCTTTTCATTCAGTTGCCATCCCTACTCCTAGAGCAATGTTGAGATAAAGATCTATACCTCCAGGGTCCTCTGTGCTAGGAGGTCCCTGAGACAACATTTTTATATACCTAGAGGTTGGAGAAGGAAGTCCACAAGTTAATATTGTTTCAAGCCCATTTCCACCTGAGATGATTCCAAACTCTTATACCAACCCTTCCTTGGGAAAATAGAATAGAAGTGAATGTAGGGTTCACTTGCCGTAGCTGAAGGTCTTCTCTTTAAGTTAGATGAGTCAGCAGAACAAAATGCCAGCTATTTAAGTTTTAAACATTATGGGGGGGGGAAGCTTCCAAGATCCTTGCCACAGAGAAACAGCTCTGCCAGTGCAACCATTTACCACCTCTTTGATGCCAAAAATCTGGAAGGGACAGAGTGCCCAGAATGGCTGAGACAGCAGAGAGAGAGTAAAATTAAAACAGCAATGATAATATTCATTTAGTTGTCCACTTCCACCCAAAAAAGATGCTAGAAAGTAATCTGACCATAGATCTCTGCTGGACTGGGTCTCCTGCAGAAGAAGATGGACATAAGGACATCAGGATTGTGGTGAGATCCAAACTGGAGGACTTTGAGTGAAAAAATGGGAAGATGCACAATAGAGACAGGATGAATAGAGAGTCAAGAGAGACTTGTGGCAGAAGACTAATTCCTGGAAAGTAAGAAAAGTGATTTCTACAGCAGCCCCCAAAGAAGAGAGGACAATGGTGCTAATGCAGGGGTCCATGCTGCTTTTGGGTGGTACATCAGCATCTATACTAAAAACAAAATCACAGTTGAGTAATTGTAAAAGCCATTGGCCTTAAATTCATAAAATAACAGCATTCCCCACATCTTCAGATTTCTTTCTGTCTCAGAAAAATTACAACTCCAAGGTGATTTTTGCAGAGGCTTTGGGGAAAGCACCCAACATTTTTGCAAACCTTATATAGCCCCCCCCCCGTTCCCCATATCACACTTTGTACAATCCTGATTAGCAAAATAAGTCTTTCAGTCCATAAGGGTTAAAATATGAGAGAGACAAATAGCTGCCTCGACCAAGCCAACATGAGATGTCCATTCATCAGAACACCAGACTAGTAACAACAAAAAGATGTAATTATCTCAAATCCCATTGGGCTTGGTTGGCCGCTAGTAAAGTGGCAGCATTTGCGGTAACAGAAGCAAACTTGAAGACAGTTTGCAGGGCAGACTGAGAAAGATTTACTCCCCCCCTCCAATAGAAAGAAGCCTTCCTGGAAACCATTTAAGTGATCAAAGAGTAGTTTTGGCCTTCTCTATCAGTTTCATTAGGGTGTCCTGTTTAAAGAAGAGTTAAGTCTCCAACAATCTTAACAATCTGTGGATTCAGTTTTGCATTGACAGTGGATGGGGCATGACTTTTGCTAGGTCTATGCAACTTAGGACAAAAGAAAAAATATTGATTGATTGATTGATTGACTGGTTGGTTGGTTGGTTGATTGATTTGTATCTCATCTTTAGGTAGTGAACCTATCCAAGATACCTTCTTCCTCCTATATTCCTCACAACAACAACCTAGTGAGGTGGGCTGGGTGAGAGATTGAGGGACCATCCCAAAGTTACCCAGCGGTTTTCATGGCTATTTAATAATATTAATTACTCTAATTTAATATTAGTTACTGTAATGTATTAATATTAAAGATATCATCACAGGATGTAAGATATTATTATGATTGATTGCACAGTCAGCCAGAAGTTGAGACTGGATTTGGCATTTTTATCCATGTATTGAGTCCTTCTCAATGATCTGGAATAGGCAGTTGTTATCGTTTATTAAAGGTATTGCTGCAGGATGTAATCTCTACCAAGCAAAGCTATCTTTGGCAATTAATTATTATTATTATCTATTCATAACAAGGTGAAGTCACAGTTGCCAAGTTCTTTAGCTAGTATTGGCCTTCATATGCACTGAGGCCTTCCCAAGAACTGTGTAGTAAATGTGTGGGTCCGAGCATTGTGGCCTTTTGCAATTGACAGACAGAAATTTTGTCAAGGCACCGATTTTCTTAAGCGCTGCCCAGCATTTTTTGATATGGTACTCAGTGTGCCAATAACCATGTGGGATCACCAGAGCTGGTTTATGCCATAATCTTTCAAATCTTGATACTTTGTGATCTTCTCCAATTCTTTGTCTTCTATTCTACTATCACTTAGTATTCTTACATCAATTACTCTCTTCTTTTCAGTCACAGTTATATCTGGTGTATTATGAACCAAGTCTTTATCAGCCTGTATTTGGAAATCCCACAATATTTTAACCTGCTCTTTTTCAACAATTTTTTCAACTCTATGTTCCCACCATTTTTTCATTACTAATACATGATAATTTTTACAGATGTTCCAGTGAATCATTTTGGTGACCGTGTTGTGTGATTGTTCATAATCACTTTGTGCAATCTTCTTGCATATCCTCCTGAGCTGAGTATATGATCTACTGTTTCTTCTGCTTCTTTGTACAGTCTGCATTTTGAATCATTTGCTGATTTTTCAATTCTGGCCTCGACTGCATAAGTTCAAATAGTTTGCTCTTGAGAAGTCAAAATCAAGCCTTCAATTTCTTTTTTTATTGTTTACTTGTAAGCCATTTATCTTTATCCATTTTCTGTTCAATCTTTTGTAGCAATTGACCAAATATGGCTTTTCCTTGCCAGCATTCTATTCATGTTTTTATTATATTATTTAAATATTCAATATTCACTTTTTGTTTGCGGTAGTAGTAAGTTCCAGTTTTTAACTTATATCATTGCTTGTTCTTGGATGTCTTCTACAATAATCAGCCAATGCATACTTTTCTTCTTTGACAGGTATCTATATCACCATGGAGATGTAATGCATGATGAATAGTCATCACTTTCTTGTTTTTTGGTCCTAACTGTCCCATTAATAATTCCAACAATGCATCATATCACAGATATGGCCCAGGTATCAATGGCTTTGATGATGTTTCCACCGTTATATTTTGTCTTTAGCAATTTTCTCACACTCTTGGACATATTTTTTATTAATTACATTTTTAACTTGTCCATACTTGATACTATCTGACGGTAAAATGCACAGATGCTTGTAGGCTTCAGCCTGATGGCTCCTGGTGATTTTGGCCATCTGGCATTTCAATTCCATTATGTTTTTGATTTTACTCTGCTTTATTGATATTATAGTCTATTTGTCTGGGCCAAATTCCATTCCTATATCTGTATAGGAGACAACCTGACAATCTATGTTAAAAGTCTTACACTGTTGTTGTTGCTGTTGCTGTTGTTGATGATGATTGCCTTCAATCAGTCTTGACCTTGTCAACTCCCTGCAGTTCCCATGGCAACTTTTTCTGGAAGTGGTTTGCCTTGCCTACTTCCACAGGCCGAAGAGAGTGACTGGCCAAAGGTCACACAGCAGGCTTTGTGCCTAAAGTGGGACTAGAATTCACAGCCTCCCAAGTCCTAGGCTGGCACCAAACTGTCTCTCATTATTATTATCACATTATTACAAATGTAAGCAATTTATGATACCAAAAATTCCCCTCATGTTAACAATACAACATGCTACAGAATTCCCAGCTTTGAAACCCATCCAGATAGCTTCTAAAAGCGTATAAGACAGGGAGGAAGAGCCAGAGAAAAAAAACAACAAGAAGCAAGTGTGACTTGGCAGACTCTAATGAAGGCCTGTAGCAGGCCCACTGTAGGGGCATCTCCTGTTTCCAATGCTGAGATTGGAATCAAATACAAGTTGAGTAGAATGAGATCACCTTCCCCATTCCTTCACAAATCCTTGTCAAGGCGCAGCCCCAGATACCAGTCGGTTTCCTAACAAACTCCAGACATGCCCATTGTCAGGAAGGGAGACATCTCCCAAACCCTCTTCATTTATTTTTGCTTCCAAACAATAATCACATAATCTCACTTGTTTGGGTATGAAGAAAACCAGTTGGAAAGGATTTGGGTTTCTATTATGCCAGCTCAAATGCTCTCTGTGCGCCTGTATGTGCATGCTGGTGTACGCATGTGTTCCTCCTTTTAAAAGGTGTAGAATTAGTCTTTAATAGAGTTGGCAGACACTCTGGCTCTTGCTGCACAGGGGACAAATGTGTGTTGTTCAGATCCAAAGGAACATTTTCATCACGGAGCACAATGTTTGCAAGCACGAATCCAGAGACAGCTTTCTCAGTCTGTAAATATGTCAAGAACAAATTGGCAGAGGTGATCTTCTGTGCAACGGGAATGTGCAGGAAATAGCTGGAACTATACTTATCCATAAAACAAACAGCTTAATTCCCACTGCCACCCTCAAAATGGCTCTTCTCGTGTCCTGCTCACCGTGGTGTGGATGGAAAGCTGCCTTCCACTCGACTTTTAAAGCAGAACTCCAGTGTGTCATTAAGAGAAGGCAGCTCCCTCTGACTAACCACAGTCACCAGCAGAACCCTGGGTAAGTGAAACCACTTCCCTAGCCGTGCCTCGTTGTATAATTCAACAGGCCATGTAAAGTTCTGTTGAAATTTGCCAGGGTTTGCCAAAGAAATCAGGGTATTAAACCTGGCAGGAATCCTAAATCCTTAAAATATCAGTTACTCCTGAAGTAAGTCAGCTTTGCAGAGGGGCAGACAAACAAATACATCCTCCCGGAAGGACTTCCTTGATGCCTTGTCTCCCTACCAATTTTTTTAAATGCATGCAGTTAAAATGGCAGAGACAACATTTGCATTTTAAGTTTGAAAACTGCATTGACCACTGTAAGTTCCACCACATGTTTATTGGATCCGTGCCCTTCTTGGCTGGTTTATGCAGCTAGGGAGAGGACACGAGGCTGGCTCCAGGCGGTTATATCTGCTTCTTTGAGCGAGGGTTATTTCCCCACCATCTTGAAGGAGGCGGTGGTGAGACCTCTCCTCAAGAAGCCTGCCTTGGACCCAGCTGTATTGAACAACTTTCGTCCAGTCTCCAACCTTCGCTTTCTTGCGAAGGTTGTTGAGAGTGTGGTGGCGCATCAGCTCCCTCTGGTCCTGGATGAAGCGGATTATCTGGACCCTTACCAATCGGGTTTCAGGCCCGGGCACAGCACGGAGACGGCATTGGTCGCTCTGGTGAATGATCTCTGGAGGGCTCGGGATAGGGGATATTCCTCTGTCCTAGTCCTATTAGACCTCTCGGCGGCTTTCGATACCATCGACCATGGTATCCTGCTGCAGCGTCTCAGGAGATTGGGAGTGGGAGGCACGGTTTTTCAGTGGTTCTCCTCCTATCTCCTGGGAAGCTCGCAGTCGGTGTTGGCAGGGGGGCAGAGGTCGACCCCTAGGACTCTCGCTTGTGGAGTTCCTCAGGGGTCGGTCCTCTCGCCTCTCCTGTTCAACATCTATATGAAACCGCTGGGTGAGATCATTCGTGGTTTTGGAGTTGGGTATCATCAATATGCTGATGATACCCAACTTTTTATTTCGACCCCAAACCACCCCAGTGATGCCCTCGCTGTGATGTCCCGTTGCCTGGAGGCGGTTCGGGTCTGGATGGGGAGGAACAGACTTCAACTCAACCCTGACAAGACTGAGTGGCTGTACATTCCGGCTTCCCGGGACACCTGGGATGTTCCATCTCTTTCTATGGGGGGTGAGCTTTTACCCCCTGTGGATAGGGCTCGCAACTTGGGAGTCCTCCTAGATTCACGACTCACTTTGGAGGATCACATAGTGGCCGTGACTAGGGGGGCTTTTGCCCAGGTTCGCCTGGTGCGCCAGTTGCGGCCCTATCTGGACCGGGAGGCCTTATGTACGGTCACTCATGCGCTCGTGACCTCTCGCCTAGACTACTGTAATGCTCTCTACATGGGACTTCCCTTGAAGACTACTCGGAGGCTCCAACTGGTACAGAATGCAGCCGCGAGAGTTGTCTTGGGAGTTTCCCGGTACTCCCATGTTACACCTTTGCTCCGTGAGCTGCATTGGTTACCAGTTGTCTTCCGGGTAAGGTTCAAGGTTTTGGTTATGATCTTTAAGTCCCTACATGGCATGGGTCCGCGATACCTCGAGGACCACCTGCTGCCGGCGTCGACTCCCCTCCGCCCTGTGCGCGCCCACAGAGAGGGCCTCCTCAGGGTGCCTCCTGTCAAGGAATGTCGACTGGTGGCCCCCAGGGGGAGGGCCTTCTCTGTGGGTGCTCCGGCGTTATGGAACCAACTGCCGGTTGAGCTCCGGATGGCATCAGACCTCCGATCCTTCCGTCGCGGGTTGAAGACCCATTTATTTGAACTAGCGGGTCTGGCCTGATGGGGGTACATGGGTTTTTTATAGGCTTGTTTTATTATTTTTGTTTTAACTTGGGCACTGATTTAATTGTCTTTTAATGTTTGTATTGTTATTTATATTTATGCCCTGTGAACCGCCCTGAGTCCCTTTGGGAGAAGGGCGGTATACAAATCTCAATAAATTAAATTAAATTAAATTAAATTAAATTAAGATGAATGCTGTCTGCTCTGTTGCACTTTTTAGTAGGCAACCTACTTTTCAATACTTTTGCCTTGTTTTATCCTTCCAACAAAAGATCAGACACGAAGCCATCGGGCAGCTGGATTTTGCCATGTCATAACATGGGAACCCAGCCACTTTGAGTTGGAAACCACAGGTTGTGGCATAGCATAGTTGTTACGGTTATTAACTGACTGACTAGCTGGGCGATTAACACAACATTTTTCTTTCTAAAGGAGCTATGTGAAACAAACTGTGGCTTAATTCAGAAGTGCCAACTTTTTTCAGCTCAAGAGCTACCCCAGGCTTTGTGTAGTGTGTTAGAAGAATTGCTTATGATCGCTGCTTCTGTGTGCTTTGCACTCATTCTTAAAGACACAGGTTACAGCTTTCAAACATATTCAGCCACCACAAATGAGAGCATACAATGGTTTTGTTATGTACTGAGCTTTTGGGGGTTTAATCGCACGTGCTGCTGGAGAACTAATGGTTCTCCAGCAACCCAGACAGGACGTCTACAGTCCTGGTAGCAGTTAACGTGGCGGGAATAATGGGTTCAATCTGATTGGTTGTTCAGAGCATGTGGACTATATATATTGTGCAATGTTACCCCAAAGCCTCAGTACGGTCCAGTCTCACTACAATAAAGCTATGATTCTTCTGTACTCACCTGCCTGGCATCTTCCCTGCTCTTCAGAACCCACAACACAACAGTGGCGACGAAGGTGGGATCCTGCTTCACCTTAAAGAGCTGAACTCGTGAGGGGTCAGCTTTACGTGCTGGTAGAAAGAGGCATCTTTCTCCCCCCTATCCCTCGGCTGGCTAGCAAACTACGCTAGTGGCCATTTGCTCAGAATTGCCCGTCTGAGCTCAAGAAGCAGGATCAGAAACGCAGGAATTAGTCAAGATGCCAAAGATCGGCAAATTAAGGGAGTTTGACATTCGCCACCCAGAAGAATGGCCGTCGTATCTTTCTCAAGTCGAGAATTACTTAAGGGCAAATCACTGAAGATGGGCTCAAAGCTGCAACGCTGCTATGCGTCTGTGGGCCAGCAACGTTCGACCTCACAGAAAACCTGTTTGCCCCCACACCAATCGAAGCAGTATCATTTGCCGACCTCAAACAAAAACTTAACGGACATTTTAAGCCAAAAATGTCAGAAATGGCGTGGAGATTCAGGTTTGACCAGAGGGTACAACGTCCAGGAGAATCGGCGTCAGAATACATCGCGGGCCTGCACCAGGCCGTGCGTCTTTGCAAATTCTCAAAACTTGAAGAATGCCTGAGGGATTGGCTCGTTTGTGGCCTCAGAGACAAAGCCCTCCAACAGAGACTAATCGCCAGACCCAATTTAACATTCTCGGAGGCACAAGATGAAATAATGGCCGACAAAGCAGCCGGAGGAGCTATGCAAGTAGTGCAAACCGCCAAACCTATCAAGGCCGAAGAAACCGTTCACCACGAGGTCACTAAATTTGGCAGCGAACCAGCAGTGGAAGAAGAGATGGAGATAGACAAGCTACAGAAACAGCCAGGTGCACAAGAACATGGAAATCAACAAAAAGAAAACACTTACAAGGCAGTTCTCTTCTCTAGATGTATGGTATGCAGAGGCAACCATTCCCGCGCAAACTGCAAATTCCGTATGGCCATGTGCAGGGCCTGTGGGAGGACCGGACACATCGCGGTCATATGCCGGGCTCGCCAGAGAGACAGACAACCCAAGCATCAGTTGGGGGAACCGACAAGGAGAGGTACTGGGGCCCAGGGTCCAACCAGTGTGGGTTTTTTCAAAAGCCGGAGAAGTATTTGCCGCTCAGGGGCTCGTCGACTCCTTAAATCTAAACTTAAGCTCTCCATTGATCTAAAAACATACTTGTTCGAACAAGCTGGCCTGGCCTGATGGGGGATTGGTGGGGTTTTTACTGTATTTTATTGGGGTTTTACTATGTATTAATTGTTTTTTTTAGTGGGCATGTATTTAATTATTTTTTAACTTTTGTAATTCTGTCTTTTTATTCTTGCCCTGTTCACCGCCCTGAGTCCTTTGGGAGAAGGGCGGTATAGAAATATTAATAAATTAAATTAAATTAAATTAAACTACAAGGCATTCCATGCAAAATGGAATTGGACTCCGGTTCAGCAGTCTCAATCATTTTGCATGAGACATTCAAATATGTCTGTAAACGCAGCAATCACTGGGTTAATTTGAAGCCCTCAAGCATTATCTTAACCGACTTTCAGAATGGCCAAGTTAAAATTAAGGGGGAGGCCACCATATCAGTAAAATTTAAAGCGTTTTTGGGGCACCTGGATGTCGTAGTAGTAGAGGGTTAGGGAACAAGTCTTATAGGACGTGACTGGTTTGAGGCTTTAGGAATTCAGATAACAGGCATCAACCAAATGCAGAGTACTGACCTCAGAGCTGTCTGTGAAGAATATGCAGATGTGTTTGATTCTAAATTAGGAACTTATACTGGCCCACCTATTTTGTTGAAATTAGACCCCAATGTAATACCAATCAGAGTCAAACCGTGCAGAGTTCCTTTTGCATTAAAACATAAAATCGGTTCAGAAATGGATAAATTAGTAGAGCAAGGGGTATTACAGCCTGTTGAAGGGGGAGAGTGGGAGACCCCTATCGTCACCCCACTTAAACCAAAAGGAGAGGTTCGCATTTGCACGGACTACAAATGTACCCTAAACAAAGCTTTAAACCAGCATGCCTACCCGTTTCCAATAGTCAGCCATATTCTAGCCTCTTTGCAAGGGGGCACCATTTTTGCTAAGCTCAATTTAGCGCAGGCGTATCAACAACTGCCAGTAGACGAGGCCATAGCAGTGGCCCAAACAATAGTGACACACAGAGGAGCTTTCAAAGTCAAACGGTTGCAGTTTGGTGTAAGCGTAGCACCAGGGATATTCCAAGGGATCATGGAATGCACCCTCAAGGGCATTCAAGGTGTTTGCCCGTATTTTGATGATGTTCTCATTGCCAGAGAATCCACAGAAGTATTAGCAAATAGGCGCAGGGCTGTCTTACAAAGACTTCGTCATGCGGGCCTTAAACTGAAAAAGAATAAATGTAGTATTGGGGTATCATCAACGGAATTTTTGGGGTTCCGTATCAATGCCAGTGGAATCCACCCCACAGAATCAAAGGTAAAGGCCATCAAAATGGCTCCTAGTCCTAAAAACAAAGCAGAATTACAAGCATTTTTGGGTTTACTGAACTTTTATCACACATTTCTACCTCATAAGGCAGCTATAGCAGAGCCCCTCCACAGGCTACTCAATAAGAAAGCTGTATGGCAATGGACTAGTGTACATGAAAAGAGTTTTCAGGACCTTAAGGCCCTCTTATCAGAAAAATCCACAGTCACTCATTACATAGAGTCTAAACCTGTATGTCTTGCATGTAATGCATCTCCTTATGGGGTGGGGGCAGTTTTAAGCCACATAGAAAAGAATGGGGAACAAGTTCCCATAGCTTTCTATTCCAGAACTTTATCTGCTGCTGAACGCAATTATGCACAAATTGACAAAGAAGCCTTAGCCATAGTGGCTGGGGTCAAAAAATTTCATGATTATTTATATGGAAGAAATTTCACTGTGTACACTGATCACAAACCCCTTTTGGGATTATTTACAACAGATAAACAACCCCCCCACACACACACACACATATTATCCCCAAGGATGCTCAGGTGGTCTATATTTCTGTCTGCTTATAAATTCAAGTTAATTCACAAACCTAGAAAGGATATGGGCCATGCAGATGGCCTCAGTAGACTACCACTGCCACTTATAGATCCTGACCCAGCTCCTGCTGCAAGAATATTATCCATACAAGATTTGCCTGAGTTCCCCCTCCATGCTGGGGACATTGCTGCAGAAACGGCCACAGATAGAATTCTAAGCAGAGTTTTGTCATGGGTATTCACAGGATGGTTAGAGAAAAGTCCAGGCCCTGAATTCCAAAGTTACTTTGTTAGAAGGCATCAGTTGTCTGCACATAAAGGATGTTTGCTTTGGGGAAACAGAGTCATTATTCCCTCAGTATTAAGAGATAGAGTATTACAGTCCTTGCATGAAGGAAACCCAGGCATAGTGCGCATGAAAGCATTAGCTAGAAGCTACCTTTGGTGGCCAGGTTTAGATAAGGCTGTTGAGGAGCAAGTACATGGGTGTTATATCTGCCAAAGGTCAAGGCCTGAAATGCCCCAAGCACCTGCCCATAGATGGGAGGAGACTCATACTCCCTGGTCCAGGATTCATATTGACTATGCTGGGCCTTTTCAAGGACAGCTCTTCTTGGTAGTAGTGGGTAGCCACTCAAAATGGCTGGAAGTAATTCCGGTTCCTAATATGACTACTGCTAGGACCATCCAGGTGTTGAGAAAACTCTTTGCTACACATGGGCTACCTGATGTCGTGGTTTCAGATAATGGGGCTCAATTTACTGCTGCTGAGTTTCAGGTTTTCCTCAGAGCGAACCTAATCAGACATGCCACATCTGTACCTTTCCACCCATCGTCAAACGGGCAAGCTGAACAAATGGTGAGGACAACCAAGGACACACTAAAGTGCATCATCACAGGGGACTGGCATCATAGACTGGCAGACGTTTTACTCTGCCAACACTCTACACCCTGCACAGCCACAGGTAAAAGTCCGGCGGAGCTTTGTTGGGGTAGACGACTCATCACTAAACTAGACAGACTTCATCCAGAGTGGCATCAGATGCTTCTCAACCCAAACCCCCAAGGGGGCTACAGACTGGTGATTAGGTCTGGGCCAGAAATTATGGGCCCGGACACTTGTGGGTCCCAGGACAGGAGGTTGACAAAACTGGACCCCTATCTTACACAGTAGGGGTGGAGGGAGGGCGACTGGTCAGACGGCATGTTGACCAGTTAAGGAAAAGATTTCCAGAATGGTCACTGAGTGAGAACTTTGGTACAAGTCCCTCCCGTAGTTCTCCAGCTGGCACACAAGCTAGCTTCATCCGTACCACCAGTATTTTCAGCACACAGCGGAATTCGAGTCCGAGGAGGACCAAGACAACTCTGAGGTGCAACATGGGACCCCTGATCAGTCGGTTCAGCCATGCATCAGTGACAGCTGTGCTCACTGTGCTCCAAGTCTTGACTCTGTGGTGGGCCAACCTGGAGAGGCCAGCCAGAGCAGTTCTCCATCTTCAGATTCTGCAGCACAGGAGAACATGAATTCACATGGCATGCCAGATAAGTGGGTAGACCACAAAGTGGTTAGAACCCCAAGGCGTTCCTCACGGCCACACAAACCTCCTGCATACCTTACAGACTATGTTGTTAAATAAAGGACAATGTATTGTGTAAAATGATTACCAGTTCTTAGGCATGCCTGCTCATTTAAGATATTTTTTTGATTCTTTTGTTAATCAACACAAGAGTTGCGATGAATTGCATACTGAAAAGGGCTTAACAGAGGGCGAGTCTTTTCATCGAGACGTTCTTTAATTTCTTTGTAGTTATCATAAGGTACTGTTAGGTACTGTAACACTACTGGCAGAACAGCAGAACTGTCATTAGTCTCATTGCATGCAGTCCTGGCAGCAGTTAATGTGGCAGGAATAATGGGTTCAATCTGATTGGTTGTTCAGAGCATGTGGACTATATATATTGTGCAACGTTACCCCAAAGTCTCAGTATGGTCCAGTCTCACTACAATAAAGCTATGATTCTTCTGTACTCACCTGCCTGGCATCTTCCCTGCTCTTCAGAACCCACAACACAACAGGTTCCATCATAATTCTATTTTCTGAGAACCATATGGAATTTAGGGAATTTGCATTCCTATGGCTCCCACTACTCCTTGAGACTGAGGGAGGATAATCACAAATTCTTTAGTCTTAATATTTCTATGTGGCTCTTCAATCCACGGACCTTCCAAGCAGTATACAAAGTTAAAAATGAAAGATATAATCAACATCTATCTAAATAATAACCACTGCACGTGTATAAATTTTTAAAAATATACCCAATAGATATAAATAAAACAGTTTCCTAGCAGTGTGTCTTAGTAAAGACTCATGTGAAAATTCCAATTGTACTGTTTGGGATTGCACTATTTAAAATTGATCTTTACATTTGCTGATCTGAAAATATTATTTCTGCTTTCTGTGCTGATATGCACCCCACACACCCCCACCAATATTTATAGAGAGACGGCAGCTCCGATCACGCTTTGCTCACACAAGCATGAAGCCGAAGACACCAGCCTGAAGATGACGAGTGGGACCTCGTCAAAACGTCGCCAAGACACTATCAATCTTACACGGGAAAAGACCCGAATACGCCAAGACCTACATACCTGTACCTGTGAAAATCTATGAAAACAAATATATGTATATGTATATATATGTGTGTGTGTGTGTATATATGTGTGTGTGTGTATGTATGTATGTATGTGTATGTGTATATGTATATATATATGTTTGTGTGTGTATATATATATGTGTGTGTGTATGTACTGTATGTGTGTATGTGTGTATGTATGTGTGTGTGTATATGTGTGTGTGTGTGTGTGTGTGTGTGTTAAGTGTTTGTTAAGTATTTTAGAATACCTTGCTAGGCCCCAAACACGGGACAAATCTTTTTTTTTTATTGAAAGGTTTCACAATACATTTTTAAAGACATAAACTCCCTCCCCCCTCCCCCTTACCCTCCCTTACCCTCTCCCCCCCCCGACTTCCCAGAGCTGAATACAGGGTATAAACTTTACAAACTTAAACTAAAATATGCTAACAAACTAAAAAAAACACATTAAATTCTTGTTGTTGTTGTTAGCTGCGAAGTCGTGTCCGACCCATCGCGACCCTATGGACAACATTCCTCCAGGCCTTCCTGTCCTCTACCATCTTCTGGAGTCCATTTAAGCTCACGCCTACTGTTCAGTGACTCCATCCAGCCACCTCATTCTCTGTCGTCCCCTTCTTCTATTGCCCTCGATCTTTCCCAGCATTAGGCTCTTCTCCAGTGAGTCCTTCCTTCTCATTAGGTGGCCAAAGTATTTTGAGTTTTAGCTTCAGGATCTGGCCTTCTAAAGAGCAGTCAGGATTGATCTCCTCTAGGACTGACCGGTTTGATCGCCTTGCAGTCCAAGGGACTCGCAGGAGTCTTCTCCAACACCATAGTTCAAAGGCCTCAATTCTTTGGCGCTCAGCCTTTCTTATGGTCCAACTTTCACTGCCATACATTGCAACTGGGAAGACCATAGCCTTGACTATACGCACTTTTGTTGACAGGGTGATGTCTCTGCTTTTTAGTGTGCTGTCTAGATTTGCCATGGCTTTCCTCCCCAGGAGCAAGCGTCTTTTAATTTCTTGGCTACAGTCCCCATCTGCAGTGATCTTGGAGCCCAGGAAAATAAAATCTGTCACTACTTCCATTAAATTCTATCACACTTTAACTCCCCTTAAACATAACTAAATTACTAACAAATAATGAATAACTAATGATACATCATATAAAACAAATACTTATTCAAATGCTAAATGAAACTTTTTGGTCCCATATTTATTCTGAATATATTCGATCCATCTTCTCCATTCCACAATGTATCTCTGTTGCGATTGTTCTTTCAAATATGCTGAAATCTTTGCCATTTCCTCCAGGTTTGAAACTTTCAAAGTCCACTCTTCTATAGTAGGCAGTTTCTCCTTCTTCCAATATTGCGCTACTAAAAGTCTTGCTGCCATGATTAAATTCAACATCAATTTAATATCTATGACAGTACAATCTATAATAATACCCAACAGAAATAGCTGTGGAGAAAACCTTATCTTTTTCTTAAATATCTTTTGCATATTCCACCAAATTTTAATCCAAAAAGCTTTAACTTTTTTACAAGTCCACCATATATGATAATACGTTGCATCCTCACAACCACACCTCCAACATTTGGGCTGGCAGTTCGGATACATACTTGCTAATTTTTTAGGGTCTAAATGCCATCTATAAAACATTTTATAAAAATTCTCTCTTAAATTTTGAGCCTGTGTAAATGTTACATTTCTGACCCAAATCTTTTCCCAGGTAACATGGGACAAATCTTATTGCCTGCTTCAGCCTAACCCAAGGCCATCCAGAGGCTGTAGTCACACCAGTGACAGCTCATATTTGTGTAATTTTTTTTGATTGCTAACAAAGAATTAAAGGGAGACTAATATGGCCATTTCAAACTCATTTGTTCTCATCAGTCAGCCATACCCTTCTGAGATTCGAACCTGGGCCAATTGCACATTAGGCAATTGTTCTAACCCCTAGGCCACAGGCTCTTTCTCACTTTGTTAGCTAAGAGGCAAGGGAGATATGTGTTAAGTGTTTGTTAAGTATTTTAGAATACCTTGCTAGGCCCCAAACATGTATTTATATTCACACTGAAACTTCTAGAAGGGTTAGGGTTAGGGTTAGAGGTAGTAAAATAAAAGATCTTCAGCATGTTTAATTAAATAGCAACAACAACAACCTGATCCATCTCCTTGCCAAAGTATACACCCTTTTATGTTCACATATCTAAGTATTTTGATGGCTTTCAAAAGAAAATCATGTGTTCCACAGACAGGCATCTCCACTGTTTGGGGGCATATCTAACTACTCCACTGTTAGCAGTTACAGTTGTACGTCTATTTTTGCAATAGGCACTTCTGCTGATAATTCAGGAAATATAGTTGAGTTTCCAATTTCAGCACTTGCCTCAACTTGTTTCTGTACCTGTGACCTTCAGCTGGCTAGGTAGTCCTGTATCATTTTGAGAAGCTCACTCAGCTTGTACAGTCTTCAACTTATACCCATTCATTTAGTGATTGTTCAGAGTTACAGCAGCATTGAAAAAAGTGAGCTTTGACCATTTTTCACACTTATGACTGTTGCAGCGTCCCCATGGTCACGTGATCAAAATTCAGACTTTTGGCAAGTGACTCATATTCATGACGGTTGCAGTGTCCCCGGGATCATGGGATCCCTTTTACAACCTTCTGACAAGCAAAGTCAATGGGGAAGCCAGATTCACTTAACAACTGTGTGGCTAACTTAACAATTGCAGTGCTTCACTTGACAACTGTGTCAAGAAAGGTTGTAAAATGGAGTAAAACTCACTTAACTGCATTGCTTAGCAACAAACATTTTGGGCTGAGTTATGATTATAAGTTGAGGACTACTTATACCTGCTGTTAGTTCTGAACACTTGCTCTCAAATTTGGTTTGAGAAGGCTCAACCTTGAACATGAGGTACAATCACAGCATCACTGGTCTTTGACTTTTTTGCTACGTGAACCGTACTAAGATGTGCAAACAAAAAATTATAAGGTTTTGATTCACTTAAAGTATCCTTGAAACTTCAAACAAACTGTTCAGTCAATCCATTTGTAGCTCAGCGGAATGATACTGACGCTACATGTCTTTTCAGGAACACCAAAACTGTTCATTTACAATTTGTGGTCCACGGTCACTTGCTATTTGTTCTGGAACATCTGCTTTCTGCAGGAAGTCTCTTATTACATATCTGGTATGAGTGGTGGTGGTGGTTGAAGTTCCTGGAATTACCTTGAGTCACTTTTGAACATGCATCTACTGAGACTGAAAAATATTATGCCTATAATAGTGCAGTGATGTCTGTATAAATCCTTTGCCATATTAAGCAAGTGGTTTTCACAGGTGAAGTGGTGTGGCTTTTGACAACTTTTGGACATGCTGACAACCTGAAAAACATTACATGTTGTTTTGAGTCTATTTCTGGCCACGAAATAGCATAATGAATTATTGCCTCCTCCTTTACTCCCCAAAGATAGCAAGCAGAACACTCAAGTTCTCAACCCAGATGGTGTGATGACCCTCCAGCCCCACCTCATACAGTCACCATCAAGGATACATTCATCACAGCATATAAAACTCCAAGAACTGAGACGTTTGCTACATATTCCACTCATTCTGGAATAATAGACAGTATTAAGTCTCTCCTTGTTTCTCTCTAAACTATCTCAGCTGTGACAGGAAGATTCTCAATCCTTGTGAGAGAAAACATGTCAAAGGAAACCCCGTCTAATGTTGTTGGGTTTTTTTATATAAGATTTTATTAGTCTTTCCCATACATACAATAATAATTTTTCAACCAACGTGCAGTCTGAGTTTAAATACGCTAATTATGCATATTTAATTCCTAATCCTTTATTCTTTCCTCTAACCATCGGTAAAGTAAGTCCCAAGTTTGATAATATTCTGTTTCTTCTTTTCCTTTCAGTCTCATAGTTAATTTGTCCATCTCTGCCCATTCCAGTATTTTTTTAATTATTTCTTCATCTGGTGGTATTCCTTCATTTTTCCAATATTATTCTTGCCCCTTTTGTGACGTGTAGAATCAAAAATCAACATTAGATTGGGGGGGAACCCCATCTAATGTTGATTTTTTTCAGACTGTTTATTCTACAGGGGTAAAACAAACAATCCATTGGCATTTGCATATTGAATGTCTTTTTGAATTCTGTCTTGTGTCTGCATTCTCCAAGGAACAAAGGCCAATGCTGGCTTGAAGCAGCTACTCTAAGCAGAAAGTCTTTTAAGGCATTGAAGATTGATAATAGTGGCTGATGATCAATGATGAGAACCAGGTCCCTTCTGGACCAGGGTTGGTGGAAATGTTTAAATCCTCAAACAGACCTCGGTGCTTCCATGTCTACCCGTGATTCTTATTTGGAAACTACTGTGCAACGAAAGCTGTTAGGCATTCACTGCTTTCCTCCATAATATGAAACACAGGTAGGTCAATGCCAAGAATTACAAGCCAGCTTCAGTAGTAAAGGTGGGTGATAATGTCCAAAATCACCATTTTCTTTGCTTGTTCAAATTCTCCTTTCCACTGCCATGACTTCCTCACTGGCAAAGGGTTCAAGAGATAGATTCCTGATGGCTAAATCGGGCAGAAAACTGTTGTTATAATAATTAACAAATAAAAAAATAGTGTGTGGCAGTTGTGGAGCATTCATAACTGTTTGAATTTTCTCTGCTGGCTGGGGAATTCTGGGAGCTGAAGTCCACACATCTTAAAGCTGAGACACTTAAGGTTGAGAAATACTGGCCTAGGGCCAGGGCTAGGCAACCTTGGCTCTTTCATGACTCGTGGACTTCAACTCCCAGAATTCCTGAGCCAGCATGGCTCAGCATGGAAACCTCTCCCTTTCTCCTCAGCATGGCTGGCTCAGGAATTCTGGGAGTTGAAGTCCATGAGTCATAAAAGAGCCAAGGTTGCCTACCCCTGGCCTAGGCCTTATATGTTAATGATATGACAACAATATGCAATAATAGCTTTTAAAAACACAATTGTCACATCATGCACTAAGATACCCCCTGCCAATTTCTGCAATGCTGTCTTGAGATTTTGCTGATATCCTTCATCATTCTCTGCTGTGACAGTGATGCCATCTAAATAGTTTCAGGTGCCCAGCAAACTCTTGTGGCACTTTGGTCTCTGTCTCTCTGCAGATGGTGCTCCACAGACAAGTCTATAATAAAAGGGTAAACCTTTGCAAGGATTGCATTTCTTTTGAGAAGCCTCTCAAAATATTCCTCTGTATTTACCAATTCAAGCTTGTGCTAGATCTATTTGTTTGAAAGATCGCCCAGGAAAATTAGCAGAAATATCCTTAATTCTGGACAAAGGATATATGCAACCGGTAATAGTGAGGTAGCAGTAACATGAAAATCACTGTAAAGCCCGAAAAATTCATTCTATTTTTTTCCAGATATGGGAAAATCAGATATAGCCAATAGGCTTCAATCAAATTTTGATAAAATTCCCTCAGCTTCTGTCTTACCTAGGTTATTTCTTTTTGTGCCTGACATATAGACCTAGACATGATTTATGAAGCTTGGTTGTAATACTGTGTTCCTTTTTAAATAATGGCTGATTTGTTTGTCTTTAGCAAATGGTTTTCTTATTCTCTGAGCAACAGGCCTTCTGGTGAGCCCTCCCTGTATTCCATTTTCTGCACGTTTTCCCTTTCCCTTTACATTCAGATGGTGCCTATGAACCTCTGTCACAATGATAGCACAGTTTATGTTGACATTAATCTCTGTATGCTATTGCAAGGCTTATTCACATTTCTTTTTATTTCTAATTGCAGTGCTATAACATTTTAAACTGCAGTTTCCGTGTAGATATGGATTTCAAACTATCTCTTAAATATTAAATCTGCCTCTTTTAAACTTGCTTAATTAAAATACAGAACCTTAAAAACATTAAGAGGGATGTCTCAGTTTCATTTTTAGTGAATTAATTATGGTGGTCTCTCTCTCTCTCTCTCTCTCTCTCTCTCTCTCTCTCTCTCTCTCTCTCTCTCTCTCTCTCTCTCTCTCTTTAAATTCCCCTTGTCTTACGAGCATATGGATAGAGTTACCTCCTCTTGAGAGAAACATTTAAAAAATCTCATTCCCTCTTCCCGCAATTTCTCACACAGAGCCAGAATTTTTGGGGGAAACTATTGTTTTCCTGTCCCAAAATGTTAGGTATAAATCAATGCCAGCGTTATCTGCCGTTTGATGTCGCTATCATCTCCACATGCACTTTAGCCTGTTTAACTAGGAGGGGACATGCAAGCAACAAACACACACACACACACACAAACACACACAAACACACACACACACAGAGATCTTTAAAAAATCTGTAAAAAGGGAGAAAATAGTGCTGTTTGTAACCGTTTAAGCATTATTCATGACTTTTCAGCGAGGACATTCCCCATCATCGTGATGCAGAGATTTATTTGACCTCATTAAAACCGTCTGTATTCAGTCGCAGAAGTATGCTAGGCAAGGTGGTAGTGGTGGCTATCTATCTGTTGCACTTTCTTCCTTTTACAACACTGAAGCTACTAACAATATCTTTGACATTAAGCAGAAGCATCACTGCTGCAATTTAAATATTCTTAAACTACACCAAATGAGATTTTGAAGATAAACCTAACTAGAACCTCCTGGAAATAATGCTGATTGTAGCAAAACTGCAGATTATTCTCATAAACAATGGTCTGTTACGCCCTTGGCAGGAGGAAGTTGGCTCTTTGTTATCTGTAGCGAAGCTTAGACATTCATCTAAGCAGCCATAATAATATCCTTGTCATAAGTTATTAGGAAATGTACCAGGAATGTAAACATGGATGTTGTTAGGAATAAGGGAGATCTAAAGAAGAAACACACACTAGAACTAAGGCAAACAGTATTTAGTTTCATTTTCATTTTATTGTTAACATTCCATTTACTTTTGAGTCCTCCTTTCGCAGCTCTGAAAGCTCTAAGAGAATATTTGCAGCTCAGGGACCCTCGCTGGCACTGAAGATGTTACCTAGTTTGGTAATGAAACATCTACAAGCAAACCCCCAAGTTCAGAGAGCACCAAGGTCCCCACAGTGAACAAAGTACATGCATTAGGATGACACCAAAATAGTAAACATTATCTGAAATGTTCTAAAGAATTAGATCAAGACACAACACTTGTTTATATTTACTGTTTATGTGCTTCAGTGTGTTGCTGCTTGCATTTTGCTTAAGAGTATGTTTGCCTTCATATTTGTTTCATGACATTGAATCAAATTTAGACAGTATATAAGTTTATATGTGCTTGCCCAGATCAAGACCTGGCGGCAGATCCATGCTAGTCTATTTCCAAGTCTTGCCTACAAACATACAACCCTGGGGTAAAGGTTTTATGGATATGTACATTAGGATTTGCCTTAGAAATTTCCCTAGCTTTAATCTGATGATTTTGATTTGTATAGTGCAGTGATGGCGAACCTTTTAGAGACTGAGTGCCCAAACTGTAACCCAAAACCCACTTATGTATCGTCAGGTGCCGGGTGGGCATGGCCCATAGGGTAGGTGTGGCCCATTGGGTGAGCATGGCCCATTGGGTGGGCGTGGCCCATTGGATGGGTGTGTCTGCTGTGGTAACGGCAGACTAGGTGGGACTAAAAAGTTCAATCAATCAATTCCAACTTTGCGAGATCTTTTTTTTCCCGCGAGAAGTTGAAATTGATTGATTAATTGAACCTTTTTTTTTGCACACGGCGGCGGAGGCCTAAAGTGAAAAGCTTTTATAAAACCCAGCTGAAGGCCTAAGACTGAGGTGACAGCGCGCGTGCCCACAGAGAGGGCTCTGTGTGCCACCTGTGGCACGCGTGCCATAGGTTCGGCACCATGGGTATAGTGCTTTTACTTCAAGATTTGGGGCCTTTTTCTAAGATATGGTCAGGGGAGAGGTAGGACTGAAAAATGCCTTTGATTTTTCATGCACTTTGTGTAGCTATTCATTGAAAACTTTGGAGACTGAAAATCTTTGAAAGCCAAAAGTCATAGAAAATGTAGTGTAGCTTTGTTTTTCCTATGGATTTATTGCAGAAAAACCTGGATCTTAACCCAAGTGTGCCTAGCGGAAATTCTGCAGTTAGTGGGATTGATCACAGAGTTTCTGACTTGCACATCCAGGATTAGGTGACCCTTTCCCATCTTATATTCAGCATCTCTCAGGCGCTTGCTAAAGCACTCATCTCTCTCACCCTTCCACCTCCAGAAAGCTATCCAAGGCCTCGTCGCCAATGATGCAACTTCTTTTTTGTTGTTTCCATATGGATCAGACCATTGTAAGATTCAAATGTTGTTGCATAAGCTTCTCACATCTTGTATTTGTCTTAGAACAGTACAGACTGAAGGAACCGGAGAGGTCAAAGTTTACAAACAGCATAGTGTTAAAGAGGGCAAAAAAATCAGTGTGATAGCAGACAGAGGAAAAGACAAAGATCTGGGCGTGCAGATAAAAGAAATTCCTCATTCTGATTATTTTGTGGGTAGGGAGCGTCATGTACAGGAATTTGGTGTTGCTTAGTTTGAATTCAACTTTCAAGGCAGAATGTTCCCCATAGGAATAGGGGAATTTTCAGATTGAAAGCACTCTATTATGACACCATCGCACGCACTGTACTTTTCAGAACCACAATGCAATTGCAATTGTAGGAGAGAGTGGGGTGGCTCCCATCTTAGAGTTGCCAGTTCTTTTCCTCAATTGATTTTCTTCCCTTAATAGCACACAGTTAGAAAAATGTTTAGCTATAGGGTGGGTGGGAAGGAGGACTGTTCCCACTGCTGCAACAAGACAAGCCGCATCCAGGTGAACACATCCCCATGTTTCTATACAGAAGGGAAAAATCCTCTGATCCAGAAAGTTGGCAGCTTTACCCTTACAGTTTTCAAGAAAATGGGTCCGCATGGATTCCCGGTTGTCATTCTGGAAGTCCAGAGTCTCAATAACACTTTAGTTCCAACTTTGTAATAAGATACGTTATTAAGGACCTGCTCAAAACGGTGGCCAATTTGTGCTGCTGGCTCAAGGCTGACTCTGCCTTCCATCCTTCTGAGGTCAGTAAAATGAGGACCCAGATTGTTGAGGGGGGGCAATATGCTGACTCTTTAAACCCGCTTAGAGAGGGCTGTAAAGCAGTGTGAAGCGGTATATAAGTCTAAGTGCTATTGCTCAATGCTATTCTTATCAGGAGGAGGACTTCTGTTTGAAAGTTCAGCTTCCAGAAAGAGCTTCTTCCAGAAGCTCAAGCTCACAGCATTCTGTTCACCTGTTTCCCACTTACGACAACCTGGGTCTGCCTGATCTTAGTTCAACATCTCAACGATACTGTATACTGTATTCTGATATTTTAATTATTATTATTAAATTATTATTTTTATATTATTATTTATATTGTTATTAAATTATTGAGAGATTTTATCAGTATTATTTATATCTCATCTTTATTATTTTTACAAGGTGGCAAACTTATCCAACACATCTTCCTCCAATTTTCCTTACAAGAACCCAGTGAGGAGTGTTGGGTTAAGAGAAAATGATTGGGCCGAGGTCATCCAGCTGGCTTTCATGGCCAAGGCAGGATTTGAACTCATGGTTGCCTCTTTTCTAGCCAGGTGCCTTAAACGCTAGACCAAACTGGCTCTCTAATTTGATAATACTTGTGAATTCAGTTGAATAGAAGAGCGAGGTACACATCTAATAAGTTGAAATAAATGCAGTAACAGTGAAGATGACAATACACTGAAAATGAGAACAATGAGCAAACCTTTTTTTCTTACAGAGCCTTCAGCAATTTTGAAATTTTGGTTGTTTTAATCATTCCCCATTACATTCCTACATAAACAGCAGAGGGAAAAGAAAGAAGAGTCTTGACAGGGAAAATTAATTTTGAAACATTAAGCAGCGAACCGAGCTTGCCAATTTTTCTTTTCCTGGCAACCTCTGCTGAGGAACTCTCAGCTCTTCTTAAGGAGCTATTTTTAAATGTCAGGTCAAATTTTACAGTTGGGGCTGAGAAGACCGTTAATGGAGAACACAAATGCAGGAAACGGTTTAATGTACTGCTGAACATCTTCACGTTGGGGTGGCTTCTCAGCACCAAAGTTTCAGATAGTGGTTTTAGGAAGTTTGAAAGGATTAACAGGAAGAGACAATCTGAATACAGGTAATCCTCGGCTTAAAAACCATTGGTAGTTACAACTGCACCTCTTTTTTTCATACTTATAACCATTGCAGCATCTCCACAGTCATGTGATCAAAATTGGGACACTTGGCAACTGGCTTCTATTTATGACGGTCGCAGTGTCCCGGGGTCATATGATCACCTTTGTTATGTATATATGTATATAGGAGATGTTCACAGAGATAGCCACTGACACCACCAGGGGGCAGGGTGCCCTGTCAGGATTGGCAGGGCAGTCTTTGGCGGGAAATCCGGACAATGGGATTGGTTCCAAGTATACCTGGCTAGGTATATAAGAGGGGCAGTTGCCCCTTTGTTTGCCAAGTCTGTGCTACATCAATAAAGGAAGTTATGCTGAACCCTGTTGTCCTGCGTCGTCCATCTTGGCCATGTGGTTCTGAGCCCACGATCTAACAACCTTTTGCGAACTGACAAGCAAAGTCAGTGGGGAAGCCAGATTCTCTTAGCAATCATGTTACTAACTTAACAACCGCAGTGATTCTCTTAACAACTATGGCAAGAAAGGAAGTAAAACGGGGCAAAACTCACAACTGTCTCGCTTAGCAATGGAAAGTTTGGGCTCAATTGCGGTTGTAAATCAAGGACTACCTGTACATTCTTTGTGGCAGAGCAACTCACTTCCTGGATCAGAAGAAGTCCTGACCCATTTCTATTTCTCCTGAAATAGGTCAGCGGGATCTCTGCCTCACTTGCGGGGCCTTAAACAAAACCTCTTCCTGAAGCTTCACCCCTTCCACTTTTTCTGTTAGATTTTATAATAATCTCCCAATTTTCCCATCAAGAATAAAGCCATCTTCTAGACAGCTGCTGCTACTCTTCCCTCATGCAGGATAGAATGAAGCCAGCTGCCCTGGAGGTGCCATTTTGAGAATCTTGTTTTCTCTGTCCCCTCCTTCCTGCCACAGGACAGCAAGGGGTCAGAGAAGGATCGGTCTTCAGAAAAGATTGTTCACATCCACCGGCCTTATCCAGATTCCAAGAACGGGGCTACAAAAAAGACATAACTCTCCAACCAAAACCTGTCCCCAATCTTGCTACATTGCACTGTGCCGCAAACTTTAGAAAACAATCAAGGGAACCATTTCCTCCCCCCCCCCCTGAAAATTTTGTCCTCAAATCCTCTGGAAACAGAATGAATTGAAGTGGAGGAACGGTTGCTGGAATCGGGTATGTTTAGTTTAATGAAGAGAAGGGCGAGGGGGGACATGATAGCAGCGTTCCAATATCTCCGGGGCTGCCACAAAGAAAGGGAGTCAGGCTATTCTCCAAAGCACCTGAAAGCAGGACAAGAAGCAACGGATGGAAAGTAACCAAAGAGAGAAGCAACCTAGAACTAAGGAGAAACTTCCTGACAGAACAATTAACCAGTGGAACAACCTGCCTCCAGAAGCTGTGAATGCTCTAACACTAGAGGTTTTTAAGAAGAGATTGGACAGCCATTTGTCTGAAATGGTGTAGGGTTTCCTGCCTGAGCAGGGGGTTGGACTAGATGACCTCCAAGGTCCCTTCCAACTTTATTATTATTATTTCATTCCGAAAAAACAATTCTCACAACCATTCTACTCTCTACCTTGGCTAGGAATTCTCTCTGCTGGAAACTGGGCTTATCATTGAGATGGGGTGGGGTAAGAAGACAAGGCCAGTCACTGGAGATGGTAGAAACTGTGAGGAACATATCTACTGAGGTATGACTTAGCTGTAATATGGAATACAGAAAGAAAGCTACACACCTAGTCAAAGAGAAGAGCAGAAGAATCCAAGTGAATCAAATAAATGTTCTTCCAAAAGCTTTCTGTAAATCCTTTTTAAATGTACAGTATTATATCAAAATTAGAAGGCAAAGTGAATCTTTCAAATAGAGCCCATTTAAAGTTGGCAATCTCTAGGTTAGATTCTTTTTAAAAAAATAAAAAATAAAATCATAAGATAGAGAATTCTGGTTCTCATGCATTTCATGGATCTTTGAGAACCTGATATCAACCTTGTATCAATATAAATCTCAATTCCCCACCATATTTTACAGTTGTCAGAAACAGCCCAGCATTAGTAACTGGATCCACAGTGTGACTCTTGGGTTTTACTTACCATAATTGAAAAAGATGTGAACAATATAAATCCATATAGGCTTTCTGGTGGCCTATACTCAGTGGTGGGATTCAGCCGGTTCGCACCACTTCGGCAGAACTGGTAGCTAAGTTTTTGTTCCCCAGACCCAGAATGGACTTCCGGAAGCGGCATCCACACAGAGAACCGGTTGTTTACATATTTGAAACCCACCACTGCTTATACTAGTTGACGAGCCACTGGCAACTGTCTCAAGATCTCCCCTGAGTGATTTCTATGTTCTGGGCTGATAAAAAGAAACCAACAGAGAAATGGATTCACCTAGAACAGGGGTAGGCAACGTTGGGTCTTTTATGACTCGTGGACCTGGGAGTTGAAGTCCACGAGTCATAAAAGAGCCAACGTTGCCTACCCCTGACCTAGAACAAGCAGCCAAAATCCATAAGGAGATGTTACAGAGCCCCGAATTAAGAGCAGAGTCTACCAGGAACTACCAGGGTCAGTAATTTAGAGCCGAAAGAAGTTTCCTACTCAGCAGAGCACCTCCAAATGTGATAAGACTACATTTGAAATATGCGAGGCATTTAATAGTAGAGAAAAGTAGAGCCCTGGGGATTAAAAAAAGAAAAGAACTTAGATAAGGTGCACCTGTCCTCCTCCTCCTCCTCCTCCTCTTCCTCCTCCTCCTCCTCCTCTTCTTCTTCTTCTTCTCCTTCTCCTCCTCCTCCTCCTCCTCCTCCTCCTCCTCCTCCTCCTCCTCCTCCTCCTCCTTCTTCTTCTTCTTCTTCTTCTTCTTCTTCTTCTTCTTCTTCGTCTCCTTCTCCTTCTCCTTCTCCTTCTTCTTTTGAATATAGCCTCATCCCATGGTTAATATATTGGTCTGCCAGATCTCTTCTTAAATCCAGGTCAGAAAACAGTAAGATTTCCTTCATCCCTGATTTGATTATTGATTACATTACAGGCCTTGTTTGTGCCAAACGTGGCTGAGTGAGTTGGCCGCTAGACCAATATTAGATTACTATTTTGGGTAGTCGAGGATGTATTGGAACAAATCACAGAGTCAAGGAAAGATGATGGTTGTGCCTATAGGAATTTCTTCCTCTGTCTCTTTTAGAGCCAGTCTAGAAGCCTATACAGGTAGTCCTCAACTTATAACAATTCATTTAGCAACCATTTGAAGTTACAACGGCTCTGGAAAAAGCGAGATATGACCATCTTTCACGCTTACAACCGTTGCAGCATCCCCATAGTCATGTGATCAAAATTCAGCAACATTGGCTCATATTTATTACAATTGCCTTCGACCAGAGGGTCACCTGATTCCCCTTTTGCGACCTTCAGACATGCAAAGTCAGTGGGGAAGCCAGATTCACGTAACAACCGTGTTGCTAACTTAACAACTGGAGTGATTCGCTGAACAACTGTGGCGAGAAAGGTCGTAAGATGGGGCAAAATTCACTTGAGAAGTGTCTCATTTAGCAACAGAGATTTTGGGCTCCGTTGTGATCGTAAGCCAAGGACTACCTGAACCAGGCATTTAGACAATCTGGATATTCTCTATTCACCCTACAGCCTGTTGGTCCATCTGCCTCGATTGAGGATTCGGTTGAAAGAGATGCAGGAAGGTGAGGCTGGGGGATTTCAATATCCGCGTTCATACTGCCATAGTTGGAGCAGCTTGTGATTTCACGGGAGGCATGGAGAACCACAAGCTTGTTCTAGCTTGTTATTAGATCACCCTCCGGTAGGACACACTGTGGATGTGAGTTTTTGTTTGTTTGTTTTAATATCATGAGCTGGGGGATAATAGTTTGCAGCTGAGCCTGATGCAGCCTTTGAAACTGTCAAGACATTGACTGTATTAGAGAAACCCTCTACTGAGGTTTAACTTTACTATCACGCTTTTTTAAAAAATATATATAAATTACATTCGGACAATATATGTGAAATTTGGAATAGAGGATTGGTGTATCTTATATTGCCTTTTCAGTGGCTTCAAGGCTTTAATAAGTGTTAGATAGGATTCTTATGGCCTAAAAACTAAAAAAACAACAACAATCAAAATATATTTTGCTTTCATGCTTTCTATGGTCGAGACGTAATAAATCTGAAAGAAACTTATGGGGCCATTCATTTGCAACTTCTTGGTTCAATTGTACTGGTCATAGACCAGTACAAGCAGGGCTCTCTGTGAACGAATGAACAAACAAAGAAACAAATATAGGGTGCCGCTGGTCAGTGAGTGCCGGTGGGTGATCCCCAGGGGGAGGGCGTTCTCTGTGGGCGCGCCTGCCCTGTGGAACGACCTGCCTGTGGAACTCCGGACCGCCCCCGACCTTCGTTTGTTTCGCCAGGACCTAAAAACCTGGTTGTTTGATTTAGCTGGCCTGGACTGAGGGGTTTTAAATTTTTAAATTTTAAATTAAATTTAAAATTTGGGCTAACGTTATTTAATTCTATTTTAATTTTAACTGTATTTTAACTTTTGTACTGTTTTAACTGTTTTTAATTTTGCCCTGTAAACCGCCCTGAGTCCTTCGGGAATAGGGCGGTATAGAAAACTAATAAATAAATAAATAAATAAATAAATAAATAAATAAATAAATAAAATGAACGAACGAACGAACAAACGAATGAAAGAATGAATGGATGGATGAAAATATGTGTGTCTGCACGTCTGTGTATATTCTGAAATAAATAAAATAAAGTTTAAGATGAGTTAAAAGACATTTGTAAAAAAAATCTAACTAAAACTTGTAAGTGAGGTCCAGGATGCAACCTATATATTAAATTATAATGTAAATTCTTATTCTTTAGATATTATTAAGACAATGAACAAGATTGTTGGATAACAAACTAAAAGCTAAAGATGTTAATATTTATTAAATATATCCAAATATGTTTGAAAATCTGTATCTTTCAATCTGGAAGATTGGATTGCAGAGAAAAGATGATTATGCAGTGATGGAAGAGTGCTGTGTCCCAGAGACTTAATGCTGGTTTGATGAAAATCTGTTAACTTTCAGCCTTTGAATTTTTTTTTATTAATCAAATTGTATACCACCCATCTCACTATTTAAGTGACTCTCAGCAGTATACAGGTTAAAAAAAACTATAAAAACTATGAAATCCTTACAAAAATAGACAAAGTTAAAAAGATGGAGAGGGTGCGCTCAAACCACCAACCAGCCCCACCATTGTGTACCGTATTTGGAACCCCGTGCCAGTTGACCAAGCCAGATCCTGACACTCTTCTGGAAGGTCAGAAGAGTGAAGACCAACCTCATCTCAGGGGACAAGATGTTCCATAAGGCGGCAACAGCAGTAGAGAATATTCTCCTCCTAGACCCTGCCAATTGGGATTGTTTAACCATTGGGGCCTGTAACATGCCCTTCCTGCCCTACTGGATGGGACAGATCAATGTAATTTGGGGGGGAGAGTTCCTCAGGCAACCTGGCACCATGCCATAAAGGGCTTTAAAGGTCATAACCCACACTTGAATGGGACCAGAAACAAGCCAGCACCCAATGCAATTCATGCAGCACAGGTGTTATATGTATATCCCGAGGGTTGCCCAGAACTGCCTATGCTGACACATGCTGCTGACACCAACTGTAGCTTCAAGAGTAGCCCAATGTAGAGCACACTGCAGTAATCCAGACAGGAGATTAACAGGGCATGAGTGACTATCTATGTAGGGGTGGGCAATTAATTTTCTCAAGGGACCACATGGGAAACTGGGACTGTTGTGGAGGGCTGTTGATGCACCCCCAATGCTGATGTCTGGGCCCCCATTGCTGCCCCATGCCACCCATACCACTGATGCCACAGGCCAGACTGGAAGTATCCACCGGCTGGATGTAGTTCCCGGACTGTAAAATGTCCAGGTCTGATCTATGTGGTTGCTCAGAGTCGCCAATGATTAGATGGCATATAATCAATCAATTCTGAAATAACTTTGCATGATTTCAATCTTTTGTAATTCCATTTGTGGGACGTCAGCCCCCCAGAGAAGGAAATATTAAAAGGGCAGAAAAATATATTTCCTCCAAGGATCTTAAAGAGGCAGAAAAGCATGCCCAGTTTTCTTAATAGTCTCAAGTCTCCCTCCCCCAGGCAGAAACCAGCTCTATAGAAATGCAGATGTAAATACTGTCATCCATTCAGGAAGGTTAGAGGCCCCCAGCTAGAAGCTTAAGAAGACCTAAAATCTACCTAAAATCTACATACCCCACCCAAACAATAAGACAGGACATAATAGGATTAACCCATAGATGCCAAAGGACACACCCAGACTCAGGTCAGAATACATGACACAGGAAATACAAAGCCTCAAACAGGAACAGGAAACAACTCCAAACAAAAGCCCCAAAGGGTATAAAAACCCACTCCCTACATGTGCTCGCTCTCTTTTCTTCCAGAGCCATCTTTCTGTCTAGCTCTCCTCTTCAATAAACTGCAACCTTCTTTCTAAAGCAGTCACCATGTTGTTTTTTTCCCGGCTTGGACTGAAGCATGCTGAAGACTTTTCTTTCAACACATTCTAGGCGGGGAAAAATAACACTTGACAGATGGCATACAGATTTTTAAAAGAACACAAAATTCAGAATATAAAATTACCAAAATAGATAAACAGAAAGACAGTGGTAGGTAAAGATGGCCCACCAAAACTGCAAGTTAGGGCATCTTCCTCGAGATAAAGCAAGAATCTGCAGCTCTTTATAACCACCCAATGCATGCGGCGATGTCCAAAACTGCAAGTGTGACAGCGGGACATCCTGTTTGGTCAAGCTGAGCATTCCTCATTTGTGAAAAGCAATTGAGATGCCTGCAAACGACAGCTACCCCTTGCTGCTGCCACCAAGAAGTCAAAACTAATATGGGCAACAGCCTTGAATGAGATTTCACTGTGTGAGGTTCAGTAGGAGTCAGAGAGGCACGAACCATTTGTGTGGACAACACTTGAGCCCATTGTGCCCACAACTGGCACTGTCCTTTCCTCCTCCTCAGCCCTATTGTCAAATTATATTAATTAGGTTTCTGATTTATAACTCTGCATACAGAGAATTCACTCTTTCCTGAGTGAATGAAATCAATGGGAAGGCTGTGTTGGGGGGGGGAATTAAAAAGGAGGGGGAAAGAGATTAATTTGCATGTTCGTGGTAAACACGGCTTTCTGCTTATATTCAAGCCATTGGCTTCGAGAAACAAAATAGGAATGTGCAGTGTGGACAGGAAGTAAGAAGAGAGAAACTTGGTGATATATGAGCGCAATGTTTCACAACCAAAACGAGGCCTTCAGCCAGCTGATTCATGTATGTTTCCCATGAATTTTCTCCTGCTTTGGGTAGGAAAATTTCCCTGTGCCCCTTCCTATGGAACTTGTTCTGCCACTGAGCTGAGAGGGAAGATGCCCTGCCCAGCTATAAGGCTAAATACAGCTTTATGGCAAGCGTGGACAGCCTGTGATCTGCAGAAGACATACAGCTTGCCGGATAATTTTGTAACTTCCAAAATGCTCTATGTCCAGCAGCAAAATAATAATCTCCAGTACCATACTTTGGGAGCCTTTTTTTCTGAATTAACCCTAATTGGATATGTTGCGCCTCTGGAGGACTTCAAACTTTATTGTGGTGCATGTGTGTGCATATTTTTTAAAAAGCACCCAGACCACATGAAAAAACACTGGTTGAAAATGTCAGGCCCACTTCTGTGAGATGACTATATAAATGCCACACACCTGTTGCCTTGTGTTCAAGTCTTGCCTTGGACACAACAGCCAGCTGGGTGGCCTGGGCCAGTCACTCTCTCTCAACCCTGGGAGGCAGGCAAGGGCAAACCACTTCTGGGAAAATTACCAAGAAAAAACTGCAGGGACCGCTCCAGAGTCCAGGGTAACTGAAAGGCACAAACACACCCTTAATAAAGAGAATTGGTGAACTGGATGACACTTAGCCTTTTTTTTCCAATCAACAAATCTTCCCCCAAAGCTTCCTGTTTTGCCAGTCAGAAGTGCCTCTGGTTTAGGAGTTTAAGTGAGCAAAAAGGAGTTAAAAATTCCTTGTTGGAGCCAGAAGTTGTAGGAAATGCAAATGAGCAATGAAGGCGATGAGCAACACACACACACACACACACACACACACACACAAGTCACCTGTGTCTTGTCGGTTCTCTTTCAAATGTCCCCCTTCCACCTTCACTTTTCCTTTAAGAAGGAAAGACAAAGAAGGAACTGGTGTCTTTCATCAAGGTCTGCCAAACACAAATTTGTCAAAATATGTCTTGTTCCTACTAGCAACTGTCCATTCCTTATATCTTATCAGGGAGTTGGAGGAGGGGGAAGGCTCATCTGGAAAGCTCCCCTACTTCTTCCCCAGTCTAATTTTTAATTTTCCAGGCACAGGTTGTTGTTGTTTTTTTAAAAATCAAATGACTACTCACAAATAAGTTTCCTAAGTAACTTGGCTCACAGGGCTTTCATTCAGGTTAAATTAAAAAAGTGGCAAATCATTTGAACAGAGCCTGGGAACCTCATTTTGCCAAGCATTCTCAGTCTATCCCACTTGCCTTGGGGGCTGCTCTCTTTGGGTTTGGTCCAAACCTCTATTTCACAAAACAAAACGGGCTGGCTTTTCCCTGTCATCACTCTTTCCTCTTCTTTGGCAATGTTGGACATTTTGCAGCCAGTCCTTGAACTAGGAGTTCCAGAGCAGGTCGATAAAACAACAACGACAACAGCAAAGTTTGAAATCGGCTACTTGTCAAGCCTGCCCCATTTCTCCATGACCCCAGACAAAGTTTCCTTTTTTTATTTAAATATAGTTGAATCGCCATTTCTTCCCAATAGATTCCTGTGAGATGCTAGCAGCAAAATTCCAAATCGAAACAATCCTGTAAAAGCAAGCAAGTCATTTAGTCAACAGAAAAGCTTTTCAAGCACAAAAACAAGGACATCCATTAAGACTCCTGAGCAAATAGAAATATCTTGAGCTGATGACAAATAGACTGAAATATCACTGGTCATATTTGCTTATTTTAGGAGGACAATCAGATACTGGGATGCCATTATGGAAAAGGCTCTCTTCTTTGCAATATATAGTATGCCTTTTGAGGGGGGGGGGTGTTAGGCCTCTGGGTCAGGACCTATGGCAAATTAGACATCCTTGTGAATGTCTCTGTGAGTGGGGATTGGTGGCCAAGTAGATTCAACTCTTCTGGAGAAGAGGAGATTAGGAGATGAACCAATTGTCCTCTGGATAGCTGTTTCTTTCAAAGGGACCACAGGAATTTAGTTCCTTGTGATTGCTCATGGGATAAGCAGCTTGAAAGCCAAGGGAATACTGTACTATCACACTCAAAACCAGTTTGCAGCCTCTATGGACATTTGACCTAAAAGCAGTGCTTTTTTTGTAAAAGAAAAAGGTGCCGGAACTCACACATGTCATACAACCCACCTTGCCTACCCTACAAGGTTCCATCCAAAAAATGTGCCGGTACTCCGTTCTGAGCGTTCTATGAGAAAAAAAGCCCTGCCTAAAAGAATAGAGGTAGCTTTTATGTTTTCTGCCCTGTTCTATTCTTTTCCTTTTCTATTTCCTTTTTCTTTTGTCTCTTTTCCTTTCCTTTTTTTTCTTTTTCATATTTACTTTACTATATTTTTTTCTTTGAATTTATTTCTTATTGTATAGGTAAAATGTGTCATTAATATTTTTTTTTGGCACGGGGAGTGGCGATATTCACCTGATTATTGTAATGCACAGGTACCTTATACAGATGGGCAGATCAGGAAGTACGTCTTGGATCCCAAATCGTTTAAAACATTAAAAGTGCTAGCACTTTGCATTGGGCTTGTCCGTAAATGGGCAGCCCATTAAATTCTTTGAAAATTTATCTAATCTAATGGAATATTGGAAACTTATCCAAGAGTTACATTTACTGGGAATGAAGACAGTATGTTTATCTGTTTCTTTCACCTAGAAGACAGACTGGGCAGAGGGTTATATTGTTTCAGACTCCTAATGTCTGACTAAAAGCAAAAAAAGAAAAAGTGATATGGGCAATGTTAACAGCACAGCCCTCTTCTCAGACCATTCTTGATTCTCTTAAAACTAAATATCTGCCTTCACCTTCACAATGCTTCTAGGCAAGTAAGTGAGTCTTCGGAGAAGGGCGGGATATAAATGGAATTAAAATAAAAATAAAAAAAATAAAAAGTAGCACCAGCTGGGTATACACTTGTCACCTTCACGATATCCTGATCAGGGGGATGGGACTCATTCCAAAATTGGGCCATCCCACTTTTTTCTTATACCCTGAAGGTATGTTTACCCAATCATCACATCAACTATCTAAGCTCTGTAGGAAACCTCAGGATGAAATGCACTTGGATTAAGTTGGGGATGTCTGTTCGCATTGCTATTCTGACACTCAATATGTTACCATGATGCATTCACTTAAGTAGGTGAGGCACATTGAGAGATTTGCTGATCAAGCCAGCATCTAAAAGTGACTTGGTTTATTTCCGCATTTCCGTGACTTGTGGAAGAAATAAGCTGACAGTATGGCAATGCCCTTAATATTTTGGGACAGATGGTCCTGGCGAGAGCTAGATTCTCTTTTGCGTGGCTCTTTCACCTGTTCCCTGCCTAAGAAACTGGAGAACCCTCACATCACCTCAATGTCACAAGATCCGGGTGAGAGGGCAATTTTGTTTTCCTCCCAAGTTTGTTTTCTCCTGATTTATAAAAATAGCCCTTACCTTTCTGCTGCCTTAGCTAGAATGGTGGACATTGTCATTATTATGGAGAAGAGAGGAAGTTGTCGCCATACTGACTACTGTAAAGAAAGAGAAGATCCCACAGGCTGATGCTGTACAAATGATGACTTTCTTAGGCATGGCAAGGTGGATGTAAAAAGAAAAAAAAAGTCATCTTCCAAGTCACCAAAAGATATATCTGATTACAATACTATGCTGATAAAACATGCGATTTTTGCTGTAGAACTTGTAAAACAGTGATGTGTTTCCAAATATTACAGATTCAAGAACAAGTGAGGGTGAAAGCTTCGAGCCAACATCCCTTTCCTAAATATTAAGACTGTAATGATTCTCTTATTCATCTTCCTCCGCAAGGGTCCCTACTTCAGGAGAAGGAGAAGAGAAATTTTCTCTCTGTAGAAAGGGAGATTAGTAGTGGACAGCAAGGCAAGGACAGTTTTCAGTCTTAGGTGTTGTTTGAGATTTTTTTTTTAATAAGAAGGCACCATTTTTGGACAAGGACCTATGGGTTTAAGAATCAAGAAATGGATTTCATCTCTCCCTCTCTCACACACACAATCATACATGCAGAGAAGGGCCAATTTCTATCTAACTGAAAAAGTGCTGCAATCATTTTAAGAAAGTTGAAATCTCTCCTCCTCCTCCTCCTCCTCCTCCTCCTCCTCCTCCTCCTCCTCCTCCTCCTCCTCCTCCTCCTTCTTTTATTAAATTTATATGCCGCCCTTCTCCCTAAGGACTCAGGGTGGCTCACGACAATAAAAATTAAGAGACATAAAATACAAAAATTAAAAAAGAATTAAACAATGAATATAAGAAGTACGGGACAATTTACACAATAAAACCAAATTAAAAACCATGGTCAGTCCAGGCCCACTTGTTGGAACAACCATGTCTTCAGGTCACGGCGGAAGGACTGAAGGTCAGGGGCCAACCGCAGCTCCAGAGGCAGTTAGGAAGACCCTCCTCACTCGGAGCTGAGTCCACCCCAAAATCCCTACTCCCCCCCCCACAACCATCCGAAGGTCTGGACTGCTGTCCGGATCGAACTCCCCCAAGTTCATTCCAGATCCCTTGGGCCTCCCCCCTCCCGGATCCCCTTAAAATTCTTCTTCTTCTTCTTCTTCTTCTTCTTCTTCTTCTTCTTCTTCTTCTTCTTCTTCTTCTTCTTCTTCTTCTTCTTCTTCTTCTTCTTCTTCTTCTTCTTCTTCTTCTTCTTCTTCTTCTTCCTCCTATTAGTTCCAAAGGAATGCCAATGTTCCAGCCACACTTCTTGAAAAGATAGAGTACAAGTTATCCCTCTCACCCCCTGCCCATTCAAGCAGATCTATTGTAAAAAAACATTAAAAGAAAGGTTAAAGAATTACTCGCTTTACCATTGCTGCACAATTATTTGTATATGTACCACACTTTCCATATCTGCTTCAAGCTATGACTCAATCCTGCCAAGACTGAGTGGCTGTGCATACCGGCATCTCGGGAGAACCAGTTTTGTCCATCGTTAACTATGGGGGGTGAGGTGTTACCCCCCGTTGATAGGGCTCGCAACTTGGGCGTCCTCCTGGATTCACGGCTCAGTTTAGAAGACCACATAGGTGCCGTGACCAGGGGGGCTTTTGCCCAGGTTCACCTGGTGTGCCAGTTGCGGGCCCTATCTGGACCGAGATGCCCTACGCACAGTCACTCATGCGCTCGTGACCTCTCGGTTAGACTACTGCAATGCTCTCTACATGGGGCTGCCCTTGAAGACCACTCGGAGACTTCAGCTGGTGCAGAATGCAGCCACGCAAGTTGTGATGGGAGTCTCCCGATACTCCCATGTAACGCCTCTTCTCCGCGAGCTGCATTGGCTTCCGGTTGCCCTTCGGGTGAGATTCAAGGTGCTGGTGATGACCTATAAAGCCCTACATGGCATGGGTCCGGATTATCTTAGGGAGCACCTGCTGCCAGCATCAACTTCCCATCGTCCTGTGCGTTCCCATAGAGAGGCCCTCCTTAGAGTGCCGCCGGTTAGGGAGTGCCGGCGGGTGATCCCCAGAGGGAGGGCATTCTCTGTTGGGCGCGCCTGCCCTTTGGAATGATTTACCTGTGGAACTCTGGACCGCCCCCGATCTGCGTTCATTTCGCCGGGACCTGAAAACCTGGCTTTTCGATTTATCAGGCCTGGACTGAAGGGGTTTTAGCTTTTTAAATATTGTTTTAATTGTTGGGGTTAATTAATTTATTTTATTTTAATTCTATATTATCTTTTATATTGTATTTTATGCTGCCCTGTAAACCGCCCTGAGTCCTTTGGGAATACGGCGGTATAGAAATCTAAATAAATAAATAAATAAATAAATAAATAAATAAATAAATAAATAAATAAATAAATAAATAAATACCCACCCCTTCTGAGGCCACATAGTGGCACCAAGTACACTGTAGCCCCATCTTTGCCACCTCATTGCCCAAAACAGTGCAGAAGCAGAGAAAGTTATCACAGATAGGAATCATCTGTGCTTTGCAGATGCTTTGCATCTTATTATCAAAGCGAAAATGGTTTTGTAATATGTGCCCTGTATATATCTCCTCTCCTTTGGGGCCTCAGTGATGATCTAGAATGCTATCTTCTGTGAAAGGATTTTTGCAAGAACTGGAGGTACCTATATAGTATAGTGCTTGTGCCTAAATCTGTGGCAGGTTGGGATAGGAACATTATGTATGGTCAGCCTGCAAAGAGAGGAGCCCAAAAACAGTTGGAATTGGTTAATATTAGTTCAATGGTCACCAAAGCCTTTCACCATTTCCTCTTCCATTTTCCCCTTCACCTTTCAGCAAAAATCTTACTAGCAAGAAAAACTGAAACTTTACTCCGAAGCTCCCAGACTTGTAGTTTGATGCATAGGTTTTTAAAGAAGGCTAAATGTTGTGTCTTTCACAGGATCTACACAAGACAAGGAAAAGCAATAAAGAACGATCATCCCAAGCTCACAACAAGTCAAGGGAAATATTCTTTGCATGAGGTTTGCCAACCACATTCTTCCATCTTTGATAGGAAAACATTTTGAATTATCTAGATGTGATTGATTTTTAAAATGTTCCTGTTGTTACAGGCCAGATGCTTCGTATTTCTGCAGTTGGGTACTTCAGTAATTAAAATGCACAACAAATAGGGAAAGGGACCAGACTGGGACCCTACAACAGCAAGCATTAAAAGCAGCACAGATAATGGCCAACTCCTCACCTATGGCAAGCCACTTATCCTAGTTAGGTTCTTCTTGCCACCAGTCTTGTCAGCTTTCCACTAAACTTTGACAATAACATGTTGACGCGGTGTATCTGAAGTTACAGTAACTATTTAACAGAGTTTGGGATTGCATCTGGCCTGCCCGCAAACTGATCCTTTGAGGGACAGAATCTTCTAAACAGGGCTGTCTGACCTGGGCAACTTTAAGACTTGTGGACTTTGGCTCCCAAATTCTCCAGGCAGCCATGCTGAAGGTAGTCACAATTTGCAAGTCTTAAAGTTGCCAAGGTTGAATACCCCTGCTCTAAAGCCCTTTTCCAGTAAACAAGGAGCTTACTGGAAGCGTCCTTGTTTGATTGCTGGCTCGATTGTCAAGTGGCATGGGATTCTTCAGATTGCAAAACGCTCACAGCAACTGTAAAGTTCATATTATGCTACTGAATACTCCCAGGAGAGATTGAAAATGAAAAGAGATCCCCGGTGTTCTCATCACTCAGTCTCCATCTGTTGTCCAGAAGAGCTGCAATTTAGGGAAGGTCTTTCTCCAACATTACATCACAGGCTGTATAAATAAACACTGGAAATGTAATGCAGTCTGTTCCTCAGCACCTGCCTCCACCTGTCTGCTTCCTGACACTTGAATGGCAGGCAGGTTATTCATTAAGTGAACTTCGCAGTACTGTATTGGCCTCACTAATGAGGCTCTACTTTGGGGGTTCCCGCTTAGGCATAAAAAGATGTCTTTAAAAACAACAAGAACAAAGCAAAGCAGCAGCTCACTCATCCGGTGGTAGCAACCGATATTCTAAGAAGATCCTATGACCAAGTGGGCTCTTGGTGAAGGGTCAAGTGACAAGCAGATTTCGTAGCTTAAGATGTCCTTCTTATTTCAATCCTTTCAAATATGTTTGCCACAACTATAATTAATCCCAGCGAAACCAAAGACATCATCCTGACAGGTTGATCTGATGTGGTGCAAAAGGGCAAAAAGATTTAAAAAAAAAGATGGTTCAGAGAATGCTGTTTGATTTCTCTAATGAAGGAATTTAGCACCATTCTAGTCTGTGTCACAAAAGGAATTAGACAGGAGCAAGGGTAAAAGGAAGGTGAAGGGAGTCTGCAGAATTCATAAAGAGGTAGGCAGGTTAGTTTTTTAAAAAGCTAGACGTGGATATGTCTACCACGTTCTAAAAGTATTTCATAAAGCTTTGGGGATGAAGCATCAATGAAACTTACAAGAAAGGGGGAAAAGATCAGTGCCTCATCCACACAGCTCGTCTATAAGTGAGTCTTGTCTTTCCATGTTTATATCTCTGTGTATACATGGAAACTTTCATTTTATTCTGTCTACGTAAATAATAATGATATTGATATTGATAATGATAATGATAGAGTTGGAAGGGACCTTGGAGGTCATCTAGTCCAACCCCCTGCTCAGGCAGGAAACCCTATACCATTTCAGACAAATGGATGTCCAGTCTTTTCTTAAAAACTTCTAGTGTTGGAGCATTCACAGCTTCTGGAGGCAGGTTGTTCCACTGATTAATTGTTCTAACTGTCAGGAAGTTTCTCCTTAGTTCTAGGTTGCTTCTCTCTTTGGTTAGTTTCCATCCGTTGCTTCTTGTCCTGCCTTCAGGTGCTTTGGAGAATAGCTTGACTCCCTCTTCTTGTGGCAACCCCTGAGATATTGGAAGACTGCTATCATGTCACCCCTAGTCCTTCTTTTCATTAAATTAGACATACAGTACCCAATTCCAGCAACCGTTCTTTATATGTTTTAGCCTCCAGTCCCCTAATCATCTTTGTTGCTCTTCTCTGCAGTCTTTCTAGAGCAGGGGTGTCAAACTACCGGCCCATGGGCCAGATGCATCACGACAAAACTGTGCCCACCCCATTGCCGGCAATGGGGAAAAAGCTCCGATATGTCACGTGACGTCGCGGGTTTGACACCCCTGTTCTAGAGTCTCAACATCTTTTTTACATCGTGGTGACCAAAACTGGATGCAGTATTCCAAGTGTGGCCTTACAAAGGCATTGTAAAGTGGTATTAACACTTCACGTGATCTTGATTCTATCCCTCTGTTAATGCATCCTAGCAGCTGCAGCACACTGCTGGCTCATATATAAGTGATTGTTCACTAGGACTCCAAGATCCTTCTCACAGTTACTACTATTGAGCAAGATACCACCTATACCAGGGGTGCCAAACTGCTGGCCCACAGGCCGGATGCATCATAGTGAAACCGTGCCCACCCCATTGCCAGCAATGGCAAAAAAGTCACGATATGTCACAAGTCACATGACGTTATGAGTTTGACACCCCTGACCTACTGTATACTGTATCTGTACATTTGGTTTTTCTTGCTTAAATGTAGAACCTTACTTTTTTCACCATTGAATTTCATTTTGTTAGACAGCGCCTAACAATGTTCAAGACTGTCAAGATCCTCCTATAACTTGAGGCCTATCTTCTGGAGTGTTGGCTATTCCTGCAGCTTGGTGTCGTTTGCAAATTTGAAGAGTTCCCCATCTATTCTCTCATCCAAATCATTGATGAAAATGTTGAAGAGCACTGGGCTCAGAACAGAGCCTTGGGGCACCCCACTGCACACTTCCCTCCATGTAGATGCAGTTCCATTGAGAACCAAACGCTGAGTACGGCCAGTTAGCCAGCTATGAATCCATCTGGTGGTGATGTTATCTAACCCACATTTTTCTAGCTTATCAAGTAGTAGATTGTGGTCTACTTTATCAAATGCCATACTGAGGTCCAAGTAAATGATATCCACTAGTCCACTAATTTTGTCACCTGGTCAAAGAATGCAATAAGATTTGTCTGGCATAATCTGTTTTTGACAAACCCATATTGGCTTTTGGTAATGACTTTGTTTGCCTCTAGATGTTCATTTGCTTGATTATCTTTTCCAGAATCTTCCCAGGTATTGAGGTTAGGCTGATAGTCTATCGTTTCCTGGATCCATTTTTTTTCCTTTTTTGAAGAGTGGAACTACATCAGCTCTTTTCTAGTCCTCTGGTAGTTCCCCAGTGCTCCAGGATCTTTGAAAAATATAGTTCAGTGGTTCTGAGATCACATGTGCCATTCCTTCAGAACCGTGAGCTGTAATCCATCTGGTCTTGGTGATTCGAAGTTGTCTATGGTGGACAGGTGCTCACTTATCATTTTCTTGCCTATCTTAGCTTGTGTTTCTAATTGCTTTTACAGTACTGTTTTTGATAGGTTGGACTATTTTTTCCATTTGTGTAAAGATGGATGCAAAAAACGAGTTAAGCAGTTCTACTTTCTCCCTGTTGCTTGTCACCTTCTTGCCACTTTCTCCCATTAATGGATCAAATCATTTCCTTTACTTATTTCTTGTTTTTTACATGTTGAAAGAAGCTTTTTCTTATTTCTGACTTTTGTTGCAAGCCTTAGTTCATTCTGAGCCTTAGCTTTCCTCACTTCATCTTTGCAGGCTCAGGCTATCTGCTGATATTCTGCCTTAGTTATGTGCCCCTCTTTCCACTTTTTATACTTGTCCTTTTTTGCCTTTCTTTTGTCTTTCTCTTTTACTTCATGAAGAGAGGAATGAATTGCAATAACAGGGGATGCAAGATCATTATATTGTCACAATTCAACAGTCAAATACATTAAATTAATTCATTTAGCCCCCTTTACAATTTGCAATAGTTTTATATGCCACACACTCTCTTTTGCAGTGAGGCTCTTGAATATTTGACTATTCTATTCAAAGTTTGGTGCACTCTTAAGATTGTGAAAGTTGTATCTGTTTTTTCAGGTTTTATCACTGTTTTGATACTTTATTATAGAAGAAAGCAATTTCTTAAGTTCCTGGTGCAAGGTTTTATTTATAACTCTACACCGCAAGAGAGTTTGTATTTTTAATCAAAAGCAAAATACTATATTTTGATTGGTTAGGAAACTTCTTCAAGTACAATATGTTCTAAACTGGAATCTATACTATCATAAGTAAGATGCACTGAATTGACCGGCGTTTCCACCTACCTAATTATGCATTGGGTTATAATATTGCTCCACAAACTTAATTGTTAAAGTTGTTTGAATAGTTGCATTTTACAAGGGAAGATTTTTAACCAGGCTAAAGATAAATGAAGAACACTATGAATTTCAGAATAACATCACATGATTGTACACTTCCGAATCTATCGCCAATCTACTAATAATGTCACAGAGGAGGGTGAATACCAAGGTGACTAAAGGGGGTTGAAGCTTTTTTAAATTGTGTTAATTTTCTTCCCCACTATTTCGTGGGGAGATTCTTTTAAGCACTGCAGCTGGAGAAGCATCAACAATTAAGAACCATTAAGTCAGTGTTGATCTGGTAGATTTTGAAATCAGGGTTGTGCATTGTTGAACTTCTAAGCATCGTCATTGTCCTGAGAGGCAAAATTACTAAATATTAAAATTAATATGAAAAGGAAGTCAATATGTACTTTATTGACTACAGGAAGTCTTCAGTTGTGTTGACCATATCAAGCTGTGGAATTTACCTAGGAAACTGGCAATCCCAGAACATCTCATTGTCCTCATACAGAACCTATACTCAGGCAAGGAAGCCATAGACTGGGCCGAAAATGGTGAAACAGCCCAGCCCCTGATCGGTATAGGAATGAGGCAAGGCTGTATACTCTTCCCTTATGTATTCAACCCATATTTTGAACATGTATTGAGGGTGGATTGGAAAATAATGAACATTTTTTAAAACAACAACAACAACAACAACTGGACTTTAAAATTGAAGTGAAAGCTTGACTTTAAAGAAATGCTTTTATGCTTTGGTCTTGGACAAGACACCTGAGAAAGCATGGGTTAACCAAAAACAACAAATGACTTATAGAACAAATCAATCCAAAGTACTCAGTGGAGGCACACATGTCTAGACTCAGCTTATCATATTATGCAAATTATCACATGATGATAATTGAAATGATATTCAATGAATGAATGAATGAATGAATGTTTTTATTATGGTCACTGACCAGAATTGCTTCAATAAATATTTATCAATAGATGATAATTGAAATATCATCAGCTTACCGCATGATGCAAATTATCACATGACGCAATGACCTAGCTCCCTTGAAATTTCTCTAACGTTAGGAAAGGAACTCAAAGAAGAGGATGACCAGAAGCAAGGTGGATGAACTCAGTTGCAGCAATCAGAGGTGCCCTGTTAGGAGACTGAAAGACCAAGATGGGGAGAAGAGATCTATCTACCTAATTAACATATATATATATATATATATATATATATATATATATATATATATATATATATATATATATATATATATATATATATATATATATATATATATATATATATATATATATATATATATATATATATATATATATATATATATATATATATATATATATATATATATATATATATATATATATATATTTGTTTTCGTAGATTCTCGCGGGTGTCTGTATGTGTAGGTCTAGAGTCTCGGGTTTCTTCCCGCGTTCCTTTCATCTTCAGAAAGTTGTGGCGACGTTTCGACGAAATCCCATCCGTCATCATCAGGCCGGAGTATTCCTCCTGCTGCTTTCAGGAGCAATGCGTGGGAACTCGGAGCCAAGCCAAAGCTCTGGAGGCCACTACACAGCCCACTCCTCAAGACACCAAATCACAACACTCAGGATATTACGACACAACAAAAACCCCCACCCATTCAGAACACACCCCACCCAATCAGAAGACAGCCACGCCTCCAACCAATCGGAAGACAACCACACATCCACCCAATCAGAAGACAGCCACGCCTCCACTCAATCAGAAGACAACCACGCCTCCACCCAGTCGGAGGACACCCCCACCCAATCAGAAAGCAGCCACGCCTCCACCCAGTCGGAACACAGCCCCACCGGCAGTTGGAAGGAAAGGAACAGACAGACCACGCATTGCTCCTGAAAGCAGCAGGAGGAATACTCCGGCCTGATGATGACGGATGGGATTTCGTCGAAACGTCGCCACAACTTTCTGAAGATGAAAGGAACGCGGGAAGAAACCCGAGACTCTAGACCTACATATATATATATATATATATATATATATATATATATATATATATATATATATATATATATATATATATTTATATATATATATATATATATATATTTATATATATATAACCTCCCCAAATGTTTACATTTTCTGTATCATTGTTCGTTATTTTCCTTATCCATAGTAATGCTGAAAGATGATTCATTTGGATATTATGTTTGACAGATGTTTATTTTTTTCATTTTTGTTTTGCTTCTGCTTTAGTATCCAATATTTTATTTGCTAAGATACTTGTCTGCCTGCTCCCTCTGCTGCTGAGCAGTGACTGAAATTGCCATTTGTGTATTTGGTGGCATTTCCGCCCATTTTACATGATTGGATGATAAAGATTTACTATAGATTGCCTTGGTAACCGTATAGATGTTTTCCACTTCCATAAACAAACAACTTCCTTCCAAGAATTAGAGTTAATACCACATGATTTACGGCTGTTTTCAATGTGTGCTTCTTTTAGGACAGATCTGAATTTAAGACTTGACTGCAATTGCAAATAAATGTACTAGTTGGTTTATACTGAATCAGCAGAATATAAACCAGCACACTTCTCTGTGCTCTCTAGGCAGATGCAATTACAAACGTTTGGGATCAGAAAGTTCATCTATCCATCTCTGTTTTGACAGTCAGAATCCTTTCGTTTTTCTTCTCTTTTTTTCCAAATTTAAACTTAATAATAGAGCTTCTGCTTTTTTTCCTTTTTTTTTTGACCTTCTTCAACATAACTTTTATCTTGTTCTTACTAAGATTATTGTTTATTCTTCTCTCCATATCTGTAATCTGGAATCCATTTTCACTCATATGCATTCCCCCACTCCATCTTCAAACTCTTGCCGGGTCTAAAATCCCTGTTTTCTTAATTCTTTTGGGGCATTTATGGTTTTTGCACACTGTTTTGGTCTCTCCGGCTTCTCCTCCTTTATATTATTCTCTCCATTCTCTCCAGCAAGTCTTCATTAGCTTCAATAACCACTTTCTTTCTCTGTGGCTGGATTCACACGTGATGTTAAATCATAGCTGGCTGGGTTCCCACAGCATGTTAAATATACCACAGTGACTCCATGCATTAAGCTCAAATCAAACAAATCAAATGATGACTTAGACAAGTGTGCATGCTTTTTTGTTTAAACCAGGGGTGTCAAACTGCCGGCCCACAAGCCGGATGCGTCATGCCAAAATTGCACCCATCCCATTGCCGGCAATGGAAAAATAGTCACGATACGTCACGACACGTCACATGACGTTGCGAGTTTCACACCCCTGGTTTAAACTGTAAAGCAGGGATGGGAACCTTAACTATAATTCCCAGCATCTCTAGCAATGTGGCCAAGATCCTGGGAATTGTTGTTTAAGAACATCTCTGCCTGTAGGTTTGCCACTTTTGATCTACACCCTTTTTCTTTTTTGTTCCATCATTACTAATCGGCTGATAACTCACATCCTCCCCTCACAGAACTGCATTTATTCCCCTGTTTCTCTTTCCTCTTGCCTTTTCCTCTCTCTGGAAAAATTTTTAACCTGACAACTCCATTCCATCTTTCTGTTGTCAACACTTGTCGAGAAACTGAGAATGAAAGCATATAAGCAGGGCCTAAATATTTTTTTTGACCAGTGCTTCAGGACTGGAGCCATTAATAATAACAAGAAAGATATTTTCTAAGTCCATCACTTTTGGTTCCTCCCCACCAACATTGTCATTCTTCTTCCTTAGCTTTCCAGGTCATTGACCTTGCCTTTTTTAAAAATGTGACCATGGGATTCCTTTCCACACAGATTCCATCAAGCCAATTTGTTGCTTTTATTTCAAGCCGGCTGATTTAGCCTGTGCTTCTGCTTATTAGTTTTTTCTCCAATCATTTTTGGTTTCAAGGATCCCAGGTAAAAACAAAACCTTGCGATAAAGCTGTCAGATATTCACTATCACTATTGACTCATGTCACGCAAGGTTCATGTTTGCCATTCTCCACTTAACAGGATAATCTATACCTTCTCTTTGATGGTCTCACTAAAACAGGATCAATGTTTTTTTTATCCTCTGGAAATCATGACTTCATTATGGTAAGTAGATGTAGGTTTCCAAACTCTGCAGTACAAGATGCAAGCTAGTGTATTCCATTGTCAAGTTTGAATTTGGGAATGCTTTGTAGAATAACCCAAGTTCCATTTTGAGCAGCCTGTCTACCTTGATAAATATGCAAAGTAGACAAGGGTGATAACCAGTCTAGACACATTGCTAGTGATTCACCAGCAAAGTTCAAGAAGAGGCCAAGTGTAAGAAATATTATACAGATGCTCAGTCTATGTAGTCCAATTCTGCATTTGGTTTCTAGTTAATTTAAGAGTTTGGTGGAATGTTAGAGTCTGGCCTTTAAAGATTGCTTTGGATAGGGATGTGGGCAGCATATAAATTTAAGAAACAAATAAATCAAGTTCTGGGATCCAAAATGGGAGAAGGCACAACAATGGAGCCAGAGGAGCAAAGAGGAAGGGCCCAAGATATAGGCAGGTAAATGTTATCTTGTGGGAATATAAATACTGCCCCATGCAAAAAGCAGGAACAAAAACAAAAAATATAGAGGCATATCCTCTGAGCTACATTTTTTAACATTAACATTTGTGTTCCTAAAATTCCGAAAACCATTCCATTCTCATTATCCTCAAGTTAACTGTTGGCTTTGGGCACTCCGGATCAAATTCTTCACAGCTGACAGCTTCGAACAGAAGATTGTCAGTTCCCTACGCTGGTATTTTCCTTGTTTACATTGTTAATTTGCAAATCACTTAACTCCTGGCAGACTGGAGTGGTGTTTGGTTACCTTGTTAGGGTGATCAGCACTTTGGAGAGCTCCCATGACATCATAAAGAAGCCAGCTTTAAAAATTGAAAGTCTTATTAGTGCATGAAAAATGTTGCAATGGTAACTTTAAATACATCGAAGTAAAACTGTTTTTCAGCCATGCTTGAATCCTGGCAATTTCAAGGAGACATTCATGTAGTTTTCTTCATTCTACTATGGCAGTGGTTTGCTTTGCTTCTCTGAGGGATTTTTTTTAACTTCCCAATCTAGATTATGGCTTTGGGATTACAAGACTGCTCCCATACAAGTACAGTTAGTCCTCAACTTACAATAGTTGGTTTAGTGACCGTTCACCGTTACAACGGCACTGAAAAATGTGACTTACGAGCGTTTTTTTCACAGTTATGACCTTTGTAGCATCCCCATGATCACGTGATCAAAATTCAGATGCTTGGCAGCTGGCTCATATTGATGATGGTTGCAGTGTCTTGGGTCATGTGATCAGCATTTGATCAACCTCCTGACAAGCAAAAGTCAATGGGGAAGCCAGATTCACTTAAAAACTGGATTACTGCAGTGATACATTTAAGAACTGTGGCAAGAAAAGTCATAAAATGGGGTAAAATTCATTTGACAAATGTCTCACTTAACAGCATAAATTTTGGGCACAATTCTGGTTGTATATCGAGGATCACCTGTATTAATCAGACCTGACCCAGACAAAACCAACCAAGTGCCACCGCCTGCTCAGCCTTAGTTTATAAATCTTAAGATGACTACAATATAATCAGAAAACTCTGCTAAAAACACCACCAGGTTGTCAGATTATTTGTCTCTTTCACAGGACCGCTCCACAGATTGCATATTTTCAATCGTTTACAGATGAAAAAGTAACATGAAATCTTGGTGTGCATTATTACTTGCGATACTTTCACACTGTATGCACACCAAAATGGGAACATGTGGTCATCTCTAAGTTTTCACTCTATATTCGTGCGCAGAAATACAAATTGTATGTGCTCTGGAGACAAGAAATAATAATACGCAGGCCTCAGTCTTGAACAGGTAATATTCCTTTTCTTCTCTTCAGAGAGCTCATAACTGGTGTTTTTGATTGGGTCTGAGATTTTTTTTTATTTATTTATTTTTTAAATTGGCAGCTAATCCTAGAAGAAATTTATGGAAATCCAGGGGCAAAAAATGAGGGTGTGGTGCACAAACATCATCACTTTTAAAGTTCTATATGGCACAGAGCCAGGCTATCCGCAGAACCATCTTTCCCTAAGGACATCTACCCATCCTACCTGGTGAGATAAGATGGGCAGCCTCTCAGTCCCCTCCCCTAAATATTGCCATCTGATGGGAGCTATGAAACAGGCCTTTTCCAGGGCAGCTCCTACCCTGTGGAATCCTCTGCCCTGTGAAGTCTGGCAGAGCTCTGCCCTTGTAGCTTTGAAACTTCTTTTTTTTTCCTCCAAGCACTGCACTAAGATGAAACGATAAGTCAAAAGTTCGACTTGGTGCCAGGTCTTTGTTGTTTTAATGAAGAATCTGCTCAGTTTTATACTTTAATTATGATTTCATATGTTGTTTTAACTTTTTGATTGGGAACCACCCAGAGCTGGTTATAAGATGGGCAGCTATATAATAATAAGAATAGAGTTGGAAGGGACCTTGGAGGTCTTCTAGTCCAACCCCCTGCTTTATATATAAAGTATATAAATACTTTAAGTACATACACAGATACAGTACACACATACAAAACCTTGGACCTGATCCCCCTGCTTCTTGTGTGTAAAGTGCAAACTACATGTAATTGGTAAACATGTCAGGGTGCTTAAAATATACACCAGTGAATTGGGTTTGTATATCTTTAAAATAAGGGTACTTTAAAATATTGCTTTAAAATATTGTTCTAAAGCTTTGAGAATGATTATTTAGCCTCCTGAGATATGGAAATTGGAAAGCATACAAGTATGAAAGCCGAGGGTTTTCATATGATACAATGAATTTGAGTTTGAAGGGAAAATTATAAATGAGATTATGAGATTCCTGGTAGATTTTTGCAATACAAATTATTTGTCCAAGTAAAAGGAAGGGAAGGGAAGGGAAGGGAAGGGAAGGGAAGGGAAGGAAAGGAAAGGAAAGGAAAGGAAAGGAAAGGAAAGGAAAGGAAAGGAAAGGAAAGGAAAGGAAAGGAAAGGAAAGGAAAGGAAAGGAAAGGAAAGGAAAGGAAAGGAAAGGAAAGGAAAGGAAAGGAAAGGAAAGGAAATTGTAACTGTTCCTTTAAGGAAAACCGGAGTAAGATTTGTTAAATTAATTCTATTGAATTGATTGCAAGAACCTATTTCTATTTAAAAATGGCAGGCAAATTAGAGCTAAAATAAATAAATATTCCATAAAAATTGATGTATAGATTTTCAGTCAATGCTCCTTTATTGATTGTTTTAGTGTCTGAATTGTTGTTGCTTTGTCTCAAAGTTCTGAAATTTCAGTGCTATTAACTCCAATAGTGAAAACATCCATACTAATCAGACTGAGAAACTGATTGTGTATGTTTACGAAGCAATTCTACATATACTGTGTGATAAAAAGAATGTCTGGCGTGTCTTCTTGTGTATATGTGATGGATCTTGAGTTCAGGGTATAAGCTGAACACTTTTTAATCTTATAATTTCATGTGAGACTACAACAGGCACACGTGTGCATATTACTATTGCAAACTCCTAGGAAGGGGCATCTGCCTATTAAAATGAATAATTGCTACAACTGGTATTTTAACATTTCATCGCCTAATGCATATAGCTAGAAACACACACGCAGCTTCCAAGGTTTCACAGCCAATCAGCACAGAACTTTTTAGGCTTGAAATCCAAGCACCCTGTTATTTTAGCCTTAAGTTTCTACTAAGAGAAGGACAAGGAAAAAAAACGTATCTGAAAGGTTGGATATGCCTGCAGATGCAAAGCTGTGCAAACAGATGTATATGTGGATGACCAGATGTAGGGTTGGCATAGTCCACGGCCACTCTTTGCAAAGGGAAGCTTTACTGGCTCCAAAATTCTTAGATGGCCTGCTAGAGCATTTCCATGCTGGAATGGGACAAACTTCTTTTATACACACACACACACACACACACACACACACACACACACACAAACACACACACACACACACACACAAACACACACACACACACACACACACACACACACACATATATATATATATATATATATATATATATATATATATATATATATATATATATATATATATATATATATATATAAATTTTTATTCTTTACATACATATGTTAATTTTCCAAACAACGTGTAAACTGAGTTTATAATCCATTAATACATATACAAATCTCACTCTTTGGTTCTTTTTTCCAACCATTTATAAAATAAATTCCAGCTTTCATAATATTCTGTTTCTTCTTTGTCTTTTAGTCTCATAGTTAATCTGTCCATCTCTGCGCATTCCAATATCTTCTTTATTAGCTCTTCTTCTGATGGTACTTGTTCATTTTTCCAGCATTGTGCATAGCTTATTCTTGCTGCAGTTATGATATGCAGAACCAAGTATGTATTTTGTTTATCAGTCTTTTCTGGTGATATACCTAATAAAAATAATTCGGGATTAAATGCTACATGTTCTCCTAATATGTTTTCTAGCCAGACATGTACTTTTCTCCAATAGGCTTTTACTTTATCACATGTCCACCAAATATGGTAATATGTACCTATATTATGTTTACATTTCCAACATTTGCCTGATACATTTTTAAACATTTTTGCTAATCTAGCTGGAGGTAAATGCCATCTATAAAACATTTTATACAGATTTTCTTTATATGCAGTTGACATTGTCAATTTATAATTTCTCTCCCATAGTTTTTGCCATTCTTCTAACTCTATAGTATAACCAAAATTCTCTGCCCATCTTGTCAGTGTCCCTTTAATTTGTTCACTTTCCATCTCTAAAGTTAACAAACAATTATACAAATTTTTAATTAATTTCTCATCAGACATTAATAATATCTTATCAAACACATTTTGTTCTTTATAAAACCCATACTTTTTCATATCTTTTTCATATCTATTTTGTATTTGTAAACGTACCCACCATGACATGTTGATATCCTGATGTTCCAGTTCTTGCTTCGATTTCAATGTCCCATCAATATTTAAAATATCTTTGTATGGGACAAACTTCTTCCTGAGCTTGAGAAACTCTACAAGTATATATTGTTAATACTACCCTAAACGAGGAACCAGGAAAGGGAATCATCAGTTTGTTTTCAGTGGACTATGGAACAAATGTTAATGTAAACCTCCTGGATATATGTCATTACACTGCATATCCCTCCTAATTGATGAGATGTTGGCACAGGATATTGGCTTGCAAGACAGCCTCTCAGTTAGAGATCCTAGCCTGCCCAGAATGTCATGATCACACTTGGAATAAAATTAAGTTTTTAATGTGCTCCCGGGATGCTGGCCAAGTATGTGCCCAAATTAACCATACCGTCTTTAACAACCGGGAGGAAAAGCTAAACAGGTACTCCTGGAGTGACAGCATCATCCCACAGTTGGGACCAGACTTTCTATTTTTAAGCAGAGTGTTGTTAAGTGAGTCAGGCCCAATTTTACCACCTTTTTTGGCCACTGTTGATAAGCGAAACCCTGCAGTTGTCAAGGGAGTCATGCAGTTATTAAGTGAATCTGGCTTTTCCCGTTGCTTGTCGAAAGCTGCCTGCCCTAAAGCCAAAAGATTTTGGTCAAGAATACATATAGGGTTAGAGAAAATGACTAAAAAACACATCAATTTTAAGCCAGAATTATTTTTGTTAGGTATAATTGTAGGAAATTATGAGAAGGAATGTGTATATTTAATGTTACATGTATTAACTGCTGAGAGAATTGTATTGTATTGGAAAGATGAAGAATTACCAGCGGAGGAAGAGATAATTAAGAAAATTTTAGATTGTACAGAAATGGGCAGACTGACGCTAAAAATGAAAGGGAAAGAAGATTCAGAATACTTTAGAACAGACATGTCAAACTCCCAACTCGTGGGCCAGATCCATCATGCCGAAACCACGCCCACCCCATTGCCAGCAATGGTGAAAAAGTCGCGATACGTCTTGGGACGTCACGTGATGTCATGAGTTTGACATGCCTGCTTTAAAACATGGGATACCTTTTATCAATGGCTAGAAAAATGAGGTAAAGGAGTTTAATATGTCTTAGTAAACTAAACATTGGAACCCAGACAATATGTTGCTGATAAAAGATTAAGGATTTGTGACTATAAAAAAATAATAAAATATTGAACAACAACAACAACAAAAAAGAAAGCTGGCTGGGCGGGTCGGAAACAGCAATCACGCATGACCCTGGGACCCAGCAACTGTCATAAATACATGCTGGTTGCCAAGCAGCTGGATTTTTACCATGTGTAGGGATGCTGCAATGGTTGTAAGTGAGAGGACCAGTAGTTAATCACTCTTTGCAGTGTCTTTGTCATTTTGAACAATTGCTAAATGAATGGTTGTAAGTTGAGAACTATCTATGTGTGGTGCAGGCATGAAGCTGGCAACCAAGTCTATACGCCTTTACTATTTTACTGGAAGTGTTATCTGAAAGATCTGTCTGACCAAGGCCAGGAGAAGCAACAGAAGATGGTATCTCTGTGTCCTCTGGGGATGACCATGCCACATAGGGAAATTGCCATTCGGAATACAAGAGGACAAAGTGACAAAGAGCACGATCTACTGAACAAAGAGAAAGAACAAAAGAGGTCTGTTATATATCTTTGAAACTAAAGGTGAAAGTAAGGATGCATTAAGATGTGAAAGAAGGATGTCTGATTTGGTGGACCGGAGCTCATGAATATATGCAGGGAAGTTAAAATATAGGTTTAATTGTGAACGAAAGGCCCAAACCATACGTCTGTAAGTAGCTATTGTGGAGGTAAGAATCCTTGAATTAGTGATACTTGTATGTTATACTGCAATGAGTGGAGATGATGGAGGAACCAAAGATGAATTTAGGGGGAAATTATACAGCATTCTAAATAAATGTAATCCATTGCTACATGTCATGAATAGACATAAAATATAGGGGGGGAAATGTTTGCCTCTTTGGAGATCCAACAACATATATAAGAACAGTCTAATTTTACATGTACAAACTGCAGCAAGAATGGTATTCGCTCAATATTGGAAAAATGAAGATTTACCAATGGAGGGTTAATTTTAAAAAATTAGATTGTGCAGAAATGGATAGATTGACATTGAAAATGAAAGAGAAAGATTATATAAAATATAAAATATATTTATTTGTATTTATATAAAATATAAGAACGGTGACTACTTGCTCAGTATCTGCTTAGTCTATTTTACTTAAATACACAGTTTAGTCATAAGTCTATTAACATACGGTCAAGGAATTAAAATATTTCTAGTAACATGATTGATCTGACTATTGGTCAAGACCGACTGAGAGAACTAGAGTAAAGGATACAATAGTGGTGAGACATTCTGAATGCGGCACATATTGTTACTGGATTTGGGGGGGAAATGGCATGGAAATAAATGAAAGAAGCTAGAGTGAAAAGAGAATGACTTCAGGAAGAGAAAATTTGGAGTCCTGCTTTAAAAAGAAACTATGACAAATCTTTATATGTACATATTATTTTAAACTGAAGCAAGAATGATTCTCATACATACAATACATCTCACGGCATGGAAAATATAATCACCTGCATTTTGGTTTCTAATGGGGTTTGAATGTTTACAAATAGTGCAAATTATCAGATGTAAAATAAGGGGAAGTAAGAAATTCAATAGTCTTTTTTTAAAAAAATACCTTTCTCTTTGTCTTCTAGTTTTCTTATTATTTGATAGTATTTTAATTTTGTTAAACTTGCAGTGTCCATCTCCTGTGATTAACATGTATTACACACACACACACACACACACACACACACACACACCAAGTAACAATACAATGGAGAATTCAGTATCAAGCAATTTAGATTAAGTCTCAAGCATTTATTATATTAACTTCATGCGTGTCACAGCAAGTTCTTCTCTCATCTCTTCCTTTCCAATTCTATATTTAACTTTGAATGAAAAAAACAAATAATTATAATGCTCATAAACACTGATCTCTTGCTTTGTAATTAACATTAATAAATAAAATGTTTTCTTCATTTTCAGTAATGTAAAGTATCTAAATAACATGATATTAAGAATTTAATTATACTATATAAATATTGTACTTAAATAATACAATGTATCAAGATTTATAATAATAAAAAGGGGAGAAAGAGCAGAAAGTAGATTAATCATTCAACAGGATGAATGGAGACTTTCAGGATAATATGGAGCCTTAGAACAGTGTAATAAAGGACCTACGATTACTTTGTTTTCTACCATAAGTTCACACTGGCTCTTTGCATATTCTTACAAAGAATCTAATCACTCTGTACTAGCATTCCACTGATAAGGAATTGGGTGTAAAAGATAATTTAAATTCTGGTAAGACATAATTTATTATAAAAGAAATTGGCAAAAACATAGATGGTGAAGGGGAAGGTCTTAAAGCAACCCCTCAGTTTGTTGGGGGAAGAAGAATAGAGGCTGCTACAGATGGTGTTATAAGCCACAATTCAGAGTTTGACTCTGACTTGGAATCTGATAGCTTTGAATGTTGTGTTTGCGTGTGCCTATCAGCAACCTTGAAACAAAACAGACGACTATTGGGATTTAATCCGGAGAAAGAATGGCTAGTAATCCTAAAGCGGATTGGGCAGTGTGTGTGCCATTGAAGGTTCATCACTTTAGAAGTAGTTGGAAGTCCACAAAGTACTCAAGGTTGAGTGAACCATTGAAAAGGAAAAGTAATGTGGGACAAAATTATTAAGCAGTACTGATGTTTGCCAGAAGATAGATGAAAGAAAGAAGACCAAAGGCTTACCTGTCAGGAGACCACCAGTGGAATCTAGGCCAATTACCAGTTCCTTTGAGCTACACGGAAAATTGTAAGTTCTGTAAGCCCTTTTCCTAACTTTAGAGGGGGTAGGTTTAGTGTTTAAAGCCCTGAAAGCAGTGGTGGGATTCAGCCAGTTCGCACCAGTTCGGCAGAACCGGTAGCTAATTTTTGATTGCCCAGGCCCAGAATGGACTTCCGGAAGTGGCATCCACACAGAGAACCGGTTGTTCTCATACTTGAATCCCACCACTGCCTGAATGGTGCATACATGCTATGTGCTAAGATACCTGAGCAGGGAGGTGGACTAGAAGACCTCCAAGGTCCCTTCCAACTCTGTTATTCTGTTATTTCATCAGTGCTTAGAATGGCTTCAAACTAAAAATTAAGAGTCTAGAGGAAAAGTAAGAGTCTCTTACTTTTATAACAGACTCTAGTGCTGGAAGGGAAGAGGACTGTTCACAGCCTTGGTGGAGCAGTGGGCTAATGCCTCCTTAAGTAACACCAGCTGCCTGCAATTAGTGCAGGTTCGAGTCCCACCAGGCTCAAGGTTGACTCAGCCTTCCATCCTTCCGAGGTAGGTAAAATGAGGACCCAGATTGTTGGGGGCAATAAGCTGACTTTGTAATAATGCCGCTTGGGGGTGTGTGTGTGAAAGCCCTAAAAAGCAGGCATATACATAGAATGAAGGCTACTGCTAAGCTTGTAAGCCGCCCTGAGTCTTCGGAAAAGGGCGGGATATAAATGGAATTAAAATTTAAAAATTTTAAAAATATAATGCAAAACAATTAAAGGTTAAAGGTAAAGGTTCCCCTGCACATGCATGCTAGTTGTTTCCGACTCTAGGGGCCGGTGCTCATCTCCATTTCAAAGTCAAAGAGCAGCGCTTGTCCGAGGACGTCTCCGTGGTCATGTGGCCGGCATGACTAGATGCCAAAGGCGCACGGAACGCTGTTACCTTCCCACCGTAGTGGTCCCTATTTTTCTACTTGCATTTTTACGTGCTTTCGAACTGCTCGGTTGGCAGAAGCTGGGACAAGTAACAGGTGCTCACTCTGTTACGCGGCACTCGGGATTCGACCCGCCAAACTGCCGACCTTCGATCGACAAGCTCAGCATCCTAACAATTAGAGGGTCATAAATCATGTGCTAGCTGAAAACTAGGGAATTGAAATGGCTTTTAAGTTAAATAAAATAACAGGAAAAACTGGAATACTACCTGGCACTTCCTTTCAATCAAATCCTTCTCAACCCACGTACATACTCTGTGACAATGCTATGAAAAGTGGAATTACCCATGCACATAGTTCCCATTAAAAAAATTGGGAAAAAAGGAAGCTTGGTAGAATGATGAAGTGAAAAAGACTGTGGATGTGGAAATGTGCATGTATGAGAATTATTGTTGCAAAATATGAGGATAAGATTAGAAAAAGATTTTGAATAATACCAGTGCTTTTTTTGTTAAAAAAAAAAGTGCCGGAATTCACACACGTCATACAACCCGTCTTGCCTACCCTACAAGGTTTACCTTTGTAGTTGAAAAAAAAACCCTTCAATTTTTAGTGTATCTAAATGACTAGGATTTTGTCCAAGGTAAGTTAATACTATTAATGTTACCATGCACTATGTGGCTTTAAATTACAAGAAGGCATTTTATTAATCTTTTGGGACATTTACCACTGGCATACCCAGTTAGTTTAATGAGTGGAAAGGTCAGCTTTCTATGTGGAATGAAATTGGCCCAATAAAACAAAATTTGGTTGCTTGTAAAAGATTGAATTATTTTTAAGAAGTTGTCAAACAAGGTGGAAAAATTTACATTTGGAGTTTAATATGGATATTGACTTGAAACAAATTAAAGTTGAAACTTTGTCAGTGAACAGATTACTTTTAATTTACCTTTAAGTTAAACCCAATAGATCTGATTAAACCTTATACTATAGGTCTACCTTTACATCTGAACAATACATAATTAATATATATTATTATTAATAATAATAATAATACCTCCAAATCACAAGACATTGGCTTTTTTCTTATTCTTCCCCTCTGCAATTTAAATATAAAGTATAAAAGACTAAAAAGAGATTTTTGTAGACATCCCAGCCTTTGAACTACCCAAGGAACCGAAACAGCAAAGTTTCACTGTCGGGCAAGCTTCCACTCCAGCTGCCTTTCTTTCCTCTCGCTTTGCCTCTTTTTAACCTCACGCACACACCACCTTCTGTAAGGGAAGGCAAAAGTCTCGCTCACCCTCTCATGAAAGAGGGCCTCCATGTTTATGTTTCTCCCACTGCCACCATCGGCTTCCACACCACATGGTCCGACCCAGCCAATCAAGCCACTCTCTGTGGTGCTCCAGCGACTCATGGCTCCTCCTAGAGGAGGCAGACAGCACCGGAGGGGACCCCACTCGCACCATACCACCAGCGGGGCATTTTCAAAAACAAACAAGGATAGGAAGGGCAACAATAGGAAAAGAATGCAACTCTGGAAAATCCATCAAAAAAAGGTGCCGGAACTCTGTTCCGGTGCGTTCTATGACAAAAAAAGCCCTGAATAATACATAGGTAAAGAAAAATGAAAAGGAATGTAGTAAAAGGGAAGGAATGTTTAGTATTAAAAGAGGCAGAGAAAGCACATTGGTTTGTATAAAGATAAAAATTTATTTTGGTAATGGGTGAAGAGGGAACCTCCAGCAGAGAGACTGTGATTAAAAAAGTGATGAAATATTTGAGATGACTCCGAAGTGAAGGGATGCTGGAATTTTAGAGATTTGTGGGGAATGAGAAACATGAGATAGAAACCAAGGCTATAACTGTTAATACCCATAAAAAAATGAAAAGAAACTAAGAAATGAGTGGAGATCAAATCAAACACATGCACACAAAAAAACCTGATGAAGATTGAATGGAAACTGGGAGACCATGAGTTCTAGTCCTGCATTAGTCACAAGCAAGCTAGGTGACCTTGGGCCAATCCCATTCCCCCTCAGCCCTAGGAATAGGCAAGCCACTTCTGAAATCTTACCAAGAGGAAGGAAGGAAGGAAGGAAGGAAGGAAGGAAGGAAGGAAGGAAGGAAGGAAGGAAGGAAGGAAGGAAGGAAGGAAGGAAGGAAGGAAGGAAGGAAGGATCTGTTACATATTGGTGGGAACACTTAGAGGTTTTTAAAAAAAAAAATTAAAAGAGCCTTAAGATGACTTCCTTTCTCCCTCTGCCAGTTCTGCAGGGGATTCAGCAATCAGTTCATTCCACTTCAAATTGCATTATTTATATCCCCTTGAAGAGGCATTATTTACATGTGTTTATATTTATTGCAATAAACATGCAAGCCTTTCAGTTTGAAAATCAATAGAGTCATAGGATGTTTAACTGGGCTGAAAGCAGCACTCTGCCAAATGACTGCTTTCCTTCAAACACAGTGAGCTCCATGAAAGGGATGAAAGGAAGTGGATCAAGCATTTGGCATAGCATTAATTTCAATCCAGCTATATATCTGACCCGAACAGTGCATGAATCCAAGTAAATACAGGAATAAACATCAAATTCTTACCAATTATAAATAGGCTTCTTATGACTAAGAAAGCTGCTGCTCCTGCTGCTAATATAAACTATTCACTCAACAGACATGAATAGTAACACTGCAGAATCCTACAGAGATTAAGAACTTGTTCTCATGTTTTTTTTCTCTTAAAATTCATCCTTTACAGAATGCCCCCAAAATGCCCATCAAAAATCAGTGGTTATGAAAAACACAAAAAAATGCCAAAAATAGCAGGCGAAAGATACAATCAATTAATGTTTCAAACCCGTAGAAAGAATGGATCAAGCCAAAATATAAAGCGAGATTGGTGAACTTATGATCCATTAAAGTTGAACACTGTCGCCAAGCATTCATAGTAGCCTACTTCTAAAAAAAATAGCAAAGTATGAAGTGTGTAAACATTCAGGATTTTTTTTTAAAGAAAATGTTTGGTTTGCTATTTCAACCCCCCAAAAAAATTCTGTTAAAGGGTAATAGGAGATTAATTTTAGCACCTCCTGGAAGGCATTAGATGACAAACACCAAACAGATTGCATTGTGTTCCATGATCAATCAATCAGAATAAAGCTGGAAGGGACCTTGGAGGTCTTCTAGTCCAACCCCCTGCTGAAACAGGAAAGCCTATACCATTTCACACAAATGTCTGTCCAGTCTGTTCTTTAAACCCTCCAGTGATGAAGCACTCAACAGCTTCTGAAGGCAAGCTATTCCGCTGGTTAATTGTTGTCACTGTCAGGAAGTTTCTCCTTAATTCCAGGTTGCATCTCTCCTTGATTAGTTTCCATCTATTGTTTCTTGTCCTGTCTTCTGGTGCTTTGACAGAGGGCCATGGCTAGTGGTGAACAAATGGAATGATTCAAAGGTGAAAAACAAATTCAGGTTTTATTACTGCACTTTGAAGAGATTAGTCTTAAGTAAAATGCAATTGTTTTTATAAATTTTATCAAATATTATTGATTGTTCAGCATTTCTTACACTTTTTTGGGGGGGAAAACCCTCACGTGATAATTGAAAGTGTGTATTTTTTTTGCACACCCAAACTATACTCCAAACTAAACTCTTCATTTGGACTATTGCGATGTGCTAGAACATTTTAATGTTAGTTCTATTTGACATTTGGGTTATTTTCTTTTCTTTTCCCTTTTTGGTGCACAAGAATTCCACCCCACCCCCCATTGTTAGTGTTGGATGTTCGTTTTTCTATTTGTATTTTATTCTTGTTGATAGAAAATAAATATGTTTTAAAAATGTATCTTTCTTGCATGTCCAAGCTATATTCCAAACTATAGACTATTGCAATACACTCTACGTGGAGCTACCCTTGAAAAGTATCTGGAAGCATCAGCTGATGCAGAATATATCTGCATGGCGCAGGGGTAGGCAACCTTGGCTCTTTTATGACTTGTGGACTTCGACTCCCAGCTGGCTGTGGAATTCTGGGAGTTGAAGTCCACAAGTCATAAAAGAGCCAAAGTTGCCTGCCCCTGGGTATCTTGGGCCCCTATAGAACAGAGCATGTAAAACCTTTGCTGCGCGAGCTGCACTATGTGCTGGTTTGCTTCCAGGTCCAAGTCAAGGTGTTAGTTAAGACCTTTAAAGCCCTACATGGCAGGGGTCAGGTTACCTACGGAATTGTCTTTGGCCCATCACATCAGACCATCCCGCCCAGTTAGGCAGGGAAGGTATGTTGCAGACCCTTTCAGAAAGAACTCTTGGCTGGCAGGATCCAGGATGAAAGCCTTCTCTGCCATTGTCCCCCTTTTTAAAGTTTTATATACCGTTTGCATATTTTAATATTTTATTTGTACACCTCCCAGAGTCCCTGTGTGAGGTGGGCAATTTCAAAATTTGATAAAGAAATACATAAATACCTAAATAAATTGTCATGAGCAAATAATTCTATTCTGTGCTTTTGCTGGACTGGCTCCAATTTCTCTACTTCAGTCACACAGAGTGACTTTGTCCCAAAGGTGCTTTTTCAAGAGGCAATTAGACTTTCCTTGTTTTACCTTGAAGGTGTTTCACTTCTCATCCAAAAAGCTTCTTTAGTTCATTCTTCAGAACTGAAGAAGCGTCTTAGATGAGATGCGAAATATCTTCAAGGAAAAACAAGAAAGTCCAGTTGCCTCTTGAAAAAGCACCTTTGGGCTAACCATGACCTGCATGACTGAGAATCTCCATAGACATAGAGTGACTTTCTCCAATCTGATGTCTTCCTGCTGCCCTGGATTACAATATACATAATTCCCAGCTAGCATGGCCATTAGTATATTCAAATACATCAAGATGATATGTTAAAGAAGGCTGCTATCCAGTGAACATACTCACACTTACCCACACACATTAATTGTTGTTGGTTTCTCACCACCATTTTCAAATAAATAAAATGATCTAAACTGGTGGTTCAGAAACAATATATTGAAGCAGGTCACACAGAGTTTCATATAAAACCAATTTTTGACGTTTTAAATTTACAAAAATATTTGGTAGTTCCAATAAACAATGAAAAAAATGGGCAAGAATGGGAGATGATAGGGGGGAAAAAGACACACCCCAAACATTGCAATGCAATGTACAGTACAATAAATCCTATGACTTAAAGTGTGCAAAAGGTTAATGCATACAAAAATAAGGAAGATGGGGATATGTGCAAAAGCTGAAGTGGAACAGTGCTTTTTACTGCTGAATCATGAAAGATTAAAGCATAAAATAAAATAAAAAAACCAACAGCAATATTGGTTGGGATGCTTCCATGCAGTCTCAACCGGAACTGCTTAGCTATACAGATTAAGAAAATGCAGAAGTATTTGGATGACACAGTTGAGTCATTCCACTCCCCCAACACCCACTCAAACAATTTTGCACATTCTAGATTTGCTTAGTCACTGAAAGGACTGCCAAAGGATTTTCTAGGCTAGCCTTTCTCCAAATTGATACCTTGGATTACAATTCCCAGAAATCTCTCCTAAATATATCCAGCATCATGAAGCTGGATTCCCAAATCCTTTGGAGCAACTGTCTATTTCCTCAGACTGATGTTATCCATCTATGCTAGCCTGATTATATTTTGGTTGAAAACTACGGGTGTTGCAATCTAAGAGTCCAGAGGACATGAGGTAGGAGAAAGCTGAGCATACTGTAGCTACGGTGTGGTGGCATCTCCAGCTAGAGATGAGCTGTGGTGGTGCAGTGATTAAAATACAGGCTATGTCTGCTGATTGCCGGCTGCCTGCAGTTTGGCAATTCCATCCTGACCGGCTCAAGGTTGACCTAGCCTTCCACCCTTCTGAGGTCGGTAAAATGAGGACCCAGATTGTTGAGGGCAATAGGCTGACTCTGTAAACCGCTTAGAGAGGGCTGTAAAATACTGTGAAGCGGTATATAAGTCTGAGTGCTATTGCTATTGCTAGACTGGAAGGAGGTGTTAAGAGGGGACTGTGCTTAGAGTCCTTGGACTACAGAAAGTGGCACAGGCCTCACCTCCCCCAAATCCCTGAAGCCTTATCTATTCCCAAGGGAATGCAGTCTGGCGAGATTCTTGTGACGTAGTCCTTGTCAAGCGTGGAGGAAATCAGGAGATTCAGGCAGTTCAAATGAGTATAAAGATATATTGCAAGCTTAAGCTCTCTGCAAAAATCTGAATTACTAATGGTCAAGGGAAATGAGCAGGAATTAAGGAGGCATTCAAGGTGGACGGCTTAGATCTCTTAAGGGCACACAGGGACTCATGACTTATAATGCATTTGACCCCTTCCTCGGGCTCAGCATGGTCATCTCCTATAGTCCTCAAATTACAACCATTAGTGACCATTCAAAGTTACAACAGCACTGAAAAACTAACATTGCTAACTACTAACATTGAATGTTCTTGCTTTGACAACAGATGGAATTGTAGCCATCTTTTCTCTATCACTTTTAGAGTTCGTTGATGCTGGGAGGGGGAATGTGGATGAAAATCCAGCTAGTCATAACAATAATAACTCAGCCATGGGAATCCAAAGTTATTGCGCCCAGAGTTGATAAAGATTTGTCAGGCTGGAGAGCTGGGGAGAAGGCCCATGCTTCAAGCTAATTGGGAAATATGATTTATGACTGTTAATTGGAGGAGGGAATTGTGCTTTACTACTTTGTGTCAAAGGGAGGGGAAATCAGTTTTTGGCTTTAACTATGTAGTGCTGATACTTTGTTTCTCAAATAAAAGATTCTTTAAGGTAAACAATGCCTCGAAGTTCTTTTGAACAGTTTCATCTGTTGGAACCATGACACGTGACTTACAACCGAACCTCACATTTACAACTACTGCAGCATTTCCACTGTCATGCGATCAAAATTTGGATACTTGGCAACTGGCATGTATTTATAATAGTTGCAGCATCCCGGGCTCACGAGGTTGCCGTTTGTGATCTTCCCACCTGGCCTCCGAGAAGCAAAGACAATGGAGGAACTCAGGTTCCCATAATAACCACATGATTCTCTTAACAACTGCAATGATTCACTTAGCAATGTAGCAAGAAAGGTCATAAAACTGGGACAGTTTTATTAAAAATCAAGCTTTCGTTGGCTAACTACCAACGTCGTCAGGATGAAATCATCGGAGTGGGGAGACTGCATTTATATCATCAGCATTTCTGCACTCCACTCATAGAGTGCGTCACCGCTCTGTTTGTTTCAACTGGCCATATTCTTTCGAATCGACTCATATTCGTTCCTATGGAGTGTGATTTTCTCTGAGTGTCTGCTGTCGGCAGAGGATTACTATCAGTTCTATTAGCTATAGTCATTGCTCTTGTCATTGCCCGTGTTTTCATGCCGGAGGCTCTAAATAGTTGTTCTTCCTCTTTTTTACATTCCGCGGTGGGGGGGTGATTGTGTAATTATGCAGTTCTGGTCTTGGTTTGATGGAGTGCTTTGTGAGTGCTCGCGTTGTCTGCATTTGCGTCGTCCACACATCTCCTCTTCCCAACCCCTGAGGGCTTGATACACAGGGGGAAAATCAATATGCCGATTGATCGAGGAATGGTCAGAAAACCAAGTTTCCTTGAATAATCGTCCACCCTTGGTGTTATCACAGGCGATTGCCTCAGCCCCCACCAGATTGAAGGTGTGATTGTGTGTGGTCATTTGTGCCCACACCTGTGAGTGTTGTTCTTGTCTTTTAATGGCGAGCTCATGTTCGTGTACCCTGGTCCTCAGTTGTTTTGCAGTCTCCCCAATATAATTACAATGGCAGTTTTCACATGCCATCCTGTATATGACTGAGGACTTTTCTTCATTGGGGAGTGGATCTTTAGGGCACATGATACAAGCCCGCAAGATCTGATCAGGTTTGTGGGCAACACCGACCTTGTAGGAGGCCAATATGCACGCCGTGGCTTCAGATACACCATGAATGTAAGGCAGTGTTATCCGTGCCATCGAGGTGTTTTCATGCTGGTGATGGGCAGGTTCACCTGGTCTACTGTATTGCCTGATAAAATTTGGTGGATATCCACTGCTCCTGCAGACACGATAAAGGCAGCGCCTTTCTTCCTTTTTTGTCTTGCTCGTGCTGCAGTGGGCGTCCACACACCTAAAAAGCATTCTAATACAGCTAACCTTGTGAGTCGTGGGGTGATTGCTCTTGTGATGGAGTATCCTGTCCGTATGAGTGGATTTACAGTAAACAGACGTGTGGAGGGAACCGTCAGCTTGGCGGTTGACCAGCACGTCTAGAAAGGCCAGAGCCCCATTGGTCTCTTCCTCCACAGTAAAGCGGATGTCAGAATAGATGGAACTAAGTTCGCTCATCAGCCTGTCTTTGTCCTGCCTCTTGACTACCACAAAGGTGTCGTCCACGTATCTCACCCAAAACCTGGGGCGATACGTGGACATTACCCGGCAACGTTGGTAGTTAGCCAACGAAAGCTTGATTTTTAATAAAACTGTTTTAGTTTTCTACCTTATCCCAGTGTTCGGATTTCTTGTTCTGATTTAAATATGCCTGGGATTCGTATTTTTAGTTTGATTAAGGAGTGTGTGTGTGTGTGTGTGTGTGTGTATTGCAACATGAAAAAATGTGCAGGAAGAGGACATTCAGATTCACAGGACACAAGATTCAGACTGTTTGGATTTATTTATTTTTTACTTTGCTCCACTAGCAAAAAAACTACCTCTGACAACAGCCAAGAATCATCAGAAATGGAATACCTGAGGTAAGTTTTTAATTTTTTTGAAAAAATGTAGCTTTCCAATGTCTAACGGGTAGGTCAGGATCTGACTAGAGCCATGCTATTGTCCGTGACTAACCACAATCATGGATCTGTAGAGCTGTCGGTTCCAAGCTTTTTTTCCCCCACCTCTTGAATTCACAATCTGTGCTCACGCTCTCTGTCCTCCTGCAAGACATGTTATGCTACAGTAGAATAAATGTCATTTTTAAAAAATAGTGTCTAGACAGTTGTCTGTGCATGATCAGACAATGTGACCGAACAAAGAAGTCAATGGGAAAAAGGTTGCGAGCAACTGCAAACTGCAAAATCAAAGTTCTCCGGCAAACTGTGGCTGATCTGTACAGTGAATGCTTTTGAGGAGCAGCCCTGTCCTTCCACACCTTCACCCACGCCCCTGTCAAGAATGAGCTCTCCACAGGAGGAGACTTTCGTAACTTTTTCAGGCGTTGCCAGTATCGGCTGTCCTGAAATGAGTTTGGTTTTAGCTTCAGGATCCAGAGAATGCATCCATGTGAAAATCCAGACTGCAAGTCAGTTTGGTCTTAGTGGTTAAGGCTAGAAACCGGGAGACTGTGAGTTGTAGTTCCATCTTAGGTATGAAAATGGCTGGGTGACTTTGGGCCAGTCCCTCTCTCTCAGCCCAACTCACCTTGCAGGGTTGTTGTGGAGAAAATAGGAGGAGGAAGCATTAGTTATGTTCACCGCCTTGAGTTATTTACAAAATAATAAAGGGCGTGTTATGTATTGAGGTTTGGGAAACATCTATTCACATGTATATTGGGAACTAACAGTTCCCCTGCACTTGTATTGAACTCTAACAGTTCTGGCAGGAGCCAAAGTGGTGGGATTGTTGGGTTCAATCTGATTGGTTGTATGAAGGTATATAAGAATGCATGTACACCCTAACCCCTTAGTACAGTTATGATTGCCAATAAAGCAACTGTTCATTTGTACTCATCTGCCTGGCGTCTTCACTACGCTTCAGAACCCGATATATAATAGTGGCGACAAAGGTGGGATCCTGCTTCGCCATAGAGCTGAAGTCACGAGGGGACGGCGTACGTGCTGGAGGAAAGAGGCATCTTTTCCCCCCCTCTCTATCGGCCGGCTAGATCAGCATGCTAGCGGCCTCGTGCTCAGAATCACCCGTCTGAGCCTGCGGAGCAGGATCCAAGCTCAGAAGGAAGAAGATGCCAAAAGTCGGCCAGCCCCGTGAATTCGACATCCGCCACCCTGAGCAGTGGCCGTCGCACCTCGGACAAATAGAAAATTACTTGTGGGCAAACCAGATCGTAGAAGATGGCCTAAAAGCGGCGACTCTACTCTGCATAAGCGGGCCTGCAACATTCGACCTGGCCGAAAGTCTATTCGCCCCGACACCAATTGAAGCCGTTTCATTCGCCGATCTCAAACAGAAGCTGAACGCACACTTCAAACCCAGGATGTCGGAAATGGCCTGGCGTTTCAGATTTGATCAAAGAGTACAACACCCTGGGGAAACTGCATCAGAGTTCATTGCGGCCTTACGCCAGGCCGCTCACCTCTGCAGGTTTTCCAACCTAGACAAGCGTCTTTGAGACCGGCTCGTGTGTGGCCTTAGAGACAAGGTGTTGCAACAAAGACTATTTGCTAGGCCCAATCTAACCCTTCAGGATGTGCAAGACGAAATTATGGCCGGCGAAGCAGCCGGAGGCGCGGTCCAGGTGGTACAGACATCCAAACCATTTTTTTTGCCCAAGATGGCGGCGGTCTTCTGTTGAGCTCTGTGAGTTCCGTGATGAGCTTTTAAAAATGGGGCAGTCTGGGAAGCCCAACCGAGGCTCGACAGCCTAACGGGGGGTCGGATTAGGGAACAGCTGGCGGGCGCCGCTTTTTGCGGCATGGAGGCCTCCACCCACCCCTGGAATGGCAGCAGCAGCCTGGTGGTCCGAAGATCGGCTGCGGCTCGGTCCAGTGCCTTAAATCAACTGGCTTGTTCGGCGTGGATGTCTCCCCCCCCAGAATGGTGGCAGCGGCCTGGCGGCCCGAAGATCGGCCACAGCCTGGCCCACCTTAGATCAGCTGGCAGGTGCCACTTTTTTCAGCGTGGAGACCTCCCACCCTCTGGGAACGGCAGCAGCAGCCTGGTGGCCTGAAGATCGGCCGCGGCCCGACCCAGCACTTTGGATCAGCTGGCAGGCGCTTTCTGCAGTGTGGATGTCTCCCGCCCTCCCCGGAATGGCGGCAGCAGCCTGGCAGCCCGAAGATCGGCCGCGGCCCGGCCCAGCGCCTTGGTCCAGCTGGCGGGCGCCATTTTGCAGCGTGGAGATATTCCTCCCCCTCTGGAATGTCAGCAGTGGCCGGGGATTATGGCGGCCCGAAGATCGGCTGCGGCTGCGTTTTAATGCCCAGTTGGAGGTTGGAGCAGGGCGCAGGGGTTTTTTGGGGGGCACAGTGGCCCCCCCTTTCCACAGCAGAAGCAGCAAGGTGACAACAGCGGCCTGGAGTTTGGCTGTGGATGTGGTCTTGGAACTATAGCTGTGGTGTTTTGACCCGGGTTCTTTCTGGTCATCTGGTCATCTTTAATTTTATGCTGATTATTTGGATATGGTTTATGCCCCTGCTCCTGTGACTTCCCTACTGATAGTCCGGAATGGACCTGGGAACTGACCGCGGTGAGAGGGCAGTACTGGATTGGTCATCAACCACCCCACTGGTGTGAGAGACCAGTTGGGGTAGGTTTATCCCAGTAGCCTGTACTCTGTCCACCCCAGGTTGGATGCCCAGCTGTAGTGAGAGGGCGGTTGGGCTTTCTTTGTGTGGTTCCGGCTCAGGTGAGAGCAGAACCGGATTGGTGGACCTGAGGTACTTTCCGGACTCAATATCAATGTCATCTTGATATTATTTTAATACCATCTGACTACCCATTTGTTAACAACTGCCCTATCTGGATATTTTTTATTATTATATGGCTCGTTTGCGCTACTCCAGTGCTAAACTGTATGCCCTCAGGAGGGCACCTCCCTCCTGGTTACGACTGGCCACCTTTTCCTCCAATCCCCTTATGGACGGGCCCAATTATTGGGACCCCGAGAGGTGGTTGGGCATAGATAGGGGCCTCTGGTGAAGATATATTAAGAGGCCCCTAATATGTTTTCTAGCTGGCTGTTTTAAAGGGTTAGGGAGGGGGGGAATGGTAGGGTTGGGAGGGAATTGGGGTGTGCCCCACCAACTGTCAGTCCAGGCCTGAAATGGTTCCCGGAAAGATGGGGTTGGGGTTGGGGTCTCCTGGTTTCCCTGGCATTGGGGTGGGGTTTCAAATCCCCACGATGATTGGGAATGGCAGCAGGCGGTTACACGGAGGGCCATATCAACACCTGGGATCGCGCCCCCACTGTCTTCAAGTGGTGGCGTGCTCCGACCCTCAGGTTGGTACCCGTTTATCTGGGGGTGAGGGGGATCAGGACCCTGAACTCAGGCTGGTGTACTTTAATGCCAAATCCGTTGTGAACAAGGCTCCCCTCGTCCGTGATTTGATCAAGGAGGATCACGCGGATCTGGCATGCATTACAGAAACCTGGTTGGGCTCAGAGGGAGGTGTCCCTCTGACTGAGCTTTGCCCTCCAGGTTTCTGTGTGTTACATTGGCCGCGGGCTCAGGGCAGGGGCGTTGGGGTGGCGGTAGTTATACGGGAGACCTTATTTCTGCGGGAGACCACTATTGTACAGATAGGTGGGAGTGAATCCCTCCTCCTGAGGTGTGGCCCTGGGGCTCAGTTGGGCTTGTTGCTAACATATCTGGCACCCAGCTGTGTAGCAACGGCCCTGCCCGAGCTTCTCGATGCCCTCTCAGGGTTGACGGTTGAGTTTCCCAGACTTATAGTTCTGGGCTACTTTAACCTGCCTTATCTGGGAGGGTCGTCTGAGATGGCCCGGGAGTTCATGGCCTCCATGACAGCCATGGACCTGACCCAAGTAATTCAGAGTCCGACTAATGAGGGAGGACACATTCTCGACCTAGTTTTCTTATCTGGGCAGTGGTTTGATGATCTGGGAGGGGGCTCGCCAACTATTGTTCCCCTGTCATGGTCTGATCATCACCTCCTGCGGTTGGTCTTCTGCTATGCCACCCCCTGCTGCTGGGCTGCGGAACCGACCAGGTGGTTCCACCCCAGGTGCCTAATGGATCCAGAACGGTTCCAGACGGCGCTTGGGTCTATACCTATCCCCCTCGCTCACAGCCCGGCCGACATCTTGGTGGATGCCTGGGAAAGGGCTGCCACCGAGGCACTCGACCATGTTGTACCCTTGCGACCCCTGACCCGGTGCAGATCCCGGTGGGCTCTATGGTTTTCTGTGGAGCTCTGGGAGATGAAGCATCGGAGACGAGGTCTAGAGAGCTGTTGGAGATCCAGCCAGTCTGAGTCTGACCGATTGCAGTTAAGAACCTTTACGAGGTCTTATCTCGCGGTGATGAGGACAGCGAAGTCTAATTACTTCGCTGCCCTCATCGCGTCCGCAGATAATCGCCCGGCCGCCCTGTTTAGGGTGACTCACTCCCTCCTTAATCAGGAGGTGAGGGAGGAGCCCTTGCAGGGGCAGGCCGAGGAGTTTAGCTATCATCTGACGGACAAAATTGCTCAGATTCGAGCCGGTTTGGATTCTGACTGGGCAGAGACTGATGGGGAGGAATCGAGCAGTCTAGAGAATGTTACCTGGAGTGAATTCAATCCTGGGACCCCAGATGAGGTGGACAGGATCATGAGGAGACTGAGTTCCACCACGTGTTTATTGGACCCATGCCCCTCCTGGCTGGTATATGCAGCCCGGGAGGAGACACGAGGCTGGTTCCAGGCAGTAATAACTGCTTCTTTGAGGGAGGGTACCTTCCCTGCCGCCTTGAAGGAGGCGGTGGTGAGGCCCCTCCTCAAGAAGCCTGCCCTGGACCCGGCTATTTTGAACAACTATCGTCCGGTCTCCAACCTTCGCTTTCTTGTGAAGGTTGTTGAGAGCGTGGTGGCACTTCAGCTCCCTCTGTTCCTGGAGGAAACTGATTATCTGTACCCGTACCAGTCAGGTTTCAGGCCCAGGTACAGCACGGAGACGGCACTGGTTGCGCTGGTGAATGATCTCTGCTGGGCTCGGGACAAGGGTTGTTCCTCTGTCCTAGTCCTATTAGACCTCTCAGCGGCTTTTCATACCATCGACCATGGTATCCTACTGCGGTGTCTCAGAGGGTTGGGAGTGGGGGGCACTGTTTTACAGTGGTTCTCCTCCTACCTCCTGGGCCACTTGCAGTCGGTGTTGACGGGAGGGCAGAGGTCCGCCCCGAGGCCTCTCGTTTGTGGAGTTCCTCAGGGGTCGGTCCTCTCTCCCCTCTTGTTCAACATCTATATGAAGCCGCTGGGTGAACTCATTCATGGTTTCGGGGTGGGGTATCATCAGTACGCTGATGATACCCAGTTTTTTCTTTCCACCCCGAACCAACCCAGTGATGCCCTCAACGTGATGTCCTGTTGCCTGGAGGCAGTTCGGGTCTGGATGGGGAGAAACAGGCTTCGTCTCAATCCTGCCAAGACTGAGTGGCTGTGCATACCGGCATCTCAGACTAACCAATCTTTTCCATCGTTAACTATGGGGGGTGAGGTGTTACCCCCCGTTGATAGGGACCGCAACTTAGGCATCCTCCTGGATTCATGGCTCAGTTTGGAAGATCATATAGGAGCCGTGGCCAGGGAGGCTTTTGCCCAGGTTCGCCTGGTGCACCAGTTACGGCCCTATCTGGACCGAGATGCCCTACACACAGTCACCCATGCGCTCGTGACCTCCCGGCTAGACTACTACCATGCTCTCTACATGGGGCTGCCCCTGAGGACCACTCGGAGGCTTCAGCTGGTGCAGAATGCAGCCGCGCGAGTTGTGATGGGACTCTCCCGATACTCCCATGTAACACCTCTTCTCCGCGAGCTGCATTGGCTTCCAGTTGCCCTCTGGGTGAGATTCAAGGTGCTGGTGATGACCTATAAAGCCCTAAATGGCATGGGCCTCAATTATCTGAGGGAGCACCTGCTGCCAGCGTCAATTTCCCATCGTCCTGTGCGCTCCCACAGGGAGGGCCTCCTCAGGGTATCGCCGGTCAAGGATTGCCGACGGGCGATCCCCGGGGGAGGGCGTTCTCTGTGGGTGCGCCTGCCCTATGGAATCAACTGCCAACAGAACTCCAGACTGCCCCCGACCTTCGTTCATTTCACTGGGACCTAAAAACCTGGCTCTTTGAGCTATCTGGTCTGGACTGGGGTTTTTAATGTTTTTAAATTGTGATTTTAATTTTTTGGGGCTAGACTTAATTTAATCTTATTTTAATTTTATATTGTATTGTTTTTAAATTTTGCCTTGTAAACTGCCCTGAGTCTTTTGGGAGTAGGGCGGTATATAAACCGAATTAATAAATAAATAAATAAATAAATAAATAAACCCAGTAAGTCTGAAGAAACAATTCACCACGAAGCCACTACTTACAGCAAAAACGCAGTAGAAGAGGAAACAGAAGTGGACAAGATTCGAAAGAGAACAGAGCCACGAGAACGAGGACTAGAGCACAGAGAGAACAACCATAAGGCCGTTTTTTTCTCTAGATGTGGGGGTTGCGGCGGCAACCATGCACATGTGAACTGCAAGTTCCGGTCAGCCACGTGTCGGGCCTGCGGACGAATGGGGCACATCGCAACAGTCTGCCGAAGCCATTTTAGAGACAACCAACACAAGCAACAACCGGGAAATTCGCCAAGGAGAGGTACCGGGGCTCAGAGCCCGACCAGTGTGGGGTTTTGTGAAAGCCGAAGGGCTATCTGCCGAACCGGGGCCCGCCACCCCTTAAAACCTAAGTTAAGACTTGAAATTCATCTTCAAGGTATTCCTTGTAAGATGGAGCTAGACTCTGGCTCTGCGGTTTCGATTATATCGTATGAGACTTTTAAATCTGTTTGCGGCCGCAGTAAACAGTGGGTAAAATTGAGACCCTCTAGTATCTTGCTGACTGATTTTCAGAATGCTCAGGTTAAAACTAAGGGGGAGGCCACCCTATCTGTAAAATTCAAAAAGTTTCATGGGCACCTGGATGTCGTTGTGGTCGAAGGCCAAAGAGCTAGCTTAGTAGGTTTAGACTGGTTTGAAGCATTAGGGAACCCAATTACTGGCATAAATCAAACTCATGGGGTTAACATCGAATCTGTTTGTGAAGAATTTACAGATGTATTTGATTCCAAGCTAGGGAAGTACACTGGGCCCCCCATTTCATTTAAATTGGACCCGAACGTCTTGCCAATTAGGATTAAACCCAGAAGAGTCCCATTTGCGCTAAAACATAAGATTGAAGCAGAATTAGACAAATTAGTAGAACAGGGGGTGCTGCAGCCCGTCAAAGGGGGGGAATGGGAGACCCCTATAATCACCCCACTTATATCTAATGGGGAAATCCGCATCTGTGCAGATTATAAGTGTACCCTGAATAAGGCCCTTAATCAGCATGCTTACCCGGTTCCCATGGTCAGCTATGTGCTTGCTTCTCTGCAGGGCGGCACCATTTTTGCAAAACTCGATCTGGCACAGGTGTACCAGCAGCTGCCTGTTAGCAAGGCTACAGCAGCCGCTCAGACCATAGTAACACACAAGGGAGCATTCAGAGTCAACCGTCTACAATTTGGCATAAGTGTGGCACCTGGGATTTTTCAGGAGATAATGGAACGTACCTTAAAGGGCATTCTAGGCATCTGCCCGTATTTTGACAATGTTCTAATCGTGGGTGAGACAGGGGAATTTCTAGCTAATAGACTCAGAGCTGTATTAAATAGGCTTCGCTCCGCAGGTCTCAAGCTAAAAAGAGACAAATGTAGCATTGGGGTAACTTCTACAGAGTTTCTGGGATTCCGAATTGATGCCAGTGGAATCCACCCTGCAGAATCCAAGGTTAAGGCAATTAAAATGGCCCCCAGCCCTAAAAATAAGGCAGAGCTTCAGGCATTTTTAGGGTTATTAAATTTCTACCACACATTCTTACCTAACAAGGCTGCCATTGCTGAACCACTTCATAGGCTGCTAGATAAAAAAGTTGCATGGAAGTGGACCAGTTTGCATGAGAAAAGTTTCCAAGACCTTAAGGGCCTGTTATCTGACAAGTCAACTGTCACGCACTATATTGAATCCAAGCCTGTCTGCATCGCTTGTGATGCTTCTCCCTATGGAGTGGGAGCTGTATTAAGCCATTTGGAAAAAATGGGGAGCAAGTCCCCATCGCTTATTACTCAAGCACCCTATCAAAGGCTGAGAGGAATTACACACAGATAGATAAGGAAGCCATGGCTATAGTAGCTGGGGTCAAAAAAATCCACGATTATCTTTATGGTAGGAATTTCACTATGTTTACTGATCATAAGCCCCTCTTAGGCTTATTCACAACTGACAAGCAAACCCCTCATATACTTTCACCGAGGATGCTTAGGTGGTCCATATTTTTATCTGCCTATAATTTTAAAATGATTCACAAACCTGGAAAAGAAATGGGCCATGCTGATGGCCTAAGTAGGATACCCTTACCGTCTATCAATCCTGATCCAGCCCCTGCTGCACAAATTCTGTCCATACAGGAGATATCTGAATTCCCCCTCCATGCAGGGGGCATAGCTACTGAAACTGCTTCAGATAAGATTCTGAGCAGAGTTCTATCATGGGTATTTACAGGATGGAAAGACAGAAGTCCGGGCCCTGAATTCCAAGCTTATTTTCTAAGAAGGCATGAGCTATCAGCTCACAAAGGGCGTTTATTATGGGGAAATAGGGTCATCATACACTTAGTCTTGAGAGATAGGGTACTACAGTCCCTACATGAGGGAAGCCCTGGCATAGTGTGCATGAAAGCACTAGCCAGAAGCTACCTGTGGTGGCCTGGGTTAGACAAGGCTGTTGAAGAGCAGGTACATGGATGTTACATTTGCCAAAGGTCTAGATCCGAAATGCCTCAGGCACCTGTCCGCAGATGGGAGCCAACTCACACGCCCTGGTCCAGGGTCCATATCGATTACGCTGGTCCATTTCAAGGACAGCTCTTCTTAATTGTAGTAGATAGCCACTCGAAGTGGCTGGAAGTTGTTCCAGTCTCTAGTATGACTTCAGCCAGGACAATCCAGGTGCTGAGGAAACTTTTTGCCACACATGGCCTTCCTGATGTCATAGTTTCTGATAATGGGGCTCAATTTACCGCTGCTGAGTTTCAGGCTTTCCTCAGAGTAAACATGATCAGACACGCCACATCCGCGCCCTTCCACCCATTGTCGAATGGACAAGCAGAACGAATGGTGAACTCAAGCATCTTACTGGCAGCAACCTTTACATTGCACATCCGAGAAGGTCGCATTGGAAACTATTACCTTGAGTGGGGTCAATCACTCTAACTAAATATTGGAGGGTTGGAGCAAGCACATAATCCCTGAAAATGGGTTATAAGGATATTTACCTTGAGTGGGGTCAATCACTAGAATCAAATGTTGGTGGTTGGGAGTGAGTTTTTATAATCCTTGAATAAGGGTTATAGGAGTATATAACCTTGAATGGGGTCAATCATTCAACTATGTATTGGAAGTTGGGAGTATAAAAAATGTAAAGCTGTAATGTTATAAGAGTATACTGTCTGTTCCTTAAAAGGGGAAGGGGTGTTATGTATTGAGGTTTGGGAAACATCTATTCACATGTATATTGGGAACTAACAGTTCCCCTGCATTTGTATTGAACTCTAACAGTTCTGGCAGGAGCCAAAGTGGTGGGATTGTTGGGTTCAATCTGATTGGTTGTATGAAGGTATATAAGAATGCATGTACACCCTAATCCCTTAGTACAGTTATGATTGCCAATAAAGCAACTGTTCATTTGTACTCATCTGCCTGGCATCTTCACTACGCTTTAGAACCCGATACATAATAGGGCGGATGTAAAGAAATAAAGAAAGAAACAAAAATGAGGGGGCGGTTTCAGCACAAGGAAAAAAAACAGCCAATCGTTGGCCGTTAACATATCAATCAACCAATTGGAAGGCATCACAAAAATACGATGCATATAGAGAAGGTTTCCTGAGGATGGGGTCCAGCATGAGTCCAAAAGCTCGGAAGACTAAATTTCTGGCCAGGTGACCGACCCAGATTGGATCTTGAAAAAATAAGTATTGTAAAACATGCAGATACCTACAGGAATATCCTAGAGAAGCCAGCATGGAAGAGCTTAGTCATACTAATGATGATGCCTTTTTACCTGGCTCCAAAACTGCGTCTGTATTTTTCCAAGACATTACCTTATTTCATTTTTTTGTATACAGCTTTATAAATTGCAACAAATAAACCCCCAAACGGGCATCTACATAAATGGTAGAAGCAGAGAGAATTCTCAACACAGTATTTTTGAGAACGTCATTTATTAAGAGCATCTCTCTTTATTTATTTTTTTCCTTTCACCCTCCTTTGTGCTGCTGTTGTTTGCATGACAATTAGTAAAGGGAGAAAGTCCTATTTTTCCGCAGGAGCGATGGCTGTGTTCACTTAACTTAACTGCTGCTTAGAGAATTCGTTGAAACAGAACTCTGGGTTTGCAAAATTCACAGCCTAGCCAACAGAGGCTGGATCTGCAAAACAAGACAGACTGAATTGTGTCTGGCTCCCTTGCGGTTCAGTATGTTATGTGAACACAGCTTATAACCGGGAGAAGGGAGTTAATGTGACTAATAAGCTCTGTGATTAATAAAGGGAAAGAATGGGAAATAGCTCTGGGGCAGAGCTCCATAGCATTTCATACAAAGAATCCCAGGCTTGATCAGAATTTGTCTCTCTGAAAGATTGGAATTTGGAAAACCATTCCCAGACAATTATATTCTTAGTCTAGAATGGACCTTTGTTGACTCATTCATTGACTCACCATAGCCAGTTGGGCCTAGTGGTTAAGGTGCTGACCTGGGAACCAAGAGATTGTGAGAACCTGGGAACCAAGAGATTGAGAGTTCTGGTTCTTTCTTAGGCAGGGTGTCTAGATGACTTTGGGCCAATCACTCTCTTTCACCCCAACCCACCTCACAGGGTTGTTGTTGTGGGGAAATTAGGAGGAGGAAACAGTAGATGTAGTCCTCGACTTACAACAGTTTATTTAGTGACCGTTCGAAGTTGTAACGGCCCTGAAAAAAGTAACTTATGAACATTTTTCACGCTTACGATCAAAATTCGGACACTTGGCAACTGACTCATATTTATGATGGCTGCAGCGTCCCTGGGGTCATGTGATCCCCTTTTGAGACCTCCTGACAAGCAAAGTCAATGGGGAAGCCAGATTCCCTTAACAACCGTGTTACTAACTTTACAGCAACAAATGCAATGATTCCTTTAACAACTGTAGTGAGAAAAATCGTAAAACAGAGCAAACTCACGTAACAAAAGTTTCACTTACCAACATAAAATTTGGGCTCAATTGTGGTTGTAATTCAAGGACTACCTCTATTCGGTACATTCGAGATTTTTTAAAAAATCAAATAAATAAATGAAAGTAAAGGCCTGTTAAAAAGGAGTAGAAAGGAAGAGAGGGAAAGGTAAGCAGACCACACAGAATTTTGGTTGTTCACACTGGGAGTTAACCAGAGAGACAATCTGCTAACTGATTCAGCTGTTCCAATATATCAAGGGAAAAATACTGGAGAGGGGAGAACAGCTGGTGTGACATATCTTTAATGCCTAAGTAGATATTAGAGAAACATTGCTAATCATTATTCGGAAGACTCCAAAGGACATGTAAACTCTTTGGTTTTTTTACAGGTCACACAGGAACCTGTCTACTGTTCTCTGATGTCACTGCCTCTTGCATTTCAGATTCCCCATGGCAGCTCCAAGACCCACACAGTCTATGGCAGCGGTCCCCATCCTTTTTGGGTCCACAGACCGGCAACAACAGCAGGGGTGGGGAGGGGGGGAGTAGATGGTTGCACATGCGCAACCTAATATCACAAATGTGCAAACAAAGCTTCGCACACTCACCTGCCTCTTGCACAGCCTAGGGTTTGGGGACCCCTGGTCTATGGTATTAACCTATGTCACCACTACCTTCCTGTTTAGATTAAAAGGATGGCTTTCAGCAGAGCAAATGTCAGACTTGTCCTGACTTGGACATTTAGGAAAGAAAGACCTTCAACTCCATTGCTGGAAGTGAAAGGTTCTTTTACTAAAGTCACAGCAAAAGCAAAGCTGGATCTGAGTATTCCCACACAAAGCCTACAATTTACCAATTTCCCTGCCCCTCCACCCATTTTCCTGGCCCATCAGTGTCCAACAACATTCATTTCTGATGTTTTGGGAATGGCACCTCTTCGATGTAGTTTCGCATTCTGTTCTCAGGCTGCGTCCTTGGCCAATCAGTTTATTCTGGATTGACACCTCTGGTTCCTGTCAGCCTGTCATCCTTTCCCACTTTACTACCATTCCTCACTTCCCCAATTGCCTCCCTTTCATTTTATGGCAGGATGCCAGCGAAGCGAACTATGATGAAGATGGCAAGCCTGACAGTGAGCACCACCCTGTCCCTGATTGGTGAATTAGCCAGCGCCAATTGGTCATATTCACAGGAACCTCCCAGAAATATCATCATGGTAAGATGCACTTCTGATTCTCAAATTCGTCCACATCATGACCTTTCTAAGCTTCAGTTCATTCTTGAGTGACCTGTCCCAGCTTCATGACGTGAAGATAATTTTGTGCATTAAGGAAGATGGATAGAAATGGGCAGGGCTTTTTTTCTCATAGAACGCTCAGAACGGTGTTCTGGAACCTTTTTTTGCACAAAAACAACAACAACAACAACCCAGCTCCCTTATTGGTTTTCCTAAGCCTATTGCAGGGCTAGCAATCTTGGCTCTTTTCTATGACTCATGGACTTCAACTCCCAGAAATCCTGAGCCAGCCATGTTGAGGGGAAAGGGAGAGGTTTCCAAGCTGAGCCATGCTGGCTCAAGAATTCTGGGAGTTGAAGTCCACGAGTCATAAAAGAGCCTGCACTAGAGGAAGACGTTAAAATTATTTACAGGATTACTTCTTTAGGAACTAAACTTTTAGAATCTAAAACAGCTAATTCAGAAAAGCCAACAGGAAAGAACCTCACATTTTTCATCTGCTTCTGTCTTTTGGAAAGTAAAATTAGATAACAAAATAATCTATTACTTATGTTAACATCTCTGCAATGAAATCAAAGGTAACAGGAAAGAAATGAGAAACATTTTTCTCAATGTAATATGTCTAATTTAGCTGATTCTAGAAAAAAAATAGTATCTTTTGTACACTCTTGAAAACTATTTTGAATCTAAACAATTCTTAAGAATGAAATATTCTTAATTTGGACTTTACTTTTACTGTTTGGACTGTTGTGTGTTTTGAAAAATAGATTATTTAGAATCTAGTTATGTTGCACTTCTGTCTTTAAATAATTAACCTAGTATATACATAACAATATATGATGTTTTCCCTGGTGAGCTTAACATCAATAACAACATTTATTAAAAAGGCTAAAATAATTTCTGGGGGTATTATCTGTATAGTAAAATTTTGGACAACCAGTGATCATCTTACATATGTGCACAAGCGTAGTCAGTAGCATATGCCTTTTTAAAAATATCAAACATGCAAAGAAACAAAAATAAGTCCAAAATATCTGTATTACATCCAGAAATGCCAACTTTGCAACCAATATTTCTCATCCATAACTATGGCGCCCTAAGGATACCTGCATACATGCAAATGTTTCTCTGGGATCAGTAACACAACAGGGATTGCTTTTTCCTTCCAGTAACATATACCTAAAACCAGTTTATTGCATTTGGCAATTGTACTAAAAAAAATCTCATTCATTTAATTTGAAACCAAGTGAAATATTGATTTAAATTATTTTATTAAAACAAATTAATGGCAATTCTTTTATAAAAAGTTGCCTCAAACAAAATGAGTTTGACATGCCTGCTCTAGATAGTTGAATGCTCCAAAATAAATTCTAGACCAGGCCTGTACATGCAGCCTACCAAACACCCTTGGACAGAGCACAGACTTTTTTTTTAAAGTAATAAAATCACCACCACTGCCCTGAAAGTCATGTTGCCTAGTGCCTCCATGGCTTACCATGACCACAAGCTCCAACACCGTAGATGTTCCTCTAATCACCAAATCATTGATTAGCCCACCAGCATTCCTTTGCAGACCACAAAGATTTTTAATTTATCAGTGTGGGCCTTTCCTTTCTACAAGATAATAATAATAATAATAATAATAATAATAATAATAATAATAATAATAATAATAATAATAATAATAATAATAATAATGATGATGTTGGAAGGGACCTTGGAGGTCATCTAGTCCAACCCCCTGCTCAGGCAGGAAACCCTATACCATTTCAGACAAATGGCTGGTCAGTCTCTTCTTAAAAACTTCCAGTGTTGGAGCATTCACCACTTCTGGAGGCAGGTTGTTCCACTGGTTAATTGTTCTGTCAGGAGGTTTCTCCTTAGTTCTAGGTTGCTTCTCTCCTTGACTAGTTTCCATCCATTGCTTCTTGTCCTGCTTTCAGGTGCTTTGGAGAATAGCTTGACTCCCTCTTCTTTGTGGCAGCCCCTGAGATATTGGAACACTGCTATGATGTCACCCCTCACCCTTCTCTTTGTTAAACTACACATACCCAATTCCAGCAACCGTTCCCTATATGTTTTAGCCTCCAGTCCCCCAATCATCTTTGTTGCTCTTCTCTGTACTCTTTCTAGAGTCTTGACATCTTTTTTACATCGTGGTGACCAAAACTGGATGCAATATTCCAGGTGTGGCCTTACCAAGGCATTGTAAAGTGGTATTAGTACTTCACGTGATCTTGATTCTATCCCTCTGTTAATGCAGCCTAGCACTGTGTTGGCTTTTTTGGCAGCTGCAGCACACTGCTGGCTCATATTTAAGTGATTGTCCACTAGGACTCCGAGATCTCTCTCACAGTTACTACTATTGAGCAAGGTACCACCTATACTATACCTGTGCATTTGATTTTTCCTGCCTAAATGTAGAACCTTACTTTTTTCACAATTGAATTTCATTTTGTTAGATAGTGCCCAGTGTTCGAGTCTGTCCAGATCCTCCTGTATCTTAAGCCTATCTTCTGGAGTATTGGCTATTCCTGCCAGCTTGGTGTTGTCTGCAAATTTGATGAGTTCCCCATCTATCCCCTCATCCAAATCGTTGATGAAGATGTTGAAGAGCTGCACAGACCTCTTCTAGATTTTCCTCTTGCCTTTCCGAGTTAACTCCTTGGTCTGTCATTGAGCAAGAACTGACTTTGTAGGGAAGCATATTATCATTTGATGTATATTTAACATAAGTTCTACCTTTATTTACCAATTATATAATATTTGTATCCAATCCACATGGCGAGGTTTGGGTAAACTTACAATAGAAAAAATATATTTTTAAATTCATAAGATTAAAACGTTGCCTGGCCCGCACCGCCTCCGCTGCCCGCATTGCGCAGCCCCGCCATATAGAGTGGGCTCTGCTGCTCCCACAGCACCAGCCGCGCCGGCTCCGGCCCCAGGGAGGGGAGCCCGCTGCCAACACCCTTCGCACCTGTGACTGCAGCAGCACTGCCCCCCCACGCCCACGCCTCCTGTGCCCACCAAGATGAGAGTTCCGGCACCTTTTTTTTTTTTAGAAAAAAAGCACTGGAAATGGGCAAGGCAACACAATAGTTTTCTCCAAATAAAATATATGTATGTTACCCACTGTGGGAGCTTCTACCCATAAAACAGTGAGGTCAAGCTTGGGGGTGGGGGAGGAAGAATCCAAAACCAGAAGAGAATTAATCATAGCACTAAAAGGGGGAGGGTTTACAAGCACCTCCACTGATGCAAATGAAGCTAATTGGAATAAAACTTGCAAAGATTTATAGTGTTGTTTTGTCTTTAGTTAAAATGCAAACCCATACAAGAGCAGTAAATAAGCTAAAAAATGTAGTATAATTTATCCTAAGAGAAATCCATCAAGAAAATGTAGTATAATTGAACCCAGGAAAAAGCTATCAAGAAAACACAGTATAATTTACCCCATGAAAAATCAAGCTTTTGTGTTCAAAGACAAATATGTAGCTTTTGCAGCTTCATAGTATTCCATTCCAAATATTCTTCTGGTTTATCCAGGTCCTGCATACTTTAATTGCTCTGTCATAAGTCACTCCAATTCTAACCAATAGCATAATCCAAAACTTAAAACTCACAGCTTAAAAGCTACAACTAAATTAAAATTTAACAACCACTAGAAGAATTAAAAATGGCTCTTTTTATCCTTGGCATTAAAGCACATAATAGTTATTATCCAGCTCTCCCGTTTTCTTCAAGTGAATGAAGCAGCTTAGGAGTTGTGTGGTAAGAATCTCCTCAGGGACAGGCCGCCGCTGAAGAACAGAAAAAAGAGTGAAGAAATAAAATGACCACTAAATTATTACTTCTGGAAGTATCCATTGCAATAATATTATATCATAGCAACGAATTCATTAGAAAAGAAATGACTATCGATAAATATGAAATATAAAGTAAATTACATTAATTATACTAATTTTTTCTTCTTTCTGTTCCTAGTTGGTATTTTGGGTTTGTTTGGGCTTGTCTCTTTTCTATTATTTTTTTAAAATATAGATTAAACATTACTAATTGTGAATGCATAGCATAATTTATTTAAAAAAAAAACATTTCTAGAAGTAAAAGCATATTCATGATGCTGGTTTTTTTTAAAAAAATAATAATAATAATAATTATCTTGATGCGGCTGAAACAGTACCAAGAATTGCTACAGTAGTTTGGGAGAAGACAGAAAATAAGGAAAACATAATTTCAAAATTAAAAGCAAACGTTTCCATTCTTCTCTCTCCTCTTTCTCTGCCAAATAAAAATGTTTCTGCCTCAAAAGAAGAAATTGGTGTGTGTGTGTTTTTTAAAAAAAGTATTTCGATCTTGTATCCAACGTTTCCTACATAGTCATAACTCATGCTTTGTTCAGCTTCTGTGCATTCCATTTTCAATGTATTTTAAAATATCTTTTTCCCCAGGAATCATATTTTAGGGTTATTCATAGGGGTGAGATCCCACATTCCACGTTGTACTGACTACTTAAAAAGGTAAAGGTAAAGGTTCCCCCGCACATGCGTGCTAGTCGTTTCCGACTCTAGGGGCCGGTGCTCATCTCCGTTTCAAAGCCGAAGAGCCAGCGCTTGTCCGAGGACGTCTCTGTGGTCATGTGGCCGGCATGACTAGACGCCACGTTAATGTGCATTCCTCTAACCCCTGAGTCGGCAGAAAAGTATGCTGGTATAAATTTCAGTGTCCCAGTGGCCAAGCCCTCTCCTGTCTCAGGAAAGAGGCAAGAGATTGGGGCTGTCTTTACAGGTTCAATATGGAGAAAAATCTCCATAGACATGGGTGGCCAAATACCTCCTTTCAACCTATAGGATCTTCTTTCTAACTCCTGTGTCCTTAACATGGGAAGGGCTGAGAGGGAAGGGAGTTCTTGCTAGGATTTCCCACAAGGATTTTGCGTTTAAAGAGAGGCTGGCCATCAGCTGCAATGGTGCTGTTCCAGAATAGTGCTTTTCTAGAATAAAATCCATCTGGAAAAGAGAAAACGCCACGTTTAGAAGTGAGAAACAGGTGATAGGTGCAGTAAGGTAAAGGTAAAGGTTCCCCCGCACATGCGTGCTAGTCGTTTCCGACTCTAGGGGCCGGTGCTCATCTCCGTTTCAAAGCCGAAGAGCCAGCGCTTGTCCGAGGACGTCTCTGTGGTCATGTGGCCGGCATGACTAGGCGCCAAAGGCGCACGGAACACTGTTACCTTCCCACCGTAGTGGTCCCTATTTTTCTACTTGCATTTTTACGTGCTTTCGAACTGCTAGGTTGGCAGAAGCTGGGACGAGTAACAGGTGCTCACTCTGTTACGCGGCACTCGGGATTCGACCCGCCAAACTGCCGACCTTCTGATCGACAAGCTCAGCGTCCTAACCCACTGAGCCACCACGTCCCTACTACTTAAACCAGCCCTATTAAAGCTAGCACTGCTAAGGAAACTTAAGTCGGTCTCTCTCGCAGACCAGAGATAAAATTAGAGGTAGGTACTCCTCCGGTTATAATGGCAATTGGGACAAGAACTTCCATTGCTAAGCAGTGTGGTTATAAAGCACAATGCCACATGACTTCATTGCTTAGTGATGGCAGTCCTGGTTGCTGTCGTAACTCAGTGATCGAACTGGTCATTAATACAGGACGTAATGTGACTGGAGTTCTAGGCAAGCAGGCCAGTGGATGAAAGTTGCAGAGAGTGAGTGCTGGAGGGGGTGGCTACTGAGCGGGGGGCGGGTGTTTGCCAGTGGGTCCTACTAAGCCCCATAGGCAGGCCAGTGGGGCTTGCAGGCAGCTGCAACTGATTGCAGGCAGGTTGGGAGCAACTTGCAACTTTCCCTGCCAGCTTCCCCATTTACTTTGCTTGCAGGGAAACCCTGAGGAAAGGTTGCAAAAGGCAATTATGTGTCCGCAGCTCACTGCAGTATTGTAATCATGAGCTGGGCATCCAAACACTTGGATCACAATGACATGGCTGCAGGGATGCTGCGACGGCTGCAACTTTGCAGATCAGTCATTAGGTCCCCCTCGTTTAGCACTGTTACAACTTTGCATGGTTGCTGAACTCATGTTTGTAACCTGAGGACTATCTGTGAAGCCACCCCGTGGAGTTATGGCAGAAGATTTATTTTCTTATTTTCCAAATTTATTTTCCAAAGCACCAGAAGGCTGGACAAGAAGCAATGGATGGAAACTAATCAAGGAGACAAGCAACCTAGAAATAAGGTGAAACCTCCTGACACTGAGCACAATTAACCAGTGGGACGGTTTTGCCTTCAGAAGTGGTGGGTGCTGCATCACTGGAGGCTTTTAAGAAGAGACTGGACAGCCACTTGTCTGAAATGGGATAAGCATTTGAGCAGGGGGTTGGGCTAGAAGACCTCCAAGGTCCCTTCCAGCTCTATGTTGATTGATTGAAGATGTTGGCAGGGCATGTTCATGTTGTGAGAAGAAGAGACTGAGGAAAGGCCCTGAGGATTTATAAACTGTAAATATACCTAGATTAAATCAAAAGGAAAAGAATTGGAAAAAACAATGCTTTGCTTTCTTTTAACCGCCCCCCTCAAACAATCCGCTCAGTCTTTCATCAAAAATAAATAAATTAGAACATTTAAACTACAGATAGTACTCAAATTATGACCAGAATTTCCATGCTAAGCAAGGCAGTTAAGTGAATCGCCCCTGATTTTACCACTCTTTTCGTCATGGTTGTTAAGCGAATCACTGCAGTTGTTAAGGCAATCGTGTCATTAAGTGAATCCAGCTTCTGACATTGATTTTGCTTGTGGGAAGCTGGCTGAGAAGGTCGCAAAAGGTGACCCCATGACCCTTGGACACTGCAACTGTCATAAGTACATGCCAGTTGCCAAGCGCCTGAATTTTGATCACGGGACCAGGGGGATGTTGCACAGTGGAAGAATCAGTCTTTCAGTGTTCTTGTAACTGAATGGTTGCTAAACTCATGGTTATAAGTCGAGGACTACCCGTACGAATGAAGGAGAATATTTGTAGCTCAGGGTTGAAATGAGGGGTCCTTGGTGCTCTCCGAGCTTGCTTGTTTTCTTGCAGACATTTCACTATCCTAACTAGGTAACGTGATCATGCCAGGGAATTTCTAGAAGCCTGGCACTCTGACAAATCAGCCATCAATAGACACATTGACATCTATAAACTATGCAAAAGAGACAATCAACCAGCCCAAAAGAGAAAAAGACTCCAGCAACTCTCCACCAGTAACCAGCACTCAGATCAGCATAGATTAACTCCAAGGTCAACTTCAGACCAACAATCAAGTAAGCAATACCCTAGACAAGAAACTGTCAAAGAGCCATCAGGAAACAGCCCAACCAAAGAATCCCTAAGAACACCCCCAACCACCAGACAGGCAAGACACCAGAATATAACCGACAGCAAACAGCAGTCCTTACTAGCACTGATGATGTTACCTAGTTAGCGTAATAAAACGTCTGCAAGAAAACAAGTGACCTCATAGAGCACCAAGGACCTCTCACTGCCTGTATTACCTCATCACAATGTACAAAGCCTGGAGGAACATTGTCCATGGGGTCGCAATGGGTCGGACACGACTTCACAGCTAACAACAACAACAACAACAACAAATGCTATAAATAGAAGAAGAGACATAGATGGAATTATTGAACTGTGAGGATATTCTCTTTCTGAATCAGGATAGACAGAATCAGGGCCAGGTTGCATACAGTAACCCGCCTCCCTTTCTGCCCTTCTCTTACTTCCATTTTCCAAGAAAGACACAGAAGAATATAAAATGGCATCCAAGCAACTTGGGATCACACTTTTAAGATTCAGTGACAAATTGACTGAATTTCAACAGCCCAGTTTTGCCCCATTTATCAAGTTTGGGAGATGGGAATGAAAGATCTCTAGCTCAATTCCTAGCCTTAATACACCCTCAAAAAGCTTTAAAATGGACCCAATCATGCAGCTACATCACAAGAGGGCCTGCTATGATCCTTCAGAGGACGCTGGCTATCAACTCTTCAAATTTCAGCTTAAGTAAATATCTACAATCTCGATGCAAGGGAAATTGTAAGCAGCTCTACCTTCTTTCATATCAGAAATTTAAGAGGGAAGGGGTTTAAATAGTTTTGACAAATTTATTCCTTAGGTGGAATAACTGTGTCACAATAATTTCCCAAGCAAATCATTTTTCATTAAGCATATTTAAGTTCGAGCATAATTCTCTGCTACATACTTTATAATGAATGATTTCTCATTAAGAACACATAGCAATGCTTTTGGGAGCCAGGCGGTTGAGTTCTGTTTCAGCCTTGCTGACAAGCTCTATTTGAATCTGTTTTCACAGTTCTTTTGGCAGAGTGGACGTTGACCATTCTTCACTTGGCAGATGTTTTTTCAAAAGAGGGGGGGAACCCCATACATTCTCAAAAGTGCTCCAAGTAACAAAAGCTGGCATGTAATCCTAACTGTCTAAAGTGGATTGATATGCAAGTTCAAAAAATGTTTGCATATACATGTATGCCCACATTGCATACTGTTAAGAGTGTGTAGCAGGCCTTGAAGTGCTTCACTCATGCAAATAAAAAGCACAACAATAATTATTGTCTGTTTACATGTTCTCATAAGCTACTTGCTGGATTTTCCTAATTGTCTTGTGAAAGGCTGAAATGACATATTTTTCTTCAGGCAAGACTGAACGTTACTTCATAAATGTGATATCTGAGGCTTGTATTTTAATACTGCACACAGCCCTCACTCTTCCCCGCTTTTGAACACTTAGGTTTCAGCGCCCTGTTTCTATTTCTCGCCAGCCTACATCTGTGTTTGTTATTTTTTTGGCCTGCAAAGCTGACAATGCACAACCCTATTTGCGTCTTCCAGAAAGAGAGCACAGTTTGTTTATCTGTCAGCTAGCTATAGGTGCCAGCATGTAATGTGTACTGGGTGAAAGGAAAATAAATGGAGCTATTATACCCACATGTAGCTTTCCAATCCCATAACTCTGCATTTGTCTTTATAGCTGACCTAAATGTGGAGCTCCAGAGCAACATTCTGTCACAGCTCTTAATCAGTTTGCTTTTTTGCTACTTTGGCAAATAGTATTTTCCAAGGTATTGAAACTGACTTCACTGGGACTTAATACTGCTCTGGTTCTTTTCATGGAGGCAGCCCCGGTCCTCAGGAAAGCCAAAAAGACAAAAATACCCCAGAAAGAGGTATTCAAAGAGAAACCCATTCAAACATATGGCATACATGGTTAGTGTTATATATTGGGCTTAATTGTAACACCACGTGGTAAGCTGGAGCTAGCTAACAGCTCCCAGCAACTCAGACACCCCATCTCCAGTGCTGCTATTGGCTGCCCCTAGGCGGCAATGGGTTGCTTTAAACCTATTGGCTGCCACCTAGGGGCCAGGCTATAAATTGCTGCAGGCTGCAGCTCAGTTCCTCAGTTCAGATCCTGCAAGCAAACAAACATGTTCATTGCTGAACTCACTCGCCTCGTCTTCATTCCTGCACAACGAACTCACTGCACAACAGTTAGAATGCAGTATTGCAGGCTAACTCTGCCCACAGTCTGGAGTTCGATCTTGATAGGGCTCAAGGTTGACTCAGCCTTCCATCCTTCCGAAGTCAGTAAAATGAGAACCCAGATTGTTAGGGGCAATATGCAAATAATGCCTCTACATTGTAAATTGCCCAGAGAGTGCTGTAAAGCACTTATGGGGCAGCATATAAGGCTAAATACTATTGCCAGTGGTTCTCAAACTGTGGCCTGGTGATCCCCAGAGGGCCACAATGTCGTCATAGGTAGTCCATGAAGATTTGTTATGATTTAAATCTTGAGTTAAGTCTTGAGGGTCCGTGGCTGGGGTCCATGGCTGCAAAGGATATTTAAAGGGGTTCTATGGTGAAGAAATGGTTGAGAACCACTGCTATTACTATTACTATAAACATAGTTTTCAAATTACGAGCAGTTGCTTAGTGACTGTTCTAAGTTACAATGGACTACCTCAGAAGATATGTACCACCCAGTTCCGAAATTCTGATGGCCACCCCCTGGTCATGTGATTACATTTTGAGCACTCAGCAACCAGAATGCTTTTATGGCTGTTTGCAGTGCCCCAGTCACATGACTGCAATTTAGGATGTTTTTGATGAAAACTGGCATTTGCTTCCCATTGCAAACAATGGTTTTGCTTAACAACCACTGCAAAAAAAGATTGTAAAGTCAAGTCGGTCATGAAATGACCTGCTTTACAACCGTCAAACTTACAACCATAATGGGCAGGCTCCATTAACATTGTAAGTCGAGGACTACCTGTATATCCCCTTCTCAAGTAGAGCTATCATATTTGGGCTACAAAAATACAGATAATAACCAGATTGCAACAAGACATAGGGGTACTGGCTTGGAAAAAGGTGGATATCAATTACCTCAGCAGCTTATCCCTTTCTCACTCACTACATTTACTTTGACTAGTGCCAGCCATTTTCTATAGGCAATTTCAAAGATGGAGGAGAAAAAAATCCAGCCTGGGGCAAATCCCGAATTTGATACCCATCATTTCAGAGAGAATGTGAGATGCACAGAGAAATAAGAATAAAGTCAATATAGCTCCAGAACTAGTGGATTGCTATCTGATTTCTACTTATTAGCACAGCATTCTCTTTCTCTGTTAAAGGCACTGGTTTATTTTGGTTGTTCTCAGAAATTAGCAGAGGATCTGATGGTTTCAATGCAATATGTACTGATTTAGGGCTCTGGGTTAAAGGCTGGAAGTATGAAGGAAGGTTGCAAACCTGACAAGGAGATAAAAATGGGAGCGGAGGTACAATTGATGGCTGAAGAACAAACCCTAAGAGAAGTAAACCGGGCTTGGGTTGGGCGCCTCTGGGTCTCCGGAAGGAGGGGTGGGCTTGCGGATCCCCACAACGATTGGGAATGGCAACAGGGGGGGCGCATCAACATTTGGGAGCGCGCCCCCGCTATCTTCAAGAGGTGGTGCGCTCCGACCCCCCGGATTTACCCCGTACTCCCAGGAGCGGGGATGAGCAGACCCCTGAGCTCAGGCTAGTGTACCTTAACGCCAGAATGGTAGTTAACAAGGCTCCCCTTATCCAAGAGCTGGTTGAGGAGGAGCATGCCGATCTGGCTTGCATTACCGAGACCTGGTTGGGCCCAGAGGGAGGTGTCCCTCTGACTGATCTTTGCCCACCAGGTTTCCGTGTGCTTCACCAGCCCCGGGCTCAGGGAAGGCTACCGTTACTCAGATATTCGGGTGTGAGTCGCTCCTCTTGAGAGTTGGCCCTGGGGTTCAGTTGGGCTTGTTGCTGGCATATCTTTCACCTACCTGTGTAGCAGCTGCCCTGCCCAAGCTCCTCGACACCCTCTCTGGGTTGGCGGTTGAGTTCCCCAGACTTATGGTTCTGGGGGACTTTAACCTGTCATCCTTGGGAGGGTCGTCGGGGTTGGCTCGGGAGTTCATGACCTCCATGACGGCCATGGACCTGACCCAGGTAATTCAGGGCCCGACTCATGAGGGGGGTCACACACTCGATCTTATTTTTATATCTGGACGGTGGCTTGATGATCTGGGAGGGGGATCTCCATTTATTACTCCCCTGTCATGGACCAATCATCACCTCCTGCAGATGGCCTTCCGCTTTGCCCCCCTCTGTCACGGGGTTACGGAACCGACCAGGTGGTTCCGTCCCAGGCGCCTAATGGACCCTGAACGGTTCCAGGAGGTGCTTGGATCTGTGCCTGCCATCTTCGCTCACAGCCCGGTCAATGCCTTAGTGGAAGCCTGGGAAAGGGCGGCCACGGAGGCACTCGACTGCGTTGTTCCCATGCGGCTCCTGACCCGGCGCAGATCCCGGTGGGCACCATGGTTCTCCATGGAGCTCCGGGAGATGAAGCGTCAGAGACGGAGCCTAGAGAGCTGTTGGAGGTCCAGCCGGTCTGAGTCTGATCAATTGCGACTAAGAACCTTCATGAGGTCATATCTTTCAGCAATGGAGGCAGCGAAGTCCAATTACTTCGCTGCCCTCATCGCGTCCACAGATAATCGCCCGGCCGCCCTGTTTGGGGTGACTCACTCCCTCCTGAACCAGGAGGTGAGGGAAGAGCCCCTGTAAGGTCGTGCCAAGGAATTTAGTCAATATCTGGCGGATAAAATCGCTAAGATTCGGGCCGGATTGGACTCCGACTGGGCAGAGTCTGACGACGAGGAATCGAGCGGTCTTGGGAATATTATTTGGGAAGAATTCGATCCTGTGACTCCGGAAGAAGTGGACAGGATCATGGGGAGGCTGAGTTCCACCACTTGTTTACTGGACCCGTGCCCCTCCTGGCTGGTTTATGCAGCGCGGGAAGGGACACGAGGCTGGCTCCAGGCAGTAATAACTGCTTCTTTGAGAGAGGGCAGCTTCCCTGCCGCCTTGAAGGAGGTGGTTGTGAGGCCCCTCCTCAAGAAGCCTGCCCTGGACCCAGCTATTTTAAATAACTATCGTCCGGTCTCCAACCTTCGCTTTTTAGCGAAGGTTGTTGAGAGTGTGGTGGCTCATCAGCTTCCTCTGTTCCTGGAGGAAGCGGATTATCTGGACCCCTACCAATCGTGCTTTAGGCCCGGGTACAGCATGGAGACGGCAATGGTCGCACTGATGAACGATCTCTGGCGGGCTCTGGACAGGGGTTGTTCCTCTGTCCTAGTCCTATTAGACCTCTCAGCGGCTTTTGATATCATCGACCATGGTATCTTACTACGGTGCCTCAGGGGGTTGGGAGTGGGTGGCACTGTCTTACAGTGGTTCTCCTCCTACCTTCTGGGTCATTTGCAGTCGGTGTTGACAGGGGGACAGAGGTCGGCCTCGAGGCCTCTCGTTTGTGGAGTCCCTCAGGGGTCGGTCCTCTCGCCTCTCCTGTTCAACATCTATATGATGCCGCTGGGCGAGATCATTCATGGTTTTGGGGTGGGGTATCATCAGTACGCTGATGATACCCAGCTTTTTATTTCCACCCCAGATCAACTCAGTGATGCCCTCTCCGTGATGTCCCGTTGCCTGGAGGTGGTGAGGGTCTGGATGGGGAGGAACAGGCTTCGTCTAAATCCTGACAAGACCGAGTGGCTGTGCGTACCGGCATCTCGGGTTGTCCATTCTATTCCATCTTTATCTATAGGGGGTGAGGTGTTACCCCCCGTAGATAGGGCTCGCAACTTGGGCGTACTCCTTGATTCACAGCTCAATTTTGAAGATCATATAGGAGCTGTGACCAGGGGGGCTTTTGCCCAGGTTTGCCTGGTGCGCCAGTTGCGGCCCTATTTGGACCGGGACACCTTACGCACAGTCATTCATGCGCTCGTGACCTCTTGGATAGACTACTGCAACGCTCTCTACATGGGGCTGCCCTTGAATACCACTCGGAGGCTCCAGCTGGTGCAGAATGCAGCCGCACGAGTTGTGATGGGGGTTTCCCGATACTCCCATGTAACACCTCTGCTCCGCGAGCTGCATTGGCTTCCAGTTGTCTTCCGAGTGAGATTCAAGGTGCTGGTGATGACCTATAAAGCCCTAAATGGCATGGGTCCGGGTTATTTACGGGAGCACCTTTTGCCGGGGTTAACCTCCCATCGTCCTGTGTGCTCCCACAGAGAGGGCCTCCTCAGGGTGCCATCGGTCAAGGAATGTCAACTGGCAGCCCCCAGGGGGAGAGCATTCTCTGTGGGCGTGCCTGCCCTCTGGAATCAGCTTCCGGTTGAGCTCCGGATGGCTCCCGACCTTCGCTCGTTTCGCCGCAACCTGAAGACCTGGCTATTTGAACTTGCCGGCCTGGACTGAGGGATTGGATTTTAGAGTTTAAATTTTAAAAATTTTAAATTTTAGAATGTATTTATTACTTAGGGCTATTGATTTAATCTTATTTTAATTTCTATACCTTGTGTGTTGCTAGCATTTTAATTGCCCTGTATACCGCCCCGAGTCCTTGGAGAGGGGCGGTATATAAATCTAATAAAATAAATAAATAAATAAATTTGTCTATGCAGGGCTGTTTCAAAAAACATCTGTCAAAATGTCTTCCCAACATCTGGCAAAGGCTAGTTGGATGTTCTCCTGTTTGTTTTTATAAAAAATTCCTTCTTTGAAAGACTTGGGAATTCATGTTCCATGTGAAGAATATTTCATATTCTTAAAGTATTTCACACACAACATCCAGCAACCCTTATGAAAACCTTGCAAAGAAAACCAGCACTTTCATCAGGGTACATAAGGGAGAATATATTTCAAACACTAGTTCGGCACTAATGTTACATGTGTTTTCATTCAGTACAGTCTCACATATCAGTGTTGTTGAGTGTGAGCAATATAACTGTATTTAACAGTAAAGTTTCCTAGAAAATTCTGGAAATTCCTCTGTATTAAAAAGCATTAGGAATTATTTTGGATGGCCCACAGTGTCTTCACTGCACCATAATGCTCAGAATAATTTAGACAATAACTCTTTACAACAGTTAAACCTGTGTAAAGTTTATACAATTCATACTGCTACAACATTAGCTAAGCTGGTGGGAAAGAACAAAAGTCTTTACCAGATTTATCAGGGATACAGCTGTTTTGTACTGCATTTTTAATTGGCCTAGCAGGCCCTAAAGTAGAATAAAATATGAGGTCTAATCCTTTAGCCTGTGGCTCATTTTCTGACTTCTGATTATCCAAAGCCTGGTGGACTTCAAAGTGTGACCATAGTTGCATAGCCTATGTTTGGCTTCCTTTCCTTTTTCCCCTCTCTTTGTGAGCTGGGATTTTCTTCCAGACATGAATTTGCAGTGATATCAAAGCTCATGAATACCACACTCAATAAAACACAACAGTGATAAAGTTTACAAAGGGCCAGTTCAGCCATTTGATAAACCCTTGAACAGGTCTTCCATTTCCCACCTCACTTGTATCCCTACAAGGAGGGAGAGAAATAAAGTAATGGCTTTTTGCAAGCGGAAAAAAAACTGATAGCTCTGAACCGTCTGCCCTGAAGACATAACAAGTGTTGATAGCAGTGTTTTAGTCAACAGCAATATGACAACATACTGCAACAAAATAATAATAGGATATCACTATAATAGGATATCATGACTAGGGGGAAAGTCTCCTATGAAATGTCCAGGTTGGTAGACTCACCCATCCACCTGCAAAGCCTTGAAAATGCTCACTTGGGGGGGAAAAATGACTACAAATTATTGCAGAAAACTCCAACATTGCCAAAAAAAAGATTGAATGTTCACCAACAACCGACAACTATTCTTTTTTTTTTTTATTGAAAAGTTTTACAGTACATTTTATTTTTAACAAAACAAAACAAAACCCCTCCCACCCCCCTCCCCTCTTCCCAACTTTCTATTCTTGAAAGCCTGTCTCATTCTCATGCGATTTCTGGAAGTTGTGGAGGCGAGGTGAGAATGGGATCTGCTCTCATGTAGCCTCCAGACCCTCCAGAGGTTGCAGTCCTGTGCACCCTCCAAAAATGAATTGGCTTTACTTGTACAGGCAGTCCTTGACTTACAACCGTTCATTTAATGACCATTGATTTGTGCTTCTTAGATTGTAAGCCGCCCTGAGTCTTCGGAGAAGGGCAGGATATAAATGGGATTAAAAAAACCAAAAAAACAACGGCACTGAAGAAGTGATTTATGATGACTTTTTCCACACTTAACAAACATTGCAGCATCCCCATGGTCATGTGATCAAAATTTGGATGTTTGGCAACTGACTTGTATTTATGATGGTTGCAGTATCCTGGGGTCATGTGATCAATTTTTACGACCTTCTTATAAGCAAAGTCAATGGGGAAAGCCAGCTTCACTTAACAACCCTGTTGCTAACTTAACAACTGATTCACTTAACAACTGTGGCAAGAAAGATTATAAAATGGGGCAAAATTTACTTAACTTTAATGTTTCAGCAACAGAAACTTTGGGCTCAACTGAAGTTGTAAGCCAAGGACTATCCGTATTTCATTTTTGTAATTATTTGATATTCCTTTATATTATACTGTACATAGCAATGGACATGATTGCCCTGTATTTTTTTTTTAAAAAATGAATATCTAAACAACTGCTTCTCTTTTGTTTGGCTGATGGTCTGATATACCAGTAGAGACAAGTTAGGCATTTTCTGAATTTTTGATGTGCTGAGCTCAAAAGGTTCCCCATCAATAGTCTACAGGGGTAGGCAACCTTGGCTCTTTTATGACTCGTGGACTTCAACTCCCAGAATTCCTGAGCCAGCATGGCTCAGCTTGGAAACCTCTCCCTTTCCCCTCAGCATGGCTGGCTCAGGAATTCTGGGAGTTGAAGTCCACCAGTCATAAAAGAACCAAGGTTGCCTACCCCTGGTCTATACCAACTAAAACATTTCTAAGCAGGTTATATGGAAAATAGAGCTCTCCACTCCTCCCCACCAATTTGATTCAAAACCAAATCCATAGTTACACCTGATAATCCAACACCTCTTATGCCCCAGTGAATAACAAGAGAAATTCACAATTAGCTGCTATCCCCCTTGTTATGTATTAGGCTTTATTGGAACACCTAAAGCTTGTATAAGAGTCACCACCAGGAGGCGTTGAACTGTAACTGTTTTGGCGGGAAGCATTTCAGCGGGAAACAGAGGTTCAATCCGATTGGTTGGTTGGGTACCTCACCAGGTACTGGCCAGGTATATATAAGAGTGCACTTAGCCCCTATTCCCAGTACAGTCACTTCCACCAAATAAAGAGCTGTTATGTTGTACTCATCGTCTCGGCGTCCTTCCTGCTCTCCAGAACCCACTACACAACACTCCTCCCCCTTTATTTAACCAGCTATGCAAAACTGGTTAACTTTGCAAAACTCTGCAAAAAAAGAAAATAAAGATCAGTAGAGGGAAGCAAAGATTTTGAGTTTTCTGTTTGTGCTTTGCTGTGCCATCTTCATGTGGAGTTTTGAAATACAGATCTCGTAACCCCATTTTTTAACAGAATACAATGAATGTCCATAGAGATTCTCAATCATTCAGTTCATGGTTGGCCCAAAGGTACTTTTTCCAAAAGGCAATTGGACTTTCTTGGGGTTTTTTTTTCTTTACAAACATTTTGCTTCTTGTCCAAAAAGCTTCTTCAGAGAAGCGAAATATTTTCAAAGAAAAAAAACAAGAAAGTCCAGTTGCCTTTTGGAAAAAGCACCTTTGTGAGAATACAATGAAATTACAAATTCCTAAGGATACAAAAGTGCCCAAATAAATATGAGAAAGGAACTACCTGATGAACAGTAGGAACCCTGAATTGCATGATCTGACTAGAATAGAGCAATGACAACTGAAGAAGAATCCTAAATCTGATATAGATCAGTTATTTTAAAAGACAACTTTTGACTACAGACAAGGTTTAAGATGGAATAATAAATGAATCTTATCTTGTGCACCAAAGTCCCATAGCCACATGAGGCCCTTGATCAAATTGAAATAATGACAAACCCTTTCTCTGAAAATTGAAAAACCAGAACATTTTGACATCCCCAGATATGATCCTATCTATTCGGTATCGCTGATTTGCCCAATGTGGATCTTAAACCACCAACCGTAAATCTTGGGCAACTCCCAAGCACCAAAGAGTTTTTTTATCTGTGTGGTAGAATTAAGAGCAAGTGGAATGGAATGGATTGGAATGGAAAATGAAAGTTTTTAGCAAAAGGGCAGAATAGTTGGAATAAGGGCACATGCCTGAAACAAGGTCTGATTGGAAGGAGAAATCAAGAAGATACACCACCCAAAAACACCTTCCCTTTCAATGAGTCCACAATTTTTTCCCCAACAATTCCTGCTCCGATGAGATAGATAATACAATGCAGAAAACTGTAGGATCAACATTCCTGCCATAAAGCATTATGACTGAAAAGTTCTTGGGATGCCTTCAACATAGAGTCTGCATGTGTATGCTGTTGTTTTTCTGTGGCCGGGCACAAACCTTTCATTGTTTGGGGGGGGGCTTTGGTAGTATTTTGACCCTACAGAGCACCCATCGTCCCTCATTCTGAGGAGACTACATTTTCTAAAGAGAAGCATCTGAACCCAGCCCATTCTGAGGAAACAGAAGCATCTAGAAGAATCCAGCCTAATCCTTGATACATATTCTTTAGAGGACAAATCCATGTCCCACATCCATAGCATCACTATTTCACCTCATCCTGTTTTTTTTAATAAAGCATTAAGATCTACGTACATGGGCTGGTTTATTAAAGGATAGGAAGGTTGCAGCTAAACACACACACAGTTGCAGCTAAACCTTGAACTACACACAGGGTAACATAGTGAGGACAGAACAGTCTTAGTAGGCTGTAACATCTGAGTGGAAGGCAAAAGTGCCAGTCATTTATCTTCTCTTCATCTTCTCCTCTTTCCATCGTGCTGTCTGTTTCCCTCCAGTTCTCCAAACATCAAAACTCTCATGAAATTCCAGAAAGAGATTCATAGCCGCTCTAACAGGAATAAATGAGTGAGATGGGCAGTATCTAAATTTGACAAATAAATAAATGCCATTTTACCTCAGAGCACCACGGCATCTCTCTGAAGCAATGCAATCTGTCGGAGTTTGGAAAAAGGCTGAAAGCGATGGGACTTCCTATGTATTAATTGTTCTGGGGGGAAATACGATACTCAACAACATGGAGAAGGAGGGATTCTACGAGTCTAAAGGCAAACCTCATTACCAAATATTTATTTATTTATTTGTTTTATATACTGCCCTTCTCCCGGAGGACTCAGGGAGAAGTCCTCAGGGCTAGCACTTTTCAGTATTGCTCTGTAACTCCAGCGCTCTAATTAACTGCAGTCCAACAAATACTTTTTATGGCCAGGATGACTAGCAGCCAAAAAGACCCCAAAAGAGGACAATAGCAGGGAGATCTTAATCTACAAATTGGTCCTGAATTTCTCTGCTGGGTTGTACTGCCTGCATGACATGAGGTGTAGCTTTTTGTATTACCTTAATTCTGGGTTTTAATTTTGAAGACAAATGTGGAAAAAGGAGGCATGCAAGTGGCTGTCGGAGTAAAAGAATTCAACAGGGCTTTCTGTTGTCGAGAGGGAGTATAATGAATATACTCAGAATTTAATTTATTTTTATTGGTATAAAGATGAGAAAGCATTTTAACATTGGGGGATTCCTAGTGATGTCACAAGCTTCTAACAATCCAAGTTATATTTGTGCTCTAGCTGTTGTTGGCATCAAATTAATTTAGTAATCAGAAATGTACTGTTTCTGAATTCTAAGGCTAATAAACCAATTATTCACCCTTCAGTACTCATGTTTTGCTATAGATCTATGGAGATTCTTAGTCATCCAGGTCACGGTTATTCCAAAGGTGCTTTTTTGAAAAGGCCAGTTGAAAAAGCACCTTTTGATTTTCCTATATACTGAATCATAGGGATACTGTATTAGACTTTATACTACACTTTAAATATCTTGCCAGGTATGCCCCTCTGGGCATATATGCTGAATTTTTTTTTCAATATAGGCAAATTCTCCACCCATTTACAGATAGTCCTCAACTTACAACCATTTGTTTAGTGACTGTTCAAAGTTACAATGGCACTGAAAAACGTGACTTACAACTGGTCTGCCCACTTATAATTGATGCAGCATCCCCATGGTCATGTGATCAAAATTTGAGCGCTCGGCAACACGAATGTGTCCCAGAGTCTTGTGATGGTTGTAGTGTCCTAGAGTCGTGTGATTGCCATTTTGTGACCTTCCCAGCTGGCTTCTGGCAAGTATAGTCAATGGGGGAAGCCAGATTCGTTCTAAGCAAAGCAGTGATTTGAATGAATGAACCTTTATTGTCAAAGTACAGCCATGTATACACTGAGAAAGAAAGAAAGAAAGAAAGAAAGAAAGAAAGAAAGAAAGAAAGAAAGAAAGAGAGAGAGAGAGAGAGAGAGAGAGAGAGAGAGAGAGAGAGAGAGAGAGAGAAAGAAAGAAAGAAAGAAAGAAAGAAAGAAAGAAAGAAAGAAAGAAAGAAAGAAAGAAAGAAAGAAAGAAAGCTAGAGTGAAGAAAAATTAATTATCTACCATATATTCTTGTAATCATTCTAGAGGTTCTTCCCTTCATTTTATGATCATGCAAATACGGTTTTGTACAAAATCAATAACAAAGCTTATCCCAATTTGTTGCTTTTTTATAGAGATTGTAATGCCCATAACGCCTAAGTATCAGAACAATATTTTGGATGAACAGCATGTCAGAGAAACAGGCAACATTCTGTTAATATATTTTGACAAAAGATTATGGAAAGTAACACCACACTTTTTTGCTTCTAGAACAATCCTTTTATTTATAAGAATCCATTCACAGAGAAAACACCTTAAGAATTTTCATTTCCAATATTGTGTTAAATATATTTAATAATATGAATTTGCTCAACAGTTATGCAATAATAGACATCTCCAATTGGTCAGTGATCATGAGAGCTGAACACCAACACATCTAGATGACAATAAATTGGGGAGTTCAGCTGATATCCAGTAGGAGCTTATGTGTATTTCAGTTCTACACTAAAAATTCCAAGATGGTTTTTTCAACCTCTGGTAGGGTGCAGAAACTTCCTGAGTTGTCTTAATAGGTCATCTGAAAAGAGGAAGAATGTGCACCACTGGATTTTCTTCTGCCAGTATTTTTCAACTGCATTACCATATCAAGCCAGAGAGAAGCCAGGAGAGGGGTAGATCAACAGAAATTGGCAAGCGTGTCAGAAGATACATATGAGCAACTTTCTCCTGACATCTTTCTAGGGTTATTAAACATCAGCAGATCTCAAATTGACATTTGAGTTCAACAGAAGTACCTTTCCCATGAAGTCTCAGCAATCCTGACATCCCAAATGGGTACACAATTCTCTCCCATCTGCTCAAACCTACATAGTATTGTTAGTCATCCTTTCCTGCAGTATAAAAATATATAATGGAAAATGACTCCTTAGCTGCTGGGAATTTAAAGGGTAAAACATCTTATACTGAGCACATCTTCGTATCTTGCTAACATCAGGATTAGCCACTTTAAAGCAATGTACCTTATTGGTGCCTTCCCCTTATCCCTAGCCTGTCATGGAAGTATCCTAAGTTTGTTCTTAACTGTTCCAGTTTTAATGAAGTAGCATTTTTCCTCTTCTCCTGAAACAAGTCTTGTTGTACAAAATGACTCACTCATGTAGTAGTTGATGACGTATTCAAGAACTGCTCCTGCCAAGGTTCAATAGAGGCTACTAAAGTTATGGCCATCTCCTTGGGTCACTAGGCTTTGCCTTTCTTGGCTATTTGGGCTTGGGCTCTTAGATAAACTGGACTTCTGGTTTCCATGGAAGCATCTCTCCCCATAAGGCCCGTTTTGCACTTTATGCAATATGAGTCAGATGTTACATGGGCTCCTTATAATCATAGATTATATTCTCTCGAATGAGTGATAGATGTATCTTTTGAAGAAAAAAAATTGGTCAAGCACAGTCTCAAGCCCTCCTCTTAGATGTGTGGGGTGTCAGTCCTTTCTCTATTCCATTTGTAGGCTAGTTGGGACAGTTGCAAATATACGGGTGGAATGAAAAGAAATACTTCTCTGATTAAGGACAACTGGTCAATTATTCAAATAGAAATTTATGTCAAGCTTAGGAGTAAAGAGGTAGACAGTATATGGGTCACATTATTGATGTTCCTCAATAATGAAACATTTCTGCAAGATAGGTTCCTCACTTGCTAAAGGCAGAAGTGAAAACTTCAAGAGCTGAAATCTGCCAGGATTGTTGTGATGCTATGAAAATGAAGATTAGTCCACTTTTTTTCCCCCAAAGCTGAAGGAATTACCTCATGGTTTGACTTAAAGAGGTGGAGAGGACTGTCAGGACCTGGTTGAAGTGACAAAATACGGAATTCCTTTAGAATAACTATGAGTTTTGTTCTTCACTGACGGAAATAGTGGTCACTAGGCAGAGAAGAAAATACAGGTAACAAAAAAACTCATTTCAAAGGTTATTTTCCTTATTTCCCGTATGGAACAGAGTCCCTCTTTGAGGGTGATGGGCAGTTCAGAAATGTGAAATATATATAAATAAATAATACATAAATTTCCTTTATTAAAGTATCTCTAAGCAAAGTCACATTGCTTTTCATTCAGCCTGTGTAATTTCTGCCCTCTTTTTCAATTAGCTGCTAGAAACCTCAAGAGTTGTCTCTCTATTCTGTCCCCCCGCCCCAACTTCCAGGATTGTGGAAAAGTTCACTGTGGAATTTACTAAAAAGAGGGTAAAACTGATGAACTGTGTATTTACACAACAGCAGCAATTTCTTTGCTGCTCCCTGAATGCCACTTAATTCCAGTTCAACATGCAAAGCAATTTCAAAGCCATTTGAATCACAGAATACAATGACTTTTCCTATAAAGCCTACAGACCAGCACAAACCCCAAACCTCCCTCTCACCTTCCATATATTGCCTAGGAAGTTTGTGTTGTTTGTTTGTTTTATAATTATGTGAAACAGTGTTGTGGGTTAGGAACTTTTATTTTAAATTTTCAGTTCAGCATCAATAAAAGTTTCCACCGAAACTTCCCCTCACACATACACACAAATGAGGCAATACTAACATTATAGCTGAGATTAGCATTCCATCCTCTTTCCTTTAATACTTCTAAATCTCCCACTTATTGTAGCCAGTAAGCTCACTTTCTCTCAAATGTTATATTTACTACTTATTTACTACAGGCAGTCCTCAATGTGCAACCATTTGTTTAGTGACCAAAGTTACAACAACACTGAAAAAAGTGACTTACGAACAGTTCCTTGAGCATTTGGCAACTGACATATATTAACAAGAATTGCAACATCCTGGGTCATGTGATTGCCATTTGCAAACTTTTCAGCCTGCATTTGACAAGGAAAGTCAATGGGGGAAGCTAGATTCTCTTAACGATTGCATGATTCACTTAACAACAGCAGTGTTTCATTTAACAACTCTGGCAAAAAAAGGTCGTCAAAAATCGGTGCGACTTGTTCAAAAATGGCCTCACTTAGCAACTGAAAATCTGATCCCAATTGTGGTAGTACTCTAAAAAAGGGCCGACAGATGTGAGGAGGAAGCCTGGCTTAATACAGTGGCAGTGCTCTTTCAATTTCATTTTAAAGCTATCTACTGCACCTATCAAAGGGATGCGGTGGCTCAGTGGGTTAGGACGCTGAGCTTGTTGATCAGAAGATCGGCAGTTTGGCGGATCAAATCCCGAGTGCCGCGTAGCAGAGTGAGCACCTGTTACTTGTCCCAGCTTCTGCCAACCTAGCAGTTCGAAAGCACGTAAAAAGGCAAGTAGAAAAATAGGGACCACTACGGTGGGAAGGTAACAGCGTTCCGTGTGCCTTTGGCATCTAGTCATGCCGGCCACATGACCACGGAGACGTCCTCGGACAAGTGCTGGCTCTTCGGCTTTGAAACGGAGATGGGCACCGGCCCATAGAGTCGGAAACGACTAGCACGCATGTGCGGGGGAACCTTTACCTTTACCTTACTGCAGCTATCACCTGTTTCTCACTTCTAAACGTGGCGTTTTCTCTTTTCCAGATGGATTTTATTCTAGAAAAGCACTATTCTGGAACAGCACCATTGCAGCTGATGGCCAGCCTCTCTTTAAACGCAAAATTCTTGTGGGAAATCCTAGCAAGAACTCCCTTCCCTCTCAGCCCTTCCCATGTTAAGGACACAGGAGTTAGAAAGAAGATCCTATAGGTTGAAAGGAGGTATTTGGCCACCCATGTCTATGGAGATTTTTCTCCATATTGAACCTGTAAAGACAGCCCCAATCTCTTGCCTCTTTCCTGAGACAGGAGAGGGCTTGGCCACTGGGACACTGAAATTTATACCAGCATACTTTTCTGCCGACTCAGGGGTTAGAGGAATGCACATTAACGTGTCTGGGAGGAAAACCCCCCAGTCTGATACTGCAGAAAATGTGCTTATAAGGAAAGGAAGCTCTCAGAGAGAGAATGTAGGAGGAGATGTCAACCCTGTCAAAATCTGGGCGTTCTTCCTTCACAAAGATCAAATAACTTTGGACTAGGGTAAGAGAGCATGTATGTGACATTTCATGTGACATCAGCAACCTGAAACTTAGCTAGGTTTGCTTAAAGAATAGGTAAAAGAATAGACAAATCAGTATCAGGCTCACCTAACATCTACCACATAGGCTGCTTCTCCTCCTTCTCAACAAGAATACCCACTTGGTGGTAGTAGCTAGGAGATTAAAGACAACTGTCTCTACCTAGTTTCTCTTCAGATTGTATACATCTATTAAGGGGGGAAAAATCAGTATTTTAGCTGGTTTCACTTTTCCCTCAGAAATCAATATTAGGCTAACGGATGTAATGTCCTAAAAGGAAGAGGATTTAATTAAAACAACTGGATCCTAGATACCTGGAGAGTATAAATGTTCTGATTTTTCAATACCTAACAAATACATTGGAAAATCAGAACGCTGATGCAAGCCAAAGGAAGACATTATTTCTGGGTCCCCAAGGAACGAGCCAACGCCATTTCGCACAGAGATCCCTTTAAAAGGAAAGCTTCCAGGTTATTTTCCTTATGAAATTCTAATGCTCTTCTCTACCGCTCTTGCTGAACATAATACATCCGGTGTGGTGAATAATTAATGGCGCCATCCATCAGAAGTCACTTGTGAGAGAGACTCCTGTTCTGCGTCTGTATCATGTCTGGTATAACCACTGCCCATTTGGTCCTATCAGTCAAACTGCCTCCATCCCCCCAGCCCAAGGGCATACTAGGAAGTGAGGCAGGCAAAAATCATCAATATAAGATAGAAAACGGAAAGAGCGGTTCTTCCTTCCTCTCTTTTCCTCGTTGCACTGAGACCAATTACCACAGAGCAAGTCAGAAGGTTTCCTCCTTCCATCATGACCGCTGGGCACAGAGGCTTATCTGGTTCAGACAGCAGCCCTTAGAGTTCACATAAAGTGGTTGGCCACTCCAGTGCGGCTGATCATCGAGGAGATCCATGGGAAATGGGAAAAGAGCAAAACACGTTGCTCTTATTTAACAATGTCTCAGATTTAATAAAATGCATTTATACGCTTATTTTCTAATAATGCAAGGTAGCAACTGAAGAACTGATTTGTCATTTTTCTAGATAAACTAGATAAGGCTCAAGGGCATTCAAAGGGCAGCCAGATCTTGCCCTCTTGTGTTTACAAAATGAGTCCAGGCTAATTCCCCACTTGACTCCTCCTGCCAACAGCGATGGTCTCCAACACAACATTCTTTGATTTCTGTGACTTCTGATTTGATAGCATTAACACACCAATGAATTAGATGCGGTGATAAAAGGAAGGGTAAGTTCGCCATCTTAAGTTATTTGTAAAAATAATAAAGATGGCATATAAATAAATAAATAAATAAAAATTTGTTCACATATTCTCTGACAGTCTTGGATCACTCAGAAACAGAAGCAAAGCCAGAAGATAAGCCACAGCACTGAGATCAATAAATAAAATATAAATTCTCTCCAGTCAAAATATTTCCTTCCTATAACAATAAATGAATTGTTATGACTTATTTTGAACTCAAATTATTCAGTACTATTCTAATTATGGGACGCGGTGGCTCAGTGGGTTAGGATGCTGAGCTTGTCGATCAGAAGGTCGGCAGTTTGGCAGGTCGAATCCCAAATGCCACGTAACAGAGTGAGTGCTGTTACTTGTCCCAGCTTCTGCCAACCTAGCAGTTCAAAAGCACGTAAAAATGCAAGTAGAAAAATAGTGCTGGCTCTTCGGCTTTGAAACAGAGATGAGCACTTTACCTTTACCTTACCAAGCACTACACTACAATGGAAATGATAAACATGTTCTTGGGCGTTGCTAAGAGAACTACATTGATGTATCTGTAAAGTCATCAGGAATCAAACTCAACTTGAAAGCAGCTTGTCTTTTCTTATCAAAATATTGGTCAAGGATGACATGAAAAAAAATCATCCTTGCAATTCTCTTTTGAGAAATTGCAGGATTGCTGTATAAGGACTTTCACACGTAGGGGAGGAAAGCCGAGAACGAATGTTTGCTTTATAGTTCACTAGAGTTGGTCTGTTCAATGTTTGTTCTTTCCCAAATAAGCTTGTCCCACAAGAACTGCAATAGAGTTATCATGGCAGTAAAGATGACAATAAGGGAATCGCTTTGATACAGTGATTAAACTAGAAACTAGGAGAACAGGAGTTATTTTCCTACCTGGGTTACAAAGCCACCTGGTTGATCTTAGGCCAGTCATTCTCTCTCAACTGCAAGAAGCAGAAAACTGCAGGCAGTCACCAGGAGTCATCACTGGTTCAAAGATGCCTGTGTGTGCGTGCGCGCACACACACAAAAAGCTGAGTAACCAATTTTCTCTCGTCTTCAAGCTTCATCTCCCCTCCCAATTCAGTATCTGAATTTCAGTTTCCCCAATTTTGTACCCTCAGGATATGTTGAACTATAACTCCAAGAATTCCTTGAAAAATGGTCAGTGGCAGTAGTCCACAACCATATTAGCAGTTGTTAATATTGTTGTTACTGTTATTATTATTATTATTATTATTATTATTATTATTATTATTATTATTATTATTATTATTATTATAGATTCACATCCTTCCTTTTTTTCTAAGAGCTCAGGTCAGCTTACACAGAGATCTTCATCAACCTTCCACCCACCCGCTTCACCCTAATTTAAATCCTACATCAATCTAACTCAGTGTTTCTCAGCCTTGCCAGCTTGAAGATGTGTGGATTTCAACTCCCCAAATTCTCCAACCACCGCAGCTGGATGAGGAATTCTGGGAATTGAAGTCCACACATCTTCAGATTGCCAAGGTTGAGAAAGACTGGTCTAACTGATGTAGGATTTAAATTTGGGTGAAGTGGGAGGAGGTGCAGGGAAGATTGTTGAAAAAGATCTCCATGTAAGCTGATTTTATACTTTTTAATAATATTTATTAATTGGAAAAGTTCTGATTTTTTCCCCACCACAGGTTAATACAGCTGTCCTCCTACAGTATTAAATAATTACATGAAATAGTTAGGGTAGAAAGTTGCCAAGTCAGTTTTCACAGTTGAAGGTGCCCTTGAACCTGGATCCCTGTGCTAGTTGAACACTTTGCACACTATAACTCACTCCTGAATTTTATCGTCCAACCTGACTTTCCTTGTCTACTTGGAACAGGCTAAATTATGTGAAGAGTAAGCTAGCTTTAATAGATAAACCTGAGGGTTTATATAAAATCATAATTTTATATCAACCAGCTTATTCACAAATACACCAAAGGCAGGAAACCTTGTTTTAACTTGCCTAATTTTCATTGATGTTATCAAACAGGAATATTGCCACAGAAATTGGAAGTGGCCTAAACCATTAACGTTGTTTTTTTTTTTTGCAAATGTATCATAATACAAATTCTGCACAAATTTTGATGGACAATAAAAACTGCCATTTTGAAATAAAACAGGCCAGAATGACTTGAGCTTCATTTTTCAATCTCTACATGACCATTTGTCAGATGAGCACAGACTTTTTTTCTTTCGGCTTAACACGGAGGATAATAAACGACGTGTCTTGTTTTATAAAGACAATGTGATCTCATTGGCATGGAATTAACTGGATTTGGTTGATTCTGTGTAGCGTTATGACAATCACTAAAAAGGGGGGGGATTGCTCTTTGGCATCTTGCCATTAATAATGCTAAAACCAAGATTATGTTCTCTAGGCATGAACCTTCATATTACAAGTGGATGCTAGATGACTGTTCAATTGTACAGGCAGATTCATTTATCAGGGCATTTAATTCTCTGCCAATGGAAACTGTTAGTCACAGGAGAAATATATTAGACTGCTTGTCCCAGCTCAGGCGATGATCCTTTTCCAAGAAATCAAGTTAAGGAAGACTTTCAAATCTTTGAAGCCAGTTTTCATACTGTGCCTAAATTGGGAGCGTTTGCAATATTTTGGGCAACTGAGAAAGTTCAGAACCCATTTCATAAATCATTTCTTGTTCCATAGCCATTCATTTTACTGCCGTACTGTAGCAAGGCTGAGAGCGGAGAAATGATCATGTTAAATTGTTGGTGGAAATGCTCAAACATCGCATCTCAAATGCTCCTTAAATTATGTGAGAAGAAACTGACTTCTTTGATTCCTGGAATGGCTGTAACTTTTATTTACTGCTAGGAAATTCACATAAGATGTGAGGTACATGTGAACATCATTTCACGGTTCAATTCCAACAAACTGGACTTGAGTGGAAGAACAACAAAGGAGTTGCATCATTGTTTCTTTAATAATAATAATAATAATAATAATAATAAGTTGGAAGGGACCTTGGAGGTCATCTAGTCCAGCCCCCTGCTCAGGCAGGAAACCCTATACCATTTCAGGGAAATGGCTGTCCAGTCTCTTCTTAAAAACTTCCAGTGTTGGAGCATTCACCACTTCTGGGGACAGGTTGTTCCACTGGTTAATTGTTCTGTCAGGAAGTTTCTCCTTAGTTCTAGGTTGCTTCTCTCCTTGACTAGTTTCCATCCATTGCTTCTTGTCCTGCTTTCAGGTGCTTTGGAGAATAGCTTGACTCCCTCTTCTTTGTGGCAGCCCCTGAGATATTGGAACACTGCTATCATGTCACCCCTCACCCTTCTCTTTGTTAAACTACACATACCCAATTCCACTTCCAGTCCTCTGGTAGTTCCCCAGTGCTCCAGGATCTTTGAAAAATATAGTTCAGTGGTTCTGAGATCACATCTGCCAGTTCCTTGAGAACTTTGGGGTGTAATCCATCTGGTCCTGGTGATTTGAACTCATCTAGGCTGGACAAGTGCTCACTTACCATTTTCTTGCCTATCTTAACTTGTGTTTCTATTCTGTTTTTTATGGCACTGGTTTTGGTAGGTTGGACTGTTTTTCCCCTTTGTGTAAAGACAGATGCATAAAATGAGTTAAATAATTCTGCTTTCTCCCTGTTGCTTGTCACCTTCTTACCACTTTGCCCCACTAATGGACCAATCATTTCCTTAACTTTTTTCTTGTTTTTTATATGTTGAAAGAAGCTTTTTTTGTTATTTTTTACTTTGGTCACAAGCCTTAGTTCATTTTGAGCCTTAGCTTTCCTCACTTCATCTTTGCAGGCACGGGCTATTTGCTGATATTCTGACTTAGTTATATGCCCCTTTTTCCACTTCTTATACTTGTCCTTTTTATCTTTCAATTTATCAGAAAGTTCTTTATGCAGCCATGCTGGTTTCTTTTGAGAGCTGTTATTTTTCTTCTTTGTTGGTATTGTGCTAGACTGGGCCTTTATTATCTCACTTTTCAAAATTTCCCAAGCTTCTTGAGTTGTTTTCCCCTTTAGGATTCTCATCCATGGAATTCTTCCCAAGGTCTCTCTAAGTTTATTGAAATTAGCTCTTTTAAAGTCCAAGACTCTAGTTTGCCTGTGTTCTATTGCTTGTGCTTCCATAATGTTGAATTCCAATATTGCATGATCACTTCCCCACAAGGTTCCTGTGGCTTCGACACTTTCTATCATTTCATCTCTGTTAGTGAGAATTAAATCCAATATGGCTAATCCCCTAGTTCCCTTCTCTACTTTTTGGGAGAGAAAGTTGTCTGCTAGATTTGTCAGGAATCTGTTTGATCTTCCACTTGGTGCAGTGTTTGTCTCCCAGTAGATATCAGGGTAATTAAAGTCCCCTATTACTATTGTGATGTGTTTCCTGCATACCTTAGTTAGCTGACTAGCAAAAAGTTCATCTATTTCCTCTGCTTGGTTGGGCGGCCTATAGTATACACCTATGGCAATGTCATTTTCCCCCCTTTTATATTGACCCAAATGCATTCAGGTTTACAGTTTTCATCATTGTTATGCTCTATTTCTGTAGAGATAAAGTTATTTCTTATATAGAGAGCAACTCTGCCTCCTCTTTTGTTTAGTCTGTTTCTTTTAAATAATTTAAATCCCTCTAGCTGTGTGTTCCATTTGTGGGTTTCATCCCACCATGTTTCCGTAATGGCAACAATATCATATCCACCCTCATTTACCTGAATTTCTAAATTTCTTTGCTAGCTATTGGTCCATATAATGACCTTCCCCCATTTCTTACTTTTTCCCCCTACACCAAAACAATAACGACATCCATATCAGTTGCCCCACAAATAGAAAAGCATTGAGGAGAGAAAGTCTAATTGTATCAATAGTTTTTATAAAAGGTGTGAAGCAACCATCCACATCCATCCTGCTGGAGAGGTCATTAAACTTAAGCTGAGCTAAGATGGAGGGAAGACCGTTGCAGAAATTAGCCCAACGCCATAAATTCAAATAATGTGACTCTTAGATTCAGGAACTACTGGAATGAAGAGGTTGCAGATTTTACAGGAGTTCTTTTTTGAAGCTAGCAAGCTCGTTTATGTACAAAAGTCTGTAGATATTGAGGCCTGGGAATAACACACGTTTGCATGATTTCTTCCCATGTTTTCTCTTTTTGAGCAAGCAGTTAAAAGAACTCAAAGGTACTTTTCAAAAGGCAACTGGACTTGGTTTTTTTCCTTGAAAATGTTTTGCTTCTTGTCCAAGAAGCTTCTTCAGTTCTTCAGGACTTCATTGTGTCAAGCATGACTTTTTGGTGATTATTTAGTCATATCTTTATAGGTTTGTGGAGGGGGGTTGGCAACAAAGTAGAAGTGATTTGCCATTGTTTTATTTCAGAATGAAAAATGGCTGCCAATATTGTTTGATCAAATATTATAGTATATCACAAATGGATGCCCCTTTAGAGTTGCTTTCCTGATCTTAAATGTTCCAGATGTTTGAAGCTATAACTTCTTTAAGCTAACCTCAGACAATGGATAAAGTTTAAGGGATTTCATCTCTAAAAGAGCTGGAGCTGAGGAATGCTTTATTAGTCTTTTTAAAAAGCTTTTAATGGAAATGCAACCTGTGACTTAGATCCCAGGACAAAATCCTTGATCTATTGGACAAAATCCCAGTTTTTCCAAGTCATGGTGAGCTACTCCTCCCACCAACCTCTGGTATTATGCAAATGAATGTGAATGCAACCAGTGACTCGGTTGCTAGGTGGCAAGCTTGATTCCCTGGACAAAGTCCCAGTTCCCTTCAACCTGTGGCGAGTTACTTCTCCCAGCAACCTCTGGTGTTATGCAAATGAATGTAAACTGGGAGTTTGGGGCTCAGTGTTGTCCTGGTTCACTTCCTTCCTATGTGGCTGATCTGAGTCAGTAGGAAATGAGTGGTCCAGCCCTCATCCACTGCTCTGTGGGGTTCCACAGGGCTCGGTACTCTCACTGCTTCCGTTTAACATCTACATAAAGCCGATAGGTAAGATCATCTGTCACCATGTACTGAGATATCATCAATATGCTGATAACACTCATCTGTATGTCTGGGCCCATGGTGAGTTAAGTGATGCCGTGACCAAGTGCTTGGAAGCTTTTAAGGGCTGGCTGGGGAGCAATGGGCTGAAACTGAATCCCGGCAAGATCGAGTGGCTCTGGGTTTAGGGTTCTTTGGTCCATGGAGAATTGCCACCATTGGTCATTGGATGGGGTGGCACTGCCCCAAACAGACCCAATATATAATCTGGAGGTTCTCCTAGGCCAGGAGTAGGCAACCTCAGCTCTTTTGTGACTCATGAACTTCAATTCCCAGAATTCCTGAGTCAGCTGACTCAGGAATTCTGGGACTTGAAGTCCATGAGTCACAAAAGAGCCGAGGTTGCCTACCCCTGTAAACTAGGGTCTTGCTCAAGGGACAGGTGGCAGTCGTGGCCAGGAGGGCCTTTGCGCAACTGTGGGTTGTGCACTGGTTATGCCCATTCCTGGACCAACAATGCCTGCTCAGTCACTCACACCCTAGTTACTGTCTTGAAAAGCATTTGGAAGCTCCTATTGGTTCAAACTGCAGTGGCCCGCATGATTTTGTGCAGACCCAGGGTGTCACCTCTTCTGTGGGAGCTGCATTGGCTGCCGATTTGCTTCCGGGTGCAATTCAAGGTGCCGGTTGTCACCTTTAAAATCCTTCATGGCTTGGGATCAGGTTATTTGAGGGATCATTTCTTCTGGGTTATATATCACCTGATCCACTAGGAAAAACAGGCAAGGAATGTTGTGGATCCTGTCACCTAAGGAGGTACATCTGGCAGGATCCAGGAGAATGGCTTTCTCTAGGGTGGCTCCCTCCCTTTGGAATATCATTCCAGCAGAGGTTGGACTGGCCCCCACTTTGACACTCTTTAGTAAGGCCCTGAATGCCTGGTTCTGCCAAGGAGCCTGGGGAACCCAGAGTGCGATGGAGCACATCGAGTGGCTTGATTATGAGCTGTTGCCAGGAAGTGGGTGGTGGTATCATTTATTATTCTATTGTCCTGGATTTTTATTGTTTATGAGTCACCCAGAGTCACTGAAAGTAAGTAGGCAGCCCTATGAATCTTGTAGGTAAATAAATAAATGCAACCAGTTACTCAGTTCCCAAATAGCTAGCTTGATCCCCTGGGCAAAGTCCAAGTTCTCTTCCACTCATGATGAGCTACTCCTCCCAGCAACTTCTGGTGTTATGGCAAACGCAGTGCAAATGCAACCACTAATTCAGTTGGCAGGGGGCTAGCTTGATCCACTGGACAAAGTCTCGGTTCTCTTTAACTCATGGTGAGCTACTCCTCCTAGCAACATCTGGTGCCATGCAAATAAATGCAAATACAACCAGTGACATAGAAGATCTGTTCTAATCTAGGCCTACCTCAATATTTCATTCTCCGAGCTTGTAGGTTGGTTTCCAAACGTTTCATTACCAGGCTAGGTAACATCTTCAGCTGCTTCTTCAGCTGCTTTTAGGGGATGTCTGTGTCAGGGCTTCAGGTATGGGTGTGTCAAGTGAGGGTCTTGTGACAGTCATCAGAAAGAGGCTTGTAATGGGTCTTGTGATGGGGAGTTTACCTCAGGTCAGGGTCACTGGAAGGTGAACTGCTGGGGGTAGGGGGACTGTAGCTTGCATGGGTGCTTGAGGTTTGGTCCGGTCTCCAGTTAGCTGTGCGATTGATTTGGATTCTGAGGGCTTCATAGACTGGTTGTAGGTCAATGTGTCTGGTGATGGAATTGCTTGTGGAGTGCCAGGCTTCGATGAACTCATGAGCATGGCGGGTGGTAGTGTGGCCGAGGATTTTAGTGTTGCTCCAATTGAACTGGTGTTGTTTGGTGTCGATGTGGTTAGCGATTAAGGGTTTGGGATTGTGGCATTTGACTGCTAGCCAGTATTCATGGATCCTGGTTTTTAATTAGAGTGATGTTTGCCTCACATAGAAGTGGTTGCAATCGTCACAATTGATTTTGGAGATTACATTGTTCCTTGCATCTTTGTGTGTTTTGTCTTTGGTTCTGGATAATTCCTGGCAGAGTGTGGCTGTGGGTTTGTGGGTTATTGTTATTCCTAGGAGTTGGAGAACTCTGGCTGTCATTTCTGACACCCCTTTTGTGTACGGTAGGGTTAGTTTTTGCGTGGTGATTCGGCTGTGTGGTGTGTGGTGATTTGGGTGCTGCATGTCGGAATATGAAGTTTTTCAGATGGCCATTCCAGAGAAAGACATCAAGCAAAGCCTCTGTGGCCTACCTGAGTCTGCTCTAGATCGCATGTGCCCTTAATTCCTGAAGCAGCTTCGAAGGATACTCTTCCATGGTCTCTGTAAACTGTGTGAAAGCACACCCTGTTCTTGCATGGCTTTTGGAGGCTCCGGAGGCTGTGTGAGAGCACACCCGATTTTCACGTGGTATTTGCAGCATCTGAATACCAGGTGAGAATGGGGTGTGGTTTCAGGAATAGTTGTTGTCGGGTGTTGGTGAACACTGATGTGTCACCCAAAATGTTGTGAGGCATGTGAGGGCCACACAACATGTACTTTCACCTTTGATACACATGTCATAGGTTTGGCATCAGTAGCTAAGGTGAGATTGGGGCCCACTACGTGTACGATCCAACTGTTTGAAGGAAGTGTTGTTTTGGGGGCACAGCGGGGTATTGTTGTTAGGCAGTGTTGTTTTATCTTTTCTCTTTTATAGATTTTGCTATACACTGCCCAGGGTTATTATATATAAAATGGGCAGCCATATTAGCCCCTTTAAATAAATAAATAAAATCGGACTTCACCAAGGGTTGTTTTGAATTTAGAGATTAAGGCTCTACTTTTGTTTCTGTTGCAAATCTCTTCTCGAGGCCCTGTTGCTTGTTAATCTTAATAAATTCCGTTATTGGCCCACAGCATATAAATTGGCGGGAGACTGCCGTCTTAAGGTTCAAATGGGGACCTATTTTAATTAATTAAAATTTGGGAAGCTCTGCCCTCTAAGAGGCATTGTAGACCTATTAAAGGCAAAAACTAAAATGGTACAAGAGAGAGAAAAAATGAATTGGGGATTATTCTTCACCTTGCCGTGGTATCTAAAAATAAGAAACAAGCTGAAAACTGCTTGCAAATACCCACTGAATGAAGCCATCTGTCCATATTCCTCAGTGGCCTGGCCAGGAGACAGGAAAATGATTATCTGGGGTGGGGAAAGAGATGGAAGGGTTATAAAATTCAGTTCTGTTTTCCTCCAGACATAGCTGGGGAAAGCAAATGATCATTATTCATGTCTGTATATAAGGCAGCAAAAAAAAAAAAGTAGATGAGGCAACCACATTTTCCCTAAATAACTGCTTGAACAAATAGTGCTTTGCCTTCCTTTCACACCTTCTAAGAGTTCATTTGAGCTGAGTTACTGAGCTCTTTGAGCCCCCAACACCCATTCCTGCAAAGGACTTTGTTTTAATACTGTCTCGCTTGTAGTGGTTGTGGTTTCTCCCAACAGGCCTGTTCTCCTCAGCGCTACAGCTTCGGTGGGAGCAAAATATTGATTTAATAGACTCACACTACCCTGTCAAACTCGAGTGAAGACTCTGTGTTTTCAAGGGTTGTCTGGATTTTCAGTTTAAAAAATCCATAATCCATACATCAAAAGGAGCTTTGCAAACCCGAAAGCCTGCATATATTTGTAACCGTCCTCAGATCAATAAAGCTATTGCTCCAGTATAGATTTTGTATGTTTATATTTCCTTTTAACAAAAGCATTCCAGGGCCATTTGTAATACTCAGGGCTCATATCCGCCTAAAATGAAGAAGTCTTCACCTTCCATTGCAGACACAGACGCTGACTGGACAAACAACGGAATCCTCCTTTACCGCTGGCCAGTTAGATACCTTCCATTATGCCTGAGGTCAGCAACTTAGCTTCTGACATGCCATATGGATGACTAGCGCACACAGCTCTATTATACTGACTTTGCCTCTGTTCTGTCCCTCACCGTCTCAGCATTCTCCATATGGTACAACAGTCCTGAGAAAAATTACATGCATGCTGTATAGGACCTTCTCTTTTGTAATGTCCTTTCTTTGGAATGCTGAATATTCAGAGAGGGCTCTTCTGCCTTCCACAAGTTTATTGAAGTGTCAATCTTGTCAGTATTGTTTGCTTGCTTTCTCCTCCCCTCCCCACCACCCTTTTTTTCTTTAGGCATTCAAATGGTGAAAGGACTCCATGCCACGGTGAATCCTATCCTTTTGCTGACCTGGAGAGCATTATTGGCCTGCTCTGGTTTCCTTTTATGAAAATGGCTTCAATTACTGCAGCCGGAGTGCACGGACAGAGTAATAGGAAACTCCGACTGACCACCTGTATTCAGCTCCTTGGCCATCTTGGCTTCTTTTGCTGAGCAAAGGGAAATGACTGGGTGAGACCAGGAAGACATCATGACTCATAATGACAGCCTAAGGCAGTTGTGAAACATTGCAGGGGACAGGAAATCAGTGGACCTAGAAAATTAAGACAATTGTCATTCAGTCGTAATTGCCAGAAGTGAACATGTTATCTTTTATGTACATAAGCATTGCAGATGCTACTAAGCTCACCGTTTTATAGCTCTTACTACTTACTGCTTTACTGCTTATTGGTTTCACTGAATGTTGCTGGTGTTTCAGCGCTGCCCTCCTTTATTCTTTTGGTCTTTTTAAGGGCAAGGAGTTCTGAGAATAAAGCAATAAGCAGCTGTTTCCTTTACATAATGCTTGTGAGATGTTAATGGAGTATTAATAACTAAATGAATTCTTCGCTTAATTACAGTGTTGTAGATTATCTTATGTGCTGTTGAAGGTCAGAGATACACTCAGACTTTCTAAAAGCTTTTGAGCAAGTTGTTGAGAAGCTATTATATGTTCTGCTACTTTTGAAAAAAAGTATAGGGTTGGAAAGTGGGTCTCTGTTCCAGACCTGATGAAAAAATATTTCAACTGGAAAAGTACACATAATCTTTTGCAAATAAATTGCTAGAACCTTTGTCTTTCAAGTCTCAGCAGGTAGTAACACCTTGCCAGGGCTAAGAAGCTAAGTAGAGTTCGACTTGGTTAGTACCTGGATGGGAGACTATCATAAAATCTATAAAATATAGGTTAAACTGGGAAGTTGAAAAATATGTGAGAGGATAATGATAAATTACTGACATACTGAGAAAACACATAAAGGAGACTTCCCCAGAATACTGTAGCTGGAGGAACAGAAAGATTGGAGTTTAGCAGGATACTTTGGAATTTTTTTATTTTTTTTATTTTTTTTTGCACCCTGCCCCCCCCCCGCCACTTGATTGAATTAGCATGTATTATTATCCTCTATCAATAGTTTGTGAATTATCTTGTAATAATACCATCAAAATGTCAAAATAGAGATATCACAAGAATCCCAAGGAGCAGCTGATGTACTATATTAAATTCTGCAGCACTCATTCTTGGAATTTCCCTAAAGCCTAAGCGATGGCATATTTAAGACTTTATGTTCTGGAAATAAATGCTGGTAGAGGGCAGTATTTAGTATTTTTGCTAAATTTATTGAGCTTAGTCTGTTTCCAGTCATAAATGCATTGTTAGCTATCCATAGTTTACGAAATTCAGCATGTGAAAATGAAGGAAGGATTGCCAAAGCAATGGATGTCCAATGCTTGAATGCTCAACATTATTTTTTAAAAAATAATTTTATTGAATATACAGTTAAAAAAAACCACAGTGGACATGATACAACTTCCCTGGTTTAAACAATACTATTAGTATTACCTTGTGAAAAGAAAAAGGGAAACGTTTCTTTACATTATAACAAAATATACATATAGAATCTGTGAAGTCTCTAGTAAGCATTCTTTCGATCATGTACATTGTAGTCAAATAACTTTCAATTCTATCTTATAGAGAGTACTGGTGTAAAGATTTCTAAACTGTCAACTGCTGCCGGCATCAAGTTCCCTTCGTCCAGTGCGCTCCCACAGGGAGGGTCTTCTCAGGGTGCCACCGGTAAGAGATTGCCGGCGGACGACACCCAGGGATAGGGCCTTCTCAGTGGGGGCGCCTGCCCTTTGGAACCAGCTGCCAGTGGAGCTGAGGACTGCCCCCGACCTCCGTTCATTCCGCCGGGACCTGAAGACCTGGCTCTTCGAGCTCTCTGGCCCAAGCTGAGAATTTTAATTTTAATTTTAACTGGGGTTTTATTTATGCAGGGACAAATATATTTTTTTTTTAAATTTGTTTTTAACTTTTGTATCTTGGTTTTTTTTAATTACCCTGTAAACCGCCCTGAGTCCTTCGGGAAAGGGCGGTATATAAATGTAATAAAATAAATAAATAAATAAACTTATCAATCAACATTCGTCCCAGCATTCCTCCTTGACTCTAGCCATTTATACACTTCATTCCAAATTTCGTAATAGCCTGTTTCAGTTTTATTTTTAAGCTCTAATGTTAACCTATCCATTTCAGCACAGGATAGGATTTTATTTATTACTTCTTCTTCAGTAGGGGTTTCTTTTCACTTCCATTTCTGAGCATAGGCTAGTCTTGCTGCAGTTAGAATGTGCAGTGCTAAATATAAAGATCCTTTACTGAATTTATCCTTGGTATAATGCTCAACATTATTGTTCACTTAACATTTTGCCCCTCTAAAGCAGAATCGAGGATGGGCTGGTTTAGGATTTTTTGACAGGGGTGTGTGTGTGTGTGTGTGTGTGTGTGTGTGTGTGTGTGGCATGTACTCCCATCTCCTGATCTTTTGATATCAATTCCTACTGATAAAACTCCTGCTGTGCAATAGTATCTATGACTAGAGACTGAAGCCACAAAAAGAGACAATCACAGATAAATTGAGCCAATTCCAGAAGTTCAAGGAAAGCAACCTATAAGCCTAGGGCTGCAGATGGCCCCAACCCCTTCCTTGATATTCCCCCATTGGCAGTTTTCTATCATGCTGAACTACACTGTGCTGCCAGTCCTTAAATAATTCTAAAAGTGTTTGTGTGTTGGAATCATTGGTATGTCTACTGCAGCTTTGGTGCCCTTGAAATGTAACAGTTCCTGACTGGTTCCTGTGCAAAGAAAGAAAAGCCTTCATCAAGATACTGGGGGTGAGGTTGGTAAGGAGAGAGAAGAGGCAGAAAAAGAGGGATGGGCTTTGTGGTAAAAGAGAAAATATATAAGCTCAATGGACTGTCCAGAGGACAGTAAAATGGACTGCAAAAATCTCTCTAGAATGGTTCAATAAACAGATCTAAACAGTCCAGCTTTATTTCCAACACAACTATCAGGATTACCCCAGCTGCTGAGTGACTACAGTTCCACATTTTTGCTGAAATTGGAAAGAATTGAAAATCAGAAGTGAGTCATCTGCAAATCTCCACTGCCTTTTTTTTTAATTCCATTTATATCCCGCCCTTCTCCGAAGACTCAGGGCGGCTTACAAGCTTAGCAGTAGCCATCATTCTATGTATATGCCTGCTTATTAGGGCTTTCGCCCCCCCAAGCGGCATTATTACAAAATCAGCTTATTGCCCCCAACAATCTGGGTCCTTTTGCACTTCTATTAAGAATCTGGCTGATTGATGATGATGATGAAGGTGGTGGTGGTGGTGGTGGCGGCGGCGGCAGCCATGTTGATCTGGCAAGAGAAAAAAGTGAGATATTGGGGGTTACCATTGTCAAGCAAGGTGATTTTTAAAGGAAAGCTGTATGATGAGCAGGAAGGGATCAAGTAATGTTCTGCTTTGCCCTATTGTAGGCTGTGATGACAACGTCTTCCTGAAAAAGGGAGAATGGTTACAAATATCAAGCAACACTTGGGAGAAGAGGCAACAAAAAACAGCCTATCAATACTTTTGTTTTTCAGAAAAGTATTGTATTATTCAGTGATGGATAGCATAATAAATGAACATGCATCATCTAAACTAGGCAAAGAGTGAAGCAATGCCAGCCCATCTGAAAGGTGAATGTTTGTGTTAACTGAGGAAGTGCATGTACCTACGTATAAATATGGCTGTGCATGTGTACTAACAATAATAACACCATCCTTCCTGCAACCTTACCCTCAATCTAAAAGACAGGGGGGAAATAAATCCTGCTGAGTTGTCATGTTTTAAAAATACTTTAATACTTCAGTCTTCATATTCATTCAGGTGGATTCAGTGCCTAAATCCACAGTGCCAATCAATGCTGGTATTACATGTGGTCCCTTGCTCTAATGTCCCATCTGGGCCGAAAATCTTTCATCACTCTGTCTCTCCATCTCGTCAGGATCAATCTTGTGAGTTTATACAACCACCAGAATGTCAATTTTGGGGCTTTTTTGTTGCCAGCCACGAGTACAACATGCCAAGCCTACTTGTATTTCCATTTTACTGCTTCTTTGATGATGTCTTTAAAGTTGGTCTTTGGATTCAATCTCTGCACAGGTTAAGCAACTCTCAATTCTCCATTGCACACTGTGTAACTTAAAAGTTTCTTGACTTCTGATTTTTGTAGATTTTATACTTCATAATGAAACAACAGATATAAAAAATGCAGAATTCTATGTTAAGGAATACAGAGTATCAAAAATAAATATACAAACCCCTAGACAGAGAGGATAAAAATGGCCACATCAACAATGGAACCATCTAAGCAAATCTCCGGTTCCCTAGGAGCCCCAAGCATGATACTATAAACAGATCCTGAGGGATTTCCAAAATGACAAAAGGGATGGAGTAGCAGTTACTTTTTGTGAGTTCTGCTATAGAAGCAGTTGAGATAGCAATCAGTTCAATTTTCTGCATGGATGGGCTCATACTATGGAATTCAACTAGAGTTGAAGCAAGTTCTTACTATACTCCAGTTTAGGAGGACCTCAATGTATGTTTATTTTCCCTGACCTTTTAATTCCATTGTTAACTTATACTTCTTATATCTATTATTTCTTGATGTATATGCAAGCATACAAGATCAGACACAACCACACATCTGCACAGAAACAGGTATATATATACAGTATATCTATATACATTATACACCCACTCCAAAAGCAAGCCAAATATTTTAAATTAGACCTATATTAATTTTATGACAGATTTTCTAGAAAATCCTCATCATGTTCTTCAACCTTTAAAATATCTATTTTAAGAAGATGTAAACAGATCATGCTGTACCAAACTTGCCAGTTATATTCACAGAATCATCTTTTACCTCTATGAAAGAAGGGCTGTTCCATAATTAGGAAAATTCTGAAATAAAATCAGTTAAATTAAACATTTTTTAAGAAACTGATTCACCTGGATATTCTAGGACAGGGGGTCTTCAAACCTGGCCATTTTATGACTTTGGGAGTTGAAGTCCACAAGTCATAAAAGGGCCAAGTTTGAAGACCCCTGTTCTAGGAAGATTAGAAATTGTAAGAAAAGAGCACCAAGACACGGCAAGCATAAGGTAACATTTTAAAGGGAGACAGGATGAAACAGAAAATGCCGTGGCCATCTGTTACTTTTATAAGGTCAGTCAGAACCATTCCACTCTTCCTTCATTCCTTATTTAAATGTTTAGAGAAATTCTTACTGGTTGTTTTCATTCTCCTTTTCATTTTGCTTCCACCCTACAAGATTCCCCCTCCCACCAGCAAAGCCTTGGTGGAGCAGTGGGCTAATGCCTCCTTAAGTAACACCAGCTGCCTGCAATTAGTGCAGGTTCGCGTCCCACCAGGCTCAAGGTTGACTCAGCCTTCCATCCTTCCGAGGTAGGTAAAATGAGGACCCAGATTGTTGGGGGCAATAAGCTGACTTTGTAATAAGGGGGGGGGGCGAAAGCCCTAATAAGCAGGCATATACATAGAATGAAGGCTATTGCTAAGCACATTGGTTTGTGCTTAAATTGTAAGCCGCCCTGAGTCTTCGGAGAAGGGCGGGATATAAATGGGATTAAAATAAATAAATAAATTAAAATAAATTAAAATAAATAAAAGAGAAGGGAGCAACAGACTGCAAGCCTTAGCTACAAATGTATTTAGTGTAGGTAGATTCTAATTTCAAAACATATCTTGGGAATCAGCCTCAGATCTTTCTCTAGTGCCAGGTAATGACGACACCCATCCATCCATGAGTTGGCCAAAAAGGATGACATGAAATTTACTGTCCCAGGCCAATCTTTATCATGGCCCCATTGACTTTTGAAGTTCTTCACTAGATTTGAAGTTGACATTCTCCTCCTCTCTTCTCCAGTGTAACCATGAGGCTTTTATCTCCAACTTTATTATTCCTTCCTCTTGTTTCATACAAATCAGGGAAACATTGAAATTCTATATGGATTGAGACTAGCTATTAAGGAAATCAACTGTTCCAGATAAATTTTGCTCACCTGGATTGGACAGTTAGCGCCTGCTATAAGGTCCCTACCGATAGGAATTTTAATAAGAGAGAGTGTTGGCAGGTGTTCTTTATAAGGAATCTCCTTTTTAAGTGAAGTCCTCCTATTGGAATAGTTTACTCCCAAAGCAAGGATAGTCGCCACTACTTGTCCTTCTAAAAACTGTAACGATCTGGTTACCTTTGGGGGTCCTTTGAGGATTGCATCAACACTGGAATTAACTTTATTGTACTGTTATGTTTGTTTTACATTGCATAATTTTATTATATTGTATTTTGTGTTTTATTTTGCATAATGCTTGTAGACTACCTACATTCCATTTGGATTGAATATAGAATTGTAATTATTTATTGTTACACTGTCATATCACACTATATTTTATTCCTTGTCATATTTTTTTTACTTTTTTATTAAAGCGCTTTTTGTGTTTCTTCTCTTTGGCAATGCATGCATCTCCATCACTATTATCTTAGTGTGTTGCTCTTTTCCTTTTTCTTGTCATTAATTTAAAAAAACAATAAAAATGAATTTTAAAAATTTTAACCTTGTATTCCACAAGTATTCAAAGATGTCAGTGTGATGTAAATCCTTGAAAAAGATACATCAGTAGATATACAGTATCTACATCCTGACTGTTACAGACTTATCATCTGCAAAAAACTGTGGTCTCAGTTAAGCTCTGCTAATTCCATTTTGAAGAGAGACGCCAAAGTGCTTGGACAATATCTTTTGCCAATTCTTAGAGCCATAGCTGAGATTTGTGTACCGCAAACATTTATAAAGATTGCAGATTGTTTGTGCTACATTCAACTTTCCTTGTTAAGAATTAGTCAGTGTTCTCAAACTTTATTTTCTCATCATTTTCCTGAATCTCACATCGGACATTTTTGAATTATTGATCCCTCTCGCATCCCTGACTACAGCTGTCGCTTAGTTGTGTTCCAAATGCTTCCTGGCTAAAACACAACTGGTGTCCCATGCACTACATATGATCCAGTTCTTTGCACCACTCCCAGCACCACATATTGGAAATAACACTGAGAGGGCCCTTTTCTTGCGCCAGCTTTAACACTGCTTTGTTTATTCACTCTTAGGCCTCATGATTTCTGTTTGTGCTTTTGGCCTGAAATCTGCTGATGCCTCTAAAAGTAACTTAAAAAGAAAAGAGAAAGAGAAATCAGTGTGTTTGCCAACTTTGTGTGCTCCATCACAAGTCAGACATCATCAGATCATTCCAGGGTTCTTAATTAACTGCTCCAAAATTATGTCAAAGGAGAAGTTAAATGTTTTGATCTTTGAGTATATTATATTTTATTTTAATTTTTGCATCCTTGTTAACATATAGTATTTATATTCTCCTTAAAAGTAGTATGACTTATGAATTATTGCTCTTCTGCCTTACAAGAAAGCCAAGCTAGGTTAACAACAAAATCCTACAAACACATGACATGGTTCATTTGGATCTAATGGGTTACCTCATCGCTGAGACTCAGGGTGGATGCCAAAGGCCACGATCCATCTGGGAATTCTGCACAAGCCCCATTAAAAATGGAAAGGATGAAGATTTGTTATTATTTAGCTATTTTTAAGGAGAGTTAAAGTGCAATAGGACTCAAAGTGTTATTATAGTTAGTTTGCATATTATAGTTTAAGATTGTTATGGTCAATACCCTGTATTTCCTCTGGGAAGTCGGGGAAGGGGGAGGGAGAGGGAGGGGGAATTGGGTGGGGGTAGGGGATGTGTTTTTATGTTTAAAATGTATCTGTAAAACTCTTTAATAAAAAAAATGGAAAGGATGAGAAACAGAAGTTGCTTGTAATGGTAGATTTTGCACAAAGACATTTTAAAAACCTTGTCAGAGGAGCCTTCCCAACACAAGGGCTATACTAACCAAAAAGCAGTCAAGAGCTGAAGAAGCTGAAGAGGCTTCTTGGATGAGAAGCGAAACGTCTTCAAAGAAAAACATGAAAGCCCAGTTGCCTGTTGGAAAAGCACCTTTGGGACAACCATGACCTGGATGACTCAGAATAGACATACAGAAAGCTGCAAAGTCTCTGGGTATTTTTTAAGACGCTGAGGCTGGAATGGGGCTTGAGAAATTGAGCCAATTCATTATTGGCCCAGGTCCTGCTCCAGAGGAAATGTTGCAAAGAGTATTTTGTAGCATTGTCTCTGGAGCTGCGGAGCGGGCGGGTTTCCATCAGCAAAAGTTCCCTCCCCATTCACCTACCAGTTCCCAGGATTCTCCAAACCCTGTCCTCGCTCTTTGCCACTCGTTCGCACCTTCCCCATTTGTAGCATTGGGGGCTTTTAGCCTTTTCCCCTTACCGTGAAAAGCAATTACCATGAAGGCAGAATGAGAGGAAAGGCAGGGCACTAGCTGGCTGCCACTTTCTGCCCCTTCCTCACTGGGCAACAGGAAGGTGTACCAGTCTGCCGTAGGAGAGAGCAGCATGCATCAGTGGGAAGAGTCATGTAGTTGTGCAACGGGAAATTGGGCAAGGTTAATGGAAAATGAAAGGCTGTTGTAATAGTTCAAAAATTCTTTGAATCTGTTTTTTCACAAAGCAAGGTGTGTCGGGGGGGAGGGGGGTATCAAGAACCATTCCCACCTTCAAGGCTAAGCCACGGCAATTCCTATCCCTAGTGCTGTAATTAAATCAGGATTGCCTCTACTCTGAACCGGGTTTTAAGCCTTGGTAGATAACTTGACCACTGCAAGTTTTGCTTTTTGTTCCTTATTCCTTGCTTATACTGTGTTACCATTTTTAGTGTACATAGCTCTGATCTGGGTGGAGGCTGAATAATACATTTTTTGAAATCACTACACAAATGTAGCTTTTGGGGGGACAATCCCATGTTTCCTTGGGCAGCTTCCCAGGTGCCAAGCAACTACCATGAGTAATCCAAAGGATGCTATGATGGGTGATATCAAAGGTCAAGGACAGGTCAAGGAGAACCAAGAGGGATAAATTAGTCATCTACAACAGAAAACCATGCTAGCTTGGTCCATGCCTTGGCTGATTCAAGGAAAGGTGGCAGTCATGGCTAAGAGAGCCTTTGCACAACTTCATGTTGTGTGCCAGTTGCAGCCTTTCCTGGACCAGGATACCCTGTGCTCAGTCGTTCAGTCCCTAGTCATCTCACGACTGGACTACTGTAATGTGCTCTACATCAGAGGTCCCCAACCTTTTGGGCACCAAGGCCCAGGTCCAAGGAGAGAGGTTTTGCCACGGACCGGAGGGTGCGTGGTTTTGTATGCTGCCTGCATCCCGCAGATGGGGTTTTGCTTGTTTGTGCGGACCTGTTGCTGGCATGCCGCAGCCCGATACTGGTCCATGGACTGGGGGTTGGTGATCCCTGCTTTACATGGGGCTATCCTTGAAGAGCGTTTGGAAGCTGCAACTGTTACAGACTGAAGCAGCACAGGTAGTTTTGGGAGCCCCAAGAATGGCCCGTCACACTACTGCTCTTTGAGCTACGCTGATTACCAGTCTGCTTCCGGGTGCAATTCAAGGTGTTGGTGATCCCCTTTAAAGCCCTTCATGGCATGGGTCCAGGTTACTTGAGGGACCATCTCGCCCCACTGGGATTGGTCTGTCCCACTGGTGCCGGCAGGGGAGGCCTGCTGCGGGTCCTGTCAGCCCAATTAGTTTGGCTGGCGGGGTCCAGGAGGGCCTTCTCTGCTGTTGCTCCTGCCCTCTGAAACATCTTGCCCCCTGATGTGAGGTTGGCCGCAACCCCACTTATCTTTTCATAAGGGCTTAAAAGCGTGGCTGTGCCAGTCAACTTGGGGACCCAGTGGGGGAATGGCAAAATGGAGATGGTTGATTGAATACCAACAGGTAGAAGAAGTTTAAGCATCCCTGCAATCATAAGTGTAGGTGGACGGCCAAGCTCTTGAATTTTGATCACATGACCTTCAGGCACTGCAAAAATTATAATTTCAGGCATGGGTCATAAATCGTCCAGTGCCATTATTACTTTGAACAATTGCTGAACAAATGGCCGAGGACTAGCTGTGATCCATTTCCTCAAAGGCCTTCTGCAGTGGAACCACGCTACTCACTCCAGGCAAGGGTGTCACACAAGGCCAGGAAATTGTGCCAGACCCTGCCACCAAGACAGCTATTCAATTGATAATTGGGAATCAATCAGAAGGTCCAGCATCCTATGCATTCTTACGTGGGAGTAAAAGCTGTTGAAGTAAATTAATGAAACTTACTACAGAGAAAGCTTGCATGCCTTTGTTGTGTTATCTGCTTTTTCCTTTCCACAATCAAAAAGAAAAAAAAATGCTTGGTGCCTCCTTTTATAAGCAATTATTTTATTTTAATCCCATTTATATCCCACCCTTCTCCGAAGACTCAGGGCAGCTTACAATCTAAAGCACAAATCAAATGTGCTTAGCAATAGCCTTCATTCTATGTATATGCCTGCTTATTAGGGCTTTCGGGGGGGCCCAAGCGGCATTATTATTGCCCCCAACAATCTGGGTCCTCATTTTACCTACCTCGGAAGGATGGAAGGCTGAGTCAACCTTGAGCCTGGTGGGATGCGAACCTGCAATAATTGCAGGCAGCTGGTGTTACTTAAGGAGGCATTAGCCCACTGCTCCACCAAGGCTCTTAAATCAATAGTTATTCATTCATCTTACTAATTCCCACGGTTTGCCTTGGATTTGCCTAAGTAGAGTGTGGCTTCTATTTATATGCACACTCAGATACCAATAAGAAGATGCCTGTATCTGTTGAAGGGGAAAAAATTATCAAAGTTTGAATTCAATGGGAATTGCAACTCTAACAGAAAAGGCTAGGCAATATTCCAGATTTTTTTTTGAAAGTGTTTGTGATCTTAAAATTCCAGGTCATGTTTCTTTTGGATAAAACTAGTACTATAAATCATCATCATCCTCATCTATTAGAAATGTGTATTACAACTTTGTAAGCTGTGTAGAGTTGAAACACTGAAAGCATGACCTACAAATAAATGCTAGGATTTTAATCATGAATAAATGCCTAATTTTTAACTGTAAATAATGATTACATCAAGAACTGGAACACTCCATTCATAGAAGAACTGAAGCATGGGGATAGTTTCTGCACAACTCAGACCCTAAGAGCTAAACCATGCACAGACCTGACCACAGATTCTGAATAATGTATGCAACATTTTATAATAATATTCTAGTGAATTAAACTATCAGAGTCCTGGGAGAATAAAAAAAGAACATTAGATCAAGAGGCAAATGACAGGCCATGCCTTTACAATGTATGTTTAAATATTAAACATCCCCAGTTACGTAAGTGCAAATACTTCCTTCTCCTCTCCATAAATTACCATCATACACAGGTCAAACACAACTCCGGGAATAGCAAAAAAGTGTATTATTGTAGATGGTATAATTGCACCATTTTTCCTCTTCCAGAAAAGCAGGAGACTTGACTGGGTGCACTGATTCCATTGCCAGTGTGAGCTGCAGGCTGGATACAGGATACCTAGTGAAATATTATCATTGCTTGCCAACAAAAAATGTAATTGTCCCTAAATCATATATTCTTTGTTGTCCTGGACAGAAGGAGCACAAATGGGCACTTGCTTTCCAAGGCAAGGTCTATGCAGAGTTCATCCAAGACAGATGTCTTCTGCAGCTATGGTTCTAACAACCATAATTGGCAGCTTCCACCCAAAGGAGACTATGATTATCCACAGTTACAAACCCCGTGGGAGCAATTATTGGGGGGTGGGGTGGGTGGATGGGTGGCCTTTAAAAGAAAGCAGGGAGAGGGGTTTGGGTGGGAGAGGGGGAGGAGAGGGCAAAGTCAATTTTGCTGCATTCCATTTTTCATCAGGAAATAGAGATGGGGTAAGGACTGTATAATAAGCAGCTACTGAGCGAGGTGTGCAAGAGTTCTAGAAATGAAAATGAAGACACCGAAGAAGCAGGTAATGACAATGAGGAGGAGGAAATCAGTTCTCACACACAATTAAGTAGGACATAACAACCGAACACAGAATTTCATACAAATACACACGGAATCAGAGGGGAGGGAGGAAATGAATAAAATAGGTTATATCTATATCTATATATTATATCTATATCTATCTATATCTCATCCGTGTGTGTGTGTGTGTGTGTGTGTGTGTGTGTTTTGGGCACCTCGTTGGCCCAAATATGGGCGAAATCTTTTGCCTGTATCAGCCCAAAGTAGAGCCATCCACAAGCAGCAAGTCACAACTGCGACAATTGTTTGTATTAAATAAATTTGGATTGCTGACAAAGAATTAAAGGGAGACTGATATAGCTATTTCAAGCTTCTTTGCTTGAAATAGCTATATCAGTCTCCCTTTTATTCTTTGTCAGCAATCCAAATTTATTTAATACAAACAATTGTATTAAATACAAACAAAAAGCTGTTTTATATTCATCCCAGTTTGAGAATTCTATTATATGTGTATGTGTGTGTGTGGGTATATTCTCTGAATGCAGTTGGTCATTTTTAGAAAGTTCTTTTAAATAATCTTTCTTTAAAAAATGAAAATAAGCCAAATGCACTCAGAGGGTTATGCTTACTGATTGTCTGTGAGAATGATAGTAAATAGGGGCTATAGTGATGCATTGAATGGCAATCTGTCTATGCTACATCAGCATGAACTCTGCTGTTCCTACTGTCAATCTCTATCTTGCTTCTATTACCACTATTCCCAGTCACTGCAGCTTCCTTCCAAAACAACGGCCAGCCAGGTCCAAAATATTTTATTGATTCCGTGTCTCTTTCTGGATAGTTTTGAAATAAAAGATGTTGTGTGGGGGTTTTTTTTCAGAACCTGATTTTGCTTTGGAAGAGTAGGGAAGTGATTTGGTGTTGGAAAAACCTTACCTTTGATCCATTGCTATGGATAATACCTCACTCTCTGATTGCCCTACAGCTTGCTGGCACAACATACACCACAGAGACCAGCAGGGAGACAGGATCTATTCTAGTCTACATATCAACCTGCCTTGGACCCAGTGGGATTCCAAAATGAGCTTGCGGTTTTCTTTTGGGATCATGGAGGGGAGGGGAAAACAGTTCAATCAAGGTCTTAATCACAGGATCCGATCTGAGTCGGTCACCAGGACCAAGCTTTTGGATTCATGCTGGAACCCAGCCTCCAAAACGTCATTTTGGAGGGAGAGAAGTTTCCGAGGATGGGTTCCAGCACGAGTCTGAAAGCTTGGAAGACTAAACCTCTGGTCCCGGTGACCGTCCCAGATTGGATCTTGCAGCATTATCCTGGGACACGTATATTTATCTTCATTTGTTTTAATCACCGCCCGAAATGGGCAGGGATCTTGGACTACATCCCCCCTATGCCGCTTCTTGCTGCCTGTTGGTCCCAGGGGATACATTGGTTTGCTGAGTAGCTCTGGGAAAGTGTATATTTTAATTTTTTTGGATTTGCAGTTGTTTCAAAGTTTATTTAAATATTGTTCTCTGACCAGAGTGGCTTATTGAGATAGGCGGCTATACAAACTGATTAAATAAATAAATGCCAGAAGGGATGCCTGGAGTACAGCTGGAGGAAAAGGAAGAGCTGATCTTATCAAGCTGGAGCAACAGGTCATACTCTGGATTACTTCTTGGAAAAAAAAGGCAGTAAAAGTCAGTATTTCTTCATCCTTATATGGTTTCCACCAATAGACATCTGATGACTCTGTTATAAGGTGACCCAGACTACAGGGCCATTGTGAAGGATATTCTGATTATTATCAGATAGATTTGAGGGGCTTGGGGTCTTATGGGATGAGTCTCGGATGAGTCTTAGTCGGTGGCTCCTGATGGACAGGATCTTTCTGTGAGTTCATTCAGGAATTGTGTTCTCTACAGAGCGTGTACCAAGAATTCCTTAATCAGATTTATGTAACAAGGGAAGCTTTTGGACCGACTTTATTTTATTTTATTTTTTAAAAAAAAGATAAGCAGAGTCAGATCCGGTTCCTTTTTGAATGAGAGTCCACCAGAAAATCCCAGAACTGCCGGCCAGTGTAGGTACTTCTCTCCTCTCCTCTCTTGTAAGAAAGCAAATTGTTTCCTTATTTTTGCCAAAATATCTATGAAGCCATCAGAAAGCAAAGTACTTGAGGGACTCTACCTTTATATTATTAGAAAATTAATACTCAGATATATTTTAAAGTCCGCTGTAAGTTATAGAAAGTCCTCGTTTAATGACTGCTTTGTACAGTGACTGTTTACGGTTATGACAGGGATGAAAAAGTAACTTTGCAATCAGTCCTCACACTTACAAACTTTTCATGCCTGTAAAAAAAAGGAAAGCTGAAGTAAGATTGTAAGCACTGTTGCTCTTTTATTTAGCATATGCTCTGCCTAATGACTAAGGTGAATTGTGATCATTCAATGAGAACTACTGTACGTGGAATCTGTCAGTTAATTCTCCCTGTTCACTGTCCATCTCTCTTCTAAGTCAACACACGTAAAAAAAACTGTTTTAAATTGGAGGCATGAACCTCACTTTCTTACATGTACCACCAACATGCAAAGAAGGAATACTTACCCATGCCTGGCATGGTGGTGATAATGCTAGTTTAAGTACAGAATCTCACTTCAAAATATCTACTGCAATCATGGAAATAAGCTTTCTCCAACCTGTTGCTCTATATAATATTCTGCCAATATGGCTATTGGTCATATTATGTACTGTACGAGAAAGAAAAATATATTGGACAGGTGGATGCGATATACCAAGGGTTCCCAACTCTCGGACTGCAGCCCACTACCGGTCCATGGCCTATTTGCAACCAGGCTGTGTAAGCAAGGGGCTGGCATGCATGCACACACATTCGCAGCTGTACTTGAGCAAGTCGAGCTGCGTGAGCATGCCCCGGGTGTGTGTGCACAGTCAAGCACACCAGCTGGCTGCTCGCGCCACCCAATTCCCCTTCCCACCCCCACCAGGCCGCCAAGCCGCGAGGGTTAGGAACCACTGCTATATACAACTATGAAAAAAAATTAAATGTGTAGTGCTGCAGAGATGATACTATATTTACAATTTGATTATTTAAATTGCAATTTCCCATTTTGCCTTGATTTTAATAATTATGGCTAAAATAGAGAGCACCCACAGAACATCTTTCCATTGCTTTGTGGGTAGCTTGAACAAGGAGCAGTAAATAATATTCACTCCAGGTAAGATGAATTCTCTGTGACTAGGTGGTCCATCTGCCTAGATAAATGGCACTCAACCTGCTATAAATGGGATTGCACTTCCAAACCAAGCAGATTTGCAACGTGGAGAATGCTCATCAATCGAATTCCGTCACTAGAGGGGCAAGTAATCTCAGCAGCAGTTGACTTGTTATCAGATCCAGCAGCTATGACTCTATCTGGATTGAAAAAACAATGGTTATCAACAATTTAGATAGTGGTTTTTTGGTCTTTTTTCCCAAATTTTTAAATTAATTTTCTATGATTACATTTAATTAGTGCTTAATAAACATCGTGTTGTCTGGGTTAATTTGTTTGCTTAATAAGACAAGTTACAGTCTTAGTGTCTACCCCATTTTTTCAACCGTTGATAAAATAAATTCCATGTTTGAAAATATTCTGTATCTTCTTTCTCTTTGATCCTCAATGTAAGTCTGTCCATTTCAGCACAGTCCAATATCTTCTTGAATATCTCTTCGTCTAGTGGTGTTTCTGCATTCTTCCAGTGCTGAGCAAATACAATCCTTGCTGCTGTTTGTACATGCAATGTTAAAGATACACTTCGCTTATCAGATTTTTCTGGTATTATACCTAGTAAGAAAAGTTCAGGTTTAAAATCTACAAGTTTTCCTAATGTCTTTTCTAACCAAATGTGTATTTTTGTCCAAAATGTTTTTGCTTTAACACAGGTCCACCACAAATGATAATATGTGCCAGATTTTTTGTTACATTTCCAACATTTACTAGACATATTTTTACGCATTTTTGCTAATCTAGCAGGTGGTAAGTGCCATCTATAAGACATCTTATATGAGTTTTCTTTATAAGAAGCTGCCATTGTCAATTTATAATTTCGTTCCCAAAGATTTTGCCATTTGTCTAATTCTATATTATATCCAAAGTTTTTTGATCATTGTATCTTTCACTTGTTCATCCTCCATTTTCAAATTTAATAGAAAGTTATATAGTATCTTGATCAGTTTTTTACCAGTGGTCAACAATATCTGATCAAATATTGTCTGTTCTTTATAAAAGCCATATATTTTTGCATCTTTATCATATCTCAATTACATTTGCAATTGAGGCCACTATGATAATTCAACGCCCTGGTCTAAAAGCTCTTAACCCTAAGGTCCCAAGGAAAGGGCCTTTTTCTTACCTTTGATCCAAAGTAGATTGTGAGTGCTCGGAGAGAGTGGGCTGGTTACCTGTGGCCCAAAGCCAGGAAGCGGTCAGAAATCCTAGCTGGACAGCAGGTCTCTTCCAGCAACTGTCTCTTCCTGGCCAACGCACCAAAAGCTGTCGTGGAACAAAACCCAATGGAAAAGACAAGAGACAGCAACACAAACCAATAATTCTTACTTTAAGATTCAGAGGTGTATTTTTCTAATAATTCGGAACATAGGAAGCATAATAACACATCATACATTAATAACCCATTGCAATGAGGACCAAATGGTTATAGCAAATTCCAATAGGACAGCTATAGGCCAAGGGCAAATCAATCAGGTCCAGTCCCAACCTTTTATAACCTTTCTTGTTCTAAGACTGTAGTCAGACAATCCGCTGACTTTTGCTGACCTCTTACTGACCCCCTGCTGACCTAATTTCCACATATACTTTCTGCTGAACATAACTTTCCACATATACCCGTGTACATTGGAACCCGCATCCAGCAGCTACTTTTGGTTCCCTATTTCTCCCTCGGTTATAATACTCATGTTCCAAATATACATAACCTATTTACTTTGCAATTTCATATTGCACAAAGCTCAGCAGATTACAAATAGTACATTTGTGTTGTGAAATAATATAAGGTTCAAGTCAAAGCTTTGTTTTAAATCACTACTGTGGGGCCTATCTCAGCTTTGCTCCAGCCTCATCTTGTTAAGCAAATGACTGCAGTTGTTAAGTGAATCATGTGGTCATTAAGCAAATCCAGCTTTCTCAATTGACTTTGCTTGTCAGAAGCTGGCTGGGAAGGTTTCAAATGGTGATTGCATGATGGCTGCGATTGTTGTAAATACATACTGATTGCCAAGCAACTAAATTTTCATTACATGCCGGTGGGGATGCTGCAATAGTCATAAGTGTGAGGACCGGTCATAAGTCACTTTTTTCAGTGTCGTCGTAACTTTGAATGTCCGTTAAATAAATAAAGCCCTGGTCACCTCACATCTGGACTACTGCAATGGGGCTACCCTTGAAGGACATTCCGAAGCTTCAACTAATGTGATGGCACAGGCAATTCTTGGGGGTCCCTAGGATGACGCATCTTACATCACTGCTGCTCTGTGAGGAGGGGACTATATTTTCATCTCCCACAACCCCAAGCCATCTTGCAGAGCCAGGTCTTCAGGTTCCTATGGAAGGATAGAAGGGCGGAAGCCAATCTTTACCTCGGGGGAAAGACATCCATAGGACAGGAGCCATGGCAGAAAAGGCTCTTATCCTGGACCCCCGCCAGCTGGCAACCCTTGACCAACGGGGCCCGCAACATGCCCCCTCTGCTGGCACAGGTGGAGCAGGCCAGTCACAGTGAGGTAAGATAGTAACCCAAGTAGCCTGCACCCATATCATGCAGGGCTTTAAAGATAATAACCAACACCTTCAATTGCACCCAGAAGCAGACCAGCAGCCACTGCAGCTCACAGAGCAGCAGTGATGTAAGATGCGTCATCCTAGGGACCCCCAAGAATTGCCTGTGCCATCACATTAGTTGAAGCTTCGGAATGTCCTTCAAGGGTAGCCCCATTGCAGTAGTCCAGATGTGAGGTGACCAGGGCTTTATTTATTTAACGGACATTCAAAGTTACGACAACACTGAAAAAAGTGACTTATGACCGGTCCTCACACTTATGACTATTGCAGCATCCCCACCGGCATGTAATGAAAATTTAGTTGCTTGGCAATCAGTATGTATTTACAACAATCGCAGCCATCATGCAATCACCATTTGAAACCTTCCCAGCCAGCTTCTGACAAGCAAAGTCAATTGAGAAAGCTGGATTTGCTTAATGACCACATGATTCACTTAACAACTGCAGTCATTTGCTTAACAACGGTGGCAAAAAAGGTGTGAAATCTAGTCTGACTCATTTAACAACTGGCTTGCTTAGCAGTGGAAATTCTGGTCCCACTTGTGGTTATAAGTCAAAGACTACCACTACTATGTTTTCCTTAATGTTTTTAGTATAGAATAGAATTCTTTATTGGCCAAGTGTGATTGGACACAGAAGGAATTTGTCTCCAGTGAAGAGGCTCTAGGTATACATAGAAGAAGCAAGTGATAAATCATGATCATAATCATAAAAAACAATCTTCAAAAATCATAAGATACAACACTCAGTGGTAATTTGACAATCATTTTAACCATTTTTATTGTCTGGGGCACTCACAGTCATAATCAAAGGAGACATAAAGTATAGGTAAATTACCTCACTCACTCAGGGGTTAATTATGCATATGCATTATTAATGCATTAATCAATTCTATGGGAGATTTGAATCCGTCCCAGGTACATTTATTTGTAAAAAAGACATACTGATCTCCGGGACAAAGAATTTTATTATGTACTAAGATTCAGTTAGCCACTGCTAACATTATCAAAGTATAAGCTAACATTGGAAAGTCATTGCTTTTTATAGCCTTTTAAGTGTCGATAATTTGGCCATCGAGCATGTAATAGGTCCGTCAGCTCGCTGCCCGCATGTGACTGGATGTGTCAACTGCAGTTCAGCTGTATTAGCCGATATCTGCCTAGCTCTCATTGCTCTACTTCCTGCTGCCCGCTTTATAGGCTAAATACGTTTGTCATATAATGTCAGGCTATCCGATGTTGCCGTGTGGTTACTCCCTCTTCTACCATGGTCCAATATGCTGTTGACACCTTGTGTGGTTGCTCTGGTTGGTGACTTCTCAGTCGCGCTTACAGCGTTGATCACATTAGTTTGCTGTCTCATCTTCGATCTCATAGCTGGTCCGGTTCATTCTCCTGTATCTTTAATTGTCACGGCTTCCAGTCCTACTGACATATTGGTTGGCTAGAGTCCCTCACCTTTCTATCCTGAGTGACTGTGCGAGAGGGGGGTGATTGTCAATTTGCACCTTCTGGCCCCTTGTGCAATTGCTCATGATGCCTCAACGCCTGATAGGCTGGTAACAAGTCAATATGCCGGTTAAAAGAACACTGCTCATACACTGGGAGAGACAGAGTGAGTGTGTGTGTGTGTATGTGTGTGTGTGTGTGTGTGTGTGTTAATATATAAATTTATTTACCACCTATTTCACTGTGAGGCTACTCTAGGCGGCTTAATATGTGTGTGTGTGTTTCTGTGTTTCTGTGTCTGTGTGTGTATATACTGTATGTACTTACACACAAATATATACTGCTCAAAAAAATAAAGGGAACACAAGATAAGACATCCTACTATTAAATACAGTACATTGTGTTGTTTAATTGTTCCCTTTATTTTTTTGAGCAGTATATTAAGCCGCCTAGAGTAGCCTCACAGTGAAATAGGTGGTAAATAAATTTAACAAATCAATCAATCTGCAGTTATTTGGATACTCCCCCAGTTTTTTTTTCAAAAAATGCCAATATTCCAATTTCAAATATTTTATTCTTTCATTTTGGTTGCAGTCCCAGAATGCTAAGTAATTTCTTCCCATTTCCATGCACCAAATATATTGTAGGTACACAGGGCCAGTTTTTCAGTTGGGGTTAACTGGCATAGCTACCAGTCACATGTCTGAATCGTAAATTCAACATAAATGCTTTCTCTCCACCACTATCTGGAACTGATAGCTGGAAACTTCTTTTTATTGGTCATTTGTCAGTTCAAGATTATATATCACAAGACTATGCTATATTAATGGGCCAGAAACCTGACATCTAAATCACTGGCCTTCTTTCATATAAGCCATATGGAGGGAAGCCTTAATCTTTACTCATGGTAAAAAGCTATGATGCTGCACACAATAATTTCCTTGGAAGGGGTGGGTGGAGGGAGAAAGAAAGCACAAAATGCAGGAAGGCCCTGTTGTGTAAAAAGCAAGTAAAATATGCCTTGCAAAGGAAATTATAACAGACAATTGATTTCCAAAGATGCAACGTTTTTCTGCTTCAGACCAACTTCTCTCTCACTGTTGTAATCAGGAATGAGAAATCTGTGGTCCTTCATATCTGTAATCAAAGATTTTGGCTGCCATCTATAAAGGCCGACACAAATTCCTATTAGTTTGGCCATCTAACACCATTTGAAAGAGTGGGCTGTCTTTGCAGCCTTTCCGTAAGACACAGGTGTCAAATTCGATTGCATCACGTGACATATCGTGACGTATTGTCCCAGGATGGGCGTGGCCTGTGCATGACGCATTCGGCCTGCGGGCTGCCAGTTTGACACCCCTGCTGTAAGAGGATGTCATCTGCACAGCTTCCTTTCTTTTGAACAACCATCTTCCTCCCCAAGACTAAATTACCTCCCTGCCTGTTAACATTCCAGAAAGCTCTCAAGATTTAGCGATCACAAAAGCTCAGGGAAGCCTATGGCCACCCTGTAGTCAGAGTCTGAGGTTTGGTTATTCCACTAGCATGTTTACTATAATTATAATTATTTGGGGTATGTTTACTTTTGTTATATTGTTGTGTTGCAATGCAATGCAATCAATTATTTATGGATTACAGTAGCATATAAATTTCGGAAAGGAAAGGGAAGGGAAGGGAAGGAAAGGAAGGGAGGGGAAGGGAAAGGAAAAGAAGGGAAGGGTGGGGAAGGGAAAGGAAAGGAAAGGAAAGGAAAGGAAAGGAAAGGAAAGGAAAGGAAAGGAAAGGAAAGGAAAGGAAAGGAAAGGAAAGGAAAGGAAAGGAAAGGAAAGGAAAGGAAAGGAAAGGAAAGGAAAGGAAAGGAAAGGAAGGGAAGGAAGGGAGGGGAAGGGAAAGGAAAAGAAGGGAAGGGTGGGGAAAGGAAAGGAAAGGAAAGGAAAGGAAAGGAAAGGAAAGGAAAGGAAAGGAAAGGAAAGGAAAGGAAAGGAAAGGAAAGGAAAGGAAAGGAAAGGAAAGGAAAGGAAAGGAAAGGAAAGGAAAGGAAAGGAAAGGAAAGGAAAGGAAAGGAAGGGAAGGAAGGGAGGGGAAGGGAAAGGAAAAGAAGGGAAGGGTGGTGAAAGGAAAGGAAAGGAAAGGAAAGGAAAGGAAAGGAAAGGAAAGGAAAGCAAAGGAAAGGAAAGGAAAGGAAAGGAAAGGAAAGGAAAGGAAAGGAAAGGAAAGGAAAGGAAAGGAAAGGAAAGGAAAGGAAAGGAAAGGAAAGGAAAGGAATATAGTTAGACTCTCATCATCTCTCACCATTGGTTATGCTGTCTCTGGAGGAGAACTGTCCCCCATCTTAGCATTTAATGCATTAAAGATTTTTTTGAAACATTTGCAGAGAGAGAGAGAGAGAGAGAGAGAGAGAGAGAGAGAGAGAGAGAGAGAGAGAGAGAGAGAGAGAGAGAGAGAGAGAGAGAGAGAGAGAGAGATTGAGATTTCTGTCTCACAGTGGCTACCCTGAGAAACAACTTTCCCCTGAAGTTCAGATAGCCTCAACCTCTCTGTCCTTACATAAGATCCTAAAAACCTCTTACTCCAGTCATTGATCCAGAATAGGGAAAAACTCTGAATAGAATGAAAGATCTTGAAAGAAGATTCTATTCCAGACATTTATTGCATTTCTAGTTCCTTGTTTTGATGTTTCTACAAAATACGGGACCGTTGTCCAGAATCACTTTCTGCAAATTGGGTACTATAAATCTAGCAAATAGCAATTTAAAAATAAATAACACATTCCACCTTTTTAACAGATTGAGCTTTATAGTCACACTGATTGTACAAGTACATTTTCCAATCCATCAGAGATGAGGAAAAATGGTGATGGTTTTATAGACCTCTTAGTTATGGATTCCTTTTTTTCTGAATTCCTTTACCTAAAGATATCAAAACAAAACAGCTTTATTTTTTACATTTTTTAAAAAAAGGTTCCCATTGTTCTCCCATTATTGCAGAGAAGGATTTATGTATGAAGGTCACTTTGAAAGACACAAGAAATGTTCCACATATACAAGGATTATAAAATAACCAGAGGACAGTTTCGTGTTGTTATCCCAGTAATGGATTTTATTTTATTTTTTGCTTGTGATACTTTTACATTTACATTCTTTCAAGCCTATCTTTTAGGGTAATGTCACACATACACATGTATTCTACACAATTAAAACAGAGCAATAAATCTTCTTTCCTGGGACTGCGATCAGTGAATTATCATATATAGTGATGCCCGACACTGTGCAATTTTGCCTGCCATGGGGATTTATCACACAGAGGGGGGAACCTTTATTGTTTAATAAATGTAGCCTGAATACTAGAAGGGTGAGGAGAGAGCACTTTTTAAAATTGCAAATATAGCACATTTTCTAATGAACCTATTTTTAAAAAAATCTAGGATTTGAAAATCAACTTTCTACTACTAATTGTAGAGAAGGAGGGGGAGGGAGGGAGGGAGGGAGGGAGGGAGGAAGGAAGGAAGGAAGGAAGGAAGGAAGGAAGGAAGGAAGGAAGGAAGGAAGGAAGGAAGGAAGGAAGGAAGGGACTTCTTGAATGATGCAGCAAGGGACCCTTTTCGTCCCTCAGCCTAATTCCCATTTGGCATGACTCCCCACTTGGGTCAAGCTTTTGCCCTGCATCAGCAGGCTTGGCTCCTTTCAGAGGGAAACTTGGCAGGAAGAAAGAAAACTGTATATCTTCAGACTAGGCCCACGAGGTTATTTTTGAATAAAGGCTGCTTTCTTGGGCCAAAAATTTTAACACTACATCTATTTTGGTTTAAAGGGGAAAAAAAATAAAAGCCTCGCTGGCATCACTGCTGCAACAACCGAGTCCTTGAAAGTGAGAAGAATGAGAAGCAAGAGAGGGGGGGAAAAAGGCAGGGGGGAGATGCTATGTCACAGCCATAATGGAAATCAAGGTAAACATCTCCAGTTACAAAGCCATTCTTCCTAAAATCCAGGGGCAACTCATTCAAGAAAGTTACTCAGATCGTCCTCTGATTGGATGGCTTTTTAGACAGTGGAATCCCTGGTAGATGACAGTGGCTGTAGCCCTTTAGTCTTCTTGTGGTTTTGGCGGGAATTGGTCAGCGTGCCTGGGTGTGTGCATGTGTGTGTCCTACATCTGTTACTGGCCTGGGAAACAAAGCGCCCACTGGTGTCAATTGATGCATTTCTTTCCCTGCAAACCGGAGATATAAGCCAGATATTCAGATATTCAGACCAGCACCATAAAGGCACAACAGGAGGTCTTTCTTTTTATGGGTCGTTTTGTTTGTTTAAAGCTTTGCCTTATTTGTATGCCGAGCCAAAAGGGTTTCACGGATACTTCGCATGTACATAAAATGGATGGGGAAACCCAGTGCTTCCTAAAACATATAAATCTAAGAGATGGGGAGAGGAGGAGAAAACAGCAAGTTCAAGCAGCAATGATTAAGCCTAAATTGTAGCAGTTATACAAAAAGTCAGAAAGGAGGCTAATCTTTAAGCTTGGCCCATAAAGTCACCCTGCCTCTCTTTTCATCTCCTTCTGCCACAACCTCTCAACTATTTTGTCAGTATTCACCCTGCATTGGATTCCCACACCCGCTATTAACTTATCAATAGTCATTTGCATAATTGTTAATTGAGAGAAAGGCACCTTATCTAGTTTGACCTTCAAACTGAGCTAAGTGCCTTGTACCCTAATGGATATGATACAAAATAAAGTTGATTTAGAACTGACCGCAGTTCCTGATGACTGCATGGGGATGTCACAAAGTAGTTTGCCACTGTCTTCTACTAGGATGTATTCCGACTCTCCTCTCTGATGAACAGCCCTGTTATTCCCAGATGGCCCTCAATCTGACTGCTAAAATCATGATAGAACATGAACTTGTTTCCTCTTATAATGTTATAATTGTTCTTTGAAAACAATAGCCTTTGCTTAACAATGTGATAAAGGCAGGATAAAAATCTAAAAAAATCATCCTTTTTAAGGGCCCTGAACTCCCTTAATTCAGGATAGAGTCAGGGTGACTGGATGGAGCTGAGCGCTTACTGGCCAGCTGCCCTTCCTAACACCACATGGAGTTTGCAGCAATTTTTTTTTTTTTGCACCCTAAGAGAGAAACATCTGCTGCTACCTAGGATTGAACTCTTAACTTTCCGAGTGGGAGGCAAGCAGCTTCACCACTAGGCCACCACCCCACTCAAATAATAAATCATCCATTCTAATGATATTAAACCTCATTGTCCCAAGAGTTTCTGAAAGGTCACCTTCAGCTGCTGTAAGTAACATCCCTCATTTTGGAATCTCCACAAAAGTGAATCCAGCAGCAGAGTTTACCCAAGCATCTCATATGCAAGTGTGATGGGCAGTTCCTTTACTTCCAAAGTTATAGGTAAGAAAACCTAACAGATTTATAGAGCGTTTATTGGAGGCAGGGGAATCAAGGTGGGGGGGGGAAAATACTTTTTCAAGACACGTACATCTGGGGACAAGAGAATCAGTTTGGTGTAGTGGTTAAGGCACCAGGCTAGAAACTTCAGGCTTAGGCAAGAAAGCTGGCTGGGTGTATTTCGACCAGTCCCTTTCTCTTAGCCCCAGGAGAGCTGGCAAGTGCAAACCATTTCCAAAAATCCTTTCCAAAAAGGGAATAGACTAGATAGCCACCAGGGGTTAAAACTGACTTAAAGACACCCTCCCCCCCCCCACACAAAAAAAGTTAAAGCTGCAATAAGCAAGCCGTGTAAACACAGCAAAAAACAATAACGTTGCCAGCCGCAAGTGGAACAGGTCTATCCACGTGAACACTTCGTATACTGGAAACCAAAGCTAGTTCCAAATCTATGCTTAGACATGGGAGCCCAGTGGGTTGCTGTGGGCCAGTCACTATTTCTCAGCCGAACTTATTTAACAATGTTGTTTTTACAGGAATAAAGCTGGAGCGGGGGGGGGGGGGGGGAAATGTAACAATAAATTTACTAACAGCAAATAATAACAGCTGAAGGAGATCAAGTTGCACAACTGGTGTACAAGGAAACTGCGCAGGGCCTCGATATTCTTCATAATGTGCCGTTTAAAAAGCAATTACTGTTGCTTTTAACTGAAGATATTGGAAAAAAGTGATAATGCTGGCTCACACAAAAAGGTCTGTGCCAACTTTCGGCCTTCTGCTTCTTATGCGCAAGATGCCAAATCTATCTAGCACAATTTGGGGGAGGGGCAAAATGGGAAACACTTTTTTTTTGATAAGTCACACATTTTTGTTCTCTAAGGGATTTCTGGCCCCTCCCCACTCCATAACATGTAAGTCCCAAAAGAGACCCCACCCACTAATGTATTCTGTAAGCTTCTAATTGGGAAGCTATTTACTAAATCTCTGCGTTATTATAGATCATTTGCAACGTCAAGCTTTTTCTCCCGAGATCCACTTATCTTAAAGTCTCCCTTGTTGATTTTGCGAAAAGGAAAAAAGACTGCAGTTTTCCAAGATAATTCAGAGGATAATGATTTAAGGAAGAGGTATGCAATTGAAAGCCTCAGAGCTACGTGTGGCCCACAAAGGCCCACTTCCTCTTCTAGAGGTTGCCACTGAAATATTTATCAGAACAGAAGAGAGAAATCAACAGATACGCGAAGAACGATCATATTGTATTTCATTAATTTTATGTTAATGCTTTATGTTTAATGTTAATTAAATCAGGGTTAACTTTTCTTTTGGCCTCACTTTTCTTTTAATCTTGGGCCTTTCTAGTTTTTTGACTGTGTTTTCTGGCACGTCAGCCAAAGGTTTAATAAGGCCTGAAAAAAATGTGCATTTTTATTTAACTACAATATTTTCCAATCTTTTTTCTTTATAGTTTTATCCTGAACACTGACTTTATGGAGGCTGTTTCCTCTGTTTTCAGCGTTACCAACCAGGAAATAAGTCATTATGAGCATCAATTCCAACTGCATACATAAATGGCTGAGCCGTATTCTCCTTCGGTACTTGTAAGTCAAACATCGTGGACCAAAGCCAATTATGGAACTTTATTTAAAAAAAAAAAATTCAAGAGAAGCTAATACAATTCATAGATCTGGCAGCTCTGATTATGTTTCAATTTTTTTCTGCAATCTGGAGGGAACATTTTAAGTCAAACATATCTCAAGGCATTTAACGTTGTAATATCCATTTGAAGAATCAAGTGAGATTCCCTGGTCTTACTGCGGTACCTTTTCATCCTTTCAGGATACAGAAGGAACCTGTGTATTCATTGACTTGTCGATGAATGAATGAATGAATGAACCTTTATTGTCAAAGCACAACCATGTATACATTGAGATTGGCTGAGCCTCCTTCATGCCCCCACCCCACCCCAACTCACAGTGACAAAAAAACCACCATCTTGTTACGCCATGTGAGCTAACTGTACACAACACACTGGCCTTGCAAGTCAATCATACATAAAGTTAAATAAACATAATTATTTAATTAATTAGCTTACATTGAGCCTGTTTTTTAAAAAAATGAAAGATAGCCATTACAAACTACCTACATCCTCACAAAAGCCTAAAAACATGCATTTCACTCTGCCACTGTGGTACTCAAGGCTCCAGGATGTAGCCTTACAGAAACGGTTTGTTCTTGCCATTGCTATTTCCTGGTTTTGTTGTTTACTTTCTAACCTAACCAACAGCCCTGGGATTTACTGATCATCCTCATCCACATATGAACCACATCTGACCCAGCTTTGCTTTAGGGATGGGCCACAGCCACCTCAGTCCTGCTGCCTGCTTCTCTTATTTCTTCTCTGTGTTAGATGCTTTGATTATACTTGGAGATACAAATCTGGAATCAAAACTGTATATATATCATCATCATCATCATCATTCTAGCCATTTTCTATCCATTGCAGGCCTCTTCCGCCAATTTCCAACCAATACAGTCTTGAGCTTTCGTTTGCCAATTGGGCTCACAATACTTTCTGATGTTGTTGGTCCAACTGAAACAGAAAGTAAGGTTACAGAATAACAGAGTTGGAAGGGTCTTCTAGTCCAGGCGTCCCCAACCCCCTGTCCATGACCGGTACCGGGCCATGGCATGCCAGCAGCAAAGCCCCATCTGTGGGATGCAGGCAGCATACAAAACGACGCCCCCTCTGGTCCGCGGAAAAACCTGTCTACATGGAACTGGTCCCTGGTGCCCAAAAGGTTGGGGACCTCTGTTCTAGTCCAACCATCTGCTCAAGCAGGAAATCCTATATCATTTCAGACAAAAATGGTTGTCCAATCTCTTCCTAAAAACCTCCAGTGTCGAGCACCCACAACGTCTGGAGGCAAGTTACATAAGAACATGTTTTAGCCTGCAATCACTATTTTCCTAAGAATGTCCAAACGAACTCCACCGCATGTAGTTTTCAGTATATTGCTAAAATTGGACTATTAATGAACATTCTGATGGTTTTACATTTCATAGAAATATTTGTGGAGGGGAAATGCTTCAGAGCCTTCTAAACCAGTATTTCTCAAACTTGACAATTTAAGATATGTATACTTTAACGTCCAGAATAAAATCATGACTCAAGATCCCAAAAATTATATTTGTCAGCTCAAATTATGTAAATCTGTGCTTTTCCTAGAAGGCCGTGAACTGTTGGCTATGTTGTTGAACTTTGCAACCCTTTCTTTTTGCTGTTAGTTATTATTATTAATAATAGTTTATTTCCTCTGTGGTCATTCCAACAGCACAGTGGCATCCATTTTTTCATGTACATCCCTACAGCCACATCAGTGTCTTGTAGTGATGGGCCCAGCTGAAATGGGAGGAATCTCGTCAGTGCAAACCTCACAATGTACTGACATAGTATGGAGAGATGCAACACATACCCCTCAATAATATGTATACAATGGTGTCATTGGCTAAAGGATTGTCCATTTTTTAAAATAATATACTGTTGAAATGAGATTTCTCTCATTATTAGCACACCAGATATGGCTGGCAGAAATCTATATGACCATTGGATGGCAACGGGGAAGAAGAGGAGGAGGAAGAGGAAGAGGAGGAGGAGAAGGAGGAGATTCCTTTCTTCCACACTCAAATATTTGTGACTATTTGCTTTCTCCAAGCCAAGAGCCAATGTAGTGTAACAGCTAAAAGATTGGATTTGGAATGGGAAACCCAAGTTGATGTCCCCTCTCAGTCATGGGCCGCTTTGGGCGATTCAGTGTAACCAACACATGGGGTTGCTGCTGAGGAGAAAAACAAGAGGAAGCTCTATGTACAGTATGCCTTCTTGAACTCCAGTACAACAAATAGGAAGTGAGCCTAATAAACAAACAGTAACGCATTGCTTGCCTCCAGGAGGGATGAAGATGAAAAAGTTTTGCAGTCGAAATCCGATAGCCCTATTCTTATGTTCATAAACAAGGCCATCATTACTTTTATGTCCATTTCTTTTGGTGACTTTGGCAACGAGGTAGCCGTATGTTGGCACTTCTCCAGAAGCAACCAGTTCTATTAGAGTAGAAGAATCAGTTGAAGAGATGCAGAATGGAAATGGCTACCTCCAATGACTAACTTTTGAGAGAGAAAGGGCAAAATATAAATAGGTTATAACTGCTGTCAAGAAGATTGGAAGTTCCTTCTTTATAATCTTTCCTGACAGGATCACTGAGGCCCATCTCTGAACAGACGGTGGAGAGCACTAAGGCTCCATTTAAATTTCCCACAATGCCCACAGAGATGTTAGTACTTTGAGGTCTTCTGGGTGACCAGCCTTTCCATCTCTCAAATTTTTTCCTGTTTAAAAACCAGCTTAAATAGATGTGGGCTATTTGGACTACCCGCAAACTAATATGGTATCAAGATTCTTTGAGCAGAATTGTACTTATATGCTTGAGATTTTAGAGCCTCGTTAGTCAATCAAGTGCTTGATCTTTGGGACTAATTGCTGAGACCAATCAATGAATCAGTGCTCAATCACGATTGTTTCAAGCAGGACAACAGTGCTCCCACCAGGTCAGTGCCCAAGGAACCACCTGTACAAAAAATAGTTTTATATCCCCCTCTTCTATACATATCTGTGACCAATTCTGCACTGCACGCATATTTGTGACTACTACTTTGCAAAAAACCCAGAGGCAGTTTTAGTATATTTATTTATTTATTTATTTATTTAATTTGTATACCGCCCTTCTCCCGAAGGACTCAGGGCGGTGAACAGGGCAATACATATTAAAAACAAGATACAAAATTAAAAGCGATTAAACAAACAATGCCCATGAATAAATTAGTACACATTAAAAAGTTAAAAACAGATTTATAAAACCCAACCCCATCCCATCAGGCCAGGCCAGCTTGTTCAAAAAGGTAGGTTTTGAGATCGCGACCGGGGGGGGGGGGAGAGAAACAAATGCACCAAGTCTTCAGAAGTTCCCAGTCATCACTGCAGCAAACCTCCACCGTCTTCCAAACTTCTGTAAGGTCACTGCATTTGGGCTTTTCTGCTGAGGCACAAGGAGGCCAGGATCTTTCCATCCCGCCAGCCAGCAGCTACTGTCAGAAGAAGGCTTCCCCCTCCCCGCTTGCTCTTCTGCTCTCCACCCTCATCTTTTTGTTATCGTTATTGATGGATTCTCCTGCTCTTTTCCATTGTTTGTTTCATTGCTCTATCGTTTTAACTTCGTTCTGATTGCGCTCTTTTCATTTCTTCCTTTTTTCACGGCTGCAAGCTGCCTAGAGGAGCTCCACAACAGTATAGGCGGTGAGTAGATTGAACAAATATATAAATAAATAATAAAGTACAAGACAGTGATCCATGGCCATTTCTGAAGCAGCAACTGCTGGGCCGAACTGCAGTTTCCCCACTGAAAAATAAAACCGCACAAGCACAAGGGTCAGTTACAACTGCATCTTTCCCCTATAATGCTATCACAGGATTGAATGTGGGGGAATAAGCTGCCTGTTCAGAAATGTAAAAATACTGTCGGTGACCTGTCATTGCGTCTAAATCAGGGCTGGGAACTGAACTGGAGGTTGGATCCTGTTCCAGCACCCCACACATTTTGTACTCTTTGCTGCGACATTATTTGCTTCCTAAGAAGAGCCAGATGAAGCCCCCTGGAAGCCTGGGTTTACCTTTCCCTATTTATTTTGCAAATGAAGGGATGTCAGAAAAAGCCCCCTTTCTGATCTGAAACAACCAAGCCAGCCAGACACTAATCGATATTAACGCTTTGGGGGGGAAAAGAGACAAGGAAGGGAGCATGACTCAGCATGTCACCACCACAAGACTGGAATTGCTTAGTCGATCTGCTTTGCGAAAGCAGAGTAATACATTTAAAGTTAAATGAACAGAAGCCTACCAGTCAGAATGATGCCGTGTGTCAGAACATTATAAGTTTGAACAATGTATCAAATCTAGGGGGGGGGAACCTCTTTTATTGTCACTGATGTCCTGGACTGCCCACTTTTATATTTATAGATTCTTTCATTTTTGCCAGGTTAGAAGGAAACATGATACTGTAAATTTTTGCTGCCAGGTTCAGCAGAGCCTTATTAGATGAGAAACAGGACTGCTGCATTTCTCATGTGGGGATGTGTGGGAAACTGAATAAAGCAGTTTTTTTCCCTTTTTTTAAAAAAAAAGCTTATTAAGCATATTTTAAGGGCTCATGCTAGGAGGTATTGTGTGCCTCAAGACTTAAAATGCCCCCCTCCCAAAATTAACAAATGTAATCAAGATGGGTTCTAGGACCCTCCCTACTTCAAGGGCCAATTGGAGCTCTAAAAATTAACAGGCCTTTGTCCAGCTCATATAGACTTGGCTTCATTGAACATAAAGCCAACTGATGTTTCAAGAACAGTTTGATGTATCAGCTCAGTGGTCCCACCAGCATTTCATCCATGGGCAAATTTAAAGCAATGGGAAGGTTAGAACAGACTATGCAGCAAATTAAAGAAGAGATCTACTTCCCAGTCTCAGATTATTCAAGGATTAAGAAATCAATCAATCAATCCAAGCCCTACGTTCCTAATGTTCTTGAATTTGATTGGTCTTCTTTTGAAGTGTGATTCAGAGGTTTTAGAAATTCATAAAGGAATTCCTGTGTTCACGAGCTGCTACGGATGATTTTGAAAAGCAGTTTCCAATTTCTGCCGCATATTCTTCACAAAGTTGTATTTTTACATTTTGAAACGATCCGTGAGATCTCATTCTGCAGGCCTTTGGGATTAGCAAAGCTTGAGTTTCACGATGCTCTCAGAAGCCCAACTTAAGCTGATGCACCTGAAATATATCAACACGGGAAGATTTTCATTGCTTTTAATGGGCTGGCACTCATCCACAAGTACAAGGCTGATTCATGTCTCACTCCTTTCTCAATCAGCGCAACATGAATCTCTTCCCAGTTGCAATCTTTCTCAACCTTAGTTAATACAATTGAATTAAACTGGTTCCATGACCTCTGGGGTTACATGCTGTGTGTCAACATGAGGCTGAGTCAAGTTTCTCTTTTTTAAGAGCAGGCTTGGCAGCAAACCCCCTTTTTCAAGATCAGAGACATATTTAATATGTAAAATATGCTGGTTGGGTAAGAAACTTCTCTCATTATTCTTTTCCCTTTTATCCTTTCAGATGGAGCAGCAGAAAGCCTTTCATTAACATACTTCTCCACCACATAAAAGTGAGCCATTGTGTCAAAGACTACAGCTGGTGAAAGTAGCAGATGAGGTAATAGCAGGCAGGCGGCAGATGCCTGCACACTCATCAAAGGGAATTTCAGATGTGCTGCAAGGAAGGTAGCAGAGTTAAGATGGTGCCTATTTTCTTCTTCTTTTAGCTCCCGTCTGTGTTCTGGGTGGAATTCCCTTGATTCAAGATGATGTTTAAAAATAGTGAAAAAGAAAAGGCTGGGACACTTCTGCCAAGAGGCCCTAACAGAAATAATAGTTCTTTTTAATAGAATGTGCTGAGGCCCCACTGACCCTGACCTCAGTAACAACCTATGAACAACAAGCCTTTACAAGACAGTACATTAACTATGGCTGTATCTACAGGGCTTCTACTTCTTTAACCTTGTTGAAGGAAGGAGCACCGCAACATGGCTGACCCAGTTGGACAGATAAGCAATTTGGCTGCTGGTGTCTGGGCCTTGTTTAGGGCAGTCAAAGATGGCAGCAGTCTAGCACAGTGACACATAACTGCAAACACAGTGAGCTTTGAGGGAACCACTGGAACAATGTTGCTAGAAAAGGAAGTCAGTTCTGCAGGATGCAAGACTTCTGCTCAAGGAGGAATACATCTCTGGACTTGTATCTTTGGATGTGCATCTTTGGATTGCCAGCCTCAGAGGTCTTTGAGCTTGTATCTACAACATGAGAGCCTTCTGGATGATTCCACAAAGTAAGGGAATTGGGGAAGGGAGTTCCAAGCTTGATTGTAATTTGATGATAAACATATCAAGTAGCCACCACCCAAGTGCTTATTAACTCTTGCACTGTGCACCATTAAACAAACACACAAATACAACCAACCTATGCACATTCAGAATATGGTTGGTGATGAGAGGACCATAGGAGCACAGCTAACCCACCATCTGCACCCTCAGCTCTTGGGTACAGTGCAGTCATGAAAACCTGTTGTGCAGCTCTTATGAAGTGACACAGTTCTTTTCCAAGCATGACATTCACTGAATGAATTTGGGCCAAACTCTATCTTTTAACCTAACCAATCTTACAAGGTGGTGGTCCTAAGAGTAAATAAAAGGGAGTTCCCATATCTGCTATCTAGAAAGCCTAGTGCAGAAGTAGAATATAAATGTTCTGGTATTTCAGAGTCTAATATCACTGCATTTTTCCTTGGGTATGAAATGACTATATGCAAAAAAGTAAAATCTCAGTTGGTTAGAGATTCATCCGTCCATCCCTAAATCTTTTCAACCTCATTTATTTCTTGAAATTCAAGCTGATACCCATCCTACTTCATTGAAGATTATGGCCACTCTCAGAATTGGCCATTTGGTCAAAATGGCCTCTCCTGAAATTCACAGCACCAAATCATTTCGAATATGGAAAATTTTCCGAGCCAAGAGGATCTCCATTCTCCAAGTACTTTGGGATATAATGTGCTTCTGCTTCTATATCATCTATCTATCTATCTATGGTAACATCCTGTAAGGAGAAAGGATTCTCTGTAATATTCTGACTAATCTTATCCAAAATCTCTAAAGATTTCAAATGGTAATAGCAACATCTCGTGGAAGAGTTTAATCATTATTTTTTTAAAAAAATAAACTAATTTTCATTTAACTTTAGAATCCCATAAATATCCTCTGAAAGAGTCTCATAAAAAATTGAATAAGTAGTCACCGTGACTACTTCTGGTTCTGTATTCTGGTTCTGTAAATATCATCAAAAGCTTTCTATATGATCTACTCAAAGGAAAAGGTTGGGAACTGCTACTCTCAGAGGAGAAAGCAGACAAAATGTGAGTAGAATGGTACATGCTGTGTCTCTTTTTTAGAGCCACAGTGAATGGTATCTTCCTCTGCAACAACTGAAGCTATGTGCTCTACATACTTGTTGGAAATTCTGCAGTTAACCCATCTCAAACTCTGGTAAGCAAAGAGATCATTATGAATTGATATTCCTAACTCCATAAAGGCTGGATTCTAGAACATCCTTATACAACCCATTTGCTTCTAGCTATAGTTGGCATTCCTTATACGGTAACACTTTCTTGGAACTAGATGAAACATTTTCTTTCATTTCTCCCCCCCCCCCTTGTGAAGAGTACAATTCCAAAGTTTGTTAATTAGAGAGGTTCTTTCTGCCGATTCATACTTCCAAAGAAGAGTATATTCTGCTCTTGATCTAATACACAAAATGCTCCTTCTCGACCTCAGTGGCAGAATCTTGTTGATTGAGCTTAGAGTTGAATAAAAATTATTCTGCAGGAATGTAACCTCATATCCTCAGGCTTATTTCAGATTAAAAAGAAGCATTATTTATGCTGGTGATTATGCTCCCCTGACTGAACAAAACTGAACAGCCAGCTACATCCTATAGTGGTCCCCATAGTTTAAAAGTATATGTTTTATAAATGAATCAATACTAAGCTGAACATATGATTTAAAGCTCGTTCAGTCTCCACTGGCGTGACTTTGTTCAGGCCAGATCCCTTTTCCATCCAAGAATACCAATTACAACTTTATGGACAGGTGCAAAGAGTTGGAACAGGAGATTGATGAATAGGAGGACAGAAATCCAAACTCAGTTCTAATTTTACTAAGGGGTGTAAGGTGCCTGTACATGTTATGATGATAAAGTTGTAGTACAACTGATAAATGGATTGCAGAACAATCTTTTTTATTATTTTCACATATTTCTAAAGGACAGCCAAGTTAATGAAAGTGGATTTCCATCTGCTAAAATGTGTACTTAACAATGATTTTTAAATATGCTATGTCAAGCAACTCAAGGATTGGAAGAAAATTATACTGCTGTTTCTTCCAATAAAGTCAGCAGTGATGATTGAATTGATTGTTGCTATTTATTGAAAGCATTTCTAACGTTGTCTTTCAAGGAAAAACAAAAGCTTCCCAGTGTGTTATCTGTATCTTCCTATCTAATTGTTTAAACATTTGTGAAGTTTGTACTTTACATTTAAATATAAACAAATATGATTAGTATTTTAAAACAACGCTAAAACTACATGTGTTTTGGCCATTCTACTTTCCCCAAAACATTTCAAAATTTTAAAAAATGATGAATGTAGATGACTGTGAGAAATAAATAAGACTAAGTAAAACTTCAACATGATTTGGTAAACAGGCTAATTTTATCAGGAATATATATAAGTGTATGTTTGTGTCTATATATATATATATATATATGTGGCTGTATGGGTGTATGTGTAGACGATATAGACAGACAGACAGACAGACAGACACACACACACAGAGAGAGAGAGAGAGAGAGAGAGATGTATAATCAATCCATTGCAGGATGAAGACCTGTTCCTTGAAAGTTGTGGATCATGGCTTATTCTCCTGGTCTAGTGCACACTTTTGATGTTTTTTGACTACCTAGTTTACAACTTAGATAAAGTGACAGTCCCAAAGTCATCCAGCGGGGTAGCTTCTGGAGCTTGCTCGTCCTTTACTGCCAAAAATCAACAGCAAGCAATATTCCTGCCAATTTCAGGCTTGCCTGTTCAGCTGTTTGAATGCCAACTGCATTATGTTCTAATATTAACACAGGAAGGTGAGAAGGGGATTTTAGTATGCATCAGTTAGACAGTTAACGTATATATCACCCCCACCCCACAGAATTCTTAACATAATTAAATTCTGTAGTTGCTGAATTTCCAGGGGTTAGCTTAAGCCTTGGATTGCTCTGGAATGAGACTATTCACATTTCCATGTCACATTAAACCAGTTTCTAATAAAAAATTATATATCATCTTGCTTGGTTCTTTTTACCTGGCTCCACCCTCTCCCTCATTTAATCCCACCCACTTTCTCTTTCTCCCTCCCACTACATCTTCAAATCCAGTATTGCCACACCAGACTGAGTGCACCTCTCAGTCCAAAGCAGTTTCTCCTCTTTCAAAAAACTCATTGAAAATCAAATAAAAAATAACAGGTAAAAATGTGCTGTGCATTATATTACTGAGATTCCAACTACGCATGATGCAAAATGCATCATGTGTATCTAGCATTTGAATATTTACAGTGCCCTTTATAATAGCATCAGCTGAACTGCCTTAAAACTGGCAAGGGGAATTGTTTTCCTCAGGATAAAGTACAAGGCTTCATAGTTACATAGCTATGCATGGCAAGATAAGCACACTGTGTCTCAGTTGTGTAATTTACAGACTTTAGGATGAGAGATCCAAAGCACCTTCTATTTAATCCTCCTACACCCAGGCTAAAGGGGAAAGTCTTGGGTTGAAGGGCTAGTTGCCAAGCAGACTAAAGGGTGCCAGAAGGTTCAGTCTGAGTGATGGCAGTCTGTAATTATTTTTTAATTGGTGAAGCCTTGGAAGGAGCCTGCCATGAAGTTTTTAAATTATCTCCCCATCAGTTTAAAACAGCATCACAGATAACCAACCTTTCAGGTGCCATACATGGAAGAGAGCCCATTCAAATATAATTTGAAATTATCTGATGGCCCTGAAATTTGGGGGAGAAGGACTGAACCATTTTTTATTGTCTCTCACTGCTTCTTCTAATTCTATTTAGCTCTGTTGCTGTGGAATTTCATAGACTAGAGCAACTGGGATAACTGTCTCTCACCCTGAGAGAGGGTCAAGATGAATAAAGCATAACTGAATTCCAGAATGTAACATTTATGAACATATTGACTATACCATAGGGATATTCTCTTTTAGATTTAGATTTGATTGCTTTTTTTTTGAGGGGGGACTTCATACAAGCAAAAAATAAAGAGACAATATCACATTTTCTTTTTTGTAACTTTGCAATGATCGTCATGAAGAGCCTTACCGTTTTTTTCCCTTCCTTCTGATACAAAGCTGTTATGTTAAACACTTTATTACAAGAAGAAAATAAATTATAACTAGAACAATCAATCTCAACATCTGCTTGACTCTTCTACTATTGTCCATGTAATACAGCTTTCTTGGTTAAACTGCCCAAAAGATATTGAACTTCCTACAATCCTGCCAATATTTGACTGAGATGGCTGGTAGCTGTAGATTCGGTCCAACTCTTTTAGATGGCACGATTGAAAAAGGCTGGCTTCAACCCCTTTTGCGCAGATAACAGTTTCTGTCTATTTCTGCAAGTCATCTTTCCTCTCTCTCTCTACAAGATCCCGCATTTGGACAGTGAAGGAATGTTGCAATGGTCTTCAAAGCCCACCCGTTTTTTCTTCACAGAAGAAACATTCAGCATTTGTTTGGAGCAAAGAACATTCCACGGGATTGGCTAATGCTAATGATTCATTCTCTGAAACCAGCGGCTCCCAACCTTTTCTATACCCTGCACCCCTAGAACGCTTTTGATATATTCTTGCGCTCCTTACAAAAGTTCAAAATACGGCAACAAATTATACATATACACCCAAGTTTCTTGCACCCCCTGGAATATCATCTCGCAGCGCCGGCTGGGAAACCCTGTCTTAAACTGACCCTAAACAGTGTTTCCAGTGCTACCGACTTAATATGCTTTTTATTGACATTCACCCATAAACAAACCTGCTCTTATCTTTTTGGATCAACCCAGAAAATGGGTTTTTAAAAGTTATTATCTGTAATGTGCTTTGCGTGGCATAAAGCACAGATATGGCAAATGCCTAGGCTAGAGCACTAGAGTTTTACACAGTTGTCTTGGAAGCAGCTGTAGCACAGTTCCTTCCTTTGGCAACAGAGGTAATGTGAGATACACCAGGCTGTATGAGAGAAGCCCAATCTGTGACTTCATTGTTGCCTTATTTTATGAACAAATGACATTGGGTGAGGAACACAATGGTTCTCTGGATTTCTTCCATGTGCCCAGATTCTTTCATAGATTTCCACACTACAGAAAAAAAATGTGACTTCCACACTTCCAATGTAATGTAAAGATGGCAAGGTAAGTTTCCTTAATTAGTGCCTAATGAGGAGGAGGCAAAAGTAAAAAATGTTAAAACTGAACATATTTGCAGAGTATTCTAACATGGATGCCAGACTGAGTGCTACATGAAAGACAAACAATTTTCACCTTATCAGTCTACCTTATGTATATATAACAGAAGGAAGGATGTTTTCAAATTTAAGCAGGACAAACTTTACAGGTAACTAGAAACTTTTAGAAATCACAAGGAATCCAAAATGCAAAAGGAATTAAAAGGGTGTTGAAATGTGGACTCTAGGGTAGCTGGAGAAGCCCTTCAATTGTTGTTTGAAGCAATGGTTCAAATAGAGGAATAGAAGTTATTTGAAGAAAGAGGGCACGAGTAAAATCATGTATTCATTAACTGTGGCCAGTAAATACACTACTGGATGTAATAATTGTGTAATCAAAGCCTATGTACGAACGAAATAATACTAAAAGGATGCAAACAATTTTAGCATATTTGAAACTGGTATTTGTCTCCACCTACTGGTTTGGAGGAATACTATCATTGTTCATGTGACATTGGTTTTTATATAGTTTTTTACAATTAATTTCAGATTATTTTTATCACACAAACTGATTCAACAATTATTCCTTCTCTTGAGGGAACTTCAGCTCTCAAGGAAATCAAGGGACTGTTAGGATTACTTGAAATTTAACCAGATCAAAGCCTGCTATAGGTAGTCCTCGATTTATGAATGTAAATGAGCCCAGATTTACAACTGTAAATCATTGCGGTTGTAAAGCCAGACATTATATGACTGGATTCAAAGTTACAATTGTTCCTTTACAATGGTTGTTAAAGAATCCATTCTCCCCAAGGGGCATTTTTGCTGGAAACCAGAAGCAAATACCAGAAACCATTTAAAAAAAATCTTAAATCACAGTCACATGATCATGGGATGTTGCAAAAAGCCATAAATGTAAGTCATTACAAATGTTATCGTGAACCTGGGTATGTGTGCAGCCATCGTAATTCTGAAAATGGGTCATAAGTAGTTTTGGGGAAGTCCATCATAACTTCAACTATTTATTAAGTGACTGACAGTAACTCGAGAACTACCTGTATACATTTCATGATAGTTAACAAGTTTTAGTCCTGAAAGTACAATTAAACTATGCTCCAACCCAATCACAGTCAAATTGTATTACTGAAATTAATGTGCATGTTGTGGCTATTATGTAAATTGAGGCTGAGGGGAAGGCCAGAGCAGCCTTAAAAATGTGGTGGGTCTAGAGACTAAGATCTTGACAAAAAGGACTTTTGTCTAAACCTACAATTTATATTTTCCATGTAAGTTCAACTGAAAGTTTACCAAAAATACAAATAGCAGCTTCATATAGAAGGTACAGTGGTACCTCGGTACCTATTGGTAATTTATTCTGGAAGACACAATGAATACTAAAACTGACAAGTACCGAGAAAATCATGTGACTTACCAATGACACCCTATTTTGGCTGGAAGAAGTAGCGAGTCACGAGGCAGCTAAAGTCACCACGTTCTTCCTTGTGCATAACTACTGGGAGAAAGACAAGTGCCGGGACAAGATTTCTGCTTCAAAATGCGTCGAATACTAAATTCGACAAATATGGATAAAAACAGTGACTTAACATCCCTTTCTTGCTCTCTCAGTTGCATAGATTTTTCTGTAGCTCGGATTTAAAATCCCAAACTATTTTTAAAAATGCACATCAAGTTATTTATGACCCCTTTTTTCTCTCTCGCTTCTCAGCCCTTTTGTCCAAGAAACAATTGGCACAAATGCCATTAGGTAAAAAAGCAAGTCACCTGCTGACTTAGGTACTTACCTGCGGAGGATAGCACAGCCACACAGAATGGGTGCCTGTTCCTTTTGCAACCCCTATGCTGGATCAGATGGGGTTTCTCCAGTTCCCGAGTGTTGAAACTCCACTTAGGCACGCCGGCCATGTTAGCTTTATTTGTACAACTTGCCAAATGTAAGCTTTGTGGTCTCACAAGATTGATAATTAAAATGTTAACATGCTGTAAACCTTTTCATTAGAATATTTTTAAGCTGCTCCATATTACAGATCCCAATGACAAGTGGAGAGTGGGGAGAATCCCACAAAGCCCACAATTAAGAAAATAAAGGGAAGATGTAAAAACTGCACTCAGTAAGAAACAAAACTCATCTACATAGTCCTGCCTTAACCTGGTGCCAAAATAAATTCAGTGCTGATGCCAGCTAATCCTTCACAGTGAGGGAATTCCATAACTCAGTGCCAAAGCTGAGAAGACCCCATTGTTGCATCCCTGTGTAATGTGGAATGAAACATATTCCCTAAAATAGGCACAGCGCAGTTAAAGGAAGAAAACCCTCCAATCTCCCCTCCAAACCCAGCCCTGCTTACTTGTCTCCCCCCCCCACCGCACCACCAGTTCCCTAAAAAAATATTAAGTGTGCCTCTTGACTACCCAGAGCAGAAAGAATAAAAGCCAAAATTGGCTGAGTTTGCCCAACTTGTAAATCATGATTTACAAACCAGTGTCCAAGATCACATACTACCCCAAACCAATCACATTAGGTACCCAGTCACTGGAGTGACAGGGGAGGAAGAAAGATAGCTAGGTAGAAACACATACACACACACACATGCACAAACATAATACGTTGCCTTCCTTCTTTATTCCTTTTTTTTTAGAAATGCAAAGTTACATTCCAAAGATAAATAATAAAAGACAACAGAGCAGCAAGCCCTGGCAATGCTCCAACAGAAACAATCCTACTTTCTTCTAGGTGTTACTTTTTTTCTAGGTGTGGCAGATGAGGGAGTTAACTTTTGCCTTTGCATAATGTCAAAAAAATGTGTGAATCAAGCACATATGGTTCTCATCCAGTCGATTCTGTACACTTCAGCACTTATTTATCTCCTTACTAAGTCACAGGCAGCTATGGATAATATTTTAGGGCAATTCTTATGGCCAGAGCAATACCATATTAAAGAACAAAATCTGTAGCTTAGCCTAAGAGAGAGAGAGTATTTTTGCCCACAAATATTCTGATCTGGAAGGTGAGATAGGGGGAAAGCAGGGTGCATTTAAAAAAAATAAAAACTTTTGCAGCCGTTGCTTAAAAAGAGTTCTGAGCTTCTATTTTTTTGAGACCATTTTCTGAATTTTAAGCTCAGTTACCGAGGTATTATGCAATGCTTATATATTTTCTCATGTTTCTGAAGTCTTAAAAAAAAGTCAGCACACAAAGGCTAAGTAGTACTACGCTCAAGGTTGACTCAGCCTTCCATCCTTCCGAGGTAGGTAAAATGAGGACCCAGATTGTTGGGGGCAATTAAGCTGACTTTGTAATAATGCCTCTTGGGGTGTGTGTGAAAGCCCTAATAAGCAGGCATATACATAGAATGAAGGCTACTGCTAAGCTTGTAAGCCACCCTGAGTCTTCGGAGAAGGGCGGGATATAAATGGAATAAAAAATAAAAAAATAAAAAAACAAGAGTGTGCTGATGAAAATACAGCAGAATAAGTGTATGATGGTAGATCTTGTCTAGGAAAGTTGCACCTGGATTGGAGAGGGATGGAACTGATAGCAATGGTGTGTTTGTATAAGCATGCTGCACGATACTTCAGCATTAGGTATCAGCAGAGAGAAAATGTTTACGTATAGGTGAATCATCAGATAAAAGAGAATGTAATGGGAGATGAGAAACGATACACGTAGCTTCCCTCGTGCAGTTGCACATATAAATCCAACATGATAAGAAGTGTAAGTTCTGATTCACACATTATCTTTTTGCAGATCTGCAAGAGGTAATGGATGCCACCATCTGCTGTATCTCCCAAAATGACAAAATGGATTCAAATGTGTTTCTTTTTTTGTATAAGAAAATAAGAGACCGGCTACAAATAAACACAGAACGCAAGATGGTAAAGGCTGGCAAATTAATAAACTTGAGATGTACTGAACCTCACTGACTTAGATCATTCTTAGAAAACCAACCATACACAAATAGAGCTAATGGAGAAATGACCAAGTGTGTGTGTGTGATACAAATGGGAGAGAACAAAATGAAGATTTCTGGAGGTGAGGTAGCATTCAGTGTAAAACCACTGGCAGAAAATAGGAGGGATCATTTTAGCATTTCTCGGCTAATGCTGCATTTCCTTGGGCAAGCAAAACCCATTTTAACTTCATATTCATTGTCCACCACTTAGTTCCAGCTAAGAACCCTTTCAGACAACCCAGGTTCCCATTTCCAAACCCTTTCAAGTCCAATTTACACAATATTGTCCCGGAGTTCTTCAAACACCAGAGCAAGGCAGGTTTACATGCTGGAAACAATCAGCCTTTTTGGTCCATAGCTGAGCATGGAGACAGGGAAGTCAAATAGTGTTCTGGGCTGTTGGCCAGAAATGGATTACCTTGCCTCGATTTACACTTCTTTCCTTGTGTACTAATAAATAAAAAGGGGTATATTTGCACTGATGTTATGGTATTTTCACCTCATGTCACAAAAGTAGAATTTCAACTCTTTTTCAATCCGCCACACGCTAAGGTGAGATGACAGCATGGAAATGAAGCAAGCAAGGGGTCTTATCCAAAACACTCAAAAGCAGCAAAATGTTTCCACCTGCATAACATTGATTGCTACAAACTGATTTTCCCCTGATTTACAGGACGGAGACACTGATCCTGCATTGTGCTCCCATTACATGAACAGCAGTAACCCTGTGGGAGGATAAAGGGTCGTTTCAATCTGTGGTTGTATCTGCAATCCCCCACCCCTATATTTAGGAAAGGCCCTGAGACTGATGGTATGGATCCTATCCTTTCCTTAGGAGCACACAGCCCTAAGGAAAAGGCAATGTTTCAGATTCAGGGATATTTTTAAAAAATGATTCAGATCGCTTCGGGGTACAAGCACGGCACCTGTTTGCAACTCCTGAAACCTTGTACAACTTGTCCCGGGATCATGTAGCAACTGCAGAGGACAGCCACAGATTTAAGGAGTTGTAGATAGAGACTCCATTGCAGCAATTTTTTACTTTAGAAACTAAAGACTTTAAAAAAAATTAGTATTTACACACATGACAGCTAAGGAGGCAAACAAGAGGCAATTTGGAATATTAAAAAAAAGCCAAACAGCTCATAATAGCAAAAAGATTTGAACTAAGCCTAGCATCACTTCTTCGACAAGCCAGGGTTGAAAGAAATAAAAGTTTGGTATGGTAACTAAGTTCAGAGAGAGTTTACTACTTGGTGTCCTGACACTGCAAAACTTTTTGTAGTCTGAAGTTTCCATACTACTTCTGAATAAGTTTGTTTTCATATGTGTGGTCTTAATCTCTGGAGTTAGCATAGCAACAACGATAACTAATATCAAATTATAATCACAAGAGAGGCAATACGGTGAATCTGACTAACTAGGAATTCTGCTAGTTCTCAACCACAAAAATGAGGTTCAATGTCAGGTTTTTTTTTCTTATAGGGAGTTGTTTGTGCCTGCTGAAGCCTGTAACATCTGTAACTCTCCAACACAAAGCTGCTCTGCAAATATACGGTAATTTTCCTATCAGTTTTGACAAAGAAAAATTGTTAAATGGTTCTCACTCCTGCCATCAAGCACTCTTGACAATGTTTTAATAGAAAAAGTGTTTTGATATGTTTGCTTCATGTAAGAGATACAAATCTGCAGGAATCAATAGCAGTAAGAGCTGCCAACAACGAAGTTGGTATAGTACAGTTAATTCCAAAGTCATAAAATAATAGAAACATTTCGTTGTGCTGACCCCCAGGAGGAGAAGGAGGAGGAGAAATAATTTGTTCATGAGCCTTTCTAATCTGCAAAATCGCGTGGTCACACAGAGAGACGGACACTGGAGCTGGGTAGTAACTTCTTTATTGGATCAGGAATGAAGCTGGGGCAAAGGGGTTACCTGGCGTCTATTTATACCTGCCCAGGTGAATCGCAACCAATAGATTCAAACCTGGGCTTCCCACCAGTGCAGGTGGCCAATGGATTTAAACCCTGGCTTCCCGCCAGAGCTGACCATGCCCTGGGGCTGTCAACGACTTGCTCTATTCAGGCTTTCCCGCCAAAAGCGGTTGTAGCCTGGAGCTGTCCAGCCCCCTGCTGTGCTGACATCCTGTGTATGCTTAAGAGCATACACTACATAATCATACTTCCTAATTCATCAAGAGAGTCGCAGGGCACTGTAAGAGTTTTAAACCAGACTTTAAACAAAATAAAGAAGGATGCAATCCCACATATGCTTACTTGGAATAAATCCTGCTGGATTCAAGTTAAATTACTACAGAAGAAATCTGCATTGGATTAATGTGTTAAATTATGATTGGGTTCAAACATCCCACTAAGTCACAATATTGCTTACTTGACTGGGGTTTCCTGTATTCTGCAAATTCAGCCAATTGGAGCTTATTCCATAAAACCATTATTAAAAACTATATCTGAAAGCAATGTGCAAAGTACAAAAACAGTCATAACTGAAGAGATCTACAAACAGGAAGAGTTTCAGAGTCGTTCTGTGTTTTCTCTTAAGAATATTTACTGGCAATAGGCTATCATCCTTGTCATTTTTCTTCTATTTTTGCCTCCTACTGTAACCTGGAGAATAGTGGAATAATCTTTTTTTTCCCCCTCCATCACCGTTCTGAAAACAATCCCTTCTTAGATGATGCTATCTGCATTGGGAAATAAATTCTCCATCAACACCCGCAACGTCTTCCTTCAAATCAAATATCAGCATCAGAAGAGGGAATTTTCTTCTGAACTATGTTAAAGGAAGAAACATTGTTTTCAACATGAACACTTTTAAAAACCCTGTACGTGCTATATAAAATTGCTTCTAGTCCCTGAATTGGCTTATTAAGACTCTCAAGCTCCTCCCAGGTTGCTGGCCTTAGACATAGGGGCTGTATTCACAATACAAGTTGATTGACAAATCAGCCAATCATATTCTCATCTAGCATGATATGCAAGCCCAGTCCACGTTGGATAATAGTATATGGGAAAGATTTGGGGAGACAGGAGGAAGAGCTGCAAACCGCACAACTTACATGTCAAAGACGTCTCAGCCCCACGGAAGGGAGGATAGAGCATGAGAAACATTTCAGAAAGGCCCTTCCCTAAGTTTTCCAGAGAGAAAAAAGGAGGAGGAGGAGGAGGAGGAGGAGGAGGAGGAGGAGGAGAGAAAAAGTTTCAGCCTTGCAAAATTCTGTCAATGTAACCTTGCAGTAAAGATAGAACTAGCAGTCCTGGCTATGCTTCTTGTCTGAACTATCTTGCAAGGCTAACCCATAATTACTTTATGGCTTCAGGTATCATAGGAATCCAGGCAATGGAGTACTTGAGTGAATGGTTAACATAAACCATAGGTATCTCTGTTTTGCAATGCTGATTGTTATAGGTAGCCCTCTGCTTAGGATCATATGATCCGTGACCATGTTGAAGTTACGATAAGGCTGGAAAAAATGGAGTGATGATCCATGTCTGAAATTATTTATTTATTTATTTATTTTAATTCCATTTATATCCCGCCCTTCTCCGAAGACTCAGGGCGGCTTACAAGCCCAATACAGCCCCCCTGAAGTCACATGATCAAAATTCTGGCACAACCGTAAGGGCACTTCAACTCCCCCCACCTACTTATATCCCCCCCTCCCCATCAATGCCCTTTTTGGGCCAGTGCTAGGGCTGCTTAAATAAATTACAGTCAAGGAGAAGAAGAAAGAACTTCAGCTGTATCATTCATCCATAGCAAAAGAAGCTCCTAGTCCGAAAGAAGAAAAGACATCCCAGGATATTTTTTCCCCCTCACGCTTTCTGTTTTTGATGTGGTTTGCAATTTTCCGGGTAGAGAAGATTAGTCGGGGCAGAAGCAACAAGAAATAAAGAGAACAGTTACCAGCCAGCAACAACTTGGTACAGACAGCTGTAGATCAGCCATGGAACATATGCTCTGCATGCAGAAATCCAAAGTTCGATCTGGGACAAATGCAAAATATGGCTCATGCTATATTCCTTTCAGGGCTGGGACTTTGGGCAATCTGGAATGAGAAGGGTGGTGTGCTCAATATGCATACTTTCAATGCATGACCTAGTCGTTTTGTGTTCCCTGCTCCAGAGTTATAATGTCCACTTTTGTAACATTAACCCAAGTCCATAATGCAAGGGGTTTAGGCTCATCTGATCTACAATATCTTAGGGAGAAAAAATATCTTGATTTGTAGCTATGCACCTGCTTGCAAAGCTATGCTAATGCTCGTTCAGATGGATATTTCTAGATCTTCTTCCTGAAGCTTATCCAGTTCTATTTTAAAGCTGTATGAACCCACTGGGGCCACGCTTTCCTCCAATCCTTCTCAAATATCGATAGTAAGCTAATAATATTAACAGAGAAACTCTCTTTATTCTTGTTTGGCTTAGGCTCCCATTTCTGTCCTCAGCTCTGCTATCTAGGAATGTGTCCACCCCCACTCCTTTGGATTCAAGCACGTGCACACACTGCTTCTTACCAACACTTTGCCAATATGCTTAACATCAGGTAATTAAAAAGAGACAACCCCAATCATAAATCAGGATTAAGAAAATGTTGATCCTTCAGTTGCCAAATTCCAGCCAGTATGGACATCAGTAATGAATGCGATGAACTGTAATTCAGAAGTACTTGGAAAGCCCTACATTACCCCATCCCCCTTGTGAAGCTTTATATGGATGTAACGTAACAAAAATATTTAGCCAGCTTCCCCAAGCTGATGCATTTCAGATATGTTGGATTTCAAGACCCCTAATGCTATGGCTTTCCAAAACTGCTCCTCAGTAGGAACATGACAAATAAAAGGCAGCAGCCACTGAGTTTAAGACATGAGCCTGAAGCAAAACTAAAGCAAAATGTTATCGCTACAGGAGACGTAGGAGGTGTTGGAAATGTCAAACGTTTTATGATCCATAACACTGCTGAAGTCCAATATTTTTTGGCAATAGTAAACAATGAAATGTTAAAAGTGAATAATTAATTTGTGCTTGTACAATTTCAACTCTTTGTTCCTTCCCCAGTCATTTCCTCCCTGCTGGAGTCAAAGCAATTATATCTCTGACTGCCCTGATCAAGCTTTTTTTTATTCCCTCTTAGCAATACGACACTCAAAGGAGATGCGAATTCCCCAGTCTCAGCGACATATGCAATCTCCATCTATCTCTGTGACAGAAGCCATACATACCAAGATGTTATAATATCCCTGGTTTAAAAGAGAAACTGTGATTATAACTCAAGTATGTAAGTATACTGGTATAACTAAGGAGAAAAATAACTTCAAGATGACAGGTTGCAGAGTACATCCTGTGAATTAAGAGTAAGACAGATGCCAGGACACTTGGCTAAAATATTATGATGGATCCACCCTTGGTCTCCACTTCCATATCCGTATTCTACAGAGGACTGCATGCAGGTTTCACATGGAGAAAACACTAATGGTTGACCATGAATAAGGGCAATACTAAATGCCCTTATTCCCATCCTCCCTCCCCCAATGGGGTATCCTCCAGTTATGGGTTAAGCTGTAAGTTTCATGTAGCAAGGCCAAGCTTTACACTGTTTGGGAACGCATTTATACGTCCCCCACCTTACCTCACTGATAAAAGTCTCAAATCAATTGTCATGAAAGATTTAGACTAAAATAGAATTGAGCAAATTTTAAATGGACAAAATGAGTTCCAATCAATGAACTAGTCTTGAAGACCAACTATGATGGAAGCTGTCGTTTCTTCTTCAAATCCTTACTGGGCTCCATTGTGAGGGACAGATTTCTCAAAGACCCCTCTGCAAGAATTCCCGAAAAGGATGATTTGGTAAGATGCTTTTGGACACGTCTAGGTATAGTTCTGAGCACAAGCAATAGCTCCAGAGGAAGAGAAAGATTCGCTTCATATAGTGAAAACAATATATTAAACTATTGGAGCAAGGGATGTTAAGTAGCTTTTTTCTATAATCATTCTGGATTAGCATTCACTCTGCTTAGCTGAGAGGAAATGTAGGTTGGAACACTTCTGATAACAGTTATAGATGCAACCATTTTTTTCTGCTTCAGCCCTGCCCTGTACAACTAGGGAAAGGGGGGGGGAGGGTTGTCATTTTCCTTTAACTCAATTTGCCTGTTCTACAGGATCATTGTACCAAGATAATATCAAGTGTTCTTGCAGAGATATATACTCAGTGTTCCTGAGAATTGTGCAAGTTATTGCTAAACACTGTCCCCTAGTGGCAAATGTGGGCCTGACTGAGGAACTATATTCTTCTAAAAGGGCTTTCCTTCTGAAGATCTAAAAAATAATAATAATGCATGTTGTTCTTCACTCAAATAACACTTCCTCCAATATCCTCAAAAACACTTGATACTGGGTCATATTCAGTTTTACATAGCAAATATATAGAATATGTAGTGTGTGTGTGTGTGTGTGTGTGTGTGTGTGTGTGTGTGTGTAAAAAAGAGAAAGAGTGAAACAGAAAACAAACCCAGCAGAATCAGAGATGCTTGATGTTCTGCCAGTTCTCATCTCAATGGGCCCAATCTGTACCCAGAAAAGAAGTTAATCATCAGATTTTGCACTTCCTCCAATTTTGTGCTATAGTGCACAGATCTATCCCCAATATATAAATGCACAATGAAGCTCTGCAAATGAGGATATGTATTTAGAACATGCAATATGTATAGAAATTAGCATTTAATGAGAAAATGCATTGAAAATATCCTGTAGAAAGTACTTGTATGTTAATTTTCGGGAGATATTTTGACAAATTGTGAATTAATGGAGAAGCAGAATACGGTAGGAACAGATTTAGGAATAAACAGCAGTGAAATCAATTTTAAAAAACTAAGATAACTACTGTATTTTCCGGCGTATAAGATGACTGGGCGTATAAGACGACCCCCGACTTTTGAGAAGATTTTCATGGGTTAAAAAGTCGTCTTATACGTCGTAAAATACGGTATTTAACTATCCCTTGAATTTTAAGTGGGTTTTCACAATTAACAGTTTTTATCTGTTCTGTGTAAATGTTATTAATGCATCTGTTATTTGGACATTTAATAAGACGGTTAATAAGAATCGGGGAAAGGGAGCCATGACTCAATTCAATGTTCTCATTCAGGGTAAGTTTTAATAGACTAACCTCCTGAAGGCTTTATTTCTGAACAACAGAACTTTTCTCAGGGTTCCTTAGAATCTCTTGGTGATGATTTTGAACACACTTTATTTTTAAAAAGAAATCTGCTGGTGCCATTCATGGCTGGCTGGGGAATTCTGGGAATTGAAGTCCACAGGGCTTAAAGTGGCCAAGGTTGGGGACCCGTGATCTAATGGAAACACAGGAATCTGTGAACACCATAGGAGTCCTGACTGAATAATTAAAAACAGGATATTCATTCGCATAACATGCTACCTGAACATCCAACAAGTTTTTGATTATCTCATTAGTAAGGCCAGCGCCAGACATTTCATACGTGACCATTTTTTTCCTAGACCAATCAGAATCAGCCCTGATTCAATTTGAAATGGAGATGTAATTTTCAGACAGAACAGGACTCATTTCCATTTGAGTTTATCCTTCCACATTCAAAGCAATCCAGTTAGATTTGAACCAGTTAAAGATTTGACTAGGGGGAAAAAAGATGTATCCAAAGGTACAAAAGAAAATATCTGCAGATGCTTTATTTTTAGACAGAATGTGAGGAAAGTAGCAGGGAGGGTAGATCTTTTAGTGAACATTAAACTAGTTTTTTTAATCAGATACTGCAAAAGTTTCATTATAATAATGTGTCATTTCTCTTAATACAAAGACAGGAGGACCTCAGGGAAACTTCAAAATTATTCAGCAAGCAGACCAAGTTATTTTTAGTGAGACAGAGCAGAAAGTATACAATATAAAAATAGAACTCTTAAAAACTAGATTTGTGCTAGCTAGTTATATTTAAATAATTGTTATAATTATGAGGTAGGGTTATTCCTATTACTATCTTCTATCATCTGGAATTTTAGATTAGGTGGTATAAATATTTATATAAATAGATAAATACTCATTTTCCCATTTAAAGGCTTGGTAAGAATGAATACCTGTTCAGTTCTTATGTGTGGGGCTTAATTTAATTTAGTGTAGTTCAGTTCAGATTAGTTCAGCTTAATTTAATTTGTTCAATTTAGATACCAACTGATTCCAGACCGACTCCTTAAGTGGCTGACGATAAAGCCAAACAAGGTAGTATATACCATATAATATAAATAGAGTAATAATAAAGAACAAGATGAAGAGTCTGGCCAAAAATACCCACACATGCAAACATACCAAACAGGAGCTCCAACCCATCATAACCTACAGCTTGGGAGACCAGCCAGGTCTTTAAGACTTTCCAGAATGTCAACAGGGTAGGAGTCACACAGATATCCGGGGAGGGGGGAGACGGGGGGGGGGAACGGACCTCATCCCAGAAGACAGGCACTGCAACAGAGGAGGCACACTCCCTGAGGCTCAATAGATGACACTGTTTCATTGAAGAGACTGGCCAACCCTGCTGGGTTATACTGGCTGGGCAGACATCACAGGAAATCAGCAGTCGCTTGGATAACCTGGCTCTTTGCCATGAAAGGCTTTACAGGTGATGACCAGAACCTTGGATCGCACTTTGAACCATCCTGGCAGCTAATGCAGCTTTGCAAAGCAGGAATGTCACATGGGGAAATACCAAGACAGATCCCTAACTCCCCAGGCTGCTGCATCCTGTGCTATTTGAAACTCGAAGGAGTCTTCAAAGGCAGCCACATGTAGAGCACGTTGCAAAGCTGAGACGTAAGGTGATTAGGGTGTGATCAAAAGGGCCTCCTGATCCAGGAAAAGTCACAACTGGCCTACTAGAGGGGACTGTGCAAAGGCCTTCCTGACCACAGCTGCCACGTGCTCGTTGAGCAAGACCTGTGAATCCAGGGAGGCTCCTAGATCGCATACCATCTTTGAATGGGGAAGTGAAACTCCTTCCAGGATTAAAGATGGAACAGTCCCAGATCCAGGTGGGCATTATGATATCCATAGGCACTCAGTCTTGATAGGATTGAGTCAGTTATTTTTTTTTCCCCATTCAGGCCTTAACAGCCTCAAAGCACTGGGACAGAGCCTCAACAGTCTCACTTGACCATCCTGGTGTCAAGAGATATAACTGGGTATTATCAGAGTCCTGACATTACCAACCCCTAAATCTGTAGATAACTCACCCAGCATTTTCATATAGATGTTGAACAAGAAGGGAGAGAGCATTGGACACACACATCCTAGCCAGCACTGATTAGAACTGGCCCTGAAAGAAAAAATACCACCCTAAAATAATACCACTGACTCTCAACCTCCAGAGCTGAGCCAGAAGGATAGTGCGGTCAACAGTATGGAAAGGGAATGAGAGAACAATGAATTCAAGAATAGATTTATGACCTCCATCCAGGCGCTGCAGCATGCACTGATAAGTGAAATCAAGGCTGTCTCCATACTAATTCCAGCTTGAAACCCACCTGAAATAAATCTAGATAATTCTTTTTTCTCCAGGGTCTTCTGCAACTGCAATCTCACTAATTCTCAAAACGTTCCCTAAAAAGAAAAGATAGACGATAGGACAAAAGAAGTCTATAATTTGGGGCTTCGGGGACAGCCTCTTGAGAAAGATGCACATTATTGCCTCCTTCTAGACCAGGGGTCCCCAACCCCCGGTCCGTGGACCGGTACCGAGCTGTGGCATGCCAACAACCAGCAAAGCCCCATCCATGAGATGCAGGCAGCACACAAAACCATACCCCCTCCGGTCCATGGAAAAATCTCTCTCCACGGTCCCTGGTGCCCAAAAGGTTGGGGTTCTCTGTTCTAGGCTAAAGGTAACACCCTCTCCCCAAAGAGGATGCCTCCAAAAGGTAATGGATGACAACATCTCTCCGCTCCAGCCCTTGGTTTTAGTTGAGGAAAAGCTTCAGACTTGCTTTGTTGCTTCTGAATATTATATTTTATAGGTAACCGAAGGGCTTGTAAAGGAAGTTCAAATATTCCCTGTATATGTGAGCATTCCTGAGAGGGAGTCTGATCTAAACAATTAATAATAATGGCAGAATGGTGATGACAAGAACTAAATTATAGGAATAAGTAAAGGCTAGCATTTGGCTACTACACTCAGATAATACGTGCTCCATCTATGTGTGCCTAAGAAGTCTGGACTATCTTTAGAAGGAATTTCATTAGTAGTTTTAGTGGAGTGCCAGTCTAGGCAGGGCACCTTAGCAAAGTTTGGTATATTCAATGCAGGATGTGATTATGACAGAGTTAAGGCTTAATGATAATGCCCTAAAAGACTTTCCCTCATGTGTATTCTACCAGTACTCAAGTTGGTAGAAAAGTATGCCAACATAAATTATCCTGTGTTTCATTCTGCCTCAGTAACAAGGCCAGCAACTGGTGCTATCCTGCCAAATTTAATGTGGGCCAAGTTCTACAAAGAGATTAGGGGATTCCAGCAGTGCTTAGTGCTTGAAATGGCAGCTTAAGGCACCTTTCAAGTTGCTGAGTGACAGGCTGCAGGATGGAAGATGAACCAGGAGGAATTACCCTGGTGCAACAGAGGGATGCTTCCTGTCACTCATGCAGCACTTCTCTGTAAGCCTGACCTGTTAGTCAGGTTATTTCTAAACACCCATTAAATGCTCTTCTAGAGGTGACAAATCTCAGTGGTGTGCAACTCAGATCAATGTCAGAGAGTCTATCACTCCTCTTAACCCCCAACCTAGCCTTCTCCAAATAAGTGACATTGCAAGACTGCACAATTCCAGAAAAAAACAAAAACAAAAAGTTTGGAATTCTGCAAAGTGCTTTGCTGTCATCTAATTGAATCCACTGTGCTAAAGTATATTATCTGCTGCAATTTATGAATGCTTCAGTGCAGTGATTTGACTGAAACTTGAACAAAAGCACCCCTTCAAAGCTTTGAACAGCCCTATTCTATTCCATCTGGCTGAATGAGCATGGACTTAAGAAACAGGGCTTTGGTGCTGCTTTGATTTTAACAGAATGAATGGGCCAAATTTTCCCACTTAATCTATCCCCAGACCTTGCACACACCTTACCCGTTCTCCCTCTATAGATTCTCTCCTGCATACGAGATGAAGCCACTCCAGCTATCACTTCCACGGTTTTTCCATTCCAACTGCACAGTAGCCTACCTTTGTTGAACTGGGCTCTGCACCAGGGCCTCTTTTAAACAGAAAGGAGAGTCTACTACGGCAATTTCTCCCACTCAGCACTGAGTATACTGAGATTTTCTGAATACATTTCTATGTCAGCTGGACACTAAGAAACAAATCATTTCTGGAAGAGAGGGAAAGATGGGAGGGATGAGGAAAATAGCAAAGATCAGGCTAAATTTACTACTGGGCTTTTCTCCAGAAAGACCACTGGGATTATTAAAGAGGTGGGAACTGTTGTTCATTAAAATAAAACCTCAAGCAGCAAGTTGCCAAATGCTAGTGTTAGCTGCAAGCAATGGCATGGTTCTGTTTGCAACAGTGTCCTCAAGTTGCACAAGGACTGCTTAATCAAAGCCGCAATGGTCTTACTTTAAGCAGCTTTAAGCAATAAACATAAGTTTATTTGATTCACAAATGTACAGTGTTTTTGTGTGGATGGCCTGTGGTAGGATTCCTTTTATCTGTGTGTTATGAGGCCCATCAGAAATCCTCAATGTGTTGAACATGCACATCAATGTGCCTATATTGCCACCTTATAATTCAGGTCCCATCTGGCATGAGACTAGCCAGACCACCCTAGGAGAATGTAATTTTGTGAATGGATAAACTCTACTTCCACAGAACCTACAACATGCTGTCACATTCTGAATGAACCCATTGATCAAATAACCTTTTATCTACCTATATTAATGAAAGAAGCACTGTGGAGGGTGATGCTCTAGAAACAGGAACTTTTGGAGTGCTTAACCCTTACTCTGCCAACTTCAACTCATGCAGATTTTTAAAATTGCATATTTATGCTGACAGAAGTCTTGAACAGGAAAATAATGATAAAGGGCTACAGCGACTTTGACCAACTTAAACAACTTTCTTGCTGCCTAGGAATTCTGAAAGTTGCAATTTCCAACATCTGAAAAATGCCAGCCTTAGGAAAACTAGACTATACATATAACCCTGGCCTTTTCAAAAATTGTAATTTATTTTTCACAAACAGGTCTCCGTGACATACATTTACATTTAATGTTCAAATCCCTTGGTTCTTCTTTGCTGAATGTGATCAGAACAAACTGAACCACCATTCATTTATAATGCTTTATTCTGGATATCGGCACTTAGCACAAACTTTGTTTTATGGACCTAAATACTCCTTTCTAAATCTGTAACACAGGTATCTGTTTGTCTCTATGAATCTGCACAGTAAAGAATGGAGGATGATGAGAATTCAGATGAGATTATTTGATGACTTACACCCATTATCTCTGGAGAAGGCTCTAATGTTGGGAAAGGTGGAAGAAAAGAGAAAAGGATGATCTACAGCAACTCATTTACAGTGGTGATAAATGCACCTTTGGAAGACCAGAAAGATCAGATTCGGGGCAAATTATCATGGAGAAATCTATGTAATCACTAAGATTCAGCCAGGACTTGATGGCACATAATCAATCAATTAATCAATTGCAACTATTAAGAGTGAAGGCTATTTAGATGCTGAAAGTTGGAACCTGAAGGACAGCCAATAACAAAACGGTTTCCGGTATCTGTACAAGTCCTGGCCAATCCTGAGGCTTTATACTGTCTACAAATCACAGAGGCTGATTTTGGGGGCCAGCATTCCATCCTGCATTTGAAGAGTGTTGGGACTTGAACATGTGCAAACACAGCCAGTTTCCCAGCTAACTGCAGGCTGCCAACTACACATTTTTCGTTCAGGCTCCCCAGAGTATTTTGCAAACAGTATTTTTTCTTAGACATATCGAGTGCTGGAACTTATCATCCTCCTCAATCTAGTGACCTCTGAGACTGGGATTTAGCCTGGAAACTCCAGGCACAGCAGATGGTTCAGAGAGCTGCTGTGTTCAGCATTTTCTTCTGTCTCTGAAATTATTGACATGCCCTATTTTACAGCTAGAGATGCAGATAGCAACTGAGACATTTGCAAGTTAAGCAGACTCATGATGTAACTAACAGCAGACAACAACAACAAAACTACTACTTCTGCTTCTTTGGAGGGGAAGGAAAATAAATTGAAACAGATGCCTAGCATAATTATCTCTGGTCATTAAGGGCATTTCCAGATGGACGGCTGCTAACCTTACTAGTCAAAAGACATGGTGCAGCAATTCAGATTACTTTATTCTTTAACAAATGGAAAATTAAGAAGTGACAGGGGGAAAAATTGAAGGGTTTCAATAGAGGATGTTGGCCTCCAGGCCCCTCATAAAATTCAGCAAATCAAGAAAAGCAATAGTGCAATAAACGCCTTGCTTAGAAGCACTCTAAGCATTTAATCTTATTAACCAAAAACACAAATAGCACATTGACTGAAAGGTTGTGAGTTTAAAAACCAGGAGAGGAAAAGCTATAAAGCTCTTGGAAGTATTGTTTTGAGATACCCTCCACAAGAAAAGCCAAGACTGAAGAATGATTGCATGTTCTCCACATTACTAGTCTGGGGAAAGTTAAGAAAACATTTGCCGGCAGGATAGTTTAAAAAACAACTGATGCACATCAATGATTATGTAGAAAGCTTATCAGTCTGGCTTTAGTGCCAGTTTCCCATAAAGAATATCCCTTTGATGACCTTCTGTGGGATGCGGACAAGGGAATTGGATCTCACTGATTTTCCTGGACTTCCCAATTAGTTTTACATCCTTTTGGATCAGGATTTTAGGGACAGGAATGAAAGCATCCTTTTCCCATAAATTCTTGTTTGCATAACAGGTTCTAGAAAAGGATGCCTTAGGGACTTAAGCTGTATGGAGCCCTGACATACGAGTTTTTCAAGTATTTTTGAACATGCAACCTTCATGGCTCAAGACATTACCAGCTGACCTATGGCAAAATTATCTGCCTCCTCCTTCTCCTTGCAAAAGGAAGGCTTTTTCCCTTCCTTCGCCCCACTTCCGGAATAGATGGCAACATTTCATTGGGTTCTCCTGTTTCTAAAGATGTGGATGCTCCCACCAGAGAGAATGCTATTTATTTTCCTGGCCTCTCAGCAGTGAGCCACCATGCTCGGTTCGGTCCTGGAAAAACCGCTTTTCTGGCATGAAACTCTTCCTGGGTTGGTTACAATTTGTAATGTAGTCCACCAGGAGAGCTGATGCGGCATTACATAGAGAAGGCTTTTCGGGCTGCTCCATGGATTTGCTTGATTGCTTCAAAAAAACCATTTTCACCTCAGGAGGTGCTTTTTTGCCACTTACCAGCCCAATAAACTCACACACAAAAAGTGACAAATTCATGAGTGATGTACATGAGGGAGAGAAGATGCTGGACACTGTGAAGGGAGGGGGAGATGTTGTAGTGTTTTCTTCAAAGATTTAGAAGTAGGGATGAGGGCAGGAAACATTAAATTCTACACCTGGCAAGACAGACAACATGGATGCCAATGTCCTTACATTCTATGTTCAGCTGCTAGGTAGCTTCAATAAAAACATGATGGTTGAAGGGATCTTTGCAAGATCAAGTGTTGCGAGCATTCAAGAGTTTTACCTTACATGACTTTAATATACTGATTGTTTAATGTGTATATTTTTATTTGTTTGTGTGTTAACTTAAGAGTAAGAAGTTAGTTTACTATATATGTTTCTACCTGCTTTGAGGAAAGTCAGAAGTCTTTCCCCTCTTTTTTCTTGTCATTTTTTAACTTTTTGCCTTTTTTGATCTCCTCCCCCATTTTTCCCTTTTGTTATTCTGTATTTTATTTTTTTTAAAAAAATATATAATAAAGTTGATTTAAAAAAAACATTTTGCAAGTATTCAGGCAACCCAGGCAGAACATATTTTGGCTCTCTAGATGATGAGCTCTCCTTGAAAGAGATGGGCAGTCTAGACACAAGCAAGCAAGTGTAAAGGGGAAAAAAGTAAAGTAGCAAAAATCCTACACAATTCCGAATACTTCCTTGCTAGAGATTTATTGTGACTTACAGCATTACCCTGCCATTGCTGTGGCAACAAATCACTAATGAAGACAGGCTTTATATCATCACAGCATGGCTAGGTGACACTACACTATAAATCATTACTGAGGAAATGATCTCTTGTGATAATGGCGAATAAGTAAGGGCAAAGAAATTAAAACAACCCAGTGTGATCCTCCAGGTGTTGGATTGGGGTAGACTCTTTCCTTTATTGAGGAATGGGTACGTTGCCTGATGAGGCTAGCTCTCTTTCACTTATCCTCTAATCATGCACCTTATGAGGGCTTCTAGACTGTCAGGACCCACCCCAAACCACATCTTAGGAAGACAAAATTCTTGGAGTCAAATCTATTCCAAAAAGAATCTTTACTATGACATGCTTGGTTGTAGGAAACGAGACAGGACTTAATATTATCCCACGAAGTAAACCCTTATAAAGAGTTCCCGGTTTAACCCCCCTTAACCCCATTTGGTCAGTCCCCCATCCTTTCTCTCGTATCACCCATCTCGTGGGAAAAAGGAACTTAGGACCCTTCGTGTTTATTGCCCTCTTCCGTGACAAAAGCCAGATGCTGACCCCCCCTTTTGTTTCCCCAGTTCAAAAGGCTTCTCCTTTCCTTTGAAATGCCTAATGCCGGTTCAATACACATCTATTCTCTTGTCTTCGGGAGATGGCAGAATCCATGGAATAATGTTTGAAACATTCCATTTATGAATATGATATAAATGGATTCTGACAGTCCGCTCTCCTTAGAAAAAAGATGTGTCCATCTGTAGGGGAAGAAAAGAAAAGAGAAGAAAAAAAACATATGTAAATGTTAACTCGGTTTGTTCGGATATTCTGTATGAAATCTCTTAAGCAGCTTTGGTGCTTTAACATGGTGTTTGCTGACCCATTCATTTTCTGAGGAGGGGAGGTGTTTCCAAGCCACTAAATATTGGGTTGTTCCACGATGTTTCCTGGAATCCAGAATTTCTTTCACCTCAAAATGTTGTTCTCCTTCCACCATGATGGGAGGTGGTGGTGGTGGAATTTTTGTTCGTAGGGGAGATTGTTGTTCTCTCTTTATTAGACTGCAGTGAAAGATTGGGTGTATTCGTCTAAGATTTTTAGGTAGCCCTAATTCAACTGTTACTGGGTTTATGATTCTTTTAATTGGAAAAGGTCCAATGTATTTTGGTCCTAGTTTTTTACAGGGTTGGAGGGACTTAAGGTATTTTGTAGACAGGTATACCATCTCTCCCACCTTGAACGGTGTGGGATCGGCTCTTTTCTTGTCTGCCTGTGTCTTGTGTGCTAATCTAGCCTCTGTTAACGCTTTTCTGACAATAGGCCAGGTGTATTGTAACTGAGCAATCCATTCCTTTAGTTCTGGAATTACCGGTTCTTTTGGAGTTAGATCAGGTATGGGGTTGAAGCTCTGGCCTGTGGCTACTTGAAAAGTAGTGTAACCTGTGCTGGAGTGAACTGCGTTGTTATATGCCACTTCTGCAAAAGACAGTAGATCCGACCAGTCCGACTGTTGGAAACTTATATAACATCTTAAATATTGCTCAAGTACCGAGTTAGCCCGTTCCGATTGCCCGTTCCCCTGAGGATGATGACTAGATGTCAGTCCTTGGGTAGTTCCTAACAGAGATAAAAATTCCTTCCAAAATGCTGAGGTAAATTGCACCCCCGTCAGATATGATGCGTTGTGGTGCCCCATGCAATCTGTAAATATGTTGTACAAAAAGTTTTGCTAATGCTTTTGCAGTTGGAATTTTTGGGCAAGGTATGAAATGGACTTGCTTAGAGAACAGATCAGTGACAGTCCAGACAACGGTGTTTCCGTTGCTTTCTGGTAGTTCTACAATAAAATCCATGGCTATTTCTTTCCATGGGGCTGAGGGATTCGCCACTGGTTGTAACAGTCCTGGCGATTTCCCTTGTAACCTCTTGGCCATTGCGCAAATTTGACAACTGCCCACATAGCTTTCTATGTCTTTTTTCATAGATGGCCACCAAAATTGCCTTTTAGTTAAGTGCAATGTTTTTACAAACCCGAAATGTCCTGCTGATTTTGTATCATGGCACAGTTGCAAGAAATTGGTCCTCTGGGTGGCAGGTATATATAGCTTCTCACCCACCCAAGGTAACCCATCTTTAATAGTGCACACATGCCTATTTTTCTGGAACCATTCGTCCCCTTCCAAGGACTTTCGGAATTCTATTCCGGTTTGGCTATCCACTTCCGGCTTCATTTTTACTTGTGCCCTGGTGGTGACTGTTGCTGCCAGTTGTTGTTCTAGTACGAGTGGTTTAAAGTCAGTTACCCGTGTGCTATTATGTTGGGGCATGCGAGATAATGCGTCAGCCAGGAAGTTCTTCCCCCCCCCCCCCGGCAAGTGTTTGAGAGTGAAATTGAATCAGTGAAAATGTTGGGACCAGCGGGCTTGCTTAGGAGTGAGTTTCCTGGGCGTTTTTAGTGCTTCTAAATTTTTGTGGTCAGTCCAGACCTGGAAAGGTATTTTATTTCCTTCCAAAAATTGACACCAAGTTAATAATGACCACCTTAATGAGAATGCTTCCTTCTCCCATATTGGCCATCGTTGTTCAGTTTCTGTAAGTTTTCTGGATGTATATGCGCAAGGTTGCAATGCCCCCTCATCATTTTCCTGTAGTAATACGGCTCCGACTGCTACGTCGCTCGCATCTGCCTGTATTACAAAAGGTTTGTTGGGATCTGGGTGTTTAAGTACAGGTTCCGCAGAAAAGAGTCTCTTTAGCCTCTCAAATGCTGCTTGACATTCCATTGACCATTTTAGAGGCTGGCTGGGTTTCACGGGTGACCCCCCCCCTTCGTTTTCAACAAATTTGTGAGGGCATGGCTATTTGGCCAAATGCGGGGATGAATTGGCGGTAGAAATTTGCAAACCCCAGGAAACTTTGCAATTGCTTCCGTGTGCGGGGGGATGCCCACTCTAGTACTGCCCTGACCTTCTCAGGGTCCATTTCGATGCCCTCTGGAGATATGCGATATCCCAGGTAGTCGATTTTTTCCTGATGGAATTCACACTTCGATAATTTAGCATATAAGTGGGCAGCTCGCAACTTCTTCAGGACTGCTCTGACTAGTTTGATATGTTCCCCTTTGGTTTCTGTGAAGATAAGGATGTCATCGAGGTAAACCAGGACCCCCTTATATAGGTGCTCCCTCAGCACGTCATTAATTAATTGCATAAAGACTGCGGGGGCCCCTTGCAGTCCGAATGGCAATACTTTGAATTGATAGCACCCCATTGGGCAGTTGAATGCAGTCTTCCATTCGTCTCCTTCCTTAATCCTAATATGGTAGTATGCTTCCCTCAGGTCTAGTTTGGTAAAAATCTTTCCTTTCGATAGGTGGGATAGCATATCTTTCATTAGGGGAAGAGGGTACAGATTACATTCACTAATTGTATTTAGGTTCTGGTAATCCACGCACAAGCAGAAAGAACCATCCTTCTTCTCCCTGAACAGAACCGGGGCGGCCACTTTGGGTTTGGCGGGCTCAATAAATCCTCTTTCTAAGTTTTTCTTTATGAATCTTTCCATTTCTGCCATTTCCCTTGGGCTCATGGCATACATCCTGGGTTTTGGGAGTTTTGCCCCAGGTTTGAATTCTATGGTGCAGTCTGTGGGGCGGTGGGAGGGAAGCTCATCTGCTCTTTCCTCACTGAAAACCTCAGCCAGGTCCCTGTATTCCTCCGGTATCTCTGGTAACCCCTTCTCTTTCCCCACTGCTGCTGTCTCCTCCCTCTGGGTTGGGGGGTGTTTGGGGGTTTTACGTTTTCCTGTTCCCCTTTTGGGAAGTTGAGTTCTGCAGTCCTCCAGTTTATCCTGGGGTTCCATTTCTTCAGCCATTCCAGTCCTAAAATCATTGGGCATTCCATGCCTGGGGCCACTATAAACGTTATGTCCTCCTCATGGGACCCCAGGGACATGTGGATTGGTAGAGTGGCTAGGGTAGCTGGTCCCCCCCTGCTATAGACCCATCTAATTGACTGAAGGAGATTGGATGTTTTAGCCTCCTCACTGGGATGCTCAGTTCCTCCACCAGTGCTGGGCTGATGAGGCAGTGGATGCAGCCAGAGTCTATCAGAGCTTTTATTTCATTGGCTTTTGGTACAGAGGAAGCTAATATAGTCACTGTCTTAAGTATGGGTGGAAGAGGTCCACTTACCAAAGGTTTTCCCTCTGAGCTGTCTTCCGAGGTGTCCACCGCCCCTGCGGTGTAGGCCGGAGTCCAATCCCAGGTTTTGGCAGGAATTGTGGACTCTACAGCCTCTGTCCCCTTCATGGAAGATTCTTTTGGGTTGCCTTGAGACTTCCCCAGCTTTTTGGAAGATGGTGCCTCTGTTTTGCGTGGAGGGGCTTTCGAACGACATTCTGCAGCACGGTGGCCCTCTCTCCCGCAATTGAAACATCCCTTTGATTTTTTAGCCGTGGCCGGTGGGTTTTCCCCCTCACGTGTTTGCTCGAGTGGCGGGCGGCCCCACGGTTTTCCTCTGCGTTGTCTCTTCAATAGGTCTATTTCCACTTCCTCTGCCAGGACATACCAGTCATCAAGATGGTAGGGGTCTCCCCGAGGCAGGCAAGCGTCATACAGGTCGTAGTTTAGACCGTCTTTGAAATGGCTGAGGAGGATGTCTTCTGGCCAGTTCAGCTTGCTGGCGATGGCTTGGAATTCTTGGGTATATTCGGCCACTGTTCTCCTGCCCTGCCTCACCGTCTTGATTCTCTCCCGGGCCTTCCGGTCAGCCAAAGGGTCCTCGAATCGTCGCCTCAAGGATGACATGAATCGGTTGAAGTTGTTGAGTTCTGGGGCATTGGAGTCATGCAGGTTCACCACCCAGTCTGCAGCTGTCCCATCCAGGGCAGATTGCACAATTCGGATGCGTGTTTTGTCACTGGGAATGTCCCGTCCGTACTCTTCCATGTAGCTGAGGACTTGGGTTAGGAAAAATCCCAGTCGTGATGGCTCCCCCTTGAACTTTACTTCCAGGGGTGGGAATCTTTGGCTGGAGCGTTGTCTGCGCCGCAGAGTGTATCGCTCCTCATCTCGATCCCCGTCTGTGGGTCTGGGGGGGGGGTGTACCGCTGAGTCAGCGGCTCCTGTTCCATTGGACAGCCCTGGGGTTTCAGGTGTTGGATCCCTTCCGTTACCCCTCCAGTTGCGACCCCAGGTGTTGTGTCGGTTGCGGTTTCCAGCTCTCTCCTCCCTTAGTGAGCTCAGGGTTGTTTTCATCAAGTCAATAGCTTTTTCCAGAATCCGCTTTTCCTCACTAGCGTGCAGGGAGTTCTCCATATCTTGTTTCCATTCCGGTTGGTGGTCGCTCCATCTCAGGGTCACTTCTCCCGAAGCCTTTTCCCACTCACTTTTCCTTCCAACACCCATCGACCACCGGGGTTTTCGTTCGTGCTGCTCCGCCGTTTCCTCCCAGGAGGAATATGACGCTTCAGCTTCCCAATGTTTCTGGGAATTCGGCTGGGAGGAAGGCTCCTTCTCCATGGGGCTTCCCTCCCTTCTTGCTTCGTCAGACATCATATTTATTTGCAAAGTCCCCCGGTAAGGTTCCTCTTCCCAGGTTGACTTTCAGTGCAAGTCCTGTCTAATGTCAGGACCCACCCCAAACCACGTCTTAGGAAGACAAAATTCTTGGAGTCAAATCTATTCCAAAAAGAATCTTTACTATGACATGCTTGGTTGTAGGAACAGGACTTAATATTATCCCACGAAGTAAACCCTTATAAAGAGTTCCCGGTTTAACCCCCCTTAACCCCATTTGGTCAGTCCCCCATCCTTTCTCTCGTATCACCCATCTCGTGGGAAAAAGGAACTTAGGACCCTTCATGTTTATTGCCCTCTTCCGTGACAAAAGCCAGATGCTGCCCCCCCCTTTTGTTTCCCCAGTTCAAAAGGCTTCTCCTTTCCTTTGAAATGCCTAATGCCGGTTCAATACACATCTATTCTCTTCTCTTCGGGAGATGGCAGAATCCATGGAATAATGTTTGAAACATTCCATTTATGAATATGATATATCCATTTTTCATATTGCTAACTTTGTTTCACAATCTTGATATAAGACCATTTCAGTGGTCTATATAGGACAACCTTTCAAGATGATTTCCAAACATAAATTAATTCATAACTAATTGGTCTTGCATTGAAATGATGCAACATGAACAATTCTTCTTTGGGATGTTCATCATATAAAATTTAGGAAACATTTTATATAACTCATTTTGGCCTGCTGAGTATGTAATTTGACTATATAAAGATCTATGCTTGGAAATTTAATCTCTATTACTATATAACACTCACTATTCCCCAACCTGAGTCATTCAGAAGCTTGGGTTATGATTCCCATTATTCACAGCTAGCAAGATAGGCATGTTGGCTGTGGACAATTAGAATTACCATCCAAAAATCGGAAACACTTTTATATAGAATGGAACATGCTACTGTTAATTAGAAAACATCCATGCAAAGCATAATATCTTTTAAAGGTAGGTCTAAGGGATTCTTCCCAAAAATGAAAATAAAATTTTTTTTACTGTCATTTGAAAAAAATATAGCTGCTTGCTTCAGAGCCAAGGATTCCTGTCACTCTAAATTTTGCTATCCCTACAGCATGCTTTTGCCATGTATCTCAAGTGGGATTCTGTTGTGCCATTGTTCCTTCAGCTGTACCACAATGTTGAAAGAGCAACATTGTTGCATTCCCCTGGCTGAAATTCAGGTCACCAGCTGCAGGCAAAGCCACTACCAACTGCCACACCGAATATGCCAGAGCTTATTTGTATTGTCTGGGCACTCTATGCAATGTTTTTTATATTCCCCCCTCCCCCAATCTATTAAACCTAATGAACACTAGATGGTCAGAAATGGTTTACATATTTCAGCTGCAACCTAATAAATTTTCCTGGGATGTTGGTACAGGTGAGAAGCCATGTGAATCTGTGAAGTGCTCTTGTACAGGGGTCCCAACCCCCAATCCATGAACCAGTACCAGACCACAGCATGCTAGCAACCGGTCCACACAAACAAGCAAAGCCCCATCTGTGGGATGCAGGCAGTATACAAAACCATGCACCCTCCGGTCCATGGAAAAACCTCTCTCCACGGAACCTGTCCCTGGTGCCCAAAAGGTTGGAGACATCTGCTCTTGTACATCACCAAAACCTTCAAACTGTTTATTAGTTGACTTGGTGACCACCAGATGGCACCAAAAGGTTGGTGTTTGCATCAACCTCTATTGCCATCTAATGACCACTTATGCAGCTGCTGGCTTAAGTGCTGAAGAGCTTTACAGTAGTTGACAAAGCAGTTCTTTTCCTGTTTTTTATACAAAAGCCTAGCATTTTCTTTTAAAAGTCTGTATTACTTTTTATTGTTGTAGCTGTATTTTTAAATAAAATTACTATTAACAGAATCAAACCATTGAATGTCCTGTGCCAAGATATCCTCTCTGAAACAACTAAAGTCCTCTTTAGACGGCCCTCATAGCAGGCTAAAGATGAGACACTTGTTAGGACACATCCTTTTGCAGTCTGAGAAGCAACTCCACACCAGGACAAAGAAGTTGAATGCTAGGCTCTTTAGAGTCAGCTGCTTTTTCTTCTTATTTCTATAAAACTATGAACGTGCGTGGTTCTTTACAAATAGAAAGTGGACACAAAAATTGTCACAAGGCAGGCCACGGGGTCGGGGAGGGAGAGTGTAGTGATGGAGGCATATTAAGTATTCCATATGAATCTAAGCATATTTATTTAAAATCCAGTATAGTTTGAAGAGGCTTGCCCCACAGCAATAGTGCACTGTTAATTGCACTAAGTTATTGGTGTTAAAGACTAAGCTTAGAGCTTGACAGAATAAATAAGTGCATACAAACAAAATGAAGCAGCTATGGTTTCAAATATATTCCTCTATTTTTCGGCTCCTATGTTATTTTATTTAAGGTTATATATCATACATCAAAATGATACAAAATGCAGCCATTCAAATAGTACTAATTACTAACACTTGGGATTACAGGTATTCGTTGATTTACAATTGAGCCCAAAATGTCTGTTGCTAAGCAAGAGTTCTTAAGTGAATTTTGCCTCGTTTTGCCTTCCTTGCCACACTTGTCAAATGAATCAGTGCAGTTGTTAAGTTAGTAACACAGTTATTAAGTGAATCTGGCTTCCCATTGACTTTGCTTGACAGAAGGTTGCAAAAGATGACCACATAACTCTGGGACATTGCAACAATTATGAGTCAGCTACTGTCTGAATTTTGATCATGTGACCATGGGGATGCTGCCAACGGTTGTAAGAAAAATGGTCATAGGTTACTTTTTTCAGTACTGTTGTAACTTTGAATATTCACTAAATGAACTGTTGTAAGTTGAGGATTACCTGTATATGACACCAATATTGAATCAGTTCACTAGCTGCCAATGTATTTCTAGGCCTAATTTATTAAAGTACCTGCTATCAGTCTTTAAAATTATAAGCCAACCTTTCAAATGTGGGCTTCCTCCAGATGTGTGTACATCAATTTCCCAACTTGTGAAATTCAGTTCTAGTTGAGATCCACCAGATCACATAATTCTGAGCTATCAATTTAGGTGGCTAAACAAATTAGAACTACACAGCATGCAATATATATGTTATTATTAATTAGAACATTATGAATTCTAGTCCTGCCTTAGTCATGAAAGCCATCTTGGTAACTCTGGGCCAATCACTCTCTCTGTCCAGCTCACCTCACAGGGTTGTTATTGTGGGGAAAATAGGATGAGGAAGAAGTATTAAGTATGTGTTTATTATCTTGTTTTTTAAAGGTTCTGATTTTTGTTTCAAGTTGAAAGGGGGAATAATAATAATAATAATAATAATAATAATAATAATAATAATAATAATAATAATAATAATAAGAAGAAGAAGAAGAAGAAGAAGAAGAAGAAGAAGAAGAAGAAGAAGAAGAAGAAGAGGAAGAGGAAGAAGAAGAGGAAGAAGAGGAAGAAGAAGAGGAAGAAGAGGAAGAAGAGGAAGAAGAAGAGGAAGAAGAAGAAGAAGAAGAAGAAGAAGAAGAAGAAGAAGAAGAAGAAGAAGAAGAAGAAGAAGAAGAAGAAGAAGAAGAAGAAGAAGAAGAAGAAGAAGAAGAAGAAGAAGAAGAAGAAGAAGAAGTAGTTGGAAGAGACTTTGGAGGTCATATAGTCCAACCCCCTGCTCAGGCAGGAAACCCTATACCATTTCAGACAAATGGCTGTCCAGTCTCTTCTTAAAAACTTCCAGTGCTGGAGCATTCACCACTTACACAAACTACAAATGTGTAATTTAGTGCTGAATTTATTACTACCATCAACTTCAAAATTCATGGAGAATAAGGCAATCATTTTCATTAGTCCTAATGCCCTATGCTACTTACAATATCAGAAACTTACCTGTCCATAATTATTGAGAAAATATGTATGTATCTTGTGTACTGGCTTTATTGAACCACTTTGGAAAAAGAATACAGTACTATACAGGATAAGCCTTTACTATGATCCAGCAGAGCAACAAGATATGCACTTTTTTGTATAGCAGAGCAGATGCAATTAGAATATAGTAAAAATAGAAAGGAAAACTGAGATACAAGTTTCAATCTGCTTCCTAATTTTCAACTAGCTAATTTTGAACTATCGCGTATTACCGTAGAAGAATAAAAATATAACCTGCACTTGGGCCCATGGGATTGTGCAAATAAGGAAATGCAACATTTGTTTTAAAGCCAATGCAAACAGACCTTAAACATTTTATTTTTAATCCTTGGTGGTGGACAAAACATACATCTTTCAAAAACATGTATTTTATATATTTAGCTGAACAAGACCTCATTTCATCTCAACACCTTAGCAGAAGCTTTTGCCCTACGAGCAGAATGCTTCACTTTTGTACAGCCACATTTTGGAAAACTTAAGGCACAAACTTGCTATGGCCTGGATGTCTATTGCCCTCTATAGGTTTTATTGCATAGACTGCAGCACTGAAAATCTAAAATAGTACAAAAAGCGGAGGTCTGCCTATGTATGCACATATACCATACAGGTTTTGAAAGACTGAATAACGAATACCAAATGTTTTTTTATGGGATGGAAGCAGATGTGCTAAGCACCTAGAGTAAAGGAAAGCATTCAGTAACCTAAATTAGTACCTAAATGTGTATGCAAGTAGTCCTTGACTTAAGACCACAATTGGGATCAGAATTTCCATTGCCAAGCAAAGCAGTTGTTAAGTGAGTTGTGCCCTATTTTATGACCTATTGGATAGGGAGGAAGCTTACATAAGAGATATCGTATTCCCCATCCAAAGCAGCACAGTTGCATAAAACATGGGGTGGGCAAATATATCCATTTGGGGGGAAAATTAAGGAAAAATGAATACTAGTATATTATACTAGTTACTATTTTTTCCCTCTATATATATTTTATAATATCTTAGGACATTGGTAGAGCTATTACAATAAAAATAACAACCAAAAATCTTATAAATATATAATGCTTGTGGAATTCAGAGCAAGATACACAAATTTACTTCGTACTTCAACCAGAATCACGCAACTCAAACATCAGCTAGCAGGGTGAGGTTGGAGCTTTCACAAGTACGTTAACCTCATTTCAGAGGAGCCAGTCCTGTAAGCGATCAATACTGCTATTGAAAAAGAACAAATTGGGGGAAAACTAGAAGCTCCGAGTGCGGCCTCTATGTCGGCCAAGACCAAATAGGCATAGGACAGAGCCCAGCCATCAGAAAAGGAGACAAAGCATAATTAGGTGGCCAATTAGAGCTGGACAGACCTCTGATTGTATTATCCCCATCCTCATGACCATGGTATGTATTGTAGATGGGTTTTATGGCGAGACTTGGGCCAGGGAAACAAAACACACCATTTTAACAATGGAACTAAACATGATTTCAAGCTGCTTCAGGTATCATGTGGACATGTTAGCAAGGTAACTTTGGATAGCAATCAATAGTAGGGAAAAGTAGATGGAATCTGTTTAGGTATGTCATGGCTAGGAGGGAGTAGGTGCATTATATTTACTCCATCCCATAAAATCAAGTAAACGATACTTGGGTTTATCTGAATATTTTCTTGTTTGGTAATTTCTTATGCCAAAACAGACAATTTTCAAAGTATAAGGTTATAACTAACCATAATCAGAAAGAACAATTCAAGGCCCTCATCATAGCATTCCAAAAAAAATTCAACCTCTTACCGATCTCTTCTGGGGCTTTTTATAAAACACCATTATCTCTCTGCCTTTGCAAGCCACAAGAAAAATTTTCAGAGCAGCCGAAAGGCTTCTCTAGGTTCCCTCAACCTTGAGGTCATGAGGCATGGCAGGAATGCTACAGGGGCAGTAGATCTTGTGGCTCATCAACCCCACCCATTTCACTATATACTCTGGCACACCCTCTTCCAAAAAGAACTTCCTAATTTTGGAAAGCACCAACTTACGTGGTTGACAGAGGCAGGAGGGAGAGGATGTCAATCCTTTGCCCTCCCCCCAGCTCCCAACTGGGGCCTTGTGAACTTGGGAAAGTAGAACCAAATAATCTAGTCCCTAGATGCTGTCCTAGGGTCTAAAAGATTAAACTTATAGTTTTTCTGGAATTTTATCAAACATGTACCTTGCATATTCAGAATATGTCTGTCTGTCCGTCCGTCCATCCGTCCACCCTAAATCCAATGAAATGTTCTACACTATCCAAACAAAATGAGGACAGTTTAGAACTATAATTGTTTAGACTTAACAATGGCAGCCAGTCTTTATTTATGTATCCACCTAGCCATTGTCAATTATATTTCTATTAGGATTGCATAAATAAATCATATATGGAATTTATACAGTGAAATTTTACAGTGAAACTGGATTCTCTGTGCCCCTATTATACTGTAGCTAAGACTGATATTGCAACATTGGGAAGATAAACATATAGCTTAATTTACTCAATAGATTGAAGACCTGATTACACTTGCTACCTATGAGAGGACTGCCTACAGATATAGACTTTGTAGGGACAAATATAAGGAAATATGGGACTCATTTATACGAAGTACAGTAGGTTAAAAAAAACGTGAGTCATGTAAGTGTAATAGAAACACATACACACTTGAATACTGTTTGCATTAGATAATTACTTATAGAATTCTAACTGTTTTAATAACATATTAAAATCTTTTTCTCTTGTATCTTATTTCACTTATTTTTAAGCACGATAATGTATTTTTTATTTCTTTTTGTGTTTGTTCTTTTTCTGTTATTATTTTAAAAGCAATTTTTTAAAAAAAAACCCTTTGCATAAATAAATCAGCAGATGTGGACATAATTATCCAAACCCTAACCAGACAGTATATTCTATCAGCATTTCTGCATGTTTATTATGTTAAATAAAGCACATACATATGCTGTATAAAATCAAATACCCTGTATTTCTGAGGAATAATCTTATTACTATCCATCCCTCCAGCATCCCAATGGCCTCCAACATAGCAAAACGTAGAACTGTACCTTCAGAAACTCCTGCTGAGTGTCAAAAGATGGAAATAAATGTATACTGTCATTTCAGTGAAGGCTTGCAAGACAAACCCAAAATTAAAACTGAGATAACAACACAAAATAGTTAACAGTACTTTAACAGCAATGGTCACTTCATAAATTAAACCTAAATCATTTCAAGTTTGTTTAAACCAAAAGGTGATACAAAGTTGCATCCATCCAGTCTCTAATATTTCAGTATCTAGATTCTTATAAGGCATCTAGTCATTTCCATTTTGTGCAGTTGTACAGAGAAATCAGATTTAGAACTTAAAAGTGTTTTTGTCCCATTGCTGGGAATGTCTCAGTCAATAGCATCTTCAAATTGGCCATCCTCTGTCACAGCTTTTAAGTGAACCAAAGTCAATGGTGCTACGTGATGTAAGCTTGGGTCATATAGAGGTTCTTCGTGAACTGAATAGGATGCCTCTCCACTGCCATCCCAGAAACCTCCACAGTAGATAAGATCGTCTAAATCTAAAGAGGCAATTTGGGAACAATGTGAAATGCTGAACTTAATATATATATATATGTAGATTGCAAAATTACCCAAACTAAGGTGCTATTAAATTCTGAAGAAATGTTTTTTTAAAAAATGTTGTTATGCTCATTCATATCAGCCCTTCCTCCTGGGAGCATGTATTTTCAAAAGAAAGAGTAAAACAAAAAAAGGTGTTCTGGGACAAATACGATTAGAAAGCTAAGTTAAAACACAGAAATAAATATTACAGCATCTATAAACAAAACTTATTATTCTAGGATTCAATTATCCTCTTCATCCAGTTACACCAGGAAGAGAAGTCATAAAAATCTTCATGTTGCAGAAAAATGCAACTAAATTAACTTTACAAAGAAATTGTTTTCAATTTCAACATAAACACTACACATGCTTTTAATTTATAGACCATATTATATGAAGGACTACTAATTGACATAGTGAAATCAATAATCCATTTCTTTTCCTTCTCCAAGTGATAAAGGTAAAGGTAAAGGTTCCCCTGCACATGCGTGCTAGTCGTTTCCGACTCTAGGGGCCGGTGCTCATCTCCGTTTCAAAGCCGAAGAGCCAGCGCTTGTCCGAGGACGTCTCCGTGGTCATGTGGCCGGCATGACTAGACGCCAAAGGCGCACGGAACGCTGTTACCTTCCCACCGTAGTGATACTTGCTGATAAAGTGATACTTTATAAAGTGATACTTGCTGTCAAAAAACTTCAGCAAGTTTTCATAAGAAAAAAAGGATCTATGTTTGGTATCATAAGACTCAGAAAAATAATGCTAGAGACAGGAAAGAAAAATGTGCATTCCTTAAGTGATAATATGCAAGTCTTCTCAACATCACATCAGTAGTTTAACATTTTTCAGAAATGAAGAAAAATGGCAATTAAAAGAAGAAAAATCTTTACCATTTTAAAAAATATATTTCATCCTTGTTACTTTACCTTTATGCACATCCTTCTGATAATTACATTACATTCTGACTGAATTTCAGATCTCTACAGAATTATTGAAAACACAGGCTTCTTTAAAAGATTAAGAAATAAGACAAATCAAGATAAAAGGAACACAGAAAATAATAAGAATAAAAATATCTGAGTTTGTTCTTTTGCTAATTGAGCAAAAGTATAAAAATGGCATTACACATAAATCCTCACTTAACAACCACTTGTTCATCGACCATTTGAAGTTATGATGGTGCTAAACAAGTGGTATTAACAGGTCCTCAAAGTTTCAGCCATTCCACCATTCCCAGGGTCATGTGATCGCAAACTAAGTGCTTGACAACTGGATTGGAATAATATATGCCTTATGGCTATTAGTGTATATTGTTTACAATGGCTCCTCTCTGATCACACAGTCAAGGGTTTTTCCCAAGACCACTGATAAGCTGGAAGATGGCAGCAACTGGCAGTCATGTATGTCAATAAGCAAAGCAAAATGGTTGAAAATATAGCTTTCTTGCAGGTGAACTCTCCAGCCCACCTTTCCTGTTTAATATGCTTTTTTTCCTTGCTAAATAGTCCAGTAGAACAGCATCCCGTGAATCCCAGAGACCTTTCTTTTTTAACAGCAGTTGCATTTTTTATGTTTTTGAATCAACCAAATAAGTAGCCCTATAAACTGAATAAATGCATAAATAATCTATCTCCTATCTATGGAAAATAAGTATGCGAAGTCACCATAGGCACTTTTAAAATAATACACAGAACTATTATTGTTATTATGTTTTTTATATTGTTGCCTTTTTATATTGCAACAGTTCTAGTTAGAAAGAACTCATATTTTCAAATAGGGTTTGCAGAGGACTGTGTTCTTTATTGAAACTATACAACTATTCTAAACTTATAGCCCAACTTTGTATATTTAGAGAAAGTTACTGAAAGACTACAATGGAATCATTATCAATAAATAAAATGGCAATGAAATTAAACTATCAGGGGAACAGGTAGTTAAATATGCAAAGGAAAAACTATGGAACCAGTATACATATTTGAAAAAATCTTCACAATATATGAAAAATCTCAAAGGATAATGAATAAAAAAAAGGAGGTGCAGCTCCTACACCAACTATTTACTAGCAAATGACCAGACCTTTCTACTCAAAAATTTCTATTGTTTAATTCCAAGCCACAGTACAATTTCAAGAATATATTTATATTCTAATACAGCTTCTGTCAAATTGATAGTGGAATTACTTAGCTGTAATTCTCTCTCTTCTCTCTTAACAAGCTCCCAGGTATTTATTCCACCTCAGAATTGTTCCCACTATAATTTGACAATTATTTAGGACCAAAAAGAAGGTAACTTGGATATCTTGTAGGGCGCCACACTTACAATTAGATTTCTTGAATACATATAATTGTATGTATGTATGTATATGTATATGTATATATATAAATATATGTATATATGTATTAACAAACTAAATGAACACTGGGATGGAATAAGAAAAACTAAAACAGTTTTTATTGCTAAAAGATCAAGCTTTCGTTGGCTAACTGCCAACGTTGTCAGGATGGAAACGCTGGGGTGGGGAGATCACGTTTATACTATTGGTGTCTGCACTCCGCTCATGCAGCGCATCACCGGTCTGTTTGTTGAGGTCGGCCGTATTTCTTTGAGTTGTCATGCATCCGTTTTTGAGGGATGTAGTTGTCTCTGGGTATCTGTTGTTAAACGTGAATTGCTGATAGTTCCATGTGTTGTAGCCATAGCTCTAGTCATTACCCGTGTTCTCATACCAGAGGTCCTAAATGGTTGTTGCTCTTCTTCCCTGTGTTCTACATTGCAGGGTGGTTGTGTATTGTTGCAATCTTGATTTTGATACAAAGAGGCACTCTGTGAATGCTTGCGCTGTTTGTCTTCATATCACGCATGTCGTTCCTCTTCCCAATTCCTTAGTGCCTGGTATGCAGGGGGGAGGTCTATGTGCCAGTTGATAGAGGAGTGGTTTGAAAACCAAGCTTCCTTAAACAAGCGGCCGCCTTTAGTGTTGTCATTGGCAATTGCCTCGGTCCCTGTTAAAGACGTGATTGTGTGTAGCCATGTGTGCCCACACCTGTGAATGTTGTTCTTGTCTTCTAATAGCGAGCTTGTGTTCATGCACCTTAGTCCTCAGTCGTTTTGCCGTCTCCCCAATGTAATTGCAATTGCAATTCTGGCATGACATCTTGTACACGACGGAGGATTTTTCTTCATTGGGGAGTGGATCTTTAGGGCGCATGACACAAGCTCGTAAAATCCGATCAGGTCTGTGGGCAACACCGACCTTGTGAGGGGCTAGTATGCGTGCTGTGGCCTCGGATACACCGTGGATATAAGGCAGTGCTATGCGTGATGTTAAGGTGTTTTCACATTCATGGTGGGTAGGTTCACTGCCTTATATCCACGGTGTATCCGAGGCCACAGCGCGCATACTAGCCCCTCAGAAGGTTGGTGTTGCCCACAGACCTGATCGGACTTTACGAGCTTGTGTCATGCGCCCTAAAGATCCACTCCCCAATGAAGAAAAATCCTCCGTCGTGTACAAGATGTCATGCCAGAATTGCAATTGCAATTACATTGGGGAGACGGCAAAACGACTGAGGACTAGGGTGCATGAACACAAGCTCGCTATTAGAAGACAAGAACATTCAACTTCCGGTTCCTGTCTCTCAGCGGAGCAGTTGGAGAATTCAAAATGTCGGATCCTCTGGCTGAAATTTCTTTTTGTTGGGGACCCTAAGGGGCTAGAATCCACCCTGAAGGGGTGGAATGAAGGAAGGAAATCCCAGGGATTTAGGAGAGACGGCGGTCTCTCCGAACAGTCCAGGAGAAGCCTCCCAGAAACCAACGGAAGAAAAGGCTGGCTAACGTCGTGTCCAGTCATAGCTGAAGCAACGGAAGTCATAAGCAATTAAACTAAGCGAAATAATAAACAGCATGCTTGAATCTGGGTAAGAATACTGATTTTCTCTATCCTACCTACTTTCCTGAAGAAGAAATCCCCAAAATAAGAGATCTCCGAAGAAGGAAAGGGGGAAGGAGACTTCGTTCCCTCTCTTTCAGTTGGGCGGCGACATTTACCCTTTAGAGAAAGAAAACAACTAGAAAGACATGAAAAATGAGCAAATGCTGACACCTGCTGGTGGATGAGGATTATTTTTCTTTTCTTTTTTTCCCTTTGAACTTTTAAGCTTTCAGAAAATGCACCTATTTTAAACAAAGATAACACAGCTGAAGCAATGAATACTTTACAAAAGGAAACATGTGATGAGCAACAATAATTTCAAAGGACAATGACTTTAAACTACATAGAAATACAGAATAACTTTGAAAGTATGAATCAACTCATTTTCAACTTAATTTCACTCCAAGAAATTCTTCAGGAACATACAGTAGAGATGACTGAACAAGATTCTGAAGACAGAGACTCAAAGAAGGAACCTTATAAAACGCTCATTTCAAAAAAGGAAGTATATGATAAGCAGCAAAAAAATTCAAAGGACAATGACCTTAAATTACAAGGAAATGCAGAAAAACTTTGAGAGCATAAATCAACTTATTCTCAACTTAATTTCACTTCAAGAACTCTCTCAGGAAAATATAGCAGAGCTGATTCAATATAATTTTGAGGATAGAGACTTGAAGATGGAATCATATAAAATAAAAAATTATGATTTAATTCAATTGGGAAATATTTTAATACGTCTAAACAACTTTGAAGATAAGGAAAAGAACGAGAAAAAATTCCCTTTAGGGAAACAAATGATGAAACATCAGGAAAAAGATGGAATATATCAGAAAGAATACTTCAAAAAGAAACATTTGTTTGAATATGGCTAAGAAATGGGAAAATTTTGAAACATACTACTCTTAGAGGGAAATTTTTTCTTCTTTTTCTTCCTCCAAATCAATATAATTGTGTTTTGTTTTGTTTTTTCTATTCTGAGTTGAATTGATTTAAACAAAAGCAAACGTTTTAGCTACTTAAATGTGATGATAAGAAAAATATAAAAAATGTGTTTTGAATGAGATTTAAAGGATTAGATGATTAGAACTATTGAAAGGAATGTATGTACAAAGTTTAAATAGACTAAATACATTCTTAGCTATGGTTAAAAAGAATGAGAAATTGAGGGGAAAAATATATATTAAATTAGGAGAAATATATGTTATCTTTTGTACTCTAGTACTTAAATCCACTAATGTAAATATAGTTGAATGTTGAACTGATTGTTATTTGTAAGAATATTTAGAATTTGGAAGGAGAAATAAGCTGCTCTTCTTTCTTTTCTTTTCTTTTTCTTTCTTTTTCTTTTTTTTTACTTATTGATTGGGAAATATAAAAATATGAGAGGGTATGGAAAAAACAGAATGAAATCCACCAAGGTAAATACAGTTAAGTGTCAAAAAGGGGAGAAATAAGCTGAAATAAACATGGTGACACGATTTACGATAAGGCAACTAAAATGATATACAGGATTATTGAAACTATATATTGAACTGTTGTTAAGCAAATAAAACTGTCTTAATGTAATGTTTTGCAAAGAAAGATACGTTGGGGAAAGGGGAAATCAAATAATTAACATATAGAATATAGATTATAGAAATTAATTGTTAAGGACTGTCTTATAAATGTTACCCAGACAACATTCTGTTTTATAATGATTTATGTTATGTTAAAAAATAATAATAAAATACTTACAAAAAAAAGAACAGCATTCACAGGTGTGGGCACACATGGCTACACACAACCACGTCTTTAATCTAACAGGGACCGAGGCAATTGCCAGTGACAGCACTAAAGGCGGCCGCTTGTTTAAGGAAGCTTGGTTTTCAAACCACTCCTCTATCAACTGGCACATAGACCTCCCCCCTGCATACCAGGCACTAAGGAATTGGGAAGAGGAACGACATGCGTGATATGAAGACAAACAGCGCAAGCATTCACAGAGTGCCTCTTTGTATCAAAATCAAGATTGCAACAACACACAACCACCCTGCAATGTAGAACACAGGGAAGAAGAGCAACAACCATTTAGGACCTCTGGTATGGGAACACGGGCAATGACTAGAGCTATGGCTACAACACATGGAACTATCAGCAATTCACTTTTAACAACAGATACCCAGAGACAACTACATCCCCCAAAAACGGATGCATGACAACTCAAAGAAATACGGCCGACCTCAACAAACAGACCGGTGATGCACTCCATGAGCAGAGTGCAGACACCAACAGTATAAACGCGATCTCCCCACCCCAGCGTTTCCATCCTGACGTTGGCAGTTAGCCAACGAAAGCTTGATCTTTTAGCAATAAAAACTGTTTGTTTTTCTTATTCCATCCCAGTGTTCGTTTAGTTTGTTAATTTTAACATGCCTGGGATTCACATTTTTAATCTTATCAAGGTATATATGTATATATATAAATATAAATATAAAGGTTTCCCCTACCAGCAATGTCTGAGTCCAGGGGGCAGTGCTCATCTCTGACTCACAGCCAGAGCCAGCTTAAATAATTCTATATGCATTATTTGTATGAGATCAGTAACATTCTAATCTCTCTTTAAAATTTGGATACAGCCTAGAACCTCATTTTTGAAACATATGACATACAACTGTGCTCTCCATTTTCTCATATGAAGTACCAAGAAATTCATGTATCAGTGCTTCAAGTTGTCCAATGAGGACTCTTGACAAATGCATCATACATTTTTCCCAGTCATTAAGTTTCCTAACTTGTGTTTGGAAAAAAAATCATAAATAAACCTTCCCTTACCATAAGAGTTTTTATTGTTTTCAGAGTCTGCCATCTCCTTATCCCAGTCTTCTTCTTCTTCATACTGGGTAACTGTTTTCATTTCAGGAAAAACAGTTTGGGTAGCCACACTGCAATATTCATCAACTGATTCCCAATCTTCATTTTCTGATTGGAAATCTTCAAAATCATCAGAATCCTCAAGAGTACTTATTTTTGCCTCCACTTTTTCTGTTAGCCCTACAAAGAATGTAGCCATTATTTAAAATATAGGAAAAATAGACAATCATAAGGATGATTTTATATACCAGGGGGCCAGAGAACAAGTACAATTAATGTTAGGCTGGCTCTATGCAATTTATTTAATAAGACAGTTACGTTTAAAGTTGAGTTTTGACAAGACAGCAATTACCTCCCTTTATTACCCCTTGCCCATTTCACCAACCAACATCAGGAGAAAGGATGGCAGTAATTGGGCCTGAATTAACCACATGAACTGCAAAGGACACACAAGGAATACATTTTGCATTACCCTCAGATTTGCTGTATTAGATTCAGGAACACCTGCTAACAATTTCAAAAACAACAAAGGCCCAATCCATTCATAACCTTTCTTAGACATTTTACCTTTCAGCCACTATTAATTAATACTAATGCCTACACCACCAAACATTTGCCTGCACCACTCAGAAACCCTGGTATGATACTGCATATGATAACACAGGTTTAGTAATAGCTTTTTAAAATCTAGAGCAGACATGTCAAACACAAGGCCCGGGGGGCAGATCCGGCCCACGAAGTGGTTTCATGTGGCCTGCGAAGCCATCCTGGAAACAGTGAGGGAACGGCCCCCACTGCCTTGGCCCTGGCCCTGAGACCTTCCTTCTTCCAGAGACCCTCAGATCTGTCCTGCCCAGGCCCCCATAGGCACCCTTGATGCAAACGATGTAGAGCTAGCCATGCCCACCCAGTAGGCCATCCGCTCTCTAGCCACGCCCACCCAGGCCACACCCACCCGGCCCCCCGAGGGCAACTGCAAAGCTGATGCGGCCCTCAATGAAATTGAGTTTGACACCCCTGATCTAGAGTAAGCAATTGTTCATGTTAACCAACTGCTCAGAAAAAGCTTTAGAAAAAAATTAATCAAAAAGAAAAAAAACAAACCTTTGCCCAAACAAATATGACTTTTTCAAGCTGTGATAAACAATACTTCCCTATTTTGGAAGCTAATTGCTTGACATATGAGGGGAACCAATATTTGAAGGCTAAGATTTCAAATGCTAGATGGAAAGAGACTGTAGTAAGCTATATAGCTTTTCTCTTCTCGATACCATATATTTCTTCGCCTCACCCCTACTACTGTTTTTCCATTCAGAGATTCTTAAACAAATTGACCAATTATAAAGCAGAAAAGCCTCCAGCAGTGATCTAATATAACCTAAGCTGATAAAGGGAAATACTGATTCATATGTCCCTATATTGATCTCCCTTTTTAAACACATCAATAAAACACTTCAAACATTTGATGACTGGAGTTCTATAACCATTCTCATCTCTAAAAATGGCAAAAGTAGAAATCATTCAGTTAGCCTATAAAGTGAGCTTAAAACATTATATGCCCATTTCCTCGCTGTAAATTTTTGGATTGGGTATATTAAGATAAAATTTTAGCAGAACTTAAGAAAGGTAGTGAATCAGTGTGCCAATTTACAATTTCTAACAGAAAAATATAAATGTGAGCAAAGTCACCCTCTATACATAGTCTTTATTTAAAATAAGTCTTCAATTTTATTTCAAGGAACAGACTGTGATGAAAAAGTGACCAATGGTCACTCATTCTAATTAGGATGTAGTATGAAAACACAATCACCAAGTCAGATGAGGTAGAGTGTGGGAACGGCCAGAATTTGGTCTCCCAAGAATTTGGCTTTTGACCTTTCAGCCTTTCCGTGCCTTCCTAGTTGGGCCTCTCTGTAGCTTCAGTGCAGAGCACACTCTCCTGGCTGGGAGGGGGGCCTGGCATGTGGGAGGTTTGGGAAATGCTATGATAAAGACTTCACATACATCTTATGCTACCTTGTTTTTGTGTGATCTCATAAGCACCTGAGTATCCAATTATTTCTGTGTATCCTATTTGGTATGAGACTGATGTAACTTTTTGTAAGATTGGAGGTGAATAAAAGTTCAGCGGGCAGTGCTCGGGGGAGTTCTTTTTCTGGAGATGAGGCTGCCTGGCTGGTTCAAAGCTCTCTATCGACTCAGGTCTGAATTCTTTTTCCTTCGTCTGAATTCCTGTCCCTACATCTGAATTTCTTTCCCCTTCATCTGGTGACCCTGACGTGATGCCTGTGCCCGACGTGATGCCTTGAGGGGTGTGATACATGTGCGGCTGTGAGGCAAACTGTAACTTCTGGCTTACCTCCGCTCGGCAGGAGCTAAACGAACACGTTCAACTAATTCATCCCGTTTTAAGGGGTCAACGAGGTAAGACCAACTTATTCATTCCGTTTCAGGAGTCAACGAAGTCAGTTCAACAATTCATTCCGTTTAAGGAGTCAACGGGGTAAATATGGGGACTTCTCTTTCAACAGGACAGGAAAAACAGGTATCTGACCTTTGCAATTTGTTGACAAGGACTAAGCAAACAGTTAAAGTTTATAAAGAGGATGTAGAAGAGCTGGTTAAGATTATTGGTAAATTATGCCCTTGGTATCCTGCAGATGGATCTCTTAATCCCAAAGATTGGCAAGAAATTGGGAAAAATTTGCATCGGGCTGCAACCACTCCAATATCAGTACTGCACACTTGGCAACTTTGTGGTAAAGCTATTACTGAGTGGTCCAATCCTCTCTTGTACCCTCCAAAATTAATAATTCCTGAGGCACCAATCCTGTATCCCCCAGACCCTCAGCCACCACTGTCTTATCATAATTCTTCACGGCAGTGGAGCTCTGAGAGTCAGCAAAATTTGGACTTTCAACAGCCTCAAACACAGACTGCTTTTCAACAAATGGTGCAGTCTGCATTGATCTCTGAAAATTCAGAGGACATCCAGGAGGCATTGCCATTAATGGCTGTCTGCCCTGTGGTCCAAAACGCTCAAAATCAGCAAGTCCATGAGTCTGTCCCATCTGCAGTTCACAAAGAGCTGAAAGGAAGTGTTACAGACAATGGGTTGCAAAGCAATTTCACCCGAGAGCTTCTCCCTGAAAGGGTTCAAAATGAAGGTGCTGCTGATGTTCTGATGAAACAATTGGCATTTGAAAATACTAATCAGAACTGCAAAACAGCCCTGAAAGCAATTGATTCCAAACCTGAGACAACTATTGCTCCGATGATTGATTTGTGTCAGAACATTGAAACTGAATCTCATAAGACAGAACTTTTGGCCACAGCTCTTGCAGCTGTAGTTCATCCAGCCAAAGACAAAAAATGCTTTGCTTACCATTTTATGAATGATTTCTTGCTTGCTGGAAAGCCTTTACCTGTTAACTGCTTATTAACCTTACAGGAAATCTTGGCTAAATCGGGACTTGTCATTGCCCCTGAGAAGGTTCAAAATAAACCTCCTTTTCTATATTTAGGTCTTCGGATGCTTCAATCTTCTTTTTCTCCTTTTGTTTCAACTCTGTGCATTCCATCTCATTTTACTCTGGTACAATTGCAAAAGTTTTTAGGAGATCTGAATTGGGCTAGACCATTTTTAGGGTTAACTACTGCTATGTTGCGTCCACTTTTTATTGCCTTGCAAGGTCATTTAACCCCTGACGCGCAGATTCCAGTCTCCACGGCGATGCAACATTGCCTTCATCAAATCAATTCTGCCTTTCGCAAAGTTATGATTAACAGAGCTTCTCTTTTAGGATTGTTACAGCCAACTGCTATCTTATTTTTTCCTGAAACGCTTAAATCTATCTGCATTGTAGAATGGTTGTATTTGATACACACACCAGCTAAAAATGTATTTCCCATCAAGGTGTTATATTCTGGCTTTCATCCTTTAGTCTTTCATTTGCCTTGCACCAAGGATCAGCATGATTTCTTTCTGCAAATGTTTACTGCTTATGCGATTGCCTTTGTAGATTATGTGAGAGCTGTGTTGTTTAACCCCCCCAAGGACCAACGTTTGATTTTCTTACAGGAATTACCTTTTGTTTTTCAATCTGCACAGGTTTCTACCTTTCTTCCTAATGCTATTACTTTATTTACAGATGGATCTCATACCCGTGAGGTGGTTGTTTGGCAAATTAATGGAAAATGGCAAACTAAGTTCACAGCTTCTCAAACCTCAGCCCAGCGTGCTGAACTTTCTGCAGTGATTTTAGCCTTTAAATTACATGATTTGATTCCTTTTAATCTTATTGTGGACAATCTTTTTAATCATATTGCCTTTGCTTACCTGTCTCCACTTTTGGATCGTAATTTACTTTCCTTATTCCTTACTTTTCAAACTTTCCTGCGTGATACTATTCCTGATGGCAACCATAGAGCCGATGTGGTTTTCCATTTTCTTAAGGAGGCTTACCCTTTAACTAGCCATTCCTATTTTCACCAGAATGCTAAATCTCTTCATGCTACCTTTAACATTCCACTTTCTCAGGCTGGTGATATTATCTCAGCCTGTCCTTCTTGCTCCTCTTCCCCCCTCTCTTTTCCCTTTGATGCTATTAATCCAAGAGGAACAGATGTGTGGGTTACCCCCCTTCGCAGCGAAACTACCTCTCATGTTATTCAGCACCTTCTTGCTGCCATGGCTGTCATGGGACGACCACTTGTTTTAAAGACTGACAACGTTCCTGCGTATACTTCTAATGCTTTTTTTCAATTTTGCAGCACTTGGGATATTTCTCTCCGACATGGCATTCCATACAATAGCTCAGGCCAAGCTATAGTGGAACGTGCACATGGTACATTTAAAGCTTTGTTGTTTAAACATTCAAAAGAAAGGGGAATTACTCCCTCAGATCTTAAATCCTTGATTCCAGTATTGCTATTTACTTTGAATCATTTAACTATCACTAATCAACCTTATACTCCTGCAGAGAGACATTTTAGGAAGGAGCTTTCCCTGGAACGACCACGAGTGCTATATAAGGAGCTGCCCGAGCCAACCTGGAAGGGACCAGCTGAATTGATTACTTGGGGAAGGGGTTTTGCATCTATTCTTACTCCTACAGGACCGGTGTGGGTGCCTGCCAGGTGTGTGAAGCCATTCCGAGCCAAACATGAGCTGGCACCAGAGGCTGAGCAGTCCGCTCCGAGTTCAATCCAGCCCTGACATTCAACCCGAACCCGGTGGGTGAAACACCACGAAGGCGTAAAAGACCTTCGAGGCCAGCAGGAACTCAGCCACCAGTAACATGGGGAATGTTAAAAACACTCAGCGCAGATGCCCTTTGTGACTTTACAACTATTCCTGTCGGCATTTATTGCTCAACTTAACACCAATTCAGCACTTGGACTGTTGCTGTGTTTTTTTGGGTTTTTTTATTTTTTCATCTGTAGGAATTCATGAAGTTTTAGCAAATAGAGGACAATTCAATTTGTAGCTACAACTGGCCAATATTTCTAGTCAGAGAATTTTTGCTTATAAAAATGTCTGCTTCTGCTCATGAAGTTATTAGCTTTTGCATTGTTCCTGTCTGTGCTCCAGCTACTACTATTCAAAATTATACTCTTTTTACCAATTTTAATATATCTACTACCTATGATACTATGTATTTTTGGGGCTCTTCAACTTATAGACTTAGGAAAATGCTTTTTCTATGGCTACCAGATTTAGCTTCACTGAAACATTTATTTGTTTATGGTATTTTAACTATAGTTATATTGATTAGTTTGTGTTGCTGTATTCAATGTATTCCCTCTTTGCTGGCATTGTGCCGTTCGCTTTTTGTTAAATGATCTCACACCTCTACCTTCAATGCCAAAGATTTACATGTTATGCAAGCTTATCTCAAACATTCTGCTTCTGTCATTACACAAAAAAGGGGACATGTGGGAACAGCCAGAATTTGGTGTCCCAAGAATTTGGCTTTTCACCTTTCAGCCTTTCCGTGCCTTCCTAGTTGGGCCTCTCTGTAGCTTCAGTGCAGAGCACACTCTCCTGGCTGGGAGGGGGGCCTGGCATGTGGGAGGTTTGGGAAATGCTATGATAAAGACTTCACATACATCTTATGCTACCTTGTTTTTGTGTGATCTCATAAGCACCTGAGTATCCAATTATTTCTGTGTATCCTATTTGGTATGAGACTGATGTAACTTTTTGTAAGATTGGAGGTGAATAAAAGTTCAGCGGGCAGTGCTCGGGGGAGTTCTTTTTCTGGAGATGAGGCTGCCTGGCTGGTTCAAAGCTCTCTATCGACTCAGGTCTGAATTCTTTTTCCTTCGTCTGAATTCCTGTCCCTACATCTGAATTTCTTTCCCCTTCAGTAGAGCTGGCTATCTTACTGCAGACGTTCCAATTCATTGGAGGCACATTGCATTCTAGCACCCTGTGGTTCAATATTTATGTGGACCTCAGTGGTACACAGCTGCTCCAGCCATCCTAAATTCCATCCAAATTTAGTGAAAGACTTTTGATAATGCTGCTATATGCCAATGAACCAGCTATTCTTTTGCTTCCCAGATGGCTCTTAAAAGAAGCTTAGAGATTTAGCAGAATAAAAACAAATATTTTAAAAAGGTCTTATAAGCAACCATTTCCAAGTCTTATAAGCAACCATTTCCAAAACCCAAGATTTAATCTTCCTGAGAAAAAAAGTCTCTTCAGATATCTATGACAAATAGGAAATAATAAAACTGAACATGTTCCAGATTTTAAAAACCTTGGCACAACTTTTTTAACCTTCCAGAAGTTGAAGGGAACAAATTAGATTCATTGCTGCCAAAACTAACAACAGTGCCAAGGCAATTCTGGGCTTTTTCCACTCTAAAGAGAATAGTTGCATAATTGCTACCATCAAGCTTTTAAAAGCTAAATCTATATTTCATATCTTGTCTAGTTCACAGGTATGTGCCTACAATGATCAAATACCTTTAAGTACTATTTAATCCACAGAACTGATGATATCTGGGTTTTTACTGATTAATAAGAGCAAAATATTAAGAGAAGGGGAACCACATTATATAATTTTGATTGGGAAAAATGGTTTTAAATATTACATCTGCTATGAAGAATATCAGAAGTGGCTTCCTTAACTATATTATTTCGTTTTCTATTTGTCCAAATATTGAAGCTGACACATTTTGAATTGTTTTTTCCTGTTCTATTTTTATTTGCTATGTTCTATTCTATTTCAGTTTATCTTATTTAAGGTTTATTTTTAATTCCAACTTTTTAAGTCTCTTGTGACTAACTGCTTCTATTTTATGTGTAATTGTTTCTTCTGTGCTTCATCTTGCCACTAAAAGGCTTAATCTAATAACAAAATTTACAAAATCCAACAGTAAAAGGTCCAGTAAGCCTAAATAGTTTGCTAAAATAAGCCGTGTTGCTGGAGTTTGGCTGAGTTAAACCATAATAATGCCAAGTTGCATTTCACATAGCTTAGACATGCGTAAAAAGACTGCCAGCAGCAGTCTGTCACAATATACTCATGCAGACTACCTTCCACAAACTTGTTCGATAACATCTCCACCATTCAGTTACTAATAGCAATAGCGCTTAGACTTATATACCGCTTCATAGTGCTTTACAGCCCTCTCTAAGTGGTTTACAGCATCAGCATATTGTCCCCAACAATCTGGGTCTTCATTTTCCTCGTGCATTGCACTGTATAACAGCCAAACAAGGCCTATGATTTAGTCCAATATGTAAATACACTCATGCAGTGTAGTATTCTACAAATGAGCTATTCTTTCCTCTTCTAGAAATGCAGCTACTTTTCTCTAAGTACCTTTCCCAGGTCTCCAAATGAATGTCTTGTCCTTCTTTACTTCAATCTCCTCCTGTTCAGTAATGAAGGATCCATTAACTTTCATCTGCAAAGCAGAAATGCTTATGTTTAAAAAAATTAAATGATTCCTATCTTCTACTCTTTTCATATAAATGCTCCTGAAACTGCTGGATAACAAATATTACTCTTGAAAGTTGGATTAAAGCTGCATTTTTTAAAAGGGTTGGCCTTATGTTCTTGTTATTAAAATATGGAATTGATAATACATTCATAGTGAGAATATTAAATTTTAAGTTGCTAGTTAACAGTTACTTCAAATATGTTCTTGAAAAATAAAGCTTGTGAAGCTTGTAAGACCAAGCTTTCTAACTGTCATTAAGCAGAGGCAGTTGCCATAATACTGTAATATTATGTTCCTTCAGTTCAGAATTGCAAATAATGCAGTCATAAAGATGAATCCCCTTCATGGATTACTGCAGACATGTCAAACACAAGGCCCGGGGGCCAGATCCGGCCCATGAAGTGGTTTCATGTGGTCCGCGAAGCCATCCTGGAAACAGTGAGGGAACGGCCCCCACTGCCTTGGCCCTGGCCCAGAGACCCTCCTCCTGCCAGAGACCCTCAGATCTGTCCCACTCCTGCCCAGGCCCCCATAGGCACCCTTGATGCGAACGATGTAGAGCTGGCCACGCCCACCCAGTAGGCCATATGCACTCTAGCCACGCCCACCCAGTAGGCCACGCCCACCTAGGCCATACCCACCCGGCCCCCTGAGGGCAACCGCAATGCTGATGCGGCCCTCAATGAAATTGAGTTTGACACCCCTGGATTACTGCCTTGTCGTGGCGAAGGGGCTTGCGTAATTCAATGAAGCTATGAGCTATGCCGTGCAGGGCCACCCAAGACAGACAGGTCATAGCAGAGTTCTGACAAAACGTGATCCACTGGAGAAGGAAATGGCAACCCACTCCAGTATCTTGGCCATGAAAACCCTATGGACAGTACCAAAAGGCAAAACGATATGATGCTGGAAGATGAGCCCCTCAGGTCGGAAGGCGTCCAATATGCTACTGGAGAAGAGCAGAGGGCTAGTACTAGTAGTGCCAGAAAGAATGAAGCGACTGGGCCAAAGCCGAAAGGACGCTCAGCTGTGGATATGTCTGGTGGTGAAAGGAAAGTCCGATGCTGTAAAGATTTTTTCTCCATAGGAACCTGGAATGTAAGATCCATGAATCAAGGAAAGCTGGACGTGGTCAAAAGAGAGATGCCAAGACTGAACATCGACATCTTAAGTATCAGCGAACTAAAATGGACAGGAATGGGTGAATTTAATTCAGATGACCATCAGGTATACTACTGCAGGCAAGAATCCTTCAGAAGAAATGGAGTAGCCTTCATAGTCAATAAAAGAGTAGGAAAAGCAATACTGGGATACAATCCTCAAAATGACAGAATGATCTCAGTTCGAATCCAAGGTAAACCATTCAATATCACAGTAGTCCAAGTCTATGCCCCAACCACCGGTGCTGAAGAGGATGAAATTGACCGGTTCTATGAAGCCCTACAGCACCTTATAGAACTAACACCAAAAAATGATGTCCTTATCATCATGGGGGATTGGGATGCTAAAGTAGGAAGCCAAAAGATAAGCGGAATAACAGGCAAGTTTGGCCTTGGAGTACAAAATGAAGCAGGGCACAGGCTGATAGAATTTTGTCAAGAGAATACGATGGTCATAGCAAACACTCTTTTCCAACAACCCAAGAGACGGCTCTACACATGGATATCACCAGACGGTCAACACAGAAATCAGATTGACTATGTACTCTGCAGCCAAAGATGGAGAAGCTCTATACAGTCAGTAAAAAAAAGACCAGGAGCTGACTGTGGCTCAGACCATGAGCTTCTCATTGCAAAATTTAGGCTTAAACTGAAGAAAGTAGGGAAAAGCACTGGGCCACTCAGGTATGAATTAAATCATATCCCTGTTGAATATACAGTAGAGGTGACAAATAGATTTAAGGAATTAGATTTGATAGACAGAGTGCCTGAAGAACTATGGACAGAGGTTCGCAACATTGTACAACAGGTAGCATCCAAAACCATCCCAAAGAAAAAGAAATGCAAGAAAGCAAAATGGCTGTCTGAGGAAGCTTTGCAAATAGCTGAGGAAAGGAGGAAAGCTAAAGGCAAGGGAGAAAAAGAAAGATACGCCCAACTGAATGCAGAATTCCAGAGAATAGCTAGAAGAGATAAGAATGCCTTCTTAAATGAACAGTGCAAAGAAATAGAAGAAAACAATAGAATAGGGAGGACCAGAGATCTTTTCAAGAAAACTGGAGAGATGAAGGGAACGTTTAATGCAAAAATGGGCATGATAAAGGACCAAAACGGTAGGGACCTAACAGAGGCAGAAGAGATTAAGAAGAGAGGTGGCAAAATTACACAGAATAACTATACAAGAATGAGCTTAACGTCCCTGATAATCACAATGAGGTGGTCACTGACCTCGAGCCAGACATCCTAGAATGTGAAGTGAAGTGTAGCCTTAGAAAAGCTGAGCAACAACAAAGCTAGTGGAGGTGACAGTATTCCAGCTGAGCTATTCAAAATCTTAAAAGACGAGGCAATAAAAGTGCTACACTCAATTTACCAGCAAATTTGGAAAACTCAACAGTGGCCAAAGGATTGGAAAAGATCAGTTTACATTCCAATTCCAAAGAAAGGCAGTGCCAAAGAATGTTCAAACTATCGCACCATTGCACTCATTTCTCATGCTAGTAGTTATGCTTAAAATCCTACAAGCTAGACTCCAGCAGTATGTGGATCGAGAACTACCAGAAGTACAGGCAGGATTTCGAAGAGGTAGGGGAACTAGAGATCAAATTGCCAACATACACTGGATCATGGAGAAAGCTAAGAGAGTTCCAGAAAAACATCTACTTCTGCTTCATTGACTATGCTAAAGGCTTTGATTGTGTGGATCATAACAAACTGTGGCAAGTTCTTAAAGAGATGGGCGTACCAGAACATCTTATTTCTCTCTTGAGAAACCTGTATGTGGGCTAAGAAGCAACAGTGAGAACTGGACACGGAACCACTGATTGGTTCAAAATTGGGAAAGGAGTCCGGCAAGGCTGTATACTGTCACCCTGCCTATTTAACTTATATGCAGAGCACATCATGAGAAAGGAGAGGTAGAGGAATCAAAAGTTGGAATTAAGATTGCCAGAAGAAATATCAACAACCTAAGATATGCAGATGATACCACTCTAATGGCAGAAAGTGAAGAACTAAAGAGCCTCTTGTTGCGGGTGAAGAAGAAGAGTGCAAAAGTTGGGTTGAAACTAAACGTTAAGAAAACTAAGATCATGGCATCTGGCCCTCTCAATTCCTGGCAAATAGATGGGGAAGAAATGGAGGTAGTGACAGATTTTATTTTCCTGGGCTCCAAGATCACTGCAGACAGGGACTGTAGCCAAGAAATTAAAAGACGCTTGCTCCTCGGGAGGAAAGCCATGGCAAATCTAGACAGCACACTAAAAAGCAGAGATATCACCCTGTCAACAAAAGTGCGTATAGTCAAGGCTATGGTCTTCCCAGTTGCAATGTATGGCAGTGAAAGCTGGACCATAAGAAAGGCCAAGCGCCAAAGAATTGAGGCCTTTGAGCTATGGTGCTGGAGAAGACTCCTGCGAGTCCCTTGGACTGCAAGGCGATCAAACCGGTCAGTCCTAGAGGAGATCAACCCTGACTGCTCTTTAGAAGACCAGATCCTGAAGTTGAAACTCAAATACTTTGGCCACCTAATGAGAAGGAAGGACTCACTGGAGAAGAGCCTAATGCAGGGAAAGATTGAGGGCAAGAGAAGAAGGGGACGACAGAGAATGAGGTGGCTGGATGGAGTCACTGAAGCAGTAGGTGTGAGCTTAAATGGACTCCAGAAGATGGTAGAGGACAGGAAGGCCTGGAGGAACGTTGTCCATAGGGTCGCGATGGGTCGGACACGACTTTGCAGCTAACAACAACAAAAGATGAATTCTGTAACAGAAATTTTGCTTTAATGTAGGGTTTTACTAAGTTCATCTAAACAAGTACTCCCCAAACCTGGATAAATAACTTAATATTAGGTAAAAGTGGGTTTTTTTGGGTAATGACCACATACCCAGTACATCTTGAAGTCAAGAGTAGTTTTGTCTTTTTTTTTCCTTCTAGACAGAACAGCACTGAGATACACCATGCTGGCTTTCTAAAAGTGTTCATGGGGCTGATACACAGCCCACAAGCATTCATGTAAACAAATTTGATCTAAAGCCTAAACTAAGGCTTTACTTTGACATGTGAATATCTCCCATGTATTTATTTAAAATTAAAAATAAAGTTAAGAAAAGAGAGCATGGTCAAAGGAGGCAGTATTCCCTACTACTCCCCAAAATATGAATGCACAGATAAAGGAACTATGGCTGTCTAATTTAGTAGAGTGTCTACTTGTATGCTATAACTCTCCAAGATCCCATCTCCTAAAACATTAATGGGTTAATGTTTAAAAGACCAGACTTTGAAAGTACTATCAAATTGGAGTGTACATCTACACAATCTAAAATATTAAAAACAGAAGGCATACATTTTTTAAAAAAATAAATATAAGACAGCTAGCCTGTAGAACACGAAAAACAGAATTTAATTAAATTGCTGCCAGGGATAAAAACATTTTAATTATATAGAATGCTCAAGTAATTTCTGAAGGATGGCAGTTTGATTTTCACTGGGTTTCTCCCACTAGCATATAGAATTCAAAAATTGACAGTAATAATCCCTGATGTCCATCTGATTTCTTAAAAAAACACTGAAAATTTTCAGTAAAGGTTCTTTTCCTAGCAATTTTCAGAGGAATAATTTGCTTGTAAACATATTTGAGTTTCCACACTATAAGATTTCAGTAGACTGCATTTTTGTATTTAATTTTATGAGTATAGGGTGGGGGGAATGATGACATGACAATGCCATGATTTAAGCAACTGTGTCAGGCTTTGTAATGCAACATTATATTTTACAATAGCATTGTCATGAAGACATTGTAGTTTGTTACAGATACCAAACTAGTACTATTTATAAGTTTTTTAAGTTTTCAGAAATTCTTAAAGCTGCTTACCTAAGCAGATTAGACAAGGTGTCATACTTCTTAAAGGAGCAATAAATACCAGCAAGAAGCTTGCAGTCTAGGAAAAAGCTGGTTATTTCAAATCACACTACTGTATAAAGTGCATGTTCCTTGTTTCTTAGGCCTTGCTGTCCTTATTTGTTACCAATTGTGGTCAATTAAAGTCACAATTATCAAAATTCTCTGTAAATCTAGACTTAAAACCCAGAATCTTTTAAACCTGTAACATCCAATTATTCTATATTTTTAGTCCTTTTATTTCCGCGTAGCACATCTTTTTTTCAAAATGTCACCATCATCTGCCATCAGTATCTTATTTCTTGGGAACCATGGTTTTACACTACCTACACTATTACAGGTAGTCCTCAACTTATAACATTTAGTGACCGTTCAAAGTTACAGCGGCACTGAAAAAAGTGACTCATGACTGTTTTTCACACAACCATTGCAGCATCCTCACGGTTACATGATAAAAATTTGGATGCTTGGCAACACATTCGTATCCCAGGATCATGTGATCTCCTTTTGCAATATTCTGACAAACAAAGTCAATGGGAAAGCCAAATTCACTTAACAACTCTGTTACTAACTTAACAATTGCAGTGATTCACTTAACAATTGTGGCAATGAAGGTCATGAAATGGGGCAAAATTCACAAGAAGTCTCACTTAGCAACTGTTCTGTACCAGCCTACTACCGGCCCTGCAGAAAAGGCAGGGACAACCCCTTTACAAAACGGCAAGAGGCTGGAACTAAGCCTGCCAAATTTATTAACATAAAACAGAGCAAACAGAGCCAAACAAAACACGAACCATGAAACAGGAGCTATTCAAACGGTTGCCTTCAGCAAACCAGCCCTCCCACACATTCCCCTTAAATACAGTTCAGGGCGTGGCCCCTCTCTGCCTCCTTCTGAGGTGCCCCATTGCCTTCCTCTGTTTACTCCTGATTGACTGCCTCCTGCGTCGGGCATCCTTGAACAGGGCCAGCTGTGGGTCATCTTCATCCACGCTGTCAGGCTCACACAGCTGGGTCTACGTCACGACCAGGTGGGAGGGGCCTGGCTGAGGGCTCTGCAGAGCCTCAAGGCTATCCTCAGCAAGCTCTCCAACACCCCCCTCCTCCTCCTCTGAATCGTCCGACCCAAATGCCGAACCCACAGGCTGACCCTGAATCACAACAGCAACATAAATTTTGGGCTCAATTGTGGTCATAAGTCAAGGACTATCTATACTTTCATCTCTTACCTTCCCTTGCATATATTCTTCAGCACCGTATTACTTCTTTAGAACCATTTAGTTTATGTATTTATTTATATTTCTTATTTCTAAACCCCCCATCTCCCTCAAAGATGAATGAATGCTATTTAAACCTCCAAATCTAGTCTCACATCTTTCTACCTCAGGATACTATTACTAAACCTTCTTCTACTCATCCAGCTTTTTGATTCTCTACCTCTTATGACCATTACCCAGTCCTTTCAATAAGTCTGATTCTATTGTGAGGGTCCATTAAAAGTTTAATAATACACTAAAATATTTTTTTTAAAAAAATGGGCTGTATTCTGACAATTCTGCTTCTCCAAGAATTTGAAATCTTACACATGCTGTCTACCATTGTTTTTCAATGTGTCTGATGCTTCATCACACAAGGACTCTTTGCATTGCAGAAAAATTATTTGATGCATGTCATCTTATCTAAATGCACCAAATTAATGCCTAACCTGTTCAAATAGATATCAAACTGGAAGTTAGATGCAATGCTAAATAGGTCACTAGGAAGCGCCCCTCTCTCTCTCTCTCTCTCTCTGTGTATGTGTGTCAGAATTTTAAATTAATGATAAAGAGGCAGGGATCTTTTTAGTTAATCGGAATGTATGAGATATTTTCCACTGAGATGGCAACCCTGAGGCACAAATGGTTAAACATCCCTTACTGGTGCTTGCTAATAATTAGAACTAATTGCTTGGGTTCTTAACTACATAGTCAATTTTATGTGTTACTATACCCATATGATCAAGAATCAGAATGGGCTTAAATATATCTACAAAGAAACTGTAAAAGAGCAAATGTATGAAGAAGAACCATCCTTAAACTTCAAACAAATCTGCTGAAAAGATCCTCATGGCCACATGATTAGAAAATGCCATGAAGGGTATGACAGTGTTTCTTCAGCCACTACCAGGCACTGCTTGGAAGAAGGGATTATCTGATCCCTTAATGCGTATTTTCCAACCGTCTTCCTGGTGCCAGACCTATTGAGAGTTGTAGACCCATCTCCGTGGAGACTTACTGTACCAGGATGGGGAAAAAGCTTTCTGAAACTTTTTACCTCATGGCTGCCTAATCATATTCAATCAAGCTCACTCAGCACTTCCATTGCATTTAAAAAACAACAACCCTAAAAGTAGCAAGTTACATCTCCTAGTAGTGGAATTAGCGTGCTTCAAATTCTATTAATTCCACTCCTCATGGATAACGTTAAACGGCCGCCTGCCCCTCCCCAGTATAGTTGTATTTTAATTTCAAACATTGTGCTTCGTTATCTAGCGAAAAGCGGGAATATATAACGACAGTGACCTGCCCGATTTTTTTTTAAAACAAAAACAAAACCTCAATACAGAAGCATCAACTCGAAAAGCCGAGTTTTGAAATGCCACCTCGGGCCACCAAACCAATAACCGCGTCTCGTAGATAATATCTGCATTATCTATCAGCTACGGCTTCACAGTAATAATAAAAAAAAAAGGCACGTATTAAACGGCCTCGCCGTTCTCCACTGAAAAATAAGCGTTTAACTGAAGCGGTTCCCTAAAATGCGTTTCCTATTCCTGGGAATCAAAGCCCTTCCTCCCAAGGGCGCCTAAATGTTCCCTCACGCTTTGCACCGCCGCTGATCGGCTGCAATCGCCTAATAATCCTTAGCCCCGCTTGCCCGGCCCTCGCGCCCAGAAGCTTATCCCCGTCCGTCACGCGGGCTCTCCCGCCTCACCCTGCAATCTAGGCTACGCCCCTGAGCAGCAGACGTCTCCATGCCCGACCAACGAGGCTGTCCCGACTCCGTCAGTCGACCCAAGCAGACACCCCGCCCTCCCTTCCCACGAGAAAACTCTGCAAAGGCGCGGCTCACGTGGCCAGCCGAAGCTTTGCACCCAATCCGCGGCCGGGTCTATTTGACTTGGCGCGCGCCTGCTGCGTCTATATATATATAAATATATATATATATATATTTAAATCCCGCCTTTTTTTCTTCTTGTTCATGTAGAATTCAAGAAGGCGAAGACGCAGTACCAATGAAGGTGGTCCTCGACTTACGACCACAACTGAGCCCAGCATTTAGGTTGCCGAGTGAGAAATGTGTTGAGTTTTGTCCCATTTTACAACTTTTCTTGCCACGTTTGTTAAGGGAATCGCTACAGTTGTTAAGTTAGTAACGCAGTTGTTAAGCGAATCTGGCTTCCCCATTGACTTTGTTTTGTCAGAAGGTCACGTGACCCTGGGACACTGCAACTGTCATAAATATGAACCAGTTGTCAGGCATCCAAATGGTCATACATGCATGCATCTTTTTTAAAAAAATATTTTTTATTAAGTAAATATGCATCCTTTTTTTAATGCCATTGTAACTTCAAACAGTCATTAAACAAACTGTTGTAATTCGAGGACCTGTAGTCCTTCCTACTCCTATTTTCCCCATAATCCTGTCAGCTGAGTTGGGCTGAGAGAAAGAGTGCCAGTTCTGGGAGTTGAAGTCTGTATCTTAAAATTGCCAAAGTAGAACAATCTTGGTCTATGGGTGCTTTCAAAAACTTTTAATGGTTGAGAGAATTTCGGGAGGGAAGCCTGTTAATTGAAACCCCCTCTTCTAAACAATGAATACATGCAAAGAGGAATGGTATCCCCTGAACTTGGATGGCTGGTCATGCCAAAATTTAAAAGCTGCCTTTTAAGACTGCCAATACTGGAAAGCTATTTCTTCTGCTGTTGAAGAAAACCAGGGAAGCAAGATTAAACTTCATTTTATGCACCCCCAACTTTTCATTACTTATGGGAGACTACCTTGGCTAAAGAGAAAATGTTAGTTTTGATGAAAATCCCAATTCCTTGGTGTTACCTGTAAACTCCATCTAAGGATCTTTGATTTCAAGGTGAACCAAGACCAATAAAATCTGGTGCCAGCTGTGCTTCCTCAAATAGGACAACAAAAAATGCCCTTTTATGTAGTCTCAGGTGTGTTAGGCTAGGCTAGGGCAATTGGATCTCTGCTGGATGCCTGATATTTGTTTCATGTGTGGCCCAGATTCATCTTCTGCTTGCTGTTTATGCAAATGGTTTTCATATTTCCTTGGATTGTAAGCTGCCCAAAATCAGTCTGGAGTTCAGGGATACTAAGTTGAATAAATTATTTAATACTTAGAAATGCTCATTTTTCAAAGGTGAAACCTGACATTGAAAACAAGTTTCTGACGTTCACATTCTGAAGTCTCTCCCAACGTAAAAATCTGGGTTTTCAGAGCTTCTTGGCCCAAATCTTGGTTGTGTTGGCCATTTACCTCACAGACAGACATCTCAGTTTAATCTTGATTACTAATTTCAAATCTTTTTACAAATAATTGATCAGGAGTAGAAATCAAGAATAAGGAAATAATTCAAGGAACTGCACATCAAGAGATTCAGAAATTTTAGGCAAGAAATTGCCTTTATTTCTTAGTAATAAACCATATTCTCATATATAGATATATTTGACTAGATTGGTTGTTATAATATGACCTCAGTAAACTATAAACCAGGTCACAAAATATCAGAGCATAAATAAGCCCAACTGCTTCTGAGGGCCATTTGATTTCTCAGATCAAGGTTGTGTGCTATTGGAAGTCTATCCTAACAGGAACCACCTGCAGCTAGCTCTTTCAGATGCACAAAAGGGGTTATAAATTGAATTTATCCATCATGCTAAGGTAAAAGGTGATTTTTGATGTTTCAAAAATCTAGTTATTTGGGGGTTTTTTACAGTTAAAGCTTATCCCAAAGTATCAACTCAGCCACTAAGTTACAAACTGCATTAAGCCACAATGGATTTGATTCTTGCTTTGTGATGTTTGTGAATAGAGTTAAATAACTCTGTAGGTTTGATAAGCTATTATACTATTAAAACCCGTTATCATGACCTTTAAATGGATGAAACAATGCATCACAGGGCAAAAATTTTGGAACCAAAGTACCTCAAATGAGCTAATTTATAGAATGTGTCCAGAAACTGGGACCCATTGTTCCTAGAATAAAATTTGAGAAAGCTGGGAGACTGCTTCAGTGCTGTTGCTGCACTGCTGCTGGGGTCACAAGATCTCCATTTTCCATTAACAGTTTCCCAGCCAGCTTTGCAATCCCTCGCTGCCTCCCCCACCCAGAACAGCCACATACCTGCCTGCTAGGAAGGTAAAGGAAGAATGCTCTCTACTTAATTCCAAGTAAATTCAGTGAGGAAGGGGTTTTTTTCCTACTCTTGGGTCATTCTGTTTCTGTTTAGATAAGGAAATATCTCTGAAACAATGATGCAATGAGTTTTCTAGTACTGATCATTCACTAATTGCCTGATGACAACAGCTTGTGAAGATTGTTCATTAATTTTAAAAAAAAGCTCTTAAATCTGCTGTGAAGGGAAAAAAACATTGGTACCAGCTTGTTCTTTTGATGATGCTCTTATGTGCATCTTTATGTTATCAATTGGAAGAAGACATCTCTCAAATTTCACATTACTAATGTCAGCCAGAAGGAATGTCTGTGTGTTCACAGTATATGAAATATATGTTTAAATGGATGACTTTAACTTATTACCACTTCTCCATATTTCTTCCAGGTTTCTGATTGCTAAATTCACTCCAGACCTTGGTTAGTCATAGCAATTGGAATGCATTCAGATGATGATCTCTTTTAGTTCTAGGCAGGTTCTGAATATGTAAAAGAACTTCTGAGAGTTATCCAGGAGTAAAGTTTAGAAACCCACTTTTAAGTCATCACTTTATACCATCTCTTCCTCACTGATTATTTACTACAGTTATTCTTGCTCAGGTAATATCTCCCTTGCAAAACCCTGCATAGGTCTCCTTGCACGCATTGCATATTTGAGACCTCCCTTCTTGAAATAATAGTTAAGTCTGGCAAACATGGAGACCATTCCAGAACCTTTATTTTCTAGAAGGCTTTGCTAGTTTGCTTTGGAAATGTTTCAGATTGTTGTGTGGCTGAAATGCCCAACCTAGACAGAATTTAATTTAATTTAATTTAATAATATTTATATACCGCCCTTCTCCCTGAGGACTCAGGGCGGTTCACAGGGCAAAAGTCAAATACAAAATACAAACATTAAAAAAAGATTAAATAATTGCCCAAGTTAAAACAATTAATACAATAATAAAACCCCAAAAATAAAATTAAAAATACAAAAAAATAAAAACCCCACCAATCCCCATCAGGCTAGGCCGGCTTGTACAAACAAAAACGTCTTGAGATCGCGACGAAAGGAGCGAAGATCGGGCGCCATCCGGAGCTCTACCGGCAACTGATTCCACAGCTCCGGAGCGCCCACAGAGAAGGATCTCCCCCTGGGCGCCACCAATCGACATTCTCTGATTGGTGGCACCCTGAGGAGGCCCTCTCTGTGGGAACGCACAGGGCGCAGGGAGCTTGATGCCGGCAGCAGATGTTCCCTAAGGTACTCCGGCCCCATGCCATGAAGGGCTTTGAACACCATTACCAGAAGAGATGATGTCCAAAGTTTTACACTTGACATAATTCAGTTTTTTATTTTGAATCTTTACATAACGAGTATGGATTCATTTTTTAAAAAAAGAAATGTGCCTAACTTGGTACAAGTTAGCCTAACTTCACTAAGGCTTTTTTTCTGTTCTCTCCCCCTCCCTCCCATATGCCCCAAAATACTTTTGCCTAGAACAACTACATTTCAGTTTGCATCCGTTTGCATGTTTTGCTTTTTACACAAACCACCGCAAACTAGCTGTTCCTAGAACAATCTGTATGTGACCATTTACATTTGCTTGGCAGACAGCTAATTTCTATTCACTAGCCAGAATGAAATCCAGTTCCGTTATATAAAATGTAATATATATATAAAATATAAATAGGCCCATCATGAAACAGTAGCAAAATAAACTCTAAATTAGGTTTGTTTTTCCACTTTCCCTGAAAGTATATATGTATATTAATTAAAATCTAAAACTGCTACATTTCTGTTACATCCAGTAACATGGAGACAATATGGATGGTAGGCAATTATTTAGTAGCAAGTAAAGTAATTTATCCAGGGAACATTCATTATACATTTGACTCAAATAAAAGCCACGTTTCCATAGTTGTAGACTAACAAACAGATTAATTTGCCATTAGAATGAAAAAATATTTTTTCACAGGTGCCCAGCTTGCAGCAATGTATACTTTGAAATAAATGTTTCCACTTGTTCTCCTTTCAATGTTTTCATAGCTCTCCAGTGGATACTGCCACAATTCTCTGGTTTGCCTTGAGAATGATTCAGCTCTTCTTTGATATAATCCAGCCAAAGATCTTCAATAAAAAAACCATAGTTAATACTGTAATAATGAAAATGCTACAAAAGAGGGAATTCCCAGTGCCAAAAACACATTGCCTATGTATTTGATTAGAATGTTACAACTACACTGTATTCTGTAAAATAATCCTGGGTGGATCAGAGACAATGACTATGGTAATTTATGGTAGATCAGAAGCTGTTGTGTATTTTCTGTGAATGAAATACAATAATAGGCTGTTAACAGAAGGTTTTGAACCTTCTGTTAACTATGTTTCCATATAGTAGGTAGATGTCAGACAAAGTGGGTTGGTAAATAGTGTTGTACAAATTTATAAATTGTGCATCTGCTTCGCAAGGAGGGAGGAGTTATTATCTTTCAAAGGTATTTATCAGTATTCAATGGGTGGGGGAACATTTATGTATAGCAGGGATGTCAAACTGCCAGCCTGTGGGCTGGATGCATGGCAAAACCCCATGGCCGGCAATGGGGAAAAAGTTGTGATACGTCATGTGATGTGAGTTTGACACCCCTGATGTATAGGTTTTTTTCTTTTTATGCACATTTTTATGTAGTCTTGTCTAGTTAATTTTTAATTTTTAAACATTTTAATATTTTGAATAGAATAAAATAAAAATGTGATGAAATGTTTCAACTACACAGTATTCTGTAGAATTCCAAGACAGACAAAAAGAAAAATCAGCAACTGCCACAATAAGCTCTGCTTGGTTCATGGAAAGATCTGGTATTATTTAGCAGAAAGAATCAGGCGATTGCCACAGCTTTAACAGAAAGACAACTGAGAGTAGTCTTGAAAACCAACAAGTAAAAATTCTTACCAGGCTCTGTAGCACCAAATTCTCTCAAGGCACGTTCATAATATTCTCGGATGTTAAATATTTTACTGGATTCCTTTTTTAAAAAAATGTGGGTGGTTACCATGCTGAACTTAACACACAGTGATAAAATGACAGGAATAAAATATATTTGTCATACAATCTCAATCATCTTCTGAAACTTTAGGCAGCCTTCATACATAAATCTTTCTGGGGCAATCTTACAAAATAATATGTAGTATGTAAGAGAGAAGCTGAGTCTTACTCCTCGCTCTCTCACCTTGATGCTGACAAGGAAGTGAAGATGAAATTGAATTGATATGAATACATATCAATACATACATATGTGGTGGTGCAGTGGTTAGAATGCAGTACTGCAGGCGAACTCACTGCTCACAGCCAGGAGTTCAATCCAGACCAGCTCAAGGTTGACTCAGCTTTCCATCCAAGGTCGGTAAAAGGAGGACCCACATTGTTGGGGGCAATGTGCTGGCTCTGGAAACCGCTGAGAGAGGGCTGCAAAGCACTGTGAAGCGGTATATAAGTCTAAGATTGCTATTGCTAATGGACATTATACAGGATTAACAACTCTGCACAGGAGTAGTTCTCTGCAACCTTTTCCTGATTAACACACTTCACCCTGTACAACGTCCTCTTACAAGTACAGGTAATTTAAGTCACCTCAATTGGGAATGTCTGCTAAGCGATGCAATTGTTAAGCAAGTCACACCCAATTTTACGACCTTTTTTGCCATGGGCATTAAGCAAATCAGGTGGTCGTTAAGCAAATCTGGCTTCCTCCACTGACTGCTTGTCAGAAGACCCCTGAGAAGGTTACAAATGGATGCAACTGTCATAAATACAGGCTGGTTGCCAAGCAACCAAATTTTGATCACATGACCACAGGGATGCTGCAACAGTCATAAGTGCAAGAGACTGATGTATGTCACCTTTTTCGTAGCAGTTGAAAGTTTTAAACAAATTTGTGAAAGAAATGGTCATAAGTGTAGGACTGCCTGTAAGTCAAATAGGGGTCTCACTGTTTACTAAATGAATAACCTGTGAAGAACATTTGTTTCCTGCCCTTCAGTCATTAATATCTTTTGGTTCTTTTTTTTGCCTTTCTTCACTAGACCATAATCATAGCTGTGTCTCCCATTCCTTCACTTCAAGTTTAGCCTCTTTTCATTCTAATCGGACCTGAACATGAAGCAAAGGGAGGGATGGGGAGCTATCTTGGGACTAAGAGAGACAGGGGCTTCCTGCCAGGCCTTTGGTCTTAAACAAGAAGTCACGGTCATCCAAAGGGTCAGAAAACAAAACCTTACAACCGGGGGAATGAATTGGCAAGCAGAAACTGGGGCGTAATGCAGTGTCCGAGAGCCTCCAAGGGGTGGGGAGTGTCAAAACGAACAAGATGGTAGAATCCTTTTCTAGATGCATACCAACATGGTGACATGCCACCATAACAGAATTGGAAGGGACTTTGGAGGTCTTCTAGTCCAACCCCCTGCTCAGGCAGGAAACCCTATACCATTTGAAACAAATGGCTGTCCAATCTCTTCTTAAAAACTTCCAGTGTTGGAGCACCCACAACTTCCGGAAGCGAGTTGTTCCACTGATCAATTGTTCTAGCTGTCAGGAAATCTTGCAGATTTCAATCTAAGCTGCAGATGCTCTGACAGGGGCATTCCTTCCCAACTTCCAGGAGCAGTTTGCATGCAAACAATCCAGGCGCAGGAATAGGCTTCTGGAAGTGAGAGAGGAATCGTCCTGACTGTGCTGCTCTTGAAGGACAACAAGAAAGGGCAAGAGAAGGCAGCAGTTTCAGAGGCCCTATTGGTTTTCTCCACGGTCACGGCTGGCTACAGTACTCTCTTCCTCTGAGCCCCTTGTAGGGTCCAATCCTTGTGGTGGAATGTAGTCCAGGTTCCCAGGAAGAAATGGGTGCATACCAGAGGCCCAAAAAGACAGCCAGTTTAGACAGTTCAGTTAGGAGAAAAGAGTTAGAAATTCTCAGAGTATACTTTGAGAGTATATCTTTAATGATGCCAGTAATGGCTTTACTTTGGCAAGATTTCTGTCTATAGGCAAGGAACAATAACAAGAACTGCTTAGAAATTATTCTGCATGTCTTTCTTGGTTTTGGAGCCTGACAGGCCTATAGCTGCAGCATCAGGACCAAAAGGACCCTCCCTCTCCCTTTTTCCCCACCCATCCCCAACTACTGCGGTCAGTGTAGGAGTTTCAGCTTCTCTCATTGGAGGGAAGTATTATGTTAAACTCCAGAGAGCTCCCCCTCTCAAATATTCCCACAAAAGACATCCTTACATAATGCAAAGACATTGATTATCCACCCAAGACAACCACTATAATCAGTGTGTGTGAAACATAATAATGTAAGTGTCTTTCCATTCTTAAGACATGTAATGCTTTAAAACAAAAATGAGAAATTTATGATGATCTTTCCAGTGTTGTTGATTTACAATTCCTAGCAGTAACAGCCGGCACTGGACTTCTTAACTGTAGTTTGGGAATATTAGAGAATCCAGAGGTCAACCTCACCCTTTCCTTTAATAAGTTTAAGAACACCAACGATGGCTAGGATGTTGAAGAAACTGGCCATGTGCCAATAATCTGCCTGCCACATTAAGGATTACTATTTCTAGGGGGCTTTTAAAATCAGCTGAAGTATTTTACTGTGGCCCATTTCTAACAGAGCATACTTTACAAAATAAAAAGCACTGATTCCCTGAGAAACCTCACATTGGTAAATACCGCTACAAATATTGACACTATTTATTCATTTGTTCTATCAAACAATCGGTAAATATTTCCACAAATATCACTGTTATTCATTTAAGTGAGACTGAGTGGTAAACCAATTGAAAATAAAAATAAATGCAACCATACAAAAATTAAAACACATGGTACCTGAGAAACTAATATACTCCATAATTACTAACACAACCAAGAAACGGATCCCTGCACTTGTTTATAATACTTCTTTACTTACTTGTTCCTTTTCAATCTGAATCATTTGTTTGAAGAACTGGAGTGAAAATGGGCGGCACTCCTGCAGCCTAGGAGAGAAGTAATGGGGTAAGTAAGGCACCTGATTTTAACAACAAATAGGGGTGGAGAGGTGTAGAAAAAAGTGATTAAATAATGCTACAAAAAGGAGCTATGCTAACCTGATGAAGACTTGCTTTGCTTTCTTATAGCCACCGGTCCTGTGAGCCCACTCAAGGTACTTTTCTTTCAAGGCTATGGAGTCAGCAGGAAGTGTGGCAAGTAAAGATTTCTGCCGGTTAAATGTAAATGATTGTGAAGTCCATTAAATGACACAGAGCTTTTAAGCATCCAAGGTGGATTTTGAAACTAAAGTCAAGAAGATAGGTTACTTTGTTCTTTGTGACAATTACCCACACCAAATTGGATCTATTGACTCACCTAGAGCAGGGGTCCCCAACCCCCGGTCTTTGGACCAGCACCGGATGGTGGCATGCCAGAAACTGGTCCACCCAAAGAAGCGAAGCCCCATCCGCGGGATGCAGGCAGCACATGAAACCACGCCCCCTCTCGTCCATGGAAAACTTCTCTGCATGGAACCGGCCCCTGATGCCCAAAGGATTGGGGGCCACTAAGCTAGAGGATATACATCAATCTGGCAATCTCCTATTCATAGAGTTTAGTAAACCTACTCTGGAGAGTCTACAACTAGTCTTTGCTTTACAACCACTCATTCAGCGTCCTTTTGAAGTTACAATGGTGCAGAATGAGGGGAACTTACGGCAGGTCCTTGTAACTGCAGCTGTCTCAAAATCCTTGTGGTCATATGATTGAGATCCAAGTACTTGACAATCAGCTTGCAATTACAACATTGTGGCATTCCACGGTCATGTGACTGCTATTTGCAACTTTCACTACCAGTTTCCAACAAGCAAAGTCAATGGAAAGCCAGCAGGTCACAAGTAGCAACCACATGACATTGCACTTAACAATGGCTTGGGATTCGTTTAACAACAGTGACTGCACCACTAAGTGGCATGGTCACGTGACATCATACTTTACAACTGCATTGCTTAGCAATAGAAATTCTGGCCCTAATTATCCTTGTTAACTGAATACAACAATATTTCTGAAACTTTTCATTTCTAATTAAAGACTGTTTCGATGTGTTTTGTTTACTCCATTTCAGGAGATATATATATATATATATATATAAAACTTTTTGTTCTTTTTGATAAATAACTCAAAGCATATAACTGTTCCTAATGCTCTCCTCCTAGTTTCTCCACAACTACAACAAAAATCATGTAAGGTAAATTGGACTGCAAGGGAGTGACTGGCCCAAAGTCACTCAGACACTTCTCATGCCTAAAGTGAGACTAGAACTCACAGTCTCCTGATTTCTAGCCTGGTGCCTTAATCATTACACCAAAATGGTGTATTTCATAAGGTAAAGGTAAAGGTTCCCCCGCACATGCGTGCTAGTCGTTTCCAACTCTAGGGGCCGGTGCTCATCTCCGTTTCAAAGCCGAAGAGCCAGCGCTTGTCCGAGGACGTCTCCGTGGTCATGTGGCCGGCATGACTAGACGCCAAAGGCGCACAGAACGCTGTTACCTTCCCACTGTAGTGGTCCCTATTTTTCTACTTGCCTTTTTACGTGCTTTCGAACTGCTAGGTTGGCAGAAGCTGGGACGAGTAACAGGCGCTCACTCTGTTATGCGGCACTTGGGATTCGACCCGCCAAACTGCCGACCTTCTGATCGACAAGTTCAGCGTCCTAACCCACTGAGCCACTGCGTCCCTACGGTGTATTTCATACTCTTCCTAAATTTCCACTTTTTTTGTTAATGAAGCCTATGTTTCTATTTCTGAATTACATACAGATAGTCCTCAACTTACGACCACAATAGAGGCCAAACTTTTTGTTGCTAAGCAAGGCAATTGTTAAGTGACAATTGTTAATTGCCCCGTTTTACAACCTTTCTTGCCACAATTGTTAAGTGAATTACTGTAGGTGTTAAGTTTGTAAGACAGACACTAAGTGAGTCTGGCTTCCTCATTGACTATGCTTGCCAGGTTGCAAAAAGTGATCACATGACCTCAGGACACTGCAACCATCATAGATATATGCCAGTTGCCCAGTGTCTGAAGTCTGATCATCATGGGGATGCTGCAAGGGTTGTAGGGTTGAAAAACAGTCATAAGTCACTAAGAGCCTTGGTGGAGCAGTGGGCTAATGCCTCCTTAAGTAACACCAGCTGCCTGCAATTAGTGCAGGTTCGCATCCCACCAGGCTCAAGGTTGACTCAGCCTTCCATCCTTCCGAGGTAGGTAAAATGAGGACCCAGATTGTTGGGGGCAATTAAGCTGACTTTGTAATAATGCCGCTGGGGTGTGTGTGAAAGCCCTAATAAGCAGGCATATACATAGAATGAAGGCTACTGCTAAGCTTGTAAGCCGCCCTGAGTCTTCGGAGAAGGGCGGGATATAAATGGAATTAAAATAAAATAAAAATAAAATTTTCAGTGCCGTTTTGACTTTTAACAGTCACTAAACGAATGGTTGTAAGTTGAGAACTACCTGTATATATTTTCAGCAAAATATTTGCAGAATTACAAAAGCCTCGTCTATAGATATGATATCATAGGGTTTATCTTGCAATTTATTTATTTTTAATGCACAGGTTATCATTACTTCTAAAATTAATTTTTAAAATAATAGTGGAACCATTCTTACTCTCTTTTCCAAATCAATCTCACAGTATGATTCATTTTTTAATGGAATATATGATACCTGATAGAGGGCTTCAGTCTCTGCTTTGCTACTGGCACCTTCACTCCATTCTAGCCATAAAGTCCATATTGGCAAGGTGTCCTACAAGGAGGAATAACAACAACAAAAACCAGAAGAAAGTATTGGATATGAGTTGTATAAAATACCTGCAGGCAAATTGAAAGACACTGGAATTCCTGAAGTAGTCTAGCAGAAAATATATTGATGAAATTAAGGAGCCTCTCGTCTATAGAAAGGGACCAGACTAAGTAAGTGAAGTCCTGCATTACGCAGGCAATGCAAAAAGCTTACAAAGGAAAAATAGGGGAACTCAGAAAATAACTGAGTGTTATTTTCATAGCTGCATGATTTGTCTCTGGGATCTTTAAAATATAAGAGGTGTGGGGAATGCAATTGCAATATTGGAAGGTGTTACCACAATGGAATGCCATGTCCCTAATGACAAGTGCTCATCGTCCTATGGACAATGGGTAAGCAAGTACTTATATAGGCCCACTAGGGATGGATGGCCCTTTCTTACTATGCCCTTTGTTACTATAAGTGCAAGAAGCGAATTTAAAAAGCTCTTTCATTGCCTCTGCCAGGAGCACTGCCAACTGCCCCATTCATCCTTCCCGAGAAAAAGGTAAAATGTGACTTTTTTGACAGTGCCACATTGATCTCTCAAGTTGGATCTTATGGAAAGAGCATTTCAGATCACTAAGCAGATCCTGCAATTGTGTTAGTTATTCTGTTTTAGTCAATACAGACAGTCCTTGTTTACTGACCACAATTGGGAGTGGCAACTCTATCACTAAGCACTGTAGTTGCTAAGGGAAACCATAGGACCACAATGGCTTATGACCTTACTTCCCATTTGGACTTTATGCAAATCACACGGATCATTAAGCAAGATATCACATAAGCACAACTAGCAATTTCACTTCCACATTCTCCATTAATTTTCCGGATTGGAAACTAATTGTGAACTGCCTGAATGGCAATCATGTGACAGCAGGACACTAAAGATGTGTGGATTAGTTGCAAAGCTTTTTTTTTCCAACTACCATATCTTTGAACAGGCACTAAATGAGGCAGTCAGTAAACAAGGACTACTTGTATACATTTTTACTTCAGAGCGTAATTTTTTTTAGACTTGCAGTTTATTAATACACGTTATTTTAGTAGCTTGTGTTGCATTTGTATGAACAAGACTCCTTGCTTTGATGGCATTCTATCTCAACCCACTTGATTTGACTTTTTGTGTTGTATATTTGGTAAACGTTGCTGTCCAATGACTCAAAAAAATGTTACTGTTACTAGTTTCAGATGACTCCCAGGCTCCAAGTGTTTAGTCATACAACCAAAGATCAGAAGAGAGTTCCTACCTTAGCTTTAACCACTTTGAAAGCCTCCTGGGCACAAGCGGCCACTTCATTGCTCTGCAGATTCAGCAGCAATTGCAACCTCATTTCCCACATATCCACCAATTGGCTGAAACGGTTTGTGGCTGCCGCTGCCACCTCCCTGGCCTTGTCTTCATGACCGAGTCCCAGCAGGAGCTGGATCTGAAAAGATGACACAAAATAAGCACTGAATGGCTGCTTTCAGGAATGAGGTTCTAAGCTCCAAACCCACCCTTTCCGGTTTATGCGAGTGGGAGCTTTTCAAGTGCAAGGACCACATCCTTCCTTACCCACTGTTTATAGAGAGAAGCTGGCAGCAATTGTGAGTCATGAGCTCGGCTGAAAACACTCAGTGCCCTTTCCAGTCTCTGAAACAAGAGGGAAGGCGTAAAAAAAAACTGCGCTGCTGTACAAATGAGTCTTCATAAAATATCACAGAGCTTTTTGAAGTCACAATCCTGAGTACTAGTGGCTAAATTTTCCGGAACCATGCATATAGTCAAAGGATATTATTTATGGCATCAACGGAAAAAGCACCGGGTTTGGGAGAATTTCAAGGACTGGACAAATACCAACAAAAAGTTTTTTAAAATTAAGGGAAACAAATCTTCCACCCACCAGGCCGATCAAATCAGTTTCCTTAGGGAACGATGAATGTGGAACTGACTTGATGGGAAAGGAAGGGGAAAATTGAAAGGATGAAAATTTGGAGATCCTGAAAACTGGCTTATCTGGCTGAAGTTCAAACCCTGTACGAGCGTACCACACACTGTAAGATTTTGCCGCAGGAGCCACGTAACCCACAATCTTTTATGTTGCCAAGGAAGTGCTCTTTTGCAACCCTCTGCTGTGTCTTCTCAATGCAAATTCTGTTCCTCATTACTGCTGCAACCATTGCCTCCTCTCTGTCCTCCCCTGAAGTTGAGAAGTCTAGGTGCAGTACTAGACATGAATCTTTGCCCAGATCAATAGCAATCTACACTATTTATTATTACATGTCGCCCTCGGCACTGAAAAGACTGTTCAGCCTTTCTGCAAAGCAGCCAACAACTGAATGCTTACATGTTACATCTATAATTGCATCACAAGCTGAACTAAAAACAAGAGAATCCAAGTCTACTACTTTAATATTCTACGTAGGTTTCACTTTCCACAGGGTCGCTTCTGCAGTCTTCTGTCAAAGATGCATTCCCAGATTAAAACTTAAAAGGCGAAGCCAATGTCTGGCAAAAGGGCATGGGCGCCAGCCTCACTTTTTAAAGTTCCCAGCACTTGTAAAATGTTATAATGAAAATTTTAAAATATTAATTTATTTGTTTCATTTGTATCCTGCCTTTATTTTTATAAATATGGCAACCACACCTAATACTCCTTCCTCCTCTTATTTTCCCCATAACAACAACTGAGAGTGAGTGACTAGCCCAAAGTTGGCTTTCATGGCTAAGGCAGGACTTGAACTCAGTCTCCCACATTCTCAGCTTATTCTTTATTATAATAAATTTATTTATTTTTATTTTATTTTAATTCCATTTATATCCCGCCCTTCTCCGAAGACTCAGGGCGGCTTACAAGCTTAGCAGTAGCCTTCATTCTATGTATATGCCTGCTTGTTAGGGCTTTCACACACACCCCAAGCGGCATTATTACAAAGTCAGCTTAATTGCCCCCAACAATCTGGGTCCTCATTTTACCTACCTCGGAAGGATGGAAGGCTGAGTCAACCTTGTACTGTACATCACAAAGATTCTTCACAAAAGCTTCCTATCTTTTTTTTTAAAAAAAAACCCAAAACCCAAGTAGCCATTCATCCCTAAGGACATATATCCAAAACTTTTACTTCCTTTTGATTTGGGCGCAAATTAGTCATTTTTGCAGTCCAGCCTTAGAAATTAGGAGCCAACCAGATAAGTTCTCAAGATGAGACTAAACATCTATTTAAGTGAAGTACTATATTATTGAGTAATCAGAATGGGGAAGGTAGGTCAGAATATGCCTGTCCATCCTGCACAGGCATATGGTACAGGCGCCGGATGGCAATTCTGACAATGCCTCACTAAAATCATAAGGACAGATAAACACGGGCAAACTGTACAAATTGAAGCCGCACACATTCAGATCTTTGTTTACTCCCTTAATAAGCCTTAATATTCTATCCAATAAATCAATTTTCTAAAAGCTTTTTCAGGCTGCAAACTGAGGGACTTGCCAGTGACATCCCTCCATGGGAAAGCAGCATCAGTAACAGAAGAAACCTGCATTATTCCAAAGGTAAAGCATTTACCTTTTGTCTTAATTCTTCACTGTTGGTCTTCCGGTTGCATCTTTCCAAGGTAAACGTGACATAATATTTCCACATTTCCTCTGCAGAATTCAAAACATTTGTTATTTCTTCTGAAAACAGAAGTCAGGTTTACTGGCATCTATGAAGCAGAGTCTAACTTCTGAGTAGTCTTTCAAGTCAGCACCAGTTCTGCTGTGGCATTACCCTATTAAGCCTCAAGGGAGCGCTGTGGTGCTCTGCATCTTCCTCATAAGTCAGCATACAAAGCCCACTAAGCTTTGTTGTAGAATTCACATACAGTTGACTCAGAGTCTTAGAGAGAAAAATACCTAAGTATGACAAAGCATCTGTTAAGGGGGCAAACGGGCATATTCTCCTCACGTTCCTTCTCATTTCACTGCAAGACTACATTAGAAATGGGTGGCAGAACATTTGAATTTGTGGAGTTGTTTTGCTAGATGGGGTCAATTAGTACAAAATTGAAATAAAGCAGTTTGCAGGCTTAATGAAAGAAACAGCCAGCCTGAAAAAGGTAGCCCGCAGAAGGAAAAGAGGTGTGGAAAGTGTTTAGGAAGGGAGCCTCCCTAGGTTTCTGAAAAGTAAAAAATTAAGGAGGGGAGAGATCTTTTCAGACTTGTAGCATTCTGTTACCGTAATCTTACAATAAAGGGATTGTGTGCTTCTTGGTCCGGACTACCTCAAAGGGCTGATGGTAGGAGATGCCAAATAAGCACTTTGTGCACAAGCACAGACATGGGTGGAAAGTGCTTATCCAGAGTCCTTCTTAGATAAGTGCTAATTAGGTACTGGGCACCTGCTGAAATTCCAGCTTAGTTCGCAAAGACAGTGGAGGGGAGCTGAAATCATTTTGCACGACAGGTAGTCCTCGACTTACAAACACAATTTTCTGTTGCTAAGTGAAACAGTTGTTAAGCGAGTTTTGCCCCATTGTATGTCCTTTCTTGCCACAGTGGCTAAGTAAATCACTGCAGTTGTTAAAGTTACGGTAGTAACCCAGTTGTAAAGAGAATCTGGCTGATCACATGTCACCATGACACTGCAACCGTCGTATGAGTCAGTTGCCAAGCATCTGAATTTTGGTCACGTGACCACGGGGATGCCGCAATGACCGCTGAGTGTGAAACCAGTCATAGATTACTTTCTTCAACGCCACTGTAGCTTTGAACAGTCACTAAATGAAATGGCTGCAAGTCGAGGACTACCTGTACACACTTGACACTGAAGCTAAAGGCTTGTATGTTGCCTTAGAAAAACGCACTCTTTCATAAAAATCTAGATCATCAAATCAAAGTGACGAGTCATCTCAATCCTTCATCCAGAAACTTCCTCTGTGGAAGGCTGTTGTTTTCTAAATAAAATAATGTTCAGTTATTTGTCCCTGGGATCGACAGTAATAGCACTCGGCCCGACTACTGACTCTTTCCATCTGCTGCTTGTTGGAACTGAACCCCATGAACTGAACACAGATTTTCAATATTAGTTCACACAAAAATAAATAGCCACCTTCCCTATGGGAAACTTGGACAACAACCCCAAGTATACGAGACAGACTTTTGGGGCAAGTATTTGCCGTTCTCAAGTCCATGGCTTCAGAATGAACTCAGAAACTCAGCTATAAGAACTGGAGGAAAACAAGCAAGTTTTAATATCCAAGGGAAAAAAAATCTAACCAGTGGGAAGGTGTGTGACTGCCTCCTCAAATACAGCACAACACCGTTCTTCTTTGCAGGCAACCTCTAAAGCCTTTGACTGTTTCGACTTAGGTTGTTCTGAAGAAGGCGGGGATTCCATCTCCAGTTCCCGGCGTGCCATAAAATTCCACACAAGAGGATCATTGTCATACGTTGCCTGCAAGCTAAAAGAAAAGTTGCATTACGCTATTAGCTATGAGTGACTCCCTTCCTATAAAGCTCTGGCGTAATTGCAAGTGCTTTTGTTCCATAAAAGGTAAGCAACCATAAGTGGGAACATTTTGCTTATGCTAGTAGAACTCACAGAGTGTGCACAGAAACAGGAATGCCTTCAGCCAGAAGTGTTTTAGATATTCTGAAGTACTTCAGAATACTACCCTGTGCTCTACACAAGCCTAGCCAGGTGATCTGGGAAGGATGTGTTCCTGCTTCAGTGTTTTAAATTAGAATTACACCACTACAGATGGTAGCAGTCCCATTTACAAGCTCACCGTGTTAAATATGCATATACCTCCTAGAACAGGAACGGACAGTGTGTCCCTTTATGACCTCCGGACTTCAACTCTTGAGAATTGATGGCTGGCTCAGGAATTCTGGGAGTTGAAATCCACAGATCATAAAGGGGCCATAGCTGCCTACCCGTCCTAGAAAATGGGAAACTTGGCACAGCAAGAAATGGGTTAGATAACACATTTTCTTTTCCCATGCGAGAAGCTTAAAAGGAATTTGTACATACCAACCAGCACTAAAAAATGGTTATCTCCTACCCAAAGCCTCTACAGACACAACACAGTTATGAAGATCAAGGGCATTTTTTTAGTGCAATGGAGACCGCATACCATAAATCCAAGCAGATTTATGCTTATCAGTTGTTTATACTCAATTGTACTCACAGTCTTAATCATAGCCAAGACGATGGACCTGGAATGAAAAGACTTGGGAGGCCCATTTGACCACAGAACTCATTTTATAATTTTATCTACTTTCTGTCTCAGCCCAACAAATCTCACCATTGTACTGTTGTAAAAATAAACAAAGTGAGCTAAAGCACATTGAGTTACCACACGAAAGTCAGGATGCCATAAAAAATAAATACAAACAGATAAAAATAGGGGGGGGGGAGGAAACATGCTCTTTTCTGAACAGCAGCTCCTAAATTATGGTGTTTCTTACTATTATTTTTTTAAAGTCACATAAATCATGCAGGCACATAAGGCAAACACTCAATGCCAAGCCAGACAATTAAGTGGGCAATTAAATATTTTGACGCAGTTGATCGTGGCCTGAATATTCTGCTGTTTGTGGATATAAATGGCAGATGCTATCCATCTTGGGTAGCAAGATGGGCAGTATATATGTATATACACAAATTACATAGGGTGCTAGATACCTGTTTAAAAGCAAGGCTGTGCTAATAAACGCCTAGTCTAGAAATTTCCCTTTTTACAGTACGCTAAACCTGTCTTCATTTCCAAAGATTGGAAAGCAGCTTACATTTAAAAAGCTGCATTAGAAATGTCAATGTCAATATTCTGATATTCACCAGAATATCAAAAGTACATAGTTAAAAACTGAGCACCATGATTGGAAACAGAATATTTCAAAGCACACACAGGCACTTTTAACCTATTTTCCCCAGAAGGAAACAAGGCACTGATGCTGCAGTTCTCACCTGGCTGAGCCTTCCAGAGAAAAAGGGAATCTGAAAAATGGCTGCAGTCTATAAAGAGATGAAAATCTGCCCGCCCAAAAGCTGCTGCCAGTATTCAATAAGTTTATTTTTAAATACATATTAAAATCTTATAAATTAAAAACAGAGCCAAGGTAATAATAACACTTGCATCTTTGCACTAGAGCAGGGGTTCCCAACCGGGGGTGTGAGACAATATTCCAGGGGGTGGAAAAACCTGGGTTTAGAAGTTTCAAAATTATTTTTTATGTTCACGTCATTCAAAATTTGTTTAAATAAGTTTATTACTTTTGTTAAGGCGTGTGAGACTATATCAGAAGCGTTCTAGGGGTGTGGGGTATAGAAAAGGTTGGGAACCACTGCACTAGAGCATCTTAATTGAACAGAAATGGGGTTTGTTTTTGCTAGAGCCAAATCAAAATGAGACCAGTTTATGCAATTAATCTAATCCTGTCTTCTGGAATATGCTGAAATAATTCTAAACCTTAAACATGCAGAGTCTACGGGAGTAGACTTAACACACAATAGAATAATGGTTACTGAATGCTAAGATGGTGGAAAGCGCACCCAAAACTTACTTTTCAAGAATTTCTTTTTGAAGATCTTGTGTAAAATCAAAATGTTTTGCAATTGACAAAAGTAATAGCACAAACTCAGCACCTACAATGAAGAAGGATACATTAATCAGGATACTCTTAAGTATCATAATCAGAATTGCAGCTTCCCTAACTGTAACCCCTACTTCCTTTGACATTCCCAGGCTTCTTGCCCCATCTAACATAAATGGGGTACTGGCATGTTGCAAAATAAACTCCCTGTGCTATACTGTCAAGAAAATATTCAGGCCCTATGATTTTTGTCTAGGGTATGTTTGCTGTGTATATTTTGCCCAGGTACATTGGTATGTATCTCTTCTTTCTATGTAAAACAAGTGTTAGTAATTTGATTTTCTTTGAAATGAATTTACAATCAATCTAAATAGAGCCTTGGTGGAGCAGTGGGCTAATGCCTCCTTAAGTAACACCAGCTGCCTGCAATTAGTGCAGGTTCGAGTCCCACCAGGCTCAAGGTTGACTCAGCCTTCCATCCTTCCGAGGTAGGTAAAATGAGGACCCAGATTGTTGGGGGCAATAAGCTGACTTTGTAATAATGCCGCTTGGGGGAGGGGGCAAAAGCCCTAATAAGCAGGCATATACATAGAATGAAGGCTATTGCTAAGCACATTGATTTGTGCTTTAGATTGTAAGCCGCCCTGAGTCTTCGGAGAAGGGCGGGATATAAATGGGCTGCCATTTTTTTAAAAATGAGATGGAACCGGTTCCCGGTTGCCCGATGGCGACGGCCCGTCTGCAAAGCTGCCGCTTTCGGCAGCTTTGCAGACGGGCCGTGGCAGCTTCCTCAAAGAGCGGCGCCCCTGCCCATTCCGAGAGGTGCGCGCGCACCTCTCCGAACGACCGGAGGTGCGCGCGTACCTCCGCGCGAATGGGCAGCGGTGCCGCTCTTTCAGGAAGCCCGCCGCGGCCCGTCTGTCAAGCTGCCGAAAGCGGCAGCTTAGCAGACGGGCCGCGGCAGCTTCCTCAAAGAGCGGCGCCCCTGCCCATTCCGAGAGGTGCGCGCGCACCTCTCCGAACGACCGGAGTTGCGCGCGCACCTCCCCAAACCTTTGGGGAGGTGCGCGCGTACCTCCGTGCGAAGGGGCAGCGGCGCCGCTCTTTGAGGAAGCTGCCGAAAGCAGCAGCTTCCTCAAAGAGCGGCACCGCTGCCCGTTCGCGCGGAGGTACGCGCGCACCTCCGGTCGTTCGGAGAGGTGCGCGCGCACCTCTCGGAATGGGCAGGGGCGCCGCTCTTTGAGGAAGCTGCCGCGGCCCGTCTCCTAAGCTGCCGCTTTCGGCAGCTTCACAGACGGGCCATGGCAGCTTCCTGAAAGAGCGGCACCGCTGCCCATTCGCGCGGAGGTGCGCGCGCACCTCCCCAAACCTTTGGAGAGGTGCGCGCGCACCTCTCGGAATGGGCAGGGGCGCCGCTCTTTGAGGAAGCTGCCGCGGCCCGTCTGCTAAGCTGCCGCTTTCGGCAGCTTGACAGACGGGCCGCGGCGGGCTTCCTGAAAGAGCGGCACCGCTGCCCATTCGCGCGGAGGTACGCGCGCACCTCCGGTCGTTCGGAGAGGTGCGCGCGCACCTCTCGGAATGGGCAGGGGCGCCGCTCTTTGAGGAAGCTGCCGCGGCCCGTCTGCTAAGCTGCCGCTTTCGGCAGCTTGACAGACGGGCCGCGGCGGGCTTCCTGAAAGAGCGGCACCGCTGCCCATTCGCGCGGAGGTACGCGCGCACCTATGGTCGTTCGGAGAGGTGCGCACGCACCTCTCGGAATGGGCAGGGGCGCCGCTCTTTGAGGAAGCTGCCGCGGCCCGTCTGCTAAGCTGCCGCTTTCGGCAGCTTCACAGACGGGCCGCGGCAGCTTCCTCAAAGAGCGGCACCGCTGCCCGTTTGGGGAGGTGCGCGCGCACCTCCGCCCATTCGGGGAGGTGCGCGTGCACCTCTCCAAACGGGCGGTGCCACTCTCCATTTGGAGAGGTGCGCGCGCACCACTGCCCGTTGGAAGAGGTGCGCGCGCACCGGGCGGCTGGGAGCCGCAAGAGACGGCTCAAAGAGCCGCATGCGGCTCCAGAGCCGCAGGTTGCCGACCTGTGGTATAGGGTTTCCCGCCTGAACTTCCAAGGTCCCTTCCAACTCTGTTACTCTGTTATTTTTGAATATTTTGTTGCAATTTGTGACAACAAATATGCAAGTTATCATCTTCAGACTCTGTCTGCTCCTCCTATTCATTGGGGTAGGCAACCTAAGCTCTTTTATGACTCATGGACTTCAACTCCCAGAATTCCTGAGTCAGCTATGCTGACTCAGGAATTCTGGGAATTGAAGTCCATGAGTCATAAAAGAGCCGAGGTTGCCTACCTCTGTCTTAGCCAATTATTTGTCTTCAAGTCTCATCAGTGTTAGCCCCTTTTTAAGGAACCAATAACACACTCTAAAATTCCAGACATGCTTACTGACCCAAAGAACATCAGAGTTTAAAAAAACTGAAGCATGTCTATCCTAAACCCATAAAAGGAAACAAGAGCAGTTTTACCCTAAACTAATGTTGCATAGTGAAAAGGTATCTCCCCAATGCTTGAAAAAATACAGGCAGTCCTCAACGTATGACAATTGAGCCCCAAATTTCTGTTGCTAAGCGAGACAGTTGTTCAATGAGCTTTGCCCCATTTTCTGACCTTTCTTGACTCAGCTGCTAAAGTGAATCACGGCACTTGTTAAGTTAGTAATACAGTTAAAGGAATCTGACCTGCCCATTGACTTTGCTTGTCAGAAGGTCGCAAAAGGCGATAAACATGACCCTGGGACACTGCGACCGTCATAAATATGAGTGAGTTGCCAAGCATCTGAATCATGTGACCATGGGGAATGCTGCAATGGTTGTATGAAAAATGGTCGTACTTTTTCCCAGTGTTGTCGTAACTTGAACTGTCACTAAATGAACTGTTGTAAGTCAAAGACTACCTGTATTTGCTCACTTATAAATTTCTGCATTTTTTGGACTCGTAGATAACTGGCCAGCTAATTAATCTATCTAACCAACTATTCAGAGTGACCAGATGTCAATAAATCAAGGAGGCATCATTGAGCTGTTTGGTGTAGCGGTTAAGGCACAGGGTTAAAAACTGGGAAACTATGAGTTCCAAAGAGACGAAATCAGCTGGTTGACCTTGGTCCAGCCAGCCTGGGGGAAAAGTCAATGGCAAACCACTTCTGAAATCCGACTAAGGAAACTGCAGGAACCAATCCAGGAAGTTGCCAGGAGTCAAAAATGACTTGAAGGCACCCAATATTAAAAAAAAAAATTGAGATGAGCTACACTCATTTTCAAAAGCAAAAGAGGAACGAGACAATGTACAAGTGCGTAAGATTAAAAGTTAAGAGTACCTTTGATTTTTTCAATGGCATTTCTGTAGACAATTCTAGCCAGTTCACCCTTAAGGATGTCCTCAGAAAAACTGAATTCACCCTAGAAAATCAAGAGAAAATGGCTCTTTTATGATTAACGTTGTATTTCTCGGATTTTTCAAGAGAAGCCTTCCTAGCATTTGGCCCAGGCTTCGGCTGCCACAACACTCAGTGACACCCTGGAGGGCTGTAATGTTTGCACAAAATGGGGAGGCCGGAAATCTCCTAATGTCAGGATAACATCGCCTAGGCACGTTATTTCTATGCTTCCAATATTCAAAGACTCTGTGTGCTTTACCACCATAAAACTCACAAAACCATACAAATAAAACCACAGTGATAATTAAAAAAACCTCAACTTTGTCTACAAACATGAATACAATCATCGTAGCGGTTACCTACAAATGTAAGGCAACTTCAGGTTTCAAAAGCCCTCGTCTGTCTTCTGGAATGAGGCCAGAATGGTTGCTGGAGAAGACAATCCCAAAGGATTGGGGGGAGGGGGCACAACAAAGAAGCAGTATCTCAGGCCCGGCTAACCTCACTTCTTGGGTCGTGGGAATTCCAACATTTCCATCTAGGACACAGTTAGGCAACCTCGGCTCTTTTATGACTCATGGACTTCAACTCCCAGAATTCCTGAGTCAGCATAGCTGACTCAGGAATTCTGGGACTTGAAGTCCATGAGTCATAAAAGAGCCAAGGTTGCCTACCCCTGATCTAGGATGAGCATATGTGCAGACCAGTTCTACTGGAGAAAGCAATCTTGAATGGACCTCAGACCCAAGCCATTTAGGGTTCTATAAGTGTCAAACCCAACATTTTGGATGATGCCTATAACCCCAGTGCCAACACCTGCAGTGGAATTTGGGAAGGAACTGCTCCCATCCACCAGCAGGCCAGCCACTGCATTCTGTACCAGCTGTGGGTTCTGAGTAGTCATTTTCACACTGAATGTTCTCTGCAGATACCGTATAACACAGTGGTCCCTTCTGGAACATCGCTCCACACAGAGCAGAGAACCCCGTGTCTCTCTGTTTTTATCTGGCAGTGGAGGAGGCCATCACAGAAAACAATTAACTGAGCTCAGCATTGAAGGGAATATTCCAAACTGACTGTTGAAAATTGCACAGCCATTTTCTTTACCTTTTTTAAAAAATAAAGGTGATTTGGCAGAATTAAACCATACGTCATCATCCACAAAAGGAATCATCTTTAGTAGAAACCTTTATGGCATTTTGATCTCTCATACTCTGACAAATTTGATTTATCACGCCTAATAAAAAGCAAATGGCAGACTAGAATCTTGAACTCTAATATTCCAGCACTGAATAAATTCAGTCAGATTCAAATCAATGTGTTACATTCTTCTTTCCCTGATATTAGTTAGCATTGCCGTATATAGCTCATAAATCATGCCTGGAATGATGGAGGATTACAATGTTTGCATTTGGAATTAATTGCTGGAGGCTGTTAACAAAAATGAGTATCTCTTTTTTAAACAATAAACCCTAACCCTAACACAGCCCAACAACAGCATTACTACATCTAATTTTAAGTCATGGTTTATCTTTCAATGAGCAACTGAAGGACAGAAGAAAGTGTTTAAAAATAAAAACAGGTCACAAAACTTCCAGTAGCTTGCTAAGGGGTCAGACCCACACATCTTTTACAAACAACGCAAAACATTTTTTCTTATTGGCTGCTGGTGCTGAGGCATTGGGAAGGCCATATTGTTTACCTGTGCTACAAAACCTTGGAATTGGATGAATTCTAATTCAATGAAAGAAGGATCTAAAATAGATTGGGGGGGGGGAGGAACTACCTGGCACATGTTTATACAAGTTATGATCTCCAGAAGTGCAAATGGAAGCACTGAAATGTGATCTCATTTGCATCCTGCCTTTGATAACAAACACCGCCTGCTGTATTTTCATTGTTTATCTGCTGTATTTTTCACATTCCTGATTTAGCAATGGAAGGACATCAAAATCAGGCAAGAGAAGAATGTGGGAGTTTCTCTTCTTGGTCAGGCAATCTGCTTTGAAGCCCAGGTGTGCACAACAGATAGGGGATGTTGGATTCATTTATTAAACTATAGCGAGTGCATGAAAGCACTGCACAAATATTCAGTAATTATCCTAAGCTAACACTTGAAATCCTTCCACTTAACAATTTAAATTAAATAAGTACCATGGAGAGAAAGAAATATTTTTGATAACATAATGATTTCTTACTAAATCTATGTTTGCTTGCTCAAATTCTTTCTTCTCTTTCCTCTGCTTTTCCGCATGCATCAGCTCCATTCTAAAATACTAGGAAAGGGAAGGGAAGGGAAGGGAAGGGAAGGGAAGGGAAGGGAAGGGGAAGAGAGAATTAATAATGTATCAAGGCATTCAACAATTACAAAGAACACAATCATAGCTTCCTGAATAAAAAGCAGTCCTTGTTAATACTGCTGCTTAAAGCACTCTTAACCTGAATAGTTTTTGATACAGGACATTTTTATCCTATAGCTAACCAAGTCACATCATTTAAGAATGATTTCAAGGACTCAATATTATATTTGCACCCTAACGGCATTTTCATCTCGATTAATTATGTCACTTTTGTAGACTGGCTCTCTTTCTCCAACTATTGTCATTTAAAACCAGAAAAAGGCTTCAGGAAAAATTAACATCGTAACTGAAAGATACATCATGGGAACTTACCGCTGACAATAGCTTGCCATATACAGTGTACATGGCATTCGAATGGTAAGAGCATGAAGACAACCTTGTAACATAACTCCAAATGCAATTCTGTCTTCTTTTGGCTGGTGGGATTTTAAAAAACTAATATTTCTTCTGCATTTCCATTAGGCAAAGAAACACACAGTGTGTCTTACAAAGCCCACTAAAAAACATGGTTTTCTCATTTTTGGTAAAATATATTTTTCCGTAAATACCTATAGCAGCTTCTAGCATTACCTAACCATTACTGAGGCAATATAATCTGCGTATCTTTATTAGTGCTATGTTAGAAGAACAATGACAGGATAACTGCTGGTAGGAATGGCACCGAACACCACCTGGGTGACTTTGGGCCAGTCACTCTCTCGCAACCCACCTCACCTCACAGACTTCTAGTTGTGAGGAAACAGGAAAAGAAAGGAGGGCTGGTATGTCTGCCACCTTGAGTTGTACATGAAAAAAAAGATGGCAGGAAAATCTTTTCAAAAAGTATCTACCTCTGACTTTTTCTCCTGAAACACATACGTATATAAGCAGTCCTCCTTAGCCACCATAACTGGGACTCGCAACTCTAGGCTAAATGATGCAGTTGCTAAGCAGAACATCACGTGACTGTGACAGACTTCCCGTGTTACTTCTGCCGTGGTTGCTAAACAAATCGCCCACAATTGTTCAAGAAACATCCCATTACCACAACTTGTGTTTTTACTGCCGTTGACTCTACGTGTCTGAAGCCATTTGTGAAACACGCAAATAGCGCTCACACGACCAAGGGATAGGTGATGGCGGTAAATGCCCACCACTTGTGAACTGCCCGAATCTTGATCGTGGGACCATGGGGACGCTGCAATGGTCATGAATGCGAGGTCATAAAGTTGCTTTTTTAGTACTGTGGTAACTTTGAACAGTGGCTAAATAGGGCAGCTAAGCAAGGTCTGCCTGTACACCCAAGCTTACCTTACAATCTATAATTCAAAGATAAAATTTCCCAGTGAAGATGAACAAGCCTGATATTTTATTCTTCGTGACAAGGAACAGATCAGCTGTGTTTGTTTTATATTCTACTGCAGAGAGAGGAGGGAGAGGAAGGGAGGGAAAGAGGAAGAATCGCCTGCCTACCTCTTGATAAAGTTTGGGAGATTCAGGATGGAAACGCAATGCGCGAAGGAACAACTGCCGAGCACTTTCTGATGACAGGCGGTCTTCCATCTCCCATTTCGCAGCCATGATCCACAAAGCTAATCAAAGAGACAGAAAAGTTTATTTAAGACAGCTGACACAGAATGAGGCATCAAACTAGAGGTCACCCCAAAAAGAAATGCTTAATTTTTGCTGTTTACAACACCCAAGCCAGCATGGCTGTAACTTGGCAATGTAGGAGAATCAGAGATTCCTATTCTGTGTTAGATAATGTTACTATGATTCTTAGACAAAATGATGCATTGTATACCCAATTACATATTTCAGCACAAATCATCTCTTTCATTTCTGTAACACCTGTAACATTCATGTCAAACCACTTCTACAAAAGCCAGATACATGTGTGTGTATGTGTGTGTGTACACACACACACACACTTAAATAAACTATATTTTAAAAAGTACAGGTGTGCTCAACTCAGCAACCATTAAAAGTTACAATGAACCCCCCCCAAAAGATACTTATGATCCAGTTCCAATCCCATGATCACATGACTATAATTTACAACAGTTTTGCCAAAACTAGCATTTACTTTCAGCAAAAAAGCCCCATAGTGAACAATGCATTTTGCTTAATGACCACAGCGTTCACTTAACGAAACCGCTGCAAAAACAGGTTATAAAATTGGGTCTAGTTCCATAATCTGCTTTATGACCATCACGAGTTACAACCATAATAGGCAGGCTTCATTCTGGCCATAGCTTGAGGCCTATCTGTAATTAAAACACATCAGGAAAACCTCTCACACCCCAGATGTCCTCAATTTCATCAGCCAAATTCTGTTGATATGTCCAAGGACTAGCAATCTAAAAGATTTGTGCTTCTTGCAGGAAGAATTACAGACATGGGGGATAACCCACGTACCTGGTTTGTTGGGATGAAGGGCTAACATGGAAGAAAACACCTTACTCAGCTGTATTTTCTTGTTCTGTAATAAAACAGAAAACATAAATTTTAGTTAGTTTTCAATATGAAACTAAATCACTTTCACTGCAGAGGACTTGAATTTTCTTGATCTAACAAGAGCAGAGACAGACGCAAGTCTTCAAAAGATTGAAGCATGGATTAAACTCACTATATCTACATTTCCCATAGTTAAAATTGGGAATGGTTGGGAACAATTAAATAGCACTAAATTTGGAAAGGACAAGTAAAATAAATAATATATATCCCTAATCATCCAGAAATGTACATATTCTCTTATTTCTTGGCAGATTCTATGGGTTAATTAACTTAGCTTAAATAACAAACCGTTTTGGACACTACAATTTTCATGTAGCAAAGACTCTCCAGCAACACTTTTGATGTAATTTCCAGAAGAGAAAAAGGAATACTTTAATAACAGCGTAAGTTCCCCAAATGGAGTATCAAAATTAAGTAGCTTGTCCTCAATGTCTATTTGACCCACAACTGATGGTTTGCTTCCTGCCCTTAAGCAATTCCTTTGAAGACCCACAACATTTTATACTGCAAATGCTGCATTCAGCTCCATATTCCAATAAACGGAAAAGAGCTCCGCTGTGTAAAAATTAAGAGGAGGAAGCTTAGTTCAAATAATAAGCACAAATTGATTACAAGGAAATTACAGCCACTCACCCATTTCTTGCAAAATGCAATATGAGACAGCCACAGCTGTAGGTCATCCTGTTGGAGTGAGACAAAGGAGAAAGGAATCAGCTGAGAACTCATGACCATTCATTCACAAATGAAAGAGGAGGGAAAAGAAGCAAATCAAACAAGCATTCAGAGAGGGCAACAACTTTAGAAACAGGAGCTGCATATACCGACAAGTCCTGTAAGTCCTCAATTTACATCCATTTGTTCAGTAATCATTCAGAATTACGGTGGTGCTGAAAAAAAATGAACGTACACTCAATACTCAAAGTTCCAGCCCCTGCTATCACACGATCACAATCTAGGCATTAGAGGACCCTGTTTGTGATTATAATATAACAGGGAGCTGTGTGATCACCGTTTGCAACCTTCCCTGCCAGCTTCTCATCAGCAAAGTCAATGGGGAAGCCAATAGGAAAAGTCACAAATTGCTCTGGTTAAGTCACTCCTGCCTGTGTGGCCTGTAGTGGGCCTCCCAAACCCTTCCCTACACTGGGCCTCTTCAGTTCTTCTCCAATATCCCTTGACTCATGTGGCTTTTGCTGGGCCTCCCAAACCCACTCCACCCTCCTGCAATTCTTACCCGAGACTCCCGCCACTTTTTTTCTTTGCACCCTAGCAGAGAAACATCTGCCACTAACTAGGATCGAACTCTCAAACTTCCGAGTGGGAGGCGAGAGTCTTCACCACTAGGCCACCACGCCGCTCATGGAAAATATCGAACAATGTTTAAAATCGATATAGAAATTGCTGTACTTTTAAGGCTTCCCTTCCATGCGTCACCCGGGTCCTGCTGGAAGGCAACCAATGCCACGTATCACTCCACAAAACTTCTAGATTAAACTGCAGCTCCCATCGCTCCTATCATTCTGACGGAGGGGGGTTGCAGGTAGTCCTTGGGTTATGATGGCAATTGGCACCGGGATTGCTGACACTAACTTATGTAATCCAGGAAGCCCCAACTGCCATCATAACCCCGAGACATACAGGTTGCTAAGCAGAAAGCAGTGGGAGTCCCAGGTAACGAGCATGGGAATGCCTTCCCCCCCACCCCATGGGTGAGGTCCTATGCTGGTCTCATGTAAATTGGAGGAGGGGATGCTACAGTGCTGTGCAAGCACAAGGAAGCCAAGAGAACTGTGAGGTCTACCAACCTCACACTCCTTCCCTTGGTTTCACGGTACTTTAGGCCTCTGTTCTCTGCAGCAAAAGGCTTTGCAAAAAGCCTTTGCCACCCTAAATGGAGGCCCGGAGGGACACACACACACAGAGTGATCTCAAGAACCAGCCTTTGCAGCCTTTTTCTTTCTCTGCAATATATTCGCTTAACAACAATTTTGCTTCTGAGATAAGGAATAGATTCTGGTACCTAAACATGGAGATAGTGCACATGTTAATTTTTGTTGTAGGTATCTGAATCACACATCAAGATGACTCTTGTTTATTTTTAATAGCATCAAAAAATTAGAAAAAAGCCATTTCTGTAATAACGATAGGTTTACCTTCCATTTTGTTGTAGCACGTTTGAAAATGCCATGGATTCTTTGCACAATGGAGTATTCAATCTCTTCTTTCTTAAATGAATAACCAATGCGCTAAAGGAAAAGAACACAGCTGTCACTGTTAAAAATCTCAGTACGCTTTTTCAAATTATCAGTCCCTGGGTAACTTACCAGTCTTCGTGTCTTAATCAGTTCCAAGAGGTTAATTTCATACTGAGAGAAAAAGATCAACAATAATTCAAAGATTACTGTGCTGAATAGATTGTTACTGTCCAGTCTTACATTTTTAGCATTTCTACAATGTATGATAACAGTTACAAGTGAAGCAAGCTGCCAATAACACAATTAATTAAGAATTACTCTAATTCCCCAGTCCAAGAAATCAATAACAAAGTGTTTTTCTGGATGCTCATTCTTAGGCAGGCAAGCACTATCCACACTAATGAATGTATTTGCAAATTAGGGAGAAACCCAAGATTTATTGTCCTGATCCTTCCTGGCAAGTACTAATACCACGCAGGAAACCTCAAAGTTTGCTGAAGGCTAAGAAGTAAATAATAATAATAATAATAATAATAATAATAATAATAATAATAATAATAATAATAATAATAATAATAATAATAATAATAATAATAATAATAATAATAATAATAATAATAATTTTATTTATATACCGCCCTTCTCCCGAAGGACTCAGGGCAGTGAATGGAATGAGGGGATCAACCCAGCAGTCGCAAAAGATACTATGTGATCAACACGCTGTTCAAAAGTAAGATTTAGTGGTTGTTGCCCCCCATTTATAATCATTTGGCATTCTAAAATAAAGAAATGTGTCACTTCAGCTTTTATTGAAGTGTATTGTTCTGGTTACTCACCTGCTTAGAAACCCGCCCCCCCCATCTTTGTTTGTTTTATTAAATTTATATGTTGCCCATCTCCTCAGGAAGTTCTCAACTGCTTCCCCAAAGAGGAGGGAGGGGAGAAGATAACAAGGCCTACCCATCATTCCCTTGAAGGGAAGCTTTGCTCTGCTTTCCTCAATCTACTTCCATCAGCCTGCAGCACGGCTCCTTTGTGTGAATGAATGTACCGTTTCCTATATTCCTCTCCTAACACGCGTGTTTAATGTAATACCATTTTCCCCAATTAACAATCGATTAGGCCTGACACGTCCCAAATAATCTATTTTTTATAAGGATCATAGCTGAGTGACAAGTCATCTCCTCATAAGCAAAAGCTCCCAGTGAAGTGCCTCTAGGTAGGACTGAATGCCTGGGGGACAGTCACACCAAGCAATATTCAGCAAACTGGGCCAACGGCTCGACAGGGTGCAACTTTCTTACATTTTCAACACACCTTCAGATCTTGCTGAATTCCAAACGGTCTTAGCAAACATTGGAATCAGAGTTGAATTCAGCAGCGATCTGATGGGTCACATATTATCCACTCCTGTAATATTGCTGCTTTCTCCTATCTCCTGTCTTCATGTGTGTACAGATAGTCCTCGACTTACGGCCACAACCGAGCCCAAAATTTACATTGCTAAGGGAGACATTGGTTAAGTGAGTTTTGCCCCATTTTACGATCTTTCTTGCCACAGTTGTTAGGTGACTCACCGCAATTGTTAAGTTAGTAAAACGGTGGTTAAGTGAACCTGGCTTCCCCCATTGACTCTGCTTGTCAGAAGGTCACAAAAGGAGATCACATGATCCTGGGACACGGCAACCGTCATGAATACTTGCCAGTTGCCAAGCATCTGAATTTTGATCACACAACCATGGGGATGCTGCAACGGTCGTTAAATGTGAAAAATGGCCATAAGTCGCTTTTCTCAGTACCATCGTATCTTCGAATGGTCACTAAGTGAACTGTTGTAAGTCGAGGACCACCTGTATACACCCTTCAGCAACTATCCACAAAATCTGCTTTTAGAGCGACAGGGGGCAACATTCCCTCTAACATCTGACAAAACCATGCCTCTCTGCACAAGTCTATGAACGGCAAAACTAAGCAATAGAAACATGTCGAAACATCTACATACTTCTTAAGTTAAAATACAGAAGCTAGAAAATGGAACATTTTCATATCATATACACGCTTGAAAGTTGTGCCTTGAAGTCATTTTGGACCCTTGGATCCATACAACCTGCTCCATGCGCTTTTCTCGGCAGCATTTTTCAAAAGCACCTTGCCAGGTCCTTCTTTTCAGTGTGAGAGAAGGGACCGACTCAAGGTCACCCCTAGGAAGAACTACTAGACCTCCTAGCTTCTAACCCAGGGGTAGGCAACCTTGGCTCTTTTATGACTCGTGGACTTCAACTCCCAGAATTCCCGAGCCAGCCATGCTGAGGGGAAAGGGAGAGGTTTCCAAGCTGAGCCATGCTGGCTCAGGAATTCTGGGAGTTGAAGTCCACCAGTCATAAAAGAGCCAAGGTTGCCTACCCCTGTTCTAACCGGATGCTTTAACCACTGCACCAAAGTAGATCCATAACGCTTACTGATTATACTATAAATCTGCTAGTCACCGATACTTGCAATCGATATTTTGTACGCATTTAAAATTCTTTTTTTTTTGGCAATTTTAAATTGTAGTGAAAGAAAAAAAAGAAAGAAAGAAAAGTGGTGTGTAAAAAGCCTTGAGATAGACCTCTCTCTCATTCCCCCCCCCATGCTTTCTTTCCTTCTCTAGATGTATTCTGAATTTAATTCAACTTACTAAGCCTGTTTTGGAGGAAGGAGGGAAAGCAAACCTTGGCAGGGGAATGCTCTTTCTTGAGCTGGAGGCTCTGAGGTCCAGGGCAGGTCAACTGCCACTGCAAAGGTAAGGAAGGACTATTGCCTGCCTGCCTGCCTGCTGTCCCAAGCTCCCCCAGGCATAAATTAGCAGCCTCAATTTGATTCAGCAGTGATGATTGCTTGGTGCTACTGCAGCACGGGCTGAATTCCTGCTCAGTGGCTGGCAGGACCAAACAACCCTCACAGATGTGTTAAGCCAAGGCAACAAGTTGGTACATGGCTTGTTGCAAGTTCAGAGTTTTACACACCTATTATTAATCTTCAAAGGTAATCTTGTGTGCCCTCCACTTTTACTACACGTGTGTGTGTGTGTGTTTCCTTAGTGTGCATGTGTGCACTTGCACACCTTGGAAGGAACAAAGCTGGTGGCGATGAATATTATGGGAATAAAATTCAAACTGTTCCGGGGGGGGAGGAAGTTTGGGAAATTATTTTACTGCTCTACACCTGCACTGAAGATATAGAACTTTGTTGCAGTAAAGATAAGCAAAGTTATCAATACCACAAAATTGAGATTGTAGTAATTTGCTTTCACATCCTAAAGAGAGGACATAATAAGAGACCAGAAATAAGTCAAAACCTACAGATATTAAGTTTATGCAAAAAAAATAAATCTAAATCTACAGCTGACCATATTAGGATACAGGCAGAGGTCCCCAACCTTTTGGGCACCATGGGCCGGTTCTGTGGAGAAAGGTTTGTCCACGGACCAGAGAGTGTGTGGTTTTGTGTGCTGCCTGCATCCCACGGATGGGGCTTTGTTTGTGCGGACAGGTTGCTGGCATGCAGTGGACCGGTAGGGGTCCACGAACCAGAGGTTGAGGACCCGATACAGGATCTCCTGCTTGAGCAGGGTGTTGGACTAGAAAACCTCTAAGGTCCCTTCCAACTCTGTTTTTCTGTTATCAACAGAGATGGTCCTCAGCTTACAACCATTTCTTTAATTACCATTCAAAGTGCAATTTTCACACTTGCAACTGTTGCAGCCTCTCCATGGTCACATGATCAAAATTCAGGCGCTTGGCAACTGGCATGTATTTATGACCGTTGCACTGTCCCAGGTTCATGTGATCACCAGTTGTAACCTTCCCAGCCGGCTTCCCACAATCAAAGTCAATTGGGGGGGGAGTCAGATTTGCTTAATGACTGCATGATTCGCTTAACAACTGCAGTGATTCACTTAACTGTGACAAAAAAAGTTGCACAACTAACTTAACTGCCTTGCTTAGCAAAGGAAATTTTGGGCTCAATTATGGTCCTAAGTCGATGTATGCACTCCCCCTACTGATCTCCAAATTCCTAAAACTTAAAAAAAAGGTCATGCAAAACAGTCTGAATTTACAATAGCTCTTAATTCTCCTAAAATCTCACGAGATGCAATTGATTACAATTATGTTTTCTATTTTCAGAAATTCTTTGGGAGGTGCCTGTAGCATCATGTGAAGTAACGGAAAGACTGTTTACTTTCCCCCTAAGTAATATTTTAACGCATCCCATTGCAGGTTCACATTGGAGAAAGAAACCATTTGAAGAGGTTGGTGGCAGAATAAGCAATGTATCATAAGACGTGTTCATCTCAACAGATAAAAATGCATAGGGAAAAAAAAGTGAGTGAGAAAACTACCTGTATATAACTAATAAAGTCTTTCTTGTGAAGTGCTCTCCGTTGTATCTTATATTCAAGAGCTGAGACCTTCTTGATGACAGCCCTGCAAAAATGAAGGCAGAACCCTTTCGTAAATTCTGATCCATATTAGTAGTAGTTTTAGCTGTTCAGTCGTCTCCGACTCTTGGCAACTTTATAGGCAAATGCTCTGTCAAGCACAGCTTCTTTCAGTTGTTAGAGCTGATGGATTTTTTTTTTTTCTAATCCAGCCAATTACCCTGGACAAGTTGTGGCGTAATATATGGGTGGAAGACGGAAGGAGAGCCACATATCAATACAGGTAGTCCTCGACTTACAAGTTCCTTTTGTGACCGTTCAAAGTTATAACAGCACTGAAAAAAGTGACATGACTGTTTTTTCACGCTTACAACCATTGCACCATCTTCATAGTCACGTGATCAAAATTCAAATGCTTGGTAACTGGTTCATATTTATGAGAGTTGCAACATTCCGGGGGCCTGTGATCATCTTTTGCGACCTTCTGACAAGCAAAGGCAATGGGGAAGCCAGATTCCCTTAACAACAGTGTTGCTAATTTACAGTAACAACTGAAGTGACTCCCTTAACAATTGTAGCAAGCAAGGTCATAAAATGGGGCAAAACTCGCTTAAAAAATGTCTCACGCAACAGAAATGTTGGGCTCAATTGTGGTCGTAAGTCGAGGACTACTTGTTTATGTGTGTGTACACACACACACATACATACACATACACATACGTACATATTTATATATTGTTGTTGTTAGTTATCAAGACGTGTCCGACCAATCGCAACCCCATGGATAACATTCCTCCAGGCCTTCCTGTCCTCTACCATCTTCTGGAGTCCATTTAAGCTCACGCCTACTGCTTCAGTGACTCCATCCAGCCACCTCATTCTGTGTCGTCCCCTTCTTCTATTGCCCTCAATCTTTCCCAGCATTAGGCTCTTCTCCAGTGAGTCCTTCCTTCTCATTAGGTGGCCAAAGTATTTGAGTTTCAACTTCAGGATCTGGCCTTCTAAAGAGCAGTCAGGGTTGATCTCCTCTAGGACTGACCGGTTTGAACGTTCAAAGGCCTCAATTCTTTGGCGCTCATCCTTTCTTATGGTTCAACTTTCACTGCCATACATTGCAACTGGGAAGACCATAGCCTTGACTATACGGAGTTTTGTTGACAGGGTGATGTCTCTGCTTTTTAGTGTGCTGTCTAGATTTGCCATGGCTTTCCTCCCCAGGAGCAAGCGTCTTTTAATTTCTTGGCTACAGTCCCCATCTGCGGTGATCTTGGAGCCCAGGAAAATAAAATCTGTCACTACCTCCATTTCTTCCCTATTTATTTGCCAGGAATTGAGAGGGCCGGATGCCATGATCTTGGTTTTCTTAATGTTAAGTATTTATACACACATATATATACATACACATGCATACACACACACACATGACTTTTAGGATGTCCAACAAAAAGCCTTTAAGAAGCCTCCCTTAAAAGTGTTCTTATGCATTTGTATTGGGACTAAAAAAAATTCCAATGCACTTGGAAGACACAAGACTGGAGAAGGGGGTGTACAGCTACCCCTGTGATGGTTTATTCTTAATCAAAAACATATTGCTGCAAGTAGACCCATCTACGGTCTCCTTGCACTTCTGCATTTGTCACGCTTTCTTCCCACCCTCGTCCCTAATTATTGTGAACGCCCCGCTTTCACAGACCTCCCCTTTTACCTGACTTCCTTACGAGTGAACAGCCCGACTCTCTCCAACTGCTCTAGCTCGGGAATTCGGTCCTCGATGCGTTGTTCGATCCTTTCAGCCATAACCAGCAAAAAAAAAAAAGCGAGCGACGGAGCAATACGCCGAAACGAAACACACGTGGAGCGCTCGCCCTCCGCTTCCTGTAGCGAAAATCCAGCTACGCCGAAGGGCCGGGCCGGGCCGCTCCTTTCCCTTCCGTCTAAAACAACGCAGGGTCCCCGGTGCTTCCACCATGTGGCTCCTGGAATAATTGCAGCCTTTCTGGTTTCGGACAGGGAAATCAAAATAGCCGGGCATACGCCGTCTGTGCTGCATGTCTGGCTATAAGTTAATGTACAAAATGGGAACAACCCAGCTCTACCCTCCACGGCAATTATGTTTGGGATGGAGGAGATTTTCGCGGTCCCACCAGGGCTTGAATCTGGGACTTTCTCTGTACAATTCTGTACTATTAACAGAATTGGCAGAGAATGAAGGGAATCGCTTGTTGATGCTTTGCTTAGAAAACTCGCTTCCTTACAGGAAGACAATGGCACACCAATTGGATGTTTTCCACTTCCAGCTTTGTCTTTCCGAGTGTCAAAAACCCTGTTTGGTTTATGCAGTGCTGCAATTGTAGGCTAGGAGCAAGTATTGCACCCACTGTATTCAATCTATCTCATGATAGAGAGCATCCCTAAACTGTGTTTAATAGTCACCCTAGTGGAATCTTCAGCAGACAATGCTCCTCATTGGTGCAAAACTGCTTGGGGAAGATAAGCGAGAGACTTTCTGATCATATAAAACACAGATTTGAGATAGGACTTGGACAAACCAATAGCCACAGAATTTTGATTTAGAATAGAGGTAGCCAGAGACTTACAGCACAATTGAGACCAAAATTTCCATTGCTAAGCCAGACAATTGTCAAGTGAATTTTGCCCCATTTTATGCCACAGTTCTTAAGTGAGTCACTGCAATTGTTAGTAACACAGCTGTTAATTGAGCCTGTCTTCCCAAATGACTTCACTTGTCAGCTGTTCACAAAAGGTGATCACATGACCCTGGGACACTGCAAACATCATAAATACATGCCATTTGCCAAGTGTCCAAATTTTGATCATGTGACCACAGGAATACTGCAAGGGTTGTGTTAAAAACAATCATGTCACTTTTTTCACTGCTGTTGTAACCAAATGGTCATAAATGGCTGTAAGTCGAGGACTATCTGTATATTTTGCCTGCTAAGCTTGTTTCACTGATTCAGGTAACCATGTTATTTCCACAATAATAACTTGTTCATAATTAGCCATGATTATCAGAAATATCCCAATTCAATAAATAATTCTTCCATGATTTATTTACTCAGGTTTTTGTAAGGCCAGATATGTATATGTTTTCAATGTAATATTATGTAACTTGCTTCAGTAAATTTGTTTAATGGTTTATATTCATATGTTTTCTATATTACAATACACTGCAATGCTGGCCAACTGACCATTAAAACCATGTGTGAAAACTTGTCAGAATTTTAACAATTTCATAACTGGGGCATAGTTTCCATCATAGCAAAGATGAAACCATTCTATATGATTCATAATTGTTAGAAAGAAGGAAATACAGGCAGAACAATATAATCTCAAAAGTATTCTATTCTGAAAGTTCATAAATGCAAATTGCTAAAACAGAGACAATGGGGAAGATGTTAAAAATGCTGGGACAAATATATGTATGGTGTTAAGATAACTTATCTAAGTGTACCTGAGAACCAGGAAGAATATTCTGCTTCTAATTATCTTAACACAATTAACATTATGGACTGTCAAAAGTATTCAGACCTGAGTAACAGATGCAGTGTATGGCAGGCAAGAAAGAACTTGATTTGACTCAGTAGATTTGGAATGCAAACTAAAATCCAACTTGAAATGTCTTTTGTTCCTGCCTCCTTCAGAAAATCTTATGTAAATGTTTCCAATGTGCCCTTAAGTTCACCATTTGAGCATGTAACAAAAAATTAATGGGGTGAAGGATCCTTTTTTTTTAAGTAGCAGAGACTACGTAAGGTCTTAGACAAAGGAATTATGAATAAATGACAGTGGCTGTTCTTCATTCGTTGTTGTTATTACAATGTTTTAACCACATATTACTTTTAGAGTAGTTTTACCTTGGGCAAATTTATCAAGACCTATATGTTAATCTGAAGGGACGTGGTGGCTCAGTGGGTTAGGACGCTGAGCTTGTCGATCAGAAGGTCGGCAGTTTGGCGGGTAGAATCCCGAGTGCCGCGTAGCAGAGTGAGCGCCTGTTACTTGTCCCAGCTTCTGCCAACCTAGCAGTTCGAAAGCACGTAAAAATGCAAGTAGAAAAATAGGGACCACTGCGGTGGGAAGGTAACAGCGTTCCGTGCACCTTTGGCATCTAGTCATGCTGGCCACATGACCACGGAGACGTCCTCGGACAAGCGCTGGCTCTTCAGCTTTGAAATGGAGATGAGCACCGGCCCCTAGAGTCGGAAACGACTAGCATGCATGTGCGGGGGAACCTTTACCTTTACCTTTATATGTTAATCTGATATTTACAGTACAAATTCTTGTAAAGTATATCTGTGTACTGCTCTAAGTTCCTACCAAAATATGGGTCCACAAATAAATAATATGAATTATCCATATTAATCTGCATCAGAATGATCACTTTAGCCATTTGAATGTAATATAAACTATTTCAAGACATCACATCACATTTTAAATTAAGAGAAATAAAAAATTAACTATTTTTTCCAGTACAAGAATTAATGGCCCAATATTCCTAAATAATCACATAGAGTTCTGTTACTGCACAGTATCTCTTTCTGCTTCAAGATCAGATAATCTCTAGTCAAAGATGGTTCTCCACCAACAGCAGTTTCAAAGAGACAAAACTAAAATACTCTAAAGCAGTAACTGTATGGAAAAAATATTCTGTAGAATCATGTGTCTTATTTGGTTAAACTAGCAACATTTGTGTTTATATCAGCAGCAGAAATCTATATAATACTGTACAAGTTTTTAAATTTTTATCCTGACAAATAGCTAAGTTCAAAAATTGTGGGACTTTTCTCCTTTTGAACAGACTAGATTTCAGGAGATCTTACCTAATATAATACTATATATTAACAACTTAAGCATGTTTGAGTCATCTTTCTTATTATTCATATTCAGACCCAAAATTAACTGTGCCTTGGTTCCATCTGGAAGACAACCATGTAGGCAAATCATTCTCTATAGGTTATAATTTTCTCTTAAATACTAATCAAATATCATTCACGTATTAACTGCTGAAATACAGGATGTAATCTTATACCGATTTAAATGAATGCAGTTTTCACTCAATTCAGTAAAATTTACTTGTAAGATTTTATCACCCAAATTAGCCACAAAGGAAGCCACTGAGACCTGTTATTTTATATATTCATTAATATTGATTTATATTAGAAAGTTTCATGTTCTGTTAATCTACATGGAAATAGTAATTTTTTCCTTCTTGCTCCTAAACCTTTAACTTAAATACTAAGTTGCCAATCCTATCCTTTTCACTATAATTCCAATTAAATATACTTGAGTATAAGCCGAATTTTTCAGCCCACTTTTTGGGCTGAAAAATTCCACTTCGGCTTATACTCCAGTCAACAAAAAAAACTTACCGAGGACTTGTGCGCGGCCGAGGCTTTGGTGCTTCCGGGATCGCGCGCACCTCTCCCAAGCCACCGCCGTCCGGAGACCTGCCGAAGTTTGGGGAGGTTTGGGGAGGTGCGCGCGCACCTCCCCAAACCTCCCCAAACGTCGCCGGGTCTCCGTTCCTCTGCGCCCTGCCTGCCTGCTTCTTTCCACAGCGGAAAGAAGCAGGCAGGCAAGGGGCGGAGGAACGGAGACCCGGCGACGTTTGGGGAGGTTTGGGCGCCTCCCCAAATATCCCCAAACGTCGCCGGGTCTCCGTTCCTCTGCGCCCTGCCTGCCTGCTTCTTTCCACAGCGGAAAGAAGCAAGCAGGCAGGGGGCGGAGGAACGGAGACCCGGCGACGTTTGGGGAGGTTTGGGCGCCTCCCCAAATATCCCCAAACGTCGCCGGGTCTCCGTTCCTCTGCGCCCTGCCTGCCTGCTTCTTTCCACAGCGGAAAGAAGCAGGCAGGCAGGGGGCGGAGGAACAGAGACCCGGCGACGTTTGGGGAGGTTTGGGCGCCTCCCCAAATATCCCCAAACGTCGCCGGGTCTCCGTTCCTCTGCGCCCTGCCTGCCTGCTTCTTTCCACAGCGGAAAGAAGCAGGCAGGCAGGGGGCGGAGGAACGGAGACCCGGCGACGTTTGGGGAGGTTTGGGCGCCTCCCCAAATATCCCCAAACGTCGCCGGGTCTCCGTTCCTCTGCGCCCTGCCTGCCTGCTTCTTTCCACAGCGGAAAGAAGCAAGCAGGCAGGGGGCGGAGGAACGGAGACCCGGCGACGTTTGGGGAGGTTTGGGCGCCTCCCCAAATATCCCCAAACGTCGCCGGGTCTCCGTTCCTCTGCGCCCTGCCTGCCTGCTTCTTTCCACAGCGGAAAGAAGCAGGCAGGCAGGGGGCGGAGGAACAGAGACCCGGCGACGTTTGGGGAGGTTTGGGCGCCTCCCCAAATATCCCCAAACGTCGCCGGGTCTCCGTTCCTCTGCGCCCTGCCTGCCTGCTTCTTTCCGCTGTGGAAAGAAGCAGGCAGGCAGGGCGCAGAGGAACGGAGACCCGGCGACGTTTGGGGAGGTTTGGGGAGGCGCCCAAACCTCCCCAAACGTCGCCGGGTCTCCGTTCCTCCGAGCCCTGCCTGCCTGCTTCTTTCCGCTGTGGAAAGAAGCAGGCAGGCAGGGCGCAGAGGAACGGAGACCCGGCGACGTTTGGGGAGGTTTGGGGAGGCGCCCAAACCTCCCCAAACGTCGCCGGGTCTCCGTTCCTCCGAGCCCTGCCTGCCTGCTTCTTTCCGCTGTGGAAAGAAGCAGGCAGGCAGGGCGCAGAGGAACGGAGACCCGGCGACGTTTGGGGGTATTTGGGGAGGCGCCCAAACCTCCCCAAACGTCGCCGGGTCTCCGTTCCTCTGCGCCCTGCCTGCCTGCTTCTTTCCACAGCGGAAAGAAGCAGGCAGGCAGGGCGCAGAGGAACGGAGACCCGGCGACGTTTGGGGATATTTGGGGAGGCGCCCAAACCTCCCCAAACGTCGCCGGGTCTCTGTTCCTCCGCCCCCTGCCTGCCTGCTTCTTTCCGCTGTGGAAAGAAGCAGGCAGGCAGGGCGCAGAGGAACGGAGACCCGGCGACGTTTGGGGATATTTGGGGAGGCGCCCAAACCTCCCCAAACGTCGCCGGGTCTCCGTTCCTCCGCCCCCTGCCTGCCTGCTTCTTTCCGCTGTGGAAAGAAGCAGGCAGGCAGGGCGCAGAGGAACGGAGACCCGGCGACGTTTGGGGATATTTGGGGAGGCGCCCAAACCTCCCCAAACGTCGCCGGGTCTCCGTTCCTCTGCGCCCTGCCTGCCTGCTTCTTTCCGCGCGCACCTCCCCAAACCTCCCCAAACTTCGGCAGGTCTCCGGACGGCGGCGGCTTGGGAGAGGTGCGCGCGATCCTGGAAGCACCGAAGCAAGTCCTCGGTAAGCTCCGGGCGGTCACTTGCTTCGCGTCTCCTGAGGGAAGGGGGGGCAACTGGAGCGGGCGTGTTTCCTCGCCTGCTGGGCGCCGCGATTTGCCCGGGGAACGCGCGGGCCCCGAATAGCAGCGTGGAGCGAGGAAGCGGACAGCCAGGGCTTCCCGGAGAGCCAAGGCCACACAGGGTATTCCTGTGTATTCAGGCTTGCAAAATGGCGGATCGAGCCTCTGCTGGCGGCAGAGGCTTGCAGAACGGCGGATCGGCTTATACTCGAGTCAACAACTTTTTCCAGTTTTTGGGGGTGAAATTGGGGGTCTCGGCTTATACTCGAGTCGGCTTATACTCAAGTATATACGGTAAGTATCTTCCAATGCCAATAAAAGATCTGTCATGTGATCAAAATAATGAATGCTTGGAACTATCCCAACATCTGAGAATTTCCATGGAAAACAAGTTTTTAGTATCAATATATGTTATTTGATTAGAGGTTTTTTTACATTGGAGAAAATGAAAATTTCTGAGTTATACTTTCATAATATCAAGACAAGACAGCTGGTTTGCTGTACTGTAGGGGTCAAGGCAATAGGATAAAAACTAGCACACAAAGCCAGCTGGGTGACCTTGGGCTGGTTTCTCTCGTCCCTGGGAAGCAGATAAGGGCTACCCATGATTAAAAAATATTGGCAAGAAAACTATTCCAGGAATTAAAAACTGTCTCAAAGGCACACACATTTAAAGAAAAAGGAATAAAAACCCCTCCTTATGAAGAATCATCCTTCCTATACTTGGTTTCTAAAATGGATGATAAAGAGGTTCTGAATCAGGAAGATGGCATATTTATTTCTTGGAAATCTATCCCACCTTCCTCCAAGAGCTCAGTGGCCCACACTGCACCGCCTACACTAATTTTCTTTACAAATCAGTGAGGCAAATTCAGCTAAAACAAACTGATTGTCTGAAGACTCAACAATTCCCTCAGGCAAGCATAGACTGTAGTCCAGCCTCTTAAAAACTATACAATGATAGGTGACATTTATTGTATTACAAGCTTGATCAAAGCTGCTTGTTGCTTTTATTTCTTGTCATGTATTAATTAGCTGCAGAGTCACTATGGATAAGAGTTCTGTGGAATACACCAAATTTATTAAGGATCACAGTAAAAACAACTCAATGCTTATTTATTATGTGGGTATCCAAAAGCTCATCCCTGTTAACAATTGAGTTTTACAAATAGTGAGCAATCACATCTCTTCCATGGAATTTTACTATGAGCAACTCAAAGCATTTGTAATGCTTTTATTTTTATGTTTGTTCCTCCATTGTTTCATACTGTAAAAAAGCTAGAGTTTAATAATTATCAAATGTTCACCTGCACAAGACAGAAATTACATCCTTTAACAATGTTGTGGCACGTAGTTGTTTTATTTAAACTTGCATTTGGGTTGTATCTCAGAGATCTTGTGAGAAGAAACATTTTGAACATTTCAAACTTTATAGCATCAATGCTAAGGAATAAATTTTACATATATGTCCCTCACTTTTGAAGATCAGAAGGGGCTCAAGATTTTTCCCTCAGCATATTTCCCCCCCCCCCAGATGACGGAAGGAAAGACGCGCTTATCCTGCAACTAAGAACGTGTTCGCAACAGGGGTGGGAGACGATCACTGATCGTTCCCACGAGACATTAATTTCTACTTGTAGAATTTGACCAAGAAGATAACATCTCAAAGATGGCACCCTTAAGTACACTCTGCAAGCACGTGTGAAACCAGCTCTGCTAGCGCGTGATCGCTTTTCCGCGCGCTCAGATTTTTCAAAACTGTTCCACCAAACAAGGACGGAGTTTTCACGCCGCCGCCGCCGCCTCTTCTCTTAGCAATCCGACACGCGTCGCTGGTTCGAAGAAGAGCAGCCCAGAGCTCCAGTCGCTGGTGCTTTCCCATCATGCACTGCGGGGCCGGGGATGGAAGTTGGGGGGGGGGGCGGCGGTGGAGCAGCAGCAGCAGCAGCAGCAGCAGCAACTTCGTTTTCCCGCGAATTCAGTTCAAAGGAAGAACGAGGGGGAGGGGAAAAGGGAAGCTCCCGGCGGTGAAGCGCGCGGTCCAACCAAACTCTCGCAGAATCATTCTGCCGTCATGGCTGGGCGGGCTCTCCGTCGGCCAATAAAGCGGTACGGCGCCATCGCGGGAGCCAGTAGGAAGGCGGCGGAGGGGGCGGGAGCGGCGGTGGCGGCGCCGTCGGGTTTGGCTGGGCAGAGAGGGCGCTTGAGGAGACCCGAGCGGGGCCACTCCGAAGAGTTGAAGCGCTCCCACTTCCTCCTCGCCTCACCTTGCGAGCGCTCCCGCGCCCTTTCCCTTCCTACGGCCGGTCTGCACCTGACGCCCAACTCCCGCCCCGGAGGAAAGGCCTCATGGCTCCTCAAAAGCACGGCGGCGGCGGCGGCGGTAACGCGGGGCCCAGCTCAGGTGCTCCGAGCGGAGGGGGAGGCGCCGCTGCTGCCACCGCCACGGGCGGAGGCGCCGCTGGGGGGTTCGGCGGCTTCACCTCAGCCGCTGCGCCAGGCGGCAAATCCGGCGGTGCTGTTGGAGGAGGAGGAGGCGGCGGCGGCGGCGGAGGAGGAGGAGGAGGCGGCGGCGGCAGTTATTCCGGCGGCGGGGGTTCGTCGGCATCTTCCGCGGCGGCCGGTTCCGCGGCGGCCCTGCCCCCGGTGAAAAAACCGAAGATGGAGCAGATCCAGGCTGACCACGAGCTCTTCCTTCAGGCCTTCGAGAGTGAGCGTGGGCTCTGGTGGTGGTGGTGGGAGGGGATGAAGGGCCACGGCAGCCGCTCCCCCCTCCGCTCCGAGTCGCGCCGCGGTAGCGGGGCAAAGCGCTCTTGGGACCCGGCGCGGGGCTTCTTCCTGCGATCCTTTGGGCGGAAAGTCCCCGAGGTGCTTTTCCAAGACAGGCAATTGCCCTCTTTTCTTTTCTTTTTTGGGAAGGAAAAGCGCCTTGGGGACCACCCGCCACCTGAACCTTTTGAGAATCTCCGTAGAGCAGGGGTCTTCAAACTTGGCCCTTTTATGACTTGTGGACTTCAACTCCCAGAATTCCTCAGCCAGCTTTGCTGGCTGAGGAATTCTGGGAGTTGAAGTCCACAAGTCATAAAAGGGCCAAGTTTGAAGACCCCTGCCGTAGAGCTTTGGGCGGAGGCTGGAAAGGAAAACCTGCTTGCCGCTTCCGTCTCTGGCTTGTCAGTCCGGGCGGTCTCTTTAGGGAAACTCACGCCTTGCTAATAATTTCGTTAATGAGCCAGCGGCACGCACGCCCACTTCGGGAGCTTTCGGGGAGCCGTGGGATTGCGCACCGCGGGGTAGAGTTGCGTTTGGGGTCGCTCTTTCTCTCGCAGGGATGGGGATGGAGTGTTGTAAAGCGACACTGTGTTGTTTCCGGTATCATCTTCCTACCCTCGAGAATTCCTTAACAAATCGAAATATAGCTGTCTTTATACACTAATCGGTTTAATGTGCTCCGTGTTCCGAAAATACAGCCTTAACAGTTCGGCTTTTAAGGTGCTCTAATTAAGGTATAGACCACTAGTGCACGAGAAGTGGATTACAGAGGTTGATGCACACTCCTGAGCTAAACAAAAAAAAGAGTAACTTGTTAAAAGCGTATTGTAGCATGTTAAATAGATGGATGAGTATCCAGTGTATGATACCTTATATAACATTGACATATTGTAGCTAAAATATGGAAAGATTGGTTTTTAGTTGACTGGTTTTTAGACCTAAACAATTCCGACTATTTAATCTAATAGAACAATTAACAGCTTTGATTAGTTTGTAAATAATGCATTAGGTATTCGTGCAAACTAGGCTATGATGCGTAATGTGATCTATAAACCCAGCTAGCATTTTGAAAAGTTTAAAATACTGAAATTGTCAGATATTTTTTTGTTTTCTTCCTTATGCTCATTACTTGGCTCCTCTAGCTGTTGCTGTACCACAGGTTCCAATATACAAGGTTGTGTACACTGCATTTCCATATAAATGTTTCTGGTATATGTTAGGGTCCCTGATTGTCTGCTGTACAGTAGGATATTTACCAACTGTGGTACTTTCTGTGAACTGTCCCAAAGTTGTTTTTTCCAAAAGGCAACTGGTTTTTCTTGGTGTGTGTTTTTTAAAAATGTTCCACTTCTCATCCCAGAACTTAGCATTGAAGAAGCTTCTTGGATGTGAAGTGAAACTTCTTTAGAAAAAAACCAAAAAAATCCAGTTACCTTTTGGAAAGAAAAAAAAAACACCTTTGGGACAAACATGATCTAGAAGATGATTGAGAATCTCCACAGACTTTCTTTTGATCCCTGCAACAAAGTGATACTGATATTTATTAGGTCATCATTTGAAAACACCTATTCATCTCATATTTGAAATATATATTAACACAGGTTTGATATGAGTGAGAATGTTTTATGTATGACTTTGTAGTGCTTGTACAAAAGCTAGTGAGGTCTCAGATTAGCAGCTTTATGTAAAGAATATTTCAATTTTTCCCTCACAGAACCAACCCAAATATATAGATTTCTGCGTACCCGCAATCTTATAGCTGTGAGTAACTATTCATCTTTGTCTTTAACTTCGTAGATTCTCTCATGTGAGCAGTGGATTGATTTTTTTCCCTGTTTTCTGTTGCAGCCAATATTCTTGCATAGAACTCTCACTTATATGTCCCACAGAAATTGCCGAACAAATATTAAAAGGTAACTCAAGCTGTAATTAAAACAGGCTTTGTTTTCCAATAAGTGACAAAATAGTTATATAAATATATGTCCATGTATCTTGTCAATAACTGTCTTTGAAGCTGAAGCTAAAACTTTTCTGATCTACATAATGAGATGAAGTTGATACACGCATTTATCCAGAGGAAGCTTGACATTTGCTTGTTTGATGTGCCATATTTTATGTGATAGTTTTGGGAAATTTGTCTCGGTGATTTATTTATAAATTAATATAATTTCAGTAACCAAGGCAGGTAATTCCAACCTCTTGCTAAATAACCAAAAAATGCGCATTTATTTTTTTGCATATTTATAACACTAATTTTCTGTTTATTGTGGCTGATTTTTAAACATTGTAAGGTTTATCTGGCTATTTTAAAGTAAGCATTTCTGAAACTTTGAATTTTAGTGGGTTTAATTTATTTTAGTGGATTTAAATTTTCTTTTGATTCTTTGCAATATAGTATTAGTAATAAGCTATAGATATTTTGTTACATGACATTAATGATGCAGTGCCCTTTAAATACATATGGTAGGTAGCATGTTAGGCAATGATGAAAAACATACAGGGATTATAATGTAAGAGGACACAGTCTGAAGTAATGGGATATATTTAGTAAGGAAAATACACTGAATTCTTCTAACATGTAATAAACAGATGTCAGTGATTAAAACTATTTCTGGTAATTTAAAATTAATACTTTCACACTGTTGTGACTGAACAATGACTTAATGGCTGCTGGTGCAAGGTAGTAGATGAAATTTTAACTATGATTAATCCTGAGCTATTTTTTGGATTAATTTCTAATATTCAATGTACCTGAAACTTTGTTAGTGACTACTGCTGTTGAAGAAATATGTGTGACTTTATTTTTTCTTCTGAATCTTTGTTTTCATACTTAGAAACTAATTTCTTGGAATATTTTTCTCCATATTGAGACTGAATCCATTTATTTTATTGTCATAATTTATTTGCTTTTCAATGTGTGCAGTATGATGTATAGATTAATTATCAGTTTTGAAAGTATTTTAAAAAGCATGACTAATGAATATTGATATATATGTAAAGTCTGTATCCAGCTTGTACTGCATATAACACAATTACTTCGCTCTGCTTTAAAAGTGTATCATGATTAATATATCTATTGTGTGGTGTATTCTATACTGAAAGTATTTGTTAGTAGAATCATAAGTTATTTCAATCAAAGGTTATCTACTCTGGTTTAAAAGATATTTTAAGTAATTATTTGACCTACAAGCAATCAAAGATGCTAGATAGTGAAGCTATTATAAATTAGAAAAAAACTTTTTATTTACATTATTTTTAATAGAATATAAAACAAATGAAAACATAAAAACAGGAATAAAAGAAAATAAGGAATATATAAATGACTTCTGAACTTCTTTTCAAGAGAAAGTTACACTACTGTTTCCCACCCTTTAAGATGATATACAAATCCCTTCAACTCATTTTATCCAAGTCTGCTTTAATCTTCAAATCCACGAATCATCATTTCATTTCTTCTTTCAGCAAAAGTCCATATAAGGTTCCAATCTTTCAAAAGTTTTTCAGATCAGTTTTGCGATTTCTGCAAATTCTGATATTTTCACAATCTGTTTCTCCACTGTGAGGATTTTTCCATTGTTGTTCATATAATAATATAATCTTGCTGCAGTTACGATATACAAAATCAGTCTACCATAAGTCTTTTCTAATTCATTGTCCATAAGTCCCAATAAAATGTTTCATAAACCAGAAAAAATGATATTACTGTATATAGTCTGCTGAATTTTTGAAAGTTATTTATTGACATACTCTTTAAAAGTGTTTTTAAATAGTTATGGGAGATATAACACAAAATAATGCAATAAATGTATTGAAAATGATTGGTTTAACTAGCCATGTTCTTTAAAAAAAATATTCATAAATGATTTTTTGTCCTGTAAATTATTTTTATTCTTTCAAGTAAATGTAAGAAGATGCTTCATGATTAATGAATTAATACAAAGTGGTAAATAAAGTTAAAATAAAATTAGAAGAACCCTCACTGAAATAAAACTTCCTTTATAAGTGACAGATTGGAAATGAATTTTCCCTATATATTCCTATAGGGAAGTATACATTTTGAACACTATGGTTAGAAGAGCAATTCAACATACGTTAAATAGCAGTGAAATGGAAGGCCTTGACTCATGGAATGGGTTTTTATAAGATTTCAGTGCTTTTTGCTTCTCCATGTTAGGATTCAAGTCTGCACCTTTCAACCTAGAAATTAGCAAGTAGAGCAGATAAAAAATGTGATGGTCTCTTGGCTTCTGCTGGAACATAATTGGAGTGCTCGCACAATAGCCTATTATAGTGACCTAACCTGATCATGACCAGAATATATGTCTCCTGCCATGGCCTGCTTATCATTATATATGTGAAAGAATCCTGTTATTTCCCAAGTGCTTGATCTAGAGCAGACATGTCAAACACAAGATGGCTTCACGGGCCGCAAAGTGGTTTCATGCGGCCCGTGAAGCCATCCTGGAAACAGTGAGGGAACGGCCCCCACTGCCTTGGCCCTGGCCCAGAGACCCTCAGATCTGTCCCACTCCTGCCCAGGCCCCCATAGGCACCCTTGATGCGAACAATGTAGAGCTGGCCATGCCCACCCAGTAGGCCATACGTACCCTGGCCATACCCACCCGGCCCCTTGAGGGCAACCGCAATGCTGATGCGGCCCTCAATGAAATGTGAGTTTGACACCCCTGATCTAGAGCCCATTTCCAGGCTGTAAATGTTTAGCTGAAATACATTTTCATGCAGAATAAATTATTTCCAGATTCTGTGGCCAAAATTCTTTATATGAAATATATACCTTAATTTATTTTCAGTTATTCTCAAGCATTAGTTTAGCCTTCTGCTATTGCCCTGGGATCAAAGAATGGTACTTGAAATAGATTCAGGTATTCAGATAATTGTGCCTATCCAGCTGTTAGAATTATCTCTTCCAGGAATTTGTTCTAGTTATTAATAGTATGGGAGGCAAAATTGCATCACATAAACCAAAAGCCTACTTTTAAAAAGATGCTACATCTATTGCAAAGCAGTATATTCTAGACCTACCTCTGATCCAAATAACAGCAGGTTTGCTGTTTTTTTCCAAGTCGGTTGATTTTTGATATGAACAAAATTGAATAAGATGTTTCCAACAGTTTTATTACTATCAAAATCTTAACCATTCTCAAATACAAATATTCCACTGTAACTTAATGTGCAAAAAGAAGAAATATATCTGGATATTTGCTGCCACAAAACTGTACACTCATTGTTAGATTGTACACATTTACTCCGGATTCTCTTCAGATAGTATAAATTTCATCTTTTTAAATATTTATATATACTTGTAGGGGAAAAAAACATAACTAGTGTTGCTCAAGATCAGCTGTAAAATGTGTGGTATTGATCAACATGAATGTGAACAATTGTACTAATAAACTAGACACTGAAAATCCTCTGTCCAATTTATTTTACTTTTAGCTAGCCTATAAGAGGCCTTTAAATAGATACAGTGTGATCAAAGTAAAACTAATTCCCAGACATTGATCAGGACATAGATTAGATACCATAACTTGTAAGTAGTCTGATTCAGGCAGTCTCCCGCCTTTCGACTACAAAGCTAACTAAGGTAACTAAGCTTGGTAGCTAAGTTTGGCTACTGATAAAAAGGATTGTTTATATATACTGTAGAAAGCTGAAAGCTCTCCCCACGCTAGGATTCCCAAAAGCTAATCATGTTCTTGAATAGATTTCTCAATGGATCTCTGCAGTTCAGAGGCAAGGCTATATTGCTAGTTTTCAGACTACGCAGGGCAGTTGCTTGAAGGGATTGTCAAAGGAACCACTACCCAATTCTAGCATTTCTAAATCAAACTCTTCCTACCCAGAACATAAAAAAAAGAAAATATCCTGTGCATGATAATGAAAAATATTTTAGAAGGATGAAAGATCCTTGATTTAATGTCATCATTTTGGTAAAGAAGATGCAGAATGTTTCATCTTCTTTGTAGCTTCGTAGCTGGGGATTTCTTGGATATAAGAAGGCTGTTTGGAGCATTCTGTACTCCTTTTCGGTATTATTGTTTTGTGCGGATGTTTTCAAAGTCAAATATACTCTTCTATCGGTTTTCAAACTCAGCTTGATTATATCATTTATAGAACAAATATAATAGAAATAGTAAAACCTGAAAGGAAGTTACAGCATTGCTTCCTATGTTGGTTCTTTATTTTATAGATGAGCCAATGTTTCTCAGTTTTTGGTGGCTCAACATTAGCATCAGTCTACCAAATAATGTAGCATGGTTTCCAGGAATTTTTATGTGGTAATTAATGCTAAGATTAATAGCGTATGTTCCTTACTTAAGGAAATATAGCTACTTGCAGTTACTGGTATAGCTACTTCAAAATTTGGGTGGGGTGGGGTTGATTATATCCAAAATGGGGAGGATTGGTAGATAACTTAGTGATAAAAAATCTAAATTAATAGTAATTGTTGGGATGCTCCTCATACATTCAGTATGATTTTAAAAAAAATGCCTGGGGCTTGGTTCCTGAAGGATGGTATTTTTTAGAAGAATTTTTTTATGCAACAAAATTGTACTACATAATGGAAATCAGTGCAATTTCAAAAGCCAACTTTTATTGCAGGAAAACTTTCAGAGTAGACGGGATGCTGACGAAAGTAGAGAAAACAAAGGGAGAACACGACTTGCAAAGGTAACATTTGTTTTATCAACCAATGTGTTTCACTAGCAATGTTTCAACTGCGATGAATACATGATAGATTAAAAAAGTGTCAATAAAATTTATGCAGAAATAGAAGTGAAATGTGATGTAGATTAAGATAATTTACATCTGCTTCTCCCATAATAAAATATCCATAAATTAATTCTGTTAAAGAGATGTGTGTGTTTTGTACTTTGATAGTGTGTTGTCTCAGTTAACACTAAATGATATATAATAAAGTTGCATCTGCGGAAGGAGACTTTTGTAGACATTTATTTTTGGGTAGTATATAGACTGGATCCACCAATTGATTTTTTTTTTTGAAATTTCCTTGATTTCCATTATGTAGTCCAATTTCCACTTACTCTGCACTGTGTGGATTGGGATCAGCGTTACGTAGATTATACTGCAAATTTTTGAACATAGTTTAAAGGCAGCCAAAAAGAGTGCTCTCTTTTTGGCTGCCTTTAAACCATGTTCAAAAATATTGTGACTTTGCAGATAAATAAATGTTCAGCATATTATATCATACTGAAATAGCTATATTAGCTGTCGCTTGACTTCTGGAGCCAGTTCAAAGTGCTACTTTATTACCCTCAGTACTTTAACATAGTTTTGGACTACCATATTTCAAAAAGGTTTTGGATGTGATCCTGCTGAAATAATACAGTATTTGAAAAAACTCTTATATAATTAGAAATTCAGTTGATTGGAACTGGAGAAGGAATCTGCTGAGTGCCCTATTTATCTTTCAGAAATTGGTCTGACTTCTCTCTGGGTTTTTGGCACAGCATGAATTATGTTTTTAAGAAGGCAATACATGTTAGTGATTGAGATTGATAGGTGTATACTCCTATGATGTTTGCTGTTCCTTTTAAGGAATTTTATTTCCTTCAATAATGTCTTTGTACATGTTTTAGCTTAAGCTTCTCAGCTTTTTTAGAAAAAAAATGATAAAGGTAGTTCTTGCTTAATGATGCTAATTGGGATTGAGAAGTCAGTAATATTGTCATAAGTCAAAAAAATAATAATCATGTGACTGTGCAGCTTAGCTAGGGCAGTTCCAGCAGCTGCAGTTGCCATTGTTAAGCAAGGACCTCAATGTAACTACAACCTCTGACTTCCTGCCAGCTTCCCCATTTTACCTTGCAGGAAAATGGTTATTGAAGAAGTGAAACAAACACTACCTGTTGTAATACATTTTTATTAGCCTTTATTGAATTGTTTTAGAAATTGGAATTCAATTCAAAAGAACTTAGCATTTCTTTATGTAATGAAAGAATGTGGCAAATGAAGGGTAGGACATCAGGGATGTGCATATCTATGATAATGATGAAAATGGCTTCTATTCTGGAAAATTTATTTCCCAAGAGTGCCTTTCTAGGGAGTAAAGCACTTTGTGGGAACGAGCCATGTACTTTTATGCACAGAATATGTTATCACACTTTGCTTCTATGCAGATTAGATTGCATTGAAGTTCAGCATTACAGTGTTTTGAATTCTAAGACAAAAAGATGCTCCATTATATGCAGAAATGGAAACACAGACGTCTTTAATTTCTCAAGCCAAATACATCTTTTCCTAGGACTGTAAATTAGGATTCTAATGAAATACTCAATTTTATTTTCTGTGAATCCGCTGCCAATTCAATTTTCTTGGATGACATAGGCTCATAACATACACATTAAAAAATAATATAAAAAAATCCTTCAAGTGAGGGATTGCTTAAATAACTTAGGATCTTAAGTTAGTGGCTTTTCTTGATGAGTTTGTTTTTAGGAACTGATGTTAGTTTCCTATTTGTCCTTCTGAAATAAAATTTTCAATCATTTTTCTTGATAGGAAATTACAGATTGTTTTTAAAATATAAACATGTACTTTAAAATATTTAAAATACTGGGATGTTAAATTTATTAAATTTGTAAGTTTAGATGCCGGTGATTAAATTTCATTGAACAAGATACCGTATATACTTGAGTATAAGCCGAGACCCCCAATTTCACCCCCAAAAACTGGGAAAAGTTGTTGACTCGAGTATAAGCCGATCCGCCGTTCTGCAAGCCTCCGCCACCGGCGGAGGCTGGATCCGCGCTCTGCAAGCCTCCGCCGCTGGCGGAGGCTGGATCCGCGCTCTGCAAGCCTCTGCCGCCAGCAGAGGCTCGATCCGCCATTTTGCAAGCCTGAATACACAGGAATACCCTGTGTGGCCGCGGCTCTCGGGGAAGCCCTGGCTGTCCGCTTCCTCGCTCCACGCTGCCATTCGGGGCCCGCGCGTTCCCCGGGCAAATCGCGGCGCCCAGCAGGCGAGGAAACACGCCCGCTCCAGTCGCCCCCCCTTCCCTCAGGAGACGCGAAGCAAGTGACCGCCCGGAGCTTACCGAGGACTTGCACGCGGCCGAGGCTTCGGTGCTTCCAGGATCGCGCGCACCTCTCCCAAGCCGCCGCCGTCCGGAGACCTGCCGAAGTTTGGGGAGGTTTGGGGAGGTGCGCGCGCACCTCCCCAAACCTCCCCAAACGTCGGCAGGTCTCCGTTCCTCCGCGCAGACCTGCCGACGTTTGGGGAGGTTTGGGCGCCTCCCCAAACCTCCCCAAACGTCGGCAGGTCTCCGTTCCTCCTGCCGACGTTTGGGGAGGTTTGGGCACCTCCCCAAACCTCCCCAGGTCTCCGTTCCTCCGCGCAGACCTGCCGACGTTTGGGGAGGTTTGGGCGCCTCCCCAAACCTCCCCAGGTCTCCGTTCCTCCTGCCGACGTTTGGGGAGGTTTGGGCGCCTCCCCAAACCTCCCCAGGTCTCCGTTCCTCCTGCCGACGTTTGGGGAGGTTTGGGCGCCTCCCCAAACCTCCCCAGGTCTCCGTTCCTCCGCGCAGACCTGCCGACGTTTGGGGAGGTTTGGGCGCCTCCCCAAACCTCCCCAAACGTCGGCAGGTCTCCGTTCCTCCTGCCGACGTTTGGGGAGGTTTGGGCACCTCCCCAAACCTCCCCAGGTCTCCATTCCTCCGCGCAGACCTGCCGACGTTTGGGGAGGTTTGGGCGCCTCCCCAAACCTCCCCAGGTCTCCGTTCCTCCTGCCGACGTTTGGGGAGGTTTGGGCGCCTCCCCAAACCTCCCCAAACGTCGGCAGGTCTCCGTTCCTCCTGCTGACGTTTGGGGAGGTTTGGGCGCCTCCCCAAACCTCCCCAGGTCTCCGTTCCTCCTGCCGACGTTTGGGGAGGTTTGGGCGCCTCCCCAAACCTCCCCAGGTCTCCGTTCCTCCGCGCAGACCTGCCGACGTTTGGGGAGGTTTGGGCGCCTCCCCAAACCTCCCCAGGTCTCCGTTCCTCCTGCCGACGTTTGGGGAGGTTTGGGCGCCTCCCCAAACCTCCCCAGGTCTCCGTTCCTCCGCGCAGACCTGCCGACGTTTGGGGAGGTTTGGGCGCCTCCCCAAACCTCCCCAAACGTCGGCAGGTCTCCGTTCCTCCTGCCGACGTTTGGGGAGGTTTGGGCACCTCCCCAGGTCTCCGTTCCTCCGCGCAGACCTGCCGACGTTTGGGGAGGTTTGGGCGCCTCCCCAAACCTCCCCAGGTCTCCGTTTCTCCTGCCGACGTTTGGGGAGGTTTGGGCGCCTCCCCAAACCTCCCCAAACGTCGGCAGGTCTCCGTTCCTCCTGCCGACGTTTGGGGAGGTTTGGGCACCTCCCCAAACCTCCCCAGGTCTCCGTTCCTCCGCGCAGACCTGCCGACGTTTGGGGAGGTTTGGGGAGGCGCCCAAACCTCCCCAAACGTCGGCAGGAGGAACGGAGACCTGGGGAGGTTTGGGGAGGCGCCCAAACCTCCCCAAACGTCGGCAGGAGGAACGGAGACCTGCCGACGTTTGGGGAGGCGCCCAAACGTCGGCAGGTCTGCGCGGAGGAACGGAGACCTGGGGAGGTTTGGGGAGGTGCCCAAACCTCCCCAAACGTCGGCAGGAGGAACGGAGACCTGCCGACGTTTGGGGAGGTTTGGGGAGGCACCCTAACCTCCCCAAACGTCGGCAGGTCTGTGCGGAGGAACGGAGACCTGGGGAGGTTTGGGGAGGCGCCCAAACCTCCCCAAACGTCGGCAGGAGGAACGGAGACCTGGGGAGGTTTGGGGAGGCGCCCAAACCTCCCCAAACGTCGGCAGGTCTGCGCGGAGGAACGGAGACCTGGGGAGGTTTGGGGAGGCGCCCAAACCTCCCCAAACGTCGGCAGGAGGAACGGAGACCTGGGGAGGTTTGGGGAGGCGCCCAAACCTCCCCAAACGTCGGCAGGTCTGCGCGGAGGAACGGAGACCTGGGGAGGTTTGGGGAGGCGCCCAAACCTCCCCAAACGTCGGCAGGAGGAACGGAGACCTGCCAACGTTTGGGGAGGTTTGGGGAGGCGCCCAAACCTCCCCAAACGTCGGCAGGTCTGCGCGGAGGAACGGAGACCTGGGGAGGTTTGGGGAGGTGCCCAAACCTCCCCAAACGTCGGCAGGAGGAACGGAGACCTGCCGACGTTTGGGGAGGTTTGGGGAGGCACCCAAACCTCCCCAAACGTCGGCAGGTCTGTGCGGAGGAACGGAGACCTGGGGAGGTTTGGGGAGGCGCCCAAACCTCCCCAAACTTCGGCAGGTCTCGGACGGCGGTGGCTTGGGAGAGGTGCGCGCGATCCCGGAAGCACCAAAGCCTCGGCCGCGCACAAATCCTCGGTAAGTTTTTTTGTTGACTGGAGTATAAGCTGAAGTGGAATTTTTCAGCCCAAAAAGTGGGCTGAAAAATTCGGCTTATACTCAAGTATATACGGTATATACCAGATTTGTTAAAATGGTTCTTGACAGTAGTTTTATCCTGAGATCACCAACATTGGCATGTTGGTGAAAGGGACAAGCTTTGATGAGTATAGTAAGAAAAAAACCCTCATAGTTGTGTCATAAATGCTGGCAGTGTTTTCTCCCAGTTTATCCTAATTCTGTAAACAAGGCTTTCGGTCATTAATGCTTCATATCTAGGAAGTGTTATAGCATACTTCTTTTAGAAAGAAATCAAAGCAAGCCTAATAAATCATATAATTAGCAGCCAGCTTAAAACTCTGCATTATTAAAATTTCTTTGGAGTGCATTCTCATTAGTATACAACATAGTCATTGTAATGCTAGAATAAAATAACTTCTACCAGCGCTGAAATATATGTTGCAATTGAGTCATTTTTTTCTATTATAACTTTCATGTAATTACTGCCCAACTCGTTACCTGTTTTTACAAAGTGTACCATCTCATGGAATGCCTTGAAGTTGACTCCCCTCCAGTGGTGTTGCTATTTGTTAAGGGTCATTTAATTTCAGCAGGCTGTTGAAGCTAATGTTTTGATTAGGATACTATCCTTATTCAGTGACTTTACTGTTGTATGACCTCTACAAAACTGAATTTTAAAACATTGTGAGATACCTTGAGTGGTGATTTACATAACTCAAATTGTTTATAAATACTTTAACAAAATAAATTTATGACATTGTTCTTTCAAATTGACTATTCAAGAACTAAACAATTTAGGCAGATAATGAAGGGATCAAGCGGGTCAGAAACTTTGGCTTATTTTGTTTAGAGCAGCCTGCTCAACTAATGACCTCAGATATATTGCATTGTAACTTCATTCATCCCCATCCTATTGTTATATTGCCAGCTTGGTGAGTGAATCTTCCAGGTTTTGTCTTGTCTGGTGGAGGCCTTTAAATATTAAAACAAACATTTTGAATTGGACTCAGAATACTATTGATCAGCCTTAAAGTTTGACACATATGAAGTAAATACAGGTCATAATTAGTAAAATGACTTGCACTTTCAAGCATGAAAAATTCTTAATTTAAGCATTCTAATGTGGAATATAACACTAATCCAGACAATTAGGGAATTAAAGACTAATGCTAGGTCAGTATGTGTAATGTAAGGAAGTGTCAACTGAAGCTGAAGCTAACCAAGAATACCTAAAACAGGAATTAAACTATAGATTCCAAAGGAAAATTGCAGTCTCATTCAGAAGTATCTGTACATCTAATCCCAACTACTTGAAACGCCCAGTGAATAATATGTGTGTTATTTTAGCAAAGGAGCCAAAATGATTACTTATAACACTTGCTGTGTTTCATATAAGTAGTTGTATAGTGGTACTTGTGTTATTTGTAAATGCAGTGTTTTAGTGGATAAAATCTTTGTTTGCATACTTAAAAGAATGTTACAACTTCAAATCAGTTAAATTTTTATTTTCCTAATTTAGCTTGTCTGCTCATCTACATCTCACCTTTACCGGTTTCTTCCATAAAAACGGTAAGTAGTTTTTCTCTTTTCCCTTTGTGATGCTGTTCTCTCAGTTGACAAATGTCATTTGTTACAGAGTTAGGGAATAAATTAAGACAATAAAAATACTTTTAAAACTTGACTTATACAATACTATTGTTCTGCAAAGTATTTGTTATATCCAGTCTGTCAGACTAATTAATTGGCTTTAAAGCTTGAAGTTAATGCAATCTTAATGATTTTATTTCTGTATATTAGTGTGGAGTAGTAAACATTTGTTATAGTCCTTGACTTACAACCATCAATTTAGTGACCATTTGGAGTTACAATGGCACCGAGAAAAGTGACATGACCTGTTTTTGCACTTAACGATTATTGCAGCATCCCCATGGTCACATGATCAAAATTCAAGCACTTGACAACTGGCATGTATTTATGATGGTTGCCACATCCTGAGGTCATGTGATCACCATTTGTAACCTTCCCAGCTGGCTTCCAACAAGTAAAGTCAGTGGGGGAAGCGAAATTCATTTAACAAACACATGAGTCACTTAACAACCAACTGCAGTGATTCATTTAACAACTGTGGCAAAAAAGGTTATAAAATGGTGCACAACTCATTTACTGTTTTGAATCAACCTTTATTCTCAAAGTACAACCATGTATACATTGAGATTGGCTGAGTCTCCCTTCGTGCCCCCACCCCCAACTTACAGTGACACAAACCCTCCATCTTATTACACTATGTGAGCTAATTGCACAACGCACCGGCCTCGCAAGCCAATTATGCATAAAGTTTATGAAATTATTTCCCATTCAAAAGCCTAACAGCCCGTGGATAAAAGCCATTGTTCTACCCTGTTTTTCCGCAAGACCCTGAGAAAGTGAAGTCTCTGTTGGGCCTTTCTGGCCACCTGGGTTGTATTAACTTTCCAGGTCAGATCTTTGCAGAGGTTTTGTTTAGCAATGGAAATTTTAGGCTCTATTGTGGTAAGTTACCTGTACCAAGAATTAAAATTGAACTTCAAGAAGAATAGTGTGCTACGGTATTCCCTTAAATCTAAAGCTCCTGGACCTTTGTGTTTCAATTGTATTTGGTTGGTGGTTATTGTAGACCCCATAGGACTTTGTTTCAGTATTTCAGAATATAAACTTTTGTATCATTTCTGAGTGATGGAAAACAACTGCAACTCTATTTAAGGGTAATAAATAGATGTTTTTGAATTTGAGATCTGGCTTTGCAACTAAGGTGATTAAAAACAAAATGCTTTTTCGTCAAGCTTAAATATAGAATGTATGATAATGGACATCACTAGACAAATGCTTTTCTGTTTACCTAATTCTGCTTTGTTTAACAATGTGTCTTGAGCAATCTCTGCGAAAAAATGGTAGTTACGTTAGGCCAGGGGTAGGCAACCTTGGCTCTTTTATGACTCGTAGACTTCAACTCCCAAAATTCCTGAGCCAACCATGCTGGCTCAGGAGTTCTGGGAGTTGAAGTCCACGAGTCATAAAAGAGCCAAGGTTGCCTACCCCTGAATTAGGCAATTCCTACTGACATGAAAGCCGCCTATTAGGGATAAGTGGGCATTTCTAAAGCATCCAGCAATATCTTACTGTAAATATATTTTGGCCATGCAGAATTCAATTCCTAATCTTTTCAGGATTTTAAGTCTTTCTCTTTCTATATTGACTGTTTAGATAAGCCATTGCAAAATTCAGAAAATGAACAAAGTTCTGTAACTCTGGAAGTATTGCTCGTAAAAGTTTGTCACAAAAAGCGAAAAGTAAGTACTAGAAAGCAAATGTTAAAATACTAGAAAAAGCAAAGGCAATTTGGAAAAGTTATAGTTGGTAAAGGAAGAGGGTGATATTAAAACTAGGTGGTTTCTTATAAGAAGCTATAAACTATCCAAATAAGTAAGCCATTTGTTTTCTTTGACAATTTTCTCTTTCACTGTTGCTTTATTCATATCTCTCATTTAAGGACTGGATTTTTTCAGATTTTACTGCCAGATGAAATAATGTTCTAATTAGGTCTTACTTTCTTCTGTTTGTTTACCTGAATTCTAAGGAGAGGGAGCATTTTGCCTCAAACTCTTAATTTAAATTTAAACTTTTAATTTAAAAACATTTAAGCTTAATATTTTGGATAGATGGCTTTTTCTCTTTGTTGATTTTTTAAAAATGTAGCTTAAGATTTTTACAATATTTTTTAAAACTGTTTGCTTTGCAAGCTGAATGATAAGTCTTAAAAAGTGCCCATGACTTAACATTTTTAAAAATTTTGTTTGAACAAAAGGCCAAAAACTCTTTGTTACTTCTTGTGGCTCTTTAGATCTCTTGGCACATTGGAAAAGGGTTGTTAGAAATTGCCACCTAATTTTTAACACTGGAAGAATGATAAGACTTGATGAGCAATTAAGTGGATATATGATTACTATATTTTTCTGTCTATAAGACGCACCCTTGTATAAGATGCTCTGGCATGCGAGCTTCTCCATGCCAATCAGATTAGCCGGCAAATCCGGAAGTTCGGCTGGCCGATGATCTTGCCCCCTCTCATTAGTGGCTTGACACCTGCACCAGGCGGCATGACAGTGGCATGTAAAGAACCCACACAGGCATGCCCTGGGCTGCGGAGGTTACCATTATTTTTCCATGTATAAGATGCACTTGTATAAGACGCACCTGATTTTTTAACAGGGTGACTGCAGGAAAAAATAGCGTCTTATACAGGGAGTGCAGAATTATTAGGCAAGTTGTATTTTTGAGGATTAATTTTATTATTGAACAACAACCATGTTCTCAATGAACCCAAAAAACTCATTAATATCAAAGCTGAATATTTTTGGAAGTAGTTTTTAGTTTGTTTTTAGTTATAGCTATTTTAGGGGGATATCTGTGTGTGCAGGTGACTATTACTGTGCATAATTATTAGGCAACTTAACAAAAAACAAATATATACCCATTTCAATTATTTATTTTTACCAGTGAAACCAATATAACATCTCAACATTCACAAATATACATTTCTGACATTCAAAAACATAACAAAAACAAATCAGTGACCAATATAGCCACCTTTCTTTGCAAGGACACTCAAAAGCCTGCCATCCATGGATTCTGTCAGTGTTTTGATCTGTTCACCATCAACATTGCGTGCAGCAGCAACCACAGCCTCCCAGACACTGTTCAGAGAGGTGTACTGTTTTCCCTCCTTGTAAATCTCACATTTGATGATGGACCACAGGTTCTCAATGGGGTTCAGATCAGGTGAACAAGGAGGCCATGTCATTAGATTTCCTTCTTTTATACCCTTTCTTGCCAGCCACGCTGTGGAGTACTTGGACGCGTGTGATGGAGCATTGTCCTGCATGAAAATCATGTTTTTCTTGAAGGATGCAGACTTCTTCCTGTACCACTGCTTGAAGAAGGTGTCTTCCAGAAACTGGCAGTAGGACTGGGAGTTGAGCTTGACTCCATCCTCAACCCGAAAAGGCCCCACAAGCTCATCTTTGATGATACCAGCCCAAACCAGTACTCCACCTCCACCTTGCTGGCGTCTGAGTCGGACTGGAGCTCTCTGCCCTTTACCAATCCAGCCACAGGCCCATCCATCTGGCCCATCAAGACTCACTCTCATTTCATCAGTCCATAAAACCTTAGAAAAATCAGTCTTGAGATATTTCTTGGCCCAGTCTTGACGTTTCAGCTTGTGTGTCTTGTTCAGTGGTGGTCGTCTTTCAGCCTTTCTTACCTTGGCCATGTCTCTGAGTATTGCACACCTTGTGCTTTTGGGCACTCCAGTGATGTTGCAGCTCTGAAATATGGCCAAACTGGTGGCAAGTGGCATCTTGGCAGCTGCACGCTTGACTTTTCTCAGTTCATGGGCAGTTATTTTGCGCCTTGGTTTCTCCACACGCTTCTTGCGACCCTGTTGACTATTTTGAATGAAACGCTTGATTGCTCGATGATCACGCTTCAGAAGCTTTGCAATTTTAAGAGTGCTGCATCCCTCTGCAAGATATCTCACTATTTTTGACTTTTCTGAGCCTGTCAAGTCCTTCTTTTGACCCATTTTGCCAAAGGAAAGGAAGTTGCCTAATAATTATGCACACCTGATACAGGGTGTTGATGTCATTAGACCACACCCCTTCTCATTACAGAGATGCACATCACCTAATATGCTTAATTGGTAGTAGGCTTTCGAGCCTATATAGCTTGGAGTAAGACAACATGCATAAAGAGGATGATGTGGTCAAAATACTCATTTGCCTAATAATTCTGCACTCCCTGTACACAGAAAAATACGGTATCTTCACCAGATCTTTGGTTTTGGAAAAAAGTGGAAAAAGACAATATTTTGACAAATCTGAAAGAAAATTGTCAATATTTTTAATTTCTTCCAAAACAAAGGGGAATATTTATATACCTGTTTTTAATAGTCATATTCTCTCTTTATGTAGACTTTGGTGACAATCATAGGTGCTGTGTACAAGGCCAGTGTTACTTCCAAATGTTCTAATGAGAGTCAGCCATGTGGATACAATTTAGTTAAACGGAGGTTTCTGCTATTTAGGGCTGAACTAGGAATGGTGGGGAGAAATGTTTGTACTTAACTGTACATATCAGTAATTTCTGAATCTCATTATCTCTTTACCATTTTATTAATTCAAACATATATTGCATGTCACTGCACAACTTAAGAGACTACTGAATGGCCTGGATTTTTGATGCCAACAAAAACAATGTATCATACTAGAGCCAAATATTTTTCTGCTTTAAATGTAGATCCTGCACACCTCAAGAACTAACAGTGAATAGAAAGGAATTCAGTTTCATTATGTTAAAATACATCTAATCCATTATTACTTCTAGAACACAGTTCATGGCAGTGAAAGCTTCTTAGGATAAGGGGGTTTGTCAGCAGTTTTATGACAAACCTCAGAAGCCTGGAATAAATTTCATTTAGGCATACTGTAGTTGAAAATTTATCCTGTATATTCAATAATACTATCCAAATGGAATATTAGAAACTAGGTAAAAATATCTTATTTGGTACATCTTTTGTCTCTACCTTCAACTAAGGTTTACTATCATCTACATTATTAATAAAAATAATCTAGATATTTTTGATTACGTCATCAGTTCCAGAATACCATCCGCATTTTTCAGCTGTGCAAGTTGAAATATTATCAATTAAAGCTGATGCTATATTGGTATTGTTACAGTTATAGCATTTAAATTAAAATAGATTTAGATTTGAACCTATTGGGCGGAAAATGCAAATTTGTCAAAGTAGGTTATTAAATAGTTTTTTACTTCGAGTGTAAAAACTCAAAATAGCATGCTTCTAATGAAAGCTCATGGTATTCTATTTTTTAAAGTTAATTAGAATTTCAACAAGATTATTATGAAACAGAATTTCAGACATAGTGTTACAACTTTAGATTTAAAATGAAAGGTATAATCCAGTGTAATTAAGTTTCGTTAACAATTTTAGTTAAAGCTAAATTATGAAATCTGCAAACTTGATAACTATATTTTGGTCATTTCTGATAATGTAAAGATGGGGCTGTATTGCTAATTAATATTTGACATAATGTAGATCTAGTCCTCAGGCTTCAATATAAAACTTGTTTGCTTGCTTGTTTGCTTGTCTATTACAAGATATTTTAGATGCAGTGTCTCTCTATTAATCTTCTGAAACTGTTGGAAAAGTCGCAAATATGAGCTAGTTCAAACTAGGCGATATAAAAATTGTGATTTTTAGAGTCGGTAAAAATGTTTTGATTTTTTGTATTTGACCTGACCAATTTTTTATAGAAAAATTACCGTAGCCACAAAAAATATTGTCCAAAGTGGGTTGTTCTAGGGCACCATCTAGTTATTGCTTTGTTTTAATGTGGGTTGGAGGTGCTGTGCCCCCACTCAGATTTTGTATTGGGGCACTATAGAAAATCTTGTACAATAAATAAATGGATAATCTTGGGTTTTGCTCGGCTGTGTTCAGCAAATCATCTTATATTTGTCTGCAGGATGTTAGCTGTCCTATAAGACAAGTACCTACGGGGAAAAAGCAGGTACCTTTGAATCCAGACACCAACCAAATAAAGCCAGGCAACTTTCCATCATTGGCCGTTTCCAGCAATGAGTTTGAACCCAGTAACAGTCACATGGTGAAGTCTTATTCATTATTATTCAGAGTAACTCGTCCAGGAAGAAGAGAATTTAATGGGATGATAAATGGTGAAACAAATGAAAATATTGGTAAGGGTGAAGTCTATTTCACTTTCACTTGAAATAAAAAGATGGAGTCAGTTCTTGAATGTGTAGGTGTTCATCGCATAAGATTTCATGCATACCTTTTATCTGCCTTTTAGTTTTGACTCAGACCCACATGTCCTTGACTAAGGTTTCTTTTTCAGGGAAAATTGTAAAAGATATTCTCACATCACTATTTATTTATTCCTAACTCATTTTCCAAAGGAGCCTAAATTGGTTACTATAGCTGTCCAATAGAATATTAAAATATTTTTAAAAAAACCTAATTCTTATATAATTTTCCTTTTTGGCCTTGGCCTTGTGTATTATAAATCCAAACAGGAGAGAACAGCAACTTGGAAAAAGACATAAATGGAGAATAAACCACTTCCTGAGGGCAAGGTTTTCAGTTCTTGATGCAATCATTTTATTGCAGGTAGTTTGAGAAAGTTTAACGTATTGCTATAATAAATACAATTCAGTTAAGTAATTTAGTGCTTCCATATTGGCTAGAATATGTTTTGCCCTAGAGAATATATAGCATATGGGGGTCAGACATTTTGAAACAAGAATAATAAAAGTACTTTGGCTAGTATTTGAGAAATGATAAACCTTGAGTAAGAGAAAGATCAGCCCTGAACAAGACTACAAATTCTACCAGTTCCACTGTGCTTTTAACACCGCTTGAAGTTGGATTTCCTGTCAGCATCCAAAGTGCCTATGTTAGCAGAATGCAAATTCAATTTACTTTTATGCATCTGGTACCTTAGTATCCTTTTATCTAGAGCAGGGGTGTCAAACTGCCGAACCACGGGCCGGATGCTTCATGGTGAAACCGCGCCCACCCCATTGCCGGCAGTGGGGGAAAAAGTCGCAATATGTCGCGACACATCACGTGACATTATGAGTTTGACACCCCTGATCTAGAGCATATGCAATTGAGAACAGTGAATTGTTTTAATAAAATCTTGTGCATATTAAAACTTTGCTGCCTAGAAAGGATTTCTATACCAAAGAAAGGATATGATCTTAGTTTTTTCATTGCTTTCTATTTTTACTATGTATCTGTAAACAGCTGTTTATGAGCAAATAACTGTATTTAATTACAGATGTTAATGAAGAGCTTCCAGCTCGAAGAAAACGAAATTCTTCCAACCGTGAAGATGGGGAAAAGACTTTTGTAGCACAAATGACTGTATTTGATAAAAATAGGTAATGTGTTCTTAAAAATGAGGTTTTTTTTCCTGGCATGTAGCCTTTTAAATGTGGATTTTATTTTAGCCTAAGGCAGGGGTGTCAAACTGCCAGCCCACGGGCCAGATGCATCATGATGAAACCGCGTCCACCGCATTGCTGGCCATGGGGAAAAAATTCTGATACATTGCGCAACGTCATGTGACGTCGCGAGCTTGACATGTCTGGCCTAAGGGTTCTCGATCAAATTTAATTTTTGAAGGCTCATCTTTCCCAGAATAGAATTCAAATATTCTATATTGCATTATGAAATCGCTGAAATTGTTAACCCCTAAAATCAAGATATATTTAGTTATATATATATATATTTATATTATAAAACTATGATTTTATGACAAATATCTGCAGCAAATGCCATTTCAACACTCTTCTATGCTGTATATTGTGCTTGCGTAGGTACTGTCCTTTTTTGAGACTAAACACTTTATTCCCATTTCTATACTGACATAGTAAAGATGAATCATTTACCACCTGTGATTAAACATTGACAAAAAAATAAAGGTAACACAATTCTGATTTTCATGCTAAACTTAAAATTAGAATGTTTTAATGTAGAAGTTCTTCAGATGAAAAAGCACATTGATTTTTATTTTAAAACAAGTTATAAACTTGTTTTTAGTAACACAGTAAAACAGTACAGTCTACTGATTTTCTTCTGTATTCAAAGTTCACAACAGAAGTGGAAACTTGAAGTGTAAAATTTATGTACAGATCAATTGATTTGAAAATGTGTTTATAGTAAAAATTCTTAAATACACATTTTCAGGGATACCTTTAAAATAGGGTCCTTTATTAGACTTCAAGGATTATCTTTTCCTGCCAGAATTCTGTTAACCACAATTAACAATGGTAGCTATGGCAACTAAATAGACTGAAAGGTAGTTACATCTGCAAAAAATATGTTAAACAGTGTGTTATTTTAAGACCACACACAGCATATGTACAGTATATTTTGAAATGCAACATTTTTTCTCTTTTTTAAATAATAGAATTCATCCAAGTGGACCAAACATGAGAAGTAAAGGGAATCTATGATTATAAGGGTGGGAAGAAGCAAGAAAAGGCTAAACGTGGGTCTCTGGGGCGTGTATCAGTCATCTGGGAGCAGATTTAAAGAGCAAACAAAGCTTGATAGAAGAGATAATAGAAGCAGTGATATATACAGATAGTCCTCAACTTGCAGCCATTCACAAATGAAAGTAAATATACACATCCCAGGTTGATGGTGCAGGATCCCTGAGGGGATGGGCACTCCAGCACGACTACGAAGGCTCAGAAGACAAAGCCACTGGTCCCGGGTGACCGACCCAGATTGGATCCTGGTACAAGTTATAACAGTACTGGGGGGGGGGAAATCCCCCATTGACTTTGCTTCTTGCTTCTGACAAAGTCATCAGGGCAAGCTCACTTAATGACTGCATGATTCAATTAACTACAGTGATTTGCTTAACGTGGCAAAAAGGTAGTAAAATGGCCCAAAACTCGCTTAACTGTCCTGGCCTCAGTTGTGGTCGTAAGTTGAAGACTATCTGCATTTGCCAATCTAGAGATAGATCGAGAATCCTTTACAGTGTTGGGATCCAGCCTCTTTTTATTAAGCCAAGCCCTAAAGCAGTCCAGGATACATAATTATCACAGTAGAGATCAGTATAATAAATCAGCATTTATTCCTTTTAAAATAGGAAATTGTTTTATATAAATCACCTTCACAGACAAAGGGCATATGGCATACAGTTAACATGTCTAGCACTAAATCTTTAAAAAAAGTACTTACATTTCTGATACAGGAATTCTGCCAATCTCAAAAAGATCAAACAATTGGAGATGAAAAGTAACAATAGGCCAACTAACATTTCAGTATGCCATATTTCTTCCAAATAATATAGAAACATGGTTAACAGTTGAAATATAATATAATGTATTATATGAATTCCTTGAACAGCATTTAGTATTGGAAATAGTTGAATGGTTTTGTTCACATCAGCTCCAAAGTTTTTAATCCTTTACCCTAATATGGATGTTTTGACATTATACTTTTCACATCTTTTTCTTGCTCCAATTTTATTGTTTATTGCCTTTCCACATTAAGAAATATATATATATATATATATATATATATATATATATATATATATATATATATATATATATATATATATATATAGCAACATTAAAGTGGATAATTTAGAGATAATGAAGAAAGCCCATAAAAATCATAAAAATTAAACCAAGCTGTTTGACCAACATTGAATATTGAATAATAACATTTTTTGTAACAGACGGTTGCAGCTTCTTGATGGAGAATATGAAGTAGCGATGCAAGAAATGGAAGAATGCCCCATCAGCAAGAAAAGAGCAACATGGGAAACAATACTTGATGGAAAGGTAAGAACCACTAGAGCCACCAGAACTCTTATCAACAGTTGCATGAAGTTGATGAATTTCCTTAGCTTGTGATGTTAGTGACGTGAAATTTTATTGATAGGGCAACTTACTAGAAGGGAAAAGTACAGTTTAGTTCTGTAATAGAGCAATACTCCAAGAAAATATTTTGAAATAAATATTTCTTCTTTAGAGGATTACGCCCCATAAGGCTTGATGTTCAGATGACTGATCATTTACTAGTGTGTTGGGATCACGTTTGAAATCTCTTGCTGGATGAGAGTGAACATTTAAAAGGGAAATGTAATTTACAAATTGATACAGGAGAATATAAGTATGCCATGTTCTCACTATAAATATTTGCAGTACACAAGCCATTCCACTGCCCCACTATTGCAGTGAAGGTTATTTGGCTCTTAACAGTTTAACTATGATCTTTTCTCAATGTTTTTTTTTAATGAATGAATTGTTCCATTTCACCTTATGAAACACTCCTTTCGAAAATTCTTTAAAAAAACTTTTTTATTTCAGAGGCTTCCACCATTTGAAACATTTTCTCAGGGACCAACACTTCAGTTTACACTTCGATGGACTGGAGAAACAAATGATAAACCTACCACTCCTATAGCTAAGCCCCTTTCAACACGGAATTCAGAGAGTCACCCTCAAGAAAACAAGTCAAGTTCTGTTAAACCTACACAGACTATAGGTAGGTGAATATTTGAAACAGAAGTACTTGTTGTGCAGCTTGCTTGCTGTAGATCCCTTCCCTTTCCCTTTAATTTTTAAAACACTCTTTTATTTCAAGTAAAAGTAAAATATTACATGAGTCATATTGAGATTATATTAAATTAATAGATTGGATTAATCTGCCTGAAGCTCAAATGAAGAAATGTCACTTATTGGATCTTGTACGATATATACCTGCTTGTCTTATATATTGTCTCTCAGAGAGCCTTTAATTTCAGTGCTAATCTGTCAGCATTGCTTGAAATTTGTTTCTTGATCTTCAAAATTTTTAATAACTTCAAATATCTTTATTTTCAAAAATGCATGACAATAACTATAGCTCCCTGTTTGTTAAGACATATTTGCTGTTTAAGAATATTTGGATAAATTGAGAAATAATTAATTGTATATTTTTCTTAAAGTTTAAATATTTAGAATTAAAGACATAGGTATAGCAATTGTAAATTATAGTTTTCTTAAATGTAGTTTGGTACAGGTTTGAAATAAACAAGAGTTTGTGTTCTGTATGAAATTATAATATGGTGGGAATAAAAATAAGTCTGTAACTAATTAATAGGAAAAAACTGAATAGAATTGGAGGTTAATTCAAATATTGTACCAAAGCAAAGAAAAATAGTTATATTAAAGATTAGGAAGAAAAATTTTCAGCCTAGCAAGTGGCAGGTCCTGACTGACCTTAAGTTTGAAAACTAAACAGGGTCAGAACTGGTTAGTATTTGAATGGGTAACGACCCCTAAATATTTGAATGGACCACCATTTAATATTGGAGCTTGGACTGGGCTGGAAAGTCCAGCACATACACATAACACCTCCTAGAGAAAATTAATACCAAATCACTTCTGTATTGTAGCCTGGAAAACTATATTGACATGGTCCTAAAGTCATCAGGTTGAGGTCAATATTACTTTTTATTTAAAATGTATTGGCAGCCTTTAAAATTGCAAAACAGCTTAAGCTTGTTTTAGTAACTTATGCTGTAGATCATATAGAATGCCTGCAAAATATATGATCATAAATATCACTATTGTAAAAATAATAGTTTAAAATATTGCTAACTGTATGCAGAATTTTATCTAAAGTTTTATTTGCTCTTACCTCAAAATGTACCTCCTGAACATGTACATTTTTCATGTTTATACATTTTTCTTGACAAACACTCAAAAGTGGCTTGCCATTGCTTTTTTCCTTGAGTCTGTCTATTTTGGATTTTTAAATTCATTTTTATTATAGAAGTGTTTAACAAAAGAAACAAGAAAAAACAAAGAAAAGTGATAAGTAAATAGAAAATAAATGAAAAAGAAATATATATAGAAATAGCTTCTGATCTTCTTTACAGCAGTTTTAAATATAGTATTTATTATACCCTCTCTCTGTAAGGTTACATAATGGCTCCCCTTCCACATTATATCCTTTCTAACCATAAAACTCAGAAATCACACAAGTTTATTTTTGTTGGTTCGTTTTCAGCAAAAAGTCCATACAGGGTTTCCAATCACTATCAAATGTAGTCTTTTCCGTAGTCAAACAAGTCAATTTTGCCATCTCTGCAAACTCTTATCTATGATTCTATCAAATTCACCAACCATTCCTCCACTGTAGGTATTCCAGATTTTTTTTTTTACTTCACAGTCTAGGTGGACTCATGGGAGCTCCCATCAAAATACTGACCAGGATGAACCCTCCTTAGATTCGTAGCCTAAAGAAAATCAGCCAGGTGCTGGTATTTGTTGTCTTTAAAGCATCTATTTCCGAAATAATTTAAATTGCTCAGTTACTAATTGCTGTAATTGGCATATGTAGCAAAGATGGCCTTCAAAAGACTTAAGTCCTGCACATTGTATTAAGACTATGTAGGCATTGACTATTCAGATTCTGTTTCAGCTGTGAAGGAATCTTTGCCATCAGATCTACAAACAAGAAAAGAGAGAGATGTTTCAAATGAGCCTCGCCAGAAACTGAGAATATTTTATCAGGTATTAACTATTTAATGTTTGTTTTTTACAGGTCATTGTTGTCTTATTTTATCTATCTGTCTATTAGAGTTTATAAGTTAGTTTATCAGTAACTCAAGGCAGCAAACATATAGTAGTGGCCAAAATTGTGGAAATCTTTTGGGAAAAGTGTACATTTGAGGTTTGATGGCTAATGAAAGCACTTTCTTTGGAGTACTACCATAAAATTATATATCAGCGGAAAGATAATTTAATCAAGAATGTAATGCAACATTTGTTCAATTATCTGTATTCTATGAAAATGTATAACCAGAAAAAGGAAGCACAAATTGCTTAGGTTGATAATCAGGTAGCTTTCCTTCATCTGATTGTAGCCAATGAGCATGAGTCAGGTGTCATCTTGTTTTGGCAATGAGCCAATCAGATCACAGTAGGATTCAGTTGATGTCATGTATTGAAGCTGAGAGGAGGACATTTGTCAGTGTGATCGCTATCAAGTTGGTTGGGTTTTTTCCCTTTTATTTAGTGAGCTTGTAAAACGTAATAAAATTAAAGTCATGGTGCAAAGAGTTGACTGGTTGCCCAGAAAGCGATGTAAAATAGTATTATTAAGTGAACAAGGCTACAGTTATAAAGAAATTAGAAGAAAAATTGGTGGAAACTTAACCAAAGGTGGCATTTCAAAGTTTTTGAAGAGGTATAAGAAGACTCAGTCACTACAAAACCACACTGGTAAAGGCAGGAGAAGGTGCACAACAGCAAGTGATGATAGAAGAATTAAGAGATTGTGCCTATGTGACAGAAGAAAATCATCTGGGTCTATACAAGATGAAATGGCGCAATATAATGTGAAGTTGAGTGCAAAGACTGTTCGGCACAGACTGCAGGAATTTGGCCTAAAATCTAGAATTCCACAAAAAAAGCCACTTATCTCTCAAACAAAGGTTGAAAAGACTAAACTGGGCTAAAACCCATGTTGCCTGGAAAGAGGAACAATGGGACAGTGTTATTTGGAGTGATGAGGCCAAGATCTCCCTGTTTGGTAGTGATGGCATAAAATATGTAAGGAGAAGAATTGGAGAAGATTTGCAGCCTGATTGCATTACATGTACCATGAAACACCTAGTCATTGTTATGATCGGGTTGTATGACATCAAAAGATGTGGGCAGAATTTGTGTGATTAATGGAATATAAATGGCCAAAATACTTGAGCCCAAACCGAAGCCTTCCACACATGATCATTTCCAAGACAATGAAGCATTTATATTTCAACAGGATTCAGCTCCATGTCATGTTGCTGTGTGCAAAAAGTGGTTTCAAGATAATCATATTCCACTGCTGGAATGGCCTGGGAATAGCCCAGACCTTAACCCAATTGAAAATCTATGGAGCCAACTAAATAAACTCGTTAGTCAGAAGCAACCCAGCAATAAAACCCAGTTAATAGAAGCAATCATTCAATCTTGGTTTCACATTATAACATCTGCAGAACTAAAGGACTTGGTTCACTCCATGGGAAGACGTAAGGCTGTAATTCATGCTAAAGGTTACCCAACTAAGTATTAACTGTCGTAGTAATTTTTGTATATATCATTTTTTATATGGTGATAATTTTTGTATATCTTTTTTCTACGTTTCACTTTTCTTTTTTATAACTGCTATTCTAATAGCAAATCCTTCATAAGAGTTATTGCATTACATTCTTGATTAAATTATCTTTCCATTGATATATAATTTTACAGTACTACTCCAAAAAGAAGTGGTGTTATTAGCCATCAAACCTCAAAAGTATGCTTTTCCCAAAAGGTTTCCACAATTTTGGCCACTACTGTACCTAATACTACTTCCTTCCCCTATTTTCTCCACGACAACCACCCCATGAGGTGACTTGGGTTGAGAGAAAGTGACTTACCCAAAGTCACTCAGATAGCTTTCATGCCTAAGATGGGACTGCAACTCACCATCTCCTGGTTTTTAGCCTGGTGTTTTAACCACTAGGCAAAATATTTCCCCCTGTTCTTGAAGGAGCTAGCTATCACTTCTTGGTTTTGAGCAGAAATATGCATTGATTCATAAAATGCATACTAGAAACAAAATGAATCGCAATGTAGATTTTTTCTAAACAAACTCATAGTAGTAACGTCTCTTTTTATTAGTTTCTTTACAACAACAACACAAGGCAACAGACTGAAGCTAGAGATGACTTACATTGCCCGTGGTGCACGCTGAATTGTCGCAAGCTTTACAGCTTACTTAAACATCTCAAGCTTTGTCACAGCCGGTTTATTTTCAATTATGTGGTAAGTATTGTAGTAAAATCACTTAGGGTTTAATATTTTATGTCCGCTGGTGTTGCCTTAGTTGGAAGATGATTCCATTATAGAAAGCTACAGTGTAAATTTGTAGATGGAGCTCAGAAGGTAAGTGAACAAATTTAATACTTTTTTCCCCCCCAATTCTAGTCAGCAGTAGTAGCTACAACAGGGAAAATCCACATTAAGTCCTGTCATCCTTCTGAATGTACCCAGTAACTCAGAATAAACAAATAGCGGCTAAAAGTTGATTTGGAATTTTGTGCAGCAAGATTTGGAAAACCCATTCTTTTATTTATTGCAGTATCATCCAAAAGGTGCTAGGATAGATGTTTCTATCAATGAGTGTTATGATGGCTCCTATGCAGGAAACCCTCAGGATATTCATCGTCAACCTGGGTTCGCCTTCAGTCGTAACGGACCAGTCAAGCGAACTCCAATAACCCACATCCTTGTATGCAGGTCAGTAGAAAATGGAGTTAGTTTGTAGATGTATATGAGTAAAAATACACAGTCTGTGATGCTCTCGTCCTATTAGTGAAAGCAACTGTGATATTACGAGAGCTTACTATTTTGATACGTTGGTGTTTTTAAATGAACTCTACAACAATAATTGATAATCTGGATATATTTCTGCTAGAAAACAGTTAGGTTTCTAGGCTGCTGCTACCTTCAGTCCTCAAGTGGTCTTTGTAGGATTGCAGTGCTGCTCAGATATTTAAATACCTGGTTGAAAATGTTAAAACTTCATTTTACAGACCAAAGCGTACAAAAGCCAGCATGTCAGAATTTTTGGAATCTGAAGATGGAGAAGTAGAGCAGCAAAGAACATATAGCAGTGGCCATAATCGATTATACTTTCACAGTGATACTTGTCTACCTCTACGCCCACAAGAAATGGAAGTTGATAGTGAAGATGAAAAAGACCCTGAATGGCTACGGGAGAAAACTATAACGGTAACTTTGGGGCAGACTGTAATACTTTCTCTTAATCTGCTAATATTATTAGTACCGTATTTTTCGGCGTATAAGACGACTTTTTAACCCATGAAAATCTTCTCAAAAGTTGGGGGTTGTCTTATACGCCGGAAAATACTATTCACCTCTCTGATCTTTTCTGCTGGATGCCGGGATCGCTGGGTGAATGGAGGTAGATGATGGCGACTCGTGGTTAAGCGGCCAACAGCGAATGGGTGATGGAGGGCAAACTCGTCAGATCATTGCTCTCTCTAGGACTGGTCATGCTGGCGCTTCCAATGCTGGCTGTCAGGTCCCCGACGAGAGGAGGGGCAGGTGGTCCCCAGAGGTGCTCCGCTGAACAGTAGGAAGGGAGCACCTTTGCTCCCGCCGAGGCACCGCCTGACCGCGCCAACAAGAAGAATCGCTTGCCCGGTCACGGAGTGCGGAACTGAGAGCAGCAGCACACCAAGCGAGAGAGCTCAGAGGAAAGAAGGCGAGGCGCCCATTTGGCGGGGAAGGAGCAAAGCTGGGCAAATCACAGAGCAGGCGGAGCAGAGAAACGTTACAGGGGAAAAGGGGGCGGGGTTTAAAAGGCGAGGCAGGCGGGACGTGGAGACATTCTGTTAGAAGTAATGAAGGAGCCTCCGGGCGCTTTCTGGATCGGATTGTGCGAACCGAGGGTGCCGCTACAGTCCTCGTGTTTCCCAGGGTTGCCTGTCGTGCCAGAGGTATTCCCTGTAGCCCCAGATTCTTTAGCTCCCCACTTTCCTTAATTCGGGCGAATTTTGTGCTCCGTGGAGAAACATTAATACGCAAATGTTTAAGCGCACAAAACTCGGGGGAAACCTTGGTATTTCGGAACGGAAAGGCTTAAGTCTTTTCATTTCTGTTTTATGCACGGGCTGGGAGGGTCATGAAGTTTACCGCTTTTATTTTAGCAACATCATGGCACTTATTAAAAAAGGGTACTAACGCTAAATGAGTTGTTAATATGCAGATTGTGTGCCAGGAAGTGAAATATTGAGTTATTAGCCCAAACCCTATAATTTAACACGAAAAGTAGGGGGTCGTCTTATACGCCGGAAAATACGGTAGATGGAATTGGTACAATTGCTGGCGTAAATAGCAAGGAGCTGGATTATGTACAAAACAGGAAAATATTATCTGTCGGACAGATTCTGAAATGTTGGAAAGAAAGAAAATGGAAAGAAAAGAAAGAAAGAAAGAAAAAAAATATAATGTAGAGAAGAGGCTCTCATGTTTAGGTTGGATGCTGGTCATAAGATTTCCATATTTTACAACTAGGGGCTCATAGATGGCAAATATAGTCAGGTGTTCGATACATTGAGTAAATGGGGCCATACTTTCGGCATTGTTGGGGTTTCTCCCCCCCCCCCATAGTAAGGGCCCAGAGAGTTCATTTATATTGTCTAATTGTCAAATGTTATATAGGTATAGATTTCAAGAGAATGTTATCCTTTGAAATTTTGCATATGTCGCACTGTCATGTTTATGTAGTCCACTATTATCTCCCAAAACATGTTATGTGTAGGACACTGTAAAAGCATGTGTTTTGAAGAAGCATTTATTCCATATCCAACAAAATGCTGTCTTAGGCCATCCTTTTATGTACAAACGTAATGGGAAGCCAATAAATTCTAAATGTTTTTTTGTTGCATAAGTCAGGGGTCCCCAAGCCCTGGTCCAGGAACTGCCAGAATCCGGGCGGGGCATACAAGCGAAGCTCCCATCTGGGGATGCAGACAGCACATATCTCACTGATTTATTGATAATAAATACTTATAAAACCCAATAATATTTATTTATTTATTTATTTTAAAGGATTTAACTGGTGGTTCTTGTATCTCAGAAGTTGAAAATGCTGCTACTCTAAATAGTGTTGTTAACAATGTTGTAAATGTAAATATTGCTGTTGGGTTACATCTGATAGATGTTATTTATCTCTTAACACAGCATATGTTAAAAATTCACCTTTATCATCTGTCAATTGGTCCACAGTCAAAATATCTCCACTTCCATCCAATTTTTCTGTATTACATCTTTTCCCCCAATATTTAAAGTTAGGTTTCCCCATAAAGTCAATATAGCATGAGTAAAAGGGACTTTTTTATTAGATATTACATTCTATTACTTTCTGATATAATGGTTCCCAGAGATGCTAGAGTTCTTAGTACTTAGACCCCAATACTGCCGATCCAACCAAGTGGCATCCTTATAATTATTAATATTTCCTTTGCTTTAACTAACTTTCAACGGTTGTTTCACTGCAGCAAATTGAAGAGTTTTCTGATGTTAATGAAGGAGAAAAAGAAGTCATGAAATTATGGAATCTACATGTCATGAAACATGGGTATGTAATCTATTTTTAATCTAAAATGGATGAGAACAAATATGGATGAAAAATTATTCAAATTTTCAATTCGTATTTTAAAAAATATTAAATATTTTGCTGTTCTTATTTTACTGTACTGAGAATTTTAAAAAGTTCAGTTGGAAATATGGGCAAGAATGGTATTTCTAAACAGGATTCTTTTAAAACTTGCATCTTTTGAGAATTCCAAGAAATCCAAATTCTGTTTTTTTTTCAGGGGTGACAACTAAGTAGTAATAATTTTGTCTTGTGTTTTAATGTTAACAGATTTATTGCTGACAATCAAATGAATCATGCCTGTATGCTGTTTGTAGAAAATTATGGACACAAAATTATTAAGAAGAACTTGTGTCGGAATTTTATGCTTCATCTAGTCAGCATGCACGACTTTAATCTTATAAGCATTATGTCAATAGACAAAGCTGTTACTAAGCTGCGAGAAATGCAACAGAAATTAGAAAAAGGAGAGTCCATTACAGCCACAGCATCTGAGGAGTTTACAGAAGAACAGATGGGTACAACTAATGGCTATGGCGATGCTAATTCTAGGGAACGGTCTTCAGAAATAGATAATGCATCTTGTATGACAAAACAGAATAGAAAACAGAAGATCTGAAAAGACCAGCTGACAAAAAAAATGAAGTGATATTCTAAGATGCATGAACTCTATAAGGAATTTAATAAGATATACAGATTTTTAACAGGCACTGCTGGAAACAAAGGATTTCATCACAGATAGTGTTGATATGGTTCCTATTGAAATAATTATGCCAGTGCAACATGTATATCAGTTCTAGTGATGTAATGACAATACTCAAAGTTTGAGCATGAAGAGCAATACAATTTTTGGAAATTTTAATTATGAAATGTACTGAATTTACATAACTTGAGTATATGTAAACCAGTTTTTATATAAAATTTTTTGCAACGGTAATGGCTGACTTTCCTACCATGGAGTTGAAAATGAGAAGTGATAGGAACAGTTTATAATTTGTACTTAAAAATTCTGTTTCTTTTTTGTAGAAAATAATGTATCATTTAAAGCTTAATTTGATCCTTTATTTTTATTCTATCAAATTAGAAGACCACAGTTTTTAAATACATTTTTAAACATTCAAGTGTAATATTGCACTTCTATAATGTCCATTTAGGGGGGAAATTGCTTTGTCTATCACAAACGCAGGGATATACTATAATAATTGTGCCAGTAGCCTAAAAGAATGTGTTGATATCATCTGGTATATGAGATCAGACTGTTTAGGGTGGATGAAGATGACGATATGCTGCTTTAACACCTTCAGGTTATGGTGGGCATTTCGGCCTACATTTGCATGTATACAGACTGCAAAATCCAAGCACAGTTAACCTGGGACTTTTAGATGCTACTTTTAAGGGGGAAAATACACTGTAAAATTGGTCCAGAAAATGTGTTGCACTTCTTTTGCAAGTATTCTGTGATGTATTGCATTCAATACAGATGCTAATTAAAAGTCTGGTGCAGTCTTGCACTGCTCTTAACACATTAAAGCATATGTTTACAGATTTTCTTTTTTTCCAATGGAAAGTAGCTTCACTACTGGTACAGTATCAGCACCAAGGGTTTGTTCCAGCAAGCACTATGGTTGAGTAACATCACCTCGTTTTTTTAAAAAAATCGTAAATACTTCATTTTTCATATTCCTTATTTATAAAGGATCAGTTATGTATATACAATTTACATTTGTTTTTATTTCATTCCATCATCGTAAGTAGGCAGTTCCCCATTTTGGATTTTTACTATGGAATGGGCGGGGAAGAAGCTTCCTAATGGAGATTTTCAAAACTTTATAAAAACTGTAAATACTGACTTTGGTCCCTAAAGGTGTGTTTAACTGTGAGACTATTTAACTAATGGTGTGGATGTGATTTGTCATCCAGTATTAAGTTCTTAGTCACAGATTTGTGTCAATAGCAAAGAGGGAAACTACAGTTTTCATTAGATGTCTTTTGTCTGCTCTGAGTTGTAGTAAACTCTAATTACACCTTTGAATAGCCGGCAAGCATTTCTCTTGGGCTTTAATTTGCTAAAGCTGTGCACATATGTAAAGAAATATTTTAGGAGAGACATAGATGTAGAGTTATTGCTTATGTCACTTAAGCAGTCGCGCTCTCAATGCTTAAAAGGAGGCTAGCATTCTTTGCACAAAAAGTTGATGACCCCCAAAAATAGTAATCAAATTACTTCTGTCAAGTAAACTTTCTATGTCATGTCCATTTATAATAAAAGCTGAGAATCCCTTTGTTTCTATTTATAATAAAGATGGATTTTCTATATGTACTCTTAATGAGACTGAAGAAATCATGTAAACTGGATGAACATTTGAATGGTACAGTAGATAAAGACAATTGTTTAATGAACCCTTTTGTTTTTACATTAAATGTTTATTTGAAATTTGAATTTTGTACATAAAGTTCAATAATGTAAAATCTGACAAGGTGTCATGTTGAATCTTTTCACATATATGCCAAGATGGATTCAGAACCAGACAAATTTTGTTGAGGGGGGGGAAATATTTGCATTTGGACTAATTGTGACCTGTGATAGGGCCTGAAATGGGTGGGTGGTTTTTTGCCTGCATTTAGAATACTTTTTTAAATTATTTTTTTGCTTTTTTCAAGACTTGCAGTCATAAGCAAATGTAATCTAGATAAAACATACCAGTAGTATTCTAGAGATAAACTCTGATGCCATCATTGTCCATGAAGGGACCAGAAATGGTCAATGTTCAGATTGGCAACAAACGTTTTTCTTTTCCGATCTGCCAATCGCTGAAATACACAAGCAAAATTATTTTTCAAATATTAATATCAAGTAGAAATATTTTGGGAAATTAAGATGGTAAAAACATCTAAATATACGTGTCGGGACCCACTTCAACTAACCACCCAGGAAAGCGGAACTCTTGAAATAGGCATTTTCTCAAAAGGAAACTTTTATTAGGGACTAGTGATAGCAGGGAATGTAAGGCAAGATCCAAAGAAAAGCCCACATGAAATGATATAATTAAAGCAAGCAATATGCCCCCTCCCACCAAAGTCATAACGTCCATTTGAACTCCAGCCAATTCACAGGTGGCCGGCTGACTGGTACGGTAGGCTTGCATCTCAAGGTTGTCTCCAGCTTTCGATTCCTTGCAATTGTCTCCTAGATAAGGAGACCCGTTCCATACTCGAAGAGGCCAGGCAAAGAAAGGAGAAAGTGAAAGTTAACACTAAGAATCCCCCATGCACCCCCTCCCCCCAAAAAGAATGGCAGGCCCCAAAAGAAGAAAAGAGCAGATGAATTTGGGGGCCTGACAATACGGCTCTGATCTACATGAATTGAATTCACCCAGGGCCATAAGTGCAACCTTTCTGAAATCAAAGTGATAGGTAATCTTCAACTTACAGCACAATTGGGATCCAAACTTCCCTTGCTAGGCAATGCGGTCATAGAATCGCACCAGTTTTTTGTCATTTTTTTGCCACGATCATTAAGTGAATCCAATTTTCCCCACTGACTGCTTGTCAGGAGTCCCTGGGAAGGTTCAAATGGTGATCGTGTGACTGGGTCACTGCAACCATTGTATCTGTGTGCGCTGGTTGACAAGCGCCCAAATTTTGATAGGGTGACTGGCAGTAGTTTTTAAGTACGAGGACTGGTCACAAAGCACCTTTTTTCAGCAACATTGTCACTTTTGAACAGTTGTTCAACTGGTTTTAAGTCAAGGACCACCTGTTTTGCATTTTCTTTCTAATGGGAATTCAGCAAACACACTTTATTTCAGTTGCTATTGTGCTGAATTCAAGGCATAAAATGTAATTGCTTAAAACTTTCCAATTTGTGGCCTGCACAATTGTTCAGGCTTCTTCCTTCTCTGGCTTAGCTGCCTGTTTCTGTTAAGTTGTTCATACTGAAAATCAATTGCAGTCGTTATCTGCTCACAGGTATTAGATGATTTTTTACCTTTAGTTGTGCATTCATTTCACCATTACACATCATGCCCAAGAGATAATAATGTGCTATCACCTGGCACAAAAAGGTGAAGTTTTCATCTTAGCCTACCTAGCTTCCAAGCTGAGACAAAGGTAGTAGTCACTTCAAAGCCAAGGTAACCATTTCTTCCAGTCTTCAAATCTTGCAGTTTGCTCTTGTTTTTTTAATATGCTGTATTTATATGGAAGGCTGAGTGACCCAACCAATATGTATCATGGTTAATTTTGTGAGCATCTGAGAAACGAGACTCAGATTACAGGAATTATCTCTTCCATGGCAGAGCAGATTATTGTAGTCAAACCACAAGGTAACGGAGACAGTGCCCTGTATGTCAGGCTAAGCTCAAAAATGATGTGGAACAATTTAGTCAGAGTTCAGTTCTTTATTTGCACATAATAGAAACTTGCTAGAATATACCCTTGTTATTCTCAGCCTGATATACCCTGGGAGGGCTGTCCTTCCTCTCGGTCCCCTACCCAGCTCTGCTGGGCTGCCTCTTGTCTCGTCCTCTTCCTGCAATGTGTCTCCTTTCTGGGAAACTGCCACATCACTGTAGCCCATCGTCCCCCCCTGCATGGGCACTATCTTTCGCCTCATACAAACTTTCCTGATTTAGAATAGTGCACAAGATTATAATCGTGATAAATCCCAAAGGTGCTTTTCCAGAAGGCAACCGGACTGGATTGTTTTCCTTGAAAATGTTCTCATCCAAGAAACTTCAGTTCCTGAAGCAGTTTGCAAGGAAAAAAACTCTAGTCACCTTTTGGAAAAGCATCTGTGGGTCGACCATGACCTGGATGATGATTGATGATGGTGATGGTGATGCTAATAATAAAGTTGGAAGGGAGCTTGGAGGTCATCTAGTCCAGCCCTCTGCTCAGGCAGAAAACCATTTCAGACAAAACTTCCAGTGTTGGAGCATCCACAGCTTCAGGAGGTAGGTTGTTCCACTGATTAATTGTTCTGTCAGAAAGTTTCTCCTTAGTTCTAGGTTGCTTCTCTCTTCGGTTAGTTTCCATCCATTGCTTCTTGTCCTGCCTTCAGGTGCTTTGGAGAATAGCTTGACTGCCTCTTCTTTGTGGCAGCCCGAGATATTGGAACACTGCTATCATGTCCCCCCTCGTCCTTCTCTCCATTAAACTAGACATACCCAATTCCAGCAACTGTTCTTTATATGCTTCAGCCTCTAGTCCCCTGATCATCTCTGTTGCCACTCTCTGCACTCTTCCCAGAGTCCCAACATCCCCCTTACATCGTAGTGACCAAAACTGAATGCAGTATTCCAAGTGTGGCCTTACCAAGGCATTGTAAAGTGGTACTAACACTTCACATGATCTTGATTCTATCCCTCTGTTAATGTAGCCTAACACTGTGTTGGCTTTTCTGGCAGCTGCAGCACACTGCTGGCTCATATTTAAGTGATTGTCCACTAGGACTCCGAGATCCCTCTCACAGTTGCTACTATTGAGCAAGGTACCACCTATACTATACTTGTGCATTTGGTTTTTCTTGGCTAAATGTAGAACCTTACTTTTTTCACCACTGAATTTCATTTTGTTAGATAGTGCCCAGTGTTCAAGTCTGTCCAGATCCTTCTGTATCTTAAGCCTATCTTCTGGCGAATCTCCATAGACAATCAGGCTAAGGCCTTCTTGGCCACTGCTCCATCTGTTGTAGTAGAATCGTGAATCCAGGAGAACCCTCAAATTATGAACCAGCTTCATATGGGGGAGCATGCTCCTCATCTAGAGTTAAAGAATAGTATTTCCAGGCCTGCCACAGATCACTTACAGTTCTGGAGTGACTAAACCAGACCTGAATTTTGATAGATACGGATCCTCCAGGTTCTCTGTAGCTGTCAACCAACTACTTTCTTCACAATCTTCTCCATTAAGAGAAAGCTGAAAATCAGGTGATCTTAATATGATGGTGGCTGACCTGTAACCCTAAAATTATAGTCAAAATTCAGTAGCAAGAAACTCCTGTCAAACGGAGGCAAAATATTACATTTCTTGTAATAAAGAGATAACAAATAAAGAGAAATTATTCTCAATAAAATCCTAACACCAACATGCCATTGTCCTATCCACTGGAATTCTAGGTTGCCAGGTGTTTTAAAGGTGCAGCGCCTATCTATGTAAAATTTGTCTGCTTTCTGTCTTAGCATATCAGACTATGAACAAAGACTTTCCAGGTGAATTAATATCCACTAATTTAAGGAGGAGTCCCTGAGGATTTTATTTCACTAGTCATTTCCGACTCTAGGAGGCGGTGTTTTCCATTTCAAAGCCATTGAGCCAGCGCTGTCCAAAGACGTTTCCGCAATCATGACGCCTGCATGATGTCATGGAGTGCTGTTACCTTCGGACTGAAGTGGTATCTATTTATCTACTCGCATATGCATGCTCTCAAACTGCTAGGTTGGCAGGAGCTGGAATGAGAACAGGAGGTCACCCTGTCGAATGACGCTCGGGTCTCGAACCCGAGCTGCCAGCTTTCCAATCGACAAGCTCACCGCTGTAACCGCTGAACCATGGCACCACCTAATTTAAGGAGGGATGATCAGCTGTTTCTAAGAAAAAAAATTTTGTTAGATATACATTGGCAGACATACACATACCTCTGTTCATACATTTATTAAATTCTTGTGTTCCATTATGAGCTGATGTAATAATGTTCAGCACAAAGTTTCTGGGGAATAAAACTGCAAAGCCCTCAAGGCTTATTCTGTATATTGCTACTCTAGTATCTTATTTTGGTACTAAAGGTAATGAACATTTTCAAAACTAAGTTATTTCCCAAAGGTAACCTCTTCAGTATTCAAACCATGAATTAAATAAGTAAATAATTCTGATTATTTAAATCTCTTTAAAACTTTTAGTAGGATGGCAGATGTCAACCTAGCTACTGTTGGCAATTATTTGAAAGCAACACTAATGATTTTGAACAATGGCTCCTAATTTTCTGTACCTGAAGTTTCACCAAACACTTTCAAAGAATTTGGGCCCTACCACAACAGAAACAAGAGGTTTATTTTTTTTCCTGTTGCTGTATTTACTAATCACCAAAAATGTTAAAACATCACTGATTTACTCTATAGCCCATCTTATTACTTTTCAGTCCATCTTCGAACACGTGTACAACTACTTGAAAATTCCTGGATATGAGTACAACGACACCATCACCTTTTCTGAAGGAATGTAGGATTTTGAAAATAATAAGTTCTTTGCTCATAAAATTACTTTAGAGCCAAACTTTCCTGCAAAAAAAAATCCCTCAGCTTCCTACAGCATAATTTTAAGCAAATGTTTATCTTCTGCTTGCCTTCATCTCCTGATATGACTCTCAAGTTCAACAGAGACAAGACCCAAAGGTGCTTTTATTTTAAACATATTTTTATTTTATTTTAAAATAAAAGCATGTTTGGGACAACCATGATCTGGATGATTGAGAACTTCCATAGGCAAGAGACAAGATTTCACCATAACTGGATAGGGTACAATAAAGTCAAACCTTTATTAAAAAGTCATGATACAAAGTATCTTGAGGTAAATACATACAAGTGCATACAAAACATAATTCCATGCTAACTTTGCCTCCAAGAACTGCCACCTCATATGAATATTGTCTGAACAAAGAATCCAATTTTTCAGAATTCTTATGGCTCTAAAATACTGATTCAATTTCTTTTGAACATTTTTGCTGCTCATAAATAGGTTCAAGGTAAGCTTTTGAATAGCTTTCCTGTTTCATAGCTTTTTTTTTAAAAAAAAGCCCAGACTTTACCCTCTCAAGACATAAAATCTCTCTGTTTCCTCTTTCTCTCCCATCCCCAGCTGCAGAAAGTCAGCCTTTGCTGGGGAAACAAATTTCTATTGCTATAGCAAAACAGCTTTTACAAAAGTTTAAGAAATTCAGAAAATTCCTTATTAGCTCAGCATCTACATGCCTTCCTCACACAAGACAGAAGTCTGTGGTGTATTCAAAAATGAAGATCTTACTCTATTCCAAGGGAGGGATAAGAACTACAACCCAGATATCTGGATAGCATCCGGCTGTTTTAAATGTTGCTTTATATTTTTGGTCTTCTAACAGTTGAATATTTGGATTATGTCCTCCATTCCATCACCAGATGTAAAAAGGTTACTTATTTTAGAACATAGCAAAGGCATTTTGTATGGTATATATGAAATTGCAAATGTCCTCTGGCAATCAAGAGGAGGAAACAGCACACATCACATCTGAATACCTTTGCAAATCCCGATTTAGATTTATGCATAACATTCTAAAAAGAAGGGGGAACTTCCAGCCTACCATTATATAATGAACATACAAAGCTAAAGATGAACTAAAGTATCTCATTCCCTTTCTTTTGTACCAGTTTTGTTTTATGCTCAAATACATTTTCATAGAAATCAATAATGAGAGATAAAGAGTATATGGATGATCTGGCTTGCAACTGACATTCTTAAGAGAGGGATGTTAATACATTAATATCCTTTCCCAGTCTATATTCACATGAACATAAGGCAAGGTGGTGATTTATATGAGTAGAAGAGAAGAGTTTTGGCGTGGCTTGATTTTAAACCGGGGAGGGGCAGAGGTAGGATTCTACAATCCTTAAATTCCAGCTTCTTACAGGGTATCTTGAGATCAGGGTGGGCTGGGCTGGGGGAAACTAACCATTTTTATGTAGATTCTGCTCCACAGAGTATTCAGTTAGCCTTCCCCCAAATCCTGCCTCCAGATATATTGGAACTTCAACCCCATAATTCTGATAAGCAACTGGAAAGTGAAACATATCTAGAAAACATCAGATTGCAATAGGCCACGAGATAAGGCTCAGCTACGTATTCCTGAACCAAAAGACCTACTACCATTTGATCACGCATTAATACCTGGTGACAACTTTTACTTAGGGCTGAAACCAGAGTACTCCTAGCTGGCAATCCCACCTTGTAAGAAGGGAAGGGAGGAATTTTGCTCTTTTTATCAGCAGCTTCTTTCTTTGCTTACTTGTCAGACGGGGTATGGCAGCTAAGGACTGCAGCTAAAGCCTCCGGGCCTGGGATCGAAGACTTAAAGTGTAAGAAAGAAACTGGTTTGCAGATCTTACTTAACAGGATACTGCTATTGCAAGGAAACAGCGGCCAAGACTGGGTTCCCCATTTTGGGAGATGGGCATGCAGGCAATTTAATCATACAAAGGAGATCTGGAAAAGAGGGATTTCAGTTGCCCAAATTAAAACAGCAAAATGGTAATTAACTGCAGAGGTTGAGCAAAAATGCATTAGCTGTTACTCTCTACTTAAAGTTAGTACCTGGCTCACCTGTTAACTTGGTTACATCAACCAAATTTTAAAATGCACACTAAGAGATCTCTGTTATGCATTAATTTTTTATATGGTACCTCCTTATTTGCATACCCTGCTGGTCTGACCCCACTTTGTATAAAATTATCTGAAAGCAAGTCTAGGTAAAGACGGGCATGATGAACATCCATTTATTTGCTACACAAAACTCTAGACTCCGTCCAAGTGTTCAGGAATGGTCTAAACCATTTGCGCCCTAAATATTTCCTCGGACTGTGTGATATCATCTTGAAAAAGGCACAAACTGTAGAAGGCACTTGCAATGAGCACAGAGGAGTGGAAAAATGTCACTTAAGCGACAAATGCTAGGAACGAAATTTTCTCTTTCACGAGTGAAATATTGTTCAACAGAAGCATCCAATGAAGGCACTTGCCAAAACAAACGTCTCAGCTCAGATTTCTTCTGCAGTCAATAGCAAGGCACTGAAGGAAAAGGATAATGTAGAGGCCCAAAAGGTCTTATTGCCCAGTGGACAAAAAGCTTTCGGCAGGAGTAGGTTGAGGTGCAGCATTTCAGTACCGAACTCTGATGAATAGGAAAACATACATACAGTTTTGGTCCATTAACCCTGAGCCAAAGAATAACACTAGGCAAACTTAGTAAGCATAACCAAGCATCGATAGCAGGACCACAGTAACAGAATCATCTCTACCTTTTTCTTACAAAACCACCCTCTCTCTTAGTGATCTCCAGAGATGGACAATTCCCCTTTGACTAGGGATTGTGGAGGATCGTGTCCAGCACCTCTGGAGAGCATCCAAATGGAGAGAGCTGTTCTAAAAAATAATACTCAAAATGCATGATGTTGAACAGCAAACACAACAGCTTACATAAATTTTCCAGGTTACTCAGCATTTCACCAATATTTCAGGTGAATCCAGTTGAGAAGACAGAGTTCAAGTAATGTCCGTCTCACAGAAAAGTGGCATTAAGCAGCTTACTCTTGTCTGAACCAACAGCAGTATACCAAAGACACACAGAGTTAACAGTCTGGATGGGCAAATAATTGTGTCATTGGAGTCCGAACCCTTTGAATGACGCAACTGAAAGACAACTACTGCTTCTCGGTCTAAGAGTTAGAACACCAAAACTTTCCAGCCAGGATAGGAGAAGGAGCATCCAAAATACAGAGAGCCACAGCATTGATCAAGTACCCAGTCAAAGACCACTTCCCTGTTGTTGGAACTAATTGTCACTCTGAGTTTGAAGTTCCCCCCATTATTATTGCAAGGGCCTAAATTCACAGCTTCCATGTCGAAGGTTACAGCTGACCCTGAGGTCACCGCAGGCAACTGGTTGGTCATCTCTTTTCCATTGACAAAAACAGCTCCTGCAACAGAGAAGAAATGCTGGTGAGCCTACCCAGTCACTTAACACATTTTTCAACTTCCCATGGAAATCAAGTAACTTCTGAGCTGTCTGAATTCATCTCCTGTAATGACCTGCAACACACTTCACGGACACCTTGTTAAATTATATTCTCACCACTAAAGGCAGAAAGTTGGCTTGCTTGCCAAACAAAGGTGCTATCCCAACTTTATTACTCCCACATGCATCTGTTCACTGTCATATCCAACCCCCCAAATCAAAAGTGAATGGTGGAAATCAACCCAGAGAACTAGATAGAGAAGCAGAACATTCTCATTTCTTGGTCTCTTAGCCAGTACAGTTATTAATGGTTAAATCTCCCAAGAAAGACCATAACAGCGTCCACTGCCCCCAAAATAGTTAGGACGCCCACATTATTCCATATAGTGTCTCATACGCACATCAATTACACTTGTTTACCATACTGGCAGCAAGAAAAAAGGGAAATTTAATTTCTCAGTTCTCAGTTATTTACAAGTGGTAGGGCAAATCTTAAAAATACCATTATAAAGGGTTGCCCAGTTGTTTGGGGTCAAGGGCTAAATTCTCCATACAGAAGCTTAATGAGATAAAATTTAGGACTTACTGATCTTCATGTATTTAGAATGAAATTAAATGAAAAAGGAGATTGTATGATGATGATGTAAAAGGAAACCAGGCCGTCAAGGAACACGGTGGCTAGACATCATCAAAGCTGACACCAGCCAGAGCACAGAAAAACTCCAAGAATATTGACATGCCTGTTTCCCAAGGCACTGCCTTCTTTGCACACTTTCGCTGACAACCTTGGGAAATCACCACGCTTATTATTTTCCATCACTTGTTTTGGATTCCTCCACATCATAATACAGTCATTCCATATATAGTAGGTCTTAAAATGACAGAACATTAGGATATGGTAGAGATTGCAGGTCAGAAGGTGGGCCAATTTAGGTCTATTTGAAACTCACCATTGGTACTAATGCACACAGCTTTATCCCGTTGCAAAGAATCATAGCCATTGAGCTGCTCAACACAAACTCCAATGCTATCTTTCCTGTCTGGCTGGCCAACTGTTTCAATTCTGTGAAGAGAAAGGGTGGGGGGAGGGGAAGGAAAGCAGCTATATTTAGAAAAATGTTAATATAAACCACGTCCTTGATTAATGCACCCTCCTTTAAATCTCACAGTCTAGGAATCTGCAATTCAGCTCTCTCCCATCTGGTGTTCCTCGCATATATTCAAATACAAATCCCATATGTTGGTCTTCAGTGCTTACAACACTTACCAGTTTTGGGAAAGCTACTTTACTAGATGGGATAGTTTCCATTTGCTTCAAGTCATCTTTCTTAAAGATGGAAAATTTCTAGCATTGGGAAAACCAACCACCCACATGTTTTGCATAAGGGAAGGCCTTCATTGGATCAGTGGCATCTTTAGCTAAAATGATACGATAGCCAAGTGAAAACGAAAATCTCTGCCAGTGATGTTGGAGAACCATGTCTCATAGCAATAGCACTTACAGTAGTGGCCAAAATTGTGGAAAACTTTTGGGAAAAGTGTATTTTTGAGGTTTGATAGCTAATAACACCACTTTTTTTTGGAGTAGTACCATAAAATTATATATCAATGGAAAGATAATTTAATCAAGAATGTAATGCAACATACTTTGTTCAATTATCTGTACTGTATCCTATGCAAAGTTATAGCCAAATAACCAGAAAAAGGAAGCACAACTTGCTTAGGTTGATATCAGGCAGCTTTCCTTCATCTGATTGTAGCCAATGAACATGAGTGCTTAGAGAGCCAGTTAGGTGTCATCTTGTTTTGGCAATGAGCCAATCAGATCACAGTAGGATTCAGTTATTGATGTCAGGTATTGAAGCTGAGAGGAGGACATTTATCAGTGTGTTATGTGATCGCTATCAAGTTGGTTGGGTGTTTTTTTTCTCTTTCATTTAGTGAGCTTGTAAAATGTAATAAAATTAAAGTTATGGTGCGAAGAGTTGAGTGGTTGCCCAGAAAGCGGTGTAAATAAGTATTATTAAGTGAACAAGGCTACTAGTTATAAAGAAATTAGAAGAAAAATTGGTGGAAACTTAACCAAAGGTGGCATTTCTACTGTACACTTTTCCCAAACGGTTTCCACAATTTTGGCCACTACTGTAGACTTTACATATTGCTTCACAGTGCTTTACAGCCCTCTCTAGGAGGTTTACAGAGTCAGCCTATTGCCCTGCCCCCAAATTCTAGGTCCTCATTTTACCAACCTCGGAAGGATGGAAGGCTGAGCCAACCTTGAGTCCCTCAGAATCAAACTCCTGGAGTGAGCAGTGAGTTAGTCTTGAAAACTGCATTCTAACCACTGCGCCACCATGATGCTCTTGCCTGATGCTCTGAACAATACAATTCATCTACTATCTAGCTAGCTGCCATACAGTGTCTTCTTCCTACTACAGATATATTGGAAGAAGTAACATTCTTCCTCTCAGCATTAATTAATAAGATGTTTGCTGTCATAAAATGTCACGGTTGGTTGCTTTTCCGTCTCGAAAGAATAATTATTTATCTTTAAAACATTGCTTTGGAAGATTCAGTTTTCTCTACAGGGTACCACTTTCAGACCAAACACTCCTCCATTCATTTATTTATTTATGAACAGATGTCCCACTTTTTCATTATTTAAACAAGCCCAAAGTAGTTTTCATTAGTAATCAAATAAGCATTTATTGTCAGAATCTCCGGAACAGATAATGTGTTCAGAGGCTACATTAATAATGGTAGCAATCGGAAGCGCAGAAACCTGCGATGTGAGCAGAAATTTCAAACAATTGACGTCACGGCCTGAATAGCAGAATATACAAATCTTAACCCAAAGAAAAACAGGAAAAATTATCTCCCAAGTTTCATTTAAGCCATTTGGAATTTTATGGTTATAACTCTGAGGAAACTCTGAGACATATAGGTAGTCCTTGACCTATGGCCACAACTGAGCCCAAAATTTCTACTGCTAACCAAGACAGCTGTTAAGTGAGTTTTGCCCCATTTTATGATCTTTCTTGCCACAGTTCTTAAGCGAATCACTGCAGTTGTTTAGTAACATGGCTGTTTACTGAATTTGGCTTCCCCGCTGACTTTTGCTTATCAGAAGGTTGCGAAAGGTGATCACATGACCCCGGGACACTGCAACCGTCATAAATGCATGTCAGTTGCCTAGCATCCAAATTTTGATCACATGACTATAAGGACACCACAACAGTCACGTGTGAAAAACAGCCATAAGTCACTTTTTTTTAGTGACACTGTAACTTTGAATGGTGACTAAAGGAACTGTTGTAAATCGAGGACTGCCTGTATTAAGTAGCAATCATAAAATGTGAGCTAATCCTGTTTGCTAAGAAAAGGAAGGAAACAAGAAAAAGGAGCAAGAGCCAAAAATTTATTCCTTCTTTTTAAAAGTTACAAGGGAATGTTACCTGCCCTGTAGGAGATAAAACAGCTTTTATCCGTGGGCTGTTAGGCTTTTGAATGGGATATAATCTCTGTGAACTTATGCAGGATTGACTTGGGAGGCCGGTGTGTGGTGTAGTTGGTTCACATGGTGTGGTAGGATGGAGGGTTTGTTGTCACTGTGTGTTGGGGGGAGGGAGCACGGGGAGAGGCTCAGCTAATCTCAATGTACACATGTTGTACTTTGACAATAAAGGTTTATTACTATATTATTATTATTATTATTATTATTATTATTATTATTATTATTATTATTATTGTTGTTGTTGTTGTTATTATTATTATCTAAAGGTAGCAAACCTTTAAGTGGCCTGCTTCTTCTGGGCAGTATATTTGTACAAGAAAAAAAAACACCCTAGGTTTGTTATAGAAGAAATCACATTTATAACAGTTTGTGTTTAAAACGAAGCAGATACAGTACATGTGCCAGCCAAATTTAAGCACAATTATTTCAAAAACAGGGAAACGTTAAAACCCTCCCCGTTTTTTAAGGAGTACAGTTCGGGCAGCAGTGAGTTAATTCTTCCCCTCGATTTTGAGTAGACCTCAAAACAGGAACCATATTGTCCTGCTAATATTTTAGCCAGTCTTCCTTTTCTTCAGGAAGAGACTCAGCTGAAGGCTAATGTTACAAAATGGGGGAAGGAGGAGGAATCTCTTACATCTGGAAGCAATCCATAAGAGAAGGTTACTTGTAAAAAAAAAGAAAGAAAGAAAGAAAGCAAGCTGAGATTTACAATCTGCAGTTGTTTCATCCTTAATTATAAGTTGCTGCTGATACTTTTTTTTTTAAAAAAAAGGCTGTTTTTAAGTTAAGCTGTTTTAACCATGACTTCCATATATTTTGGTGTGGAAATTTTGCACTAAGCTTGATGTGTTCCCCTTTGATGCTACATTTAGTTCTTATTACAACTCTAGCTGGTAAGAACATAAGAAGTCCATTGTGAGAACAAACCTCTAGGCTAGCGTTTCATGTCCAAAAGGAGCTGATTAGATGTCTCTGGGAGGTATCCAAGCAGAGCATGAAACTAATGGTTACCAACTGTGACCCAGGCATCTTTATTAGATGGATGACTACAGTTCATGGAAATGCCATTTGGTTATATGGATTAGCTTATGCTCCAATCCAGCAATTTCTTGCAGATACAGAAGCCCAAAATAGAATGTTTTCCAAGTTTACAGGAAAGCACAAACCCTGGATAAAATGGCAACCTAAAAATAAACCATAGGTATATGACGCGGTGGCTCAGTGGGTTAGGACACTGAGCTTGTCGATCAGAAGGTCGGCAGTTTGGCGGGTCGAATCCAGAGTGCAGCGTAGCAGAGTGAGCGCCTGTTACTCGTCCCAGCTTCTGCCAACCTAGCAGCTTGAAAGCATGTAAAAATGCAAGTAGAAAAATAGGGACCACTCCGGTGGGAAGGTAACAGCGTTCCGTGCGCCTTTGGTGTCTAGTCATGCCGGCCACATGACCACGGAGACGTCCTCAGACAAGCGCTGGCTCTTTGGCTTTGAAACGGAGATGAGCACTGGCCCCTAGAGTCGGAAACAACTAGCACGCATGTGCGGGGGAACCTTTACATTTATACATGTATTTATTTATTGAAATTATATATTGCTTGATTCCTGGTAACACTGGTACCTTACAGTATTCAGAGGGAGGAAGGGAACTCCAGACACATGTGAAGTTGAAACATTACTTAATGAAATCTCTGAAATACAGAATAGGACCCTAACCCTATACAACAGAGGTCCCCAACCTTTTGGGCACCAGGGACCGGTTCCATGGAGAAAGATTTTTTCCATGGGTGCATTTTGTGTGCTGCCTGCATCCCACAGATGGAGCTTTGCTTGTTTGTGTGGACCAGTTGCTGGTATGCCGCAGCCCGGTACCGGTTCATGGACCGGGGTTGGGGACCTCTGCTATACAAGACTGATTTTGAACAGGACATAGGCTGGGACTGTCAAGATCTTCCATTTGGTGCTGCCCCGATATGCAAGCAAGACACTAAAATGCCAACTCCTATCGGACTGATCAAGTACATTACAAAGGTTGGAAGAGACCTCTGCTGCACAGCACTGCACGGAATGTATGTAGGATGGTTGCATAGTCATTCTTTTTATACAACAGCAAATGTTAACATTTCCCACTTGAACGTGCCTTGCCTCTCCCCACCTCCCAGCTGGAAGTCAGAACCAATCAGCAGGCAAGGCCTGCACCTCCACACAACACGCAGTTGGGATTGGGGAGTTGCTTGGACAGTTGGCCTGTCTGCAACCCTCTGCAACCTCTGCGTACCCATCAACCCCTCTGCAGCATAGGAATGTGGTAATGGCTATGGGGCAGTTGTGGCCATCTAAATCAGCCATTAAACATTTCTTTCTTCTTGAAATGCCAAAGCAGTTACAAGTTGCTTCATCATTTTGCTTATTTACTGAGCCGCGCTACAGAATATTCTTCCTTTTTTCAAGGTTTAGCATTATTTTCAATTGTTTGTGCAAACTTTCTTAATCAAAAAAATAAATTCCATTACTAAAAATAAAAATAAAAAAACCAAATATCAAATCAGACTCCATCAAGCTTGTGCATCTTTCTTTTAGGAATCTGCATTTACAGTATATCCATGATGTACTTCAAAAAATTAAGTAAAATCTCCTGTACACACACACACACACACCTATTGTGCAGTACAAATAACCAGAGCCACACACACAGAGTTCAAGCTAACTATTCTATTGTATTCTGCCCGTAGTACAGGAATCTGCCCAGAGATTTCCTTCCCTTGGGAACAGAGATATAAGGTTTCATAGAGCTTGGAGAGGGGCAGTCCTGGATCTCTTTTGGCTACAAAGTGATTCAAGGCTATCTCCCCGCTTGATTCCTCCTCCCTCCTTGCCTGGCTGGGCATTTCCCAACATCTATCCAGAAAAGCTTGTTGATGTCTTGCAGAAACAAAGTATAGAAACCAATCAAAACCAAATAACCCAACACTGATAAATCTAACAGCTAAACACAACCCTTCTAACCCCAACCCAAACTCTGAAAGATCAAAACCTTAGGCAAAAAGGTCGGGAGGAGGGCAGCTTAGAGTGTTTTCCAGTTTCCGAAAGCAATTATATCATCACAAAAGGAGATTCAATTCATTGTCCTCCTCTTCCAACAAGACCCACAAAAGAGCAAAATGTCAGCCTCTCTTCCTGCTATATGCTTAGGTTATGACATAAATCTCTCGCTGTTATCCAAAACTCCCTCGCATCTCCCTTGGATTTTTTTTTTCAAATTTTGAAATGAAATCCCACCCTGTTGGATTCCCTAGGGACTTTCTCCTCCTTCAGTTGAGTATTGACCTCATTGTTTCTCTGCAGTTTGGCAAAGGCTATTGCTTCCCATTTTTTTCACACACACATCCTGTCAGCCCCAGCACAAAAGAAGAGCAAACCAGCCCTTGAGGAGAAAGATAATCAAGTCCACAGCGACGAAGAGGAGGAGGAAAAAGCCTGGCCAAGGAAATCTAGAGAATTCAAGGACAGACATTCTTCTTTGCTGGAAAACAAAGTTTGGGGTAGGCAAAGCCCAAGGCCAAGTAACAGAAAAAGCCAACATTTAAGACAAAAGGATGGGTCAGCTTGGAACAATCGAGCTCCCTAAACCTAAATGTCCAGTAACTGAATCCTATCTTTCTTCCACGACGAAACAGGAAATGCACTTCACTTGAACTAGGAATGTTTTGATTTCAAATGATTAAAGGCTCCCCAACAGTAGAAAAGCCCACCTAGGAAGGGAGAAACTGGTCACCCTCCAGATGCTGCTGGACTCCCAGTGGCTGGACGACTGCTAGACTTGTAATTCAGCCAAAGCTGGAAATGCAGCAGTTTCCCACTCGACTTTGAACGACTAGAACAGGCCTTTTCAACCTTTTCACCCATTGTACCACTTTTAGGATATGGCAATATCCAAGTAACACCAATCGCCTAGCAAGGTGTCAAAAACTTGATGACCAAAAAAAAGGACTTTTCAAAGTTATAATGGCACTGAAAAAAGTTCCCCCCCAAGCCACAGCCGAGCAAGACGCCTGCCTGCCCATCCGGCGGCACTCTTCCTCCTGTCCGAGGTTTCCATTGTTGTATTTCTGTTGAGGATTGGCAGCAGGGGAGGGGTGGGGGGTGTTTGGTTTTTATTCCCCCCGTTTGCTGGGTGGTTGCAGCAGGTTTTGGTCACTTCACATGACCCTGGGACACTGTGACCGTCATAAATATGAATCAGTTGCCAAGCATCTGAATGTAAATCACAAGAACCTGGAGATGCTGCAAAATTCCAGCTGATCGGCACTTCATCTGGGATCAGCAGAACCGCCAGGATCCGTGCTGCTTTCCAGATGATTGGCACTTCTTCTAAGCTCAACAGAAGCGGCAGGATCAGCGCCGAGCTCCAGCTGGAGCCTGGGGCTCATCCTGGCGCTTCCCCTGAGCCCTGACAGCCCTGAAGAAGCATTGATCCTGGCACTTCCGCTCAGCCCTGACAGCCCTGCAGCTCCAGCCATCTCTCTCACTCAGGGTTGTGCAGTGCTGCCACCAGTTCAGCTCATTCCCCTCCTCCGCTACCACTTTTCTAGGATGGTCGTGTACCACCTGCCAGGTGCCAATGTACCACAGGTGGTACCGGTACCACTGGCTGAAAAGCCCTGGACTAGAAGACCAATTCAGAGTCATCATGGTTCAGAAAACCAGCTCATTTTCTCCAGGGAAACAGAAAGCTTTACTTCATCTGAGCGATCACACAATTCACTCAGAGATTTTACCAAACTGCAAGTGCAGGTATATTCATAGTGATATTTAATTCCATTTTAAAATAAGAAATTCAGCATTTTGTAGATAGTTTTGCTAGGTGGAAAAATAAATTCAGTCAAGATATCAAGTAGTTGGTTTTAAAAAAAAAAGCTTTAAAAGGTCACTCGGTTTTAAATGCCCTGGATGGAGGGCCTTGGATATGTCTAAGCCAGGGGTCTTCAAACTTGGTAACTTTAAGACTTGTGGACTTCAGCTCCCAGAATTCCTCAGCCAGCTATGCCATGCTGCTGTACTGCTCTAAACAGTACCAGCAACATGGGAAGTGATTATGAGGGCAGGACACCTGATGGGAAAACTGCTAAGGTATCAGGTGGGAAAGAGCAGGCCTACACATGAAGATTCAATTAAACTGATTCATTGCTAAAAGCTTATGTAGAAGAATCTTCTCAACCAATGATCTGGCACACAAGGGCTTAACTTTTCCTGTGGCTACATAGGGATTCTAGGCTGATTCCACTTTTCACTCTGTTCCCACATGTCTATGAAGAGTCTCAATTGTTCAGGTCATGATTGTCCCAAAGGTGCCATCCTTTGAATGGAGCTACCTGTACACAATTACTTAATCTTCAAATTAAAGCCTAGGTTTCATTTGTTTTGGGCTTTTTTGAGCATAAAAACCAGAAGTGATACCGTGTTTTCCTGAAAATAAGACCCAACTGGAAAATAAGCCCTAGCACCCTGGTGGTAAACCTGTGGCACGCACGCAGAGCCCTCTCTGTGGGCACGCGCCCCGTCGCCCCAGTCCTAGGCCTTCAGCTGGGTTTTATAAAACCTTTTCGCTTTAGGCCTCCGCCGCCATGTTAAAAAAAAAGGTTCAATCAATCAATCAATTTTAACTTCTCGTGGGAAAATAAAAAGATCTCGCAAATTTGGAATTGATTGATTGAACTTTTTAGTCCCACTCACTCTGCCATTACACTGCAGCCACGCCCACGCAGTGGGCCACGCCCACCCGGCACCCAACCATACATAAGTGGGTTTTAGGTTGCAGTTTGGGCACTCGGTCTCTAAAAGGTTCGCCATCACTGCCCTAGCATGACCTTTCAGGATGCTCGTAATATAAGCCCTACCCCCAAAATAAGCCCCAATTAAGGTAGTGCCGGCAGGGTCACCTCGGCTGTTGCTTGCCCAGCTGGTAAGCAGGCAAACAGCTAGCCGCAGCTGAAGTAGATTCACGTCCTTGCCGCCTTTCTCCCAGGGATCCCCCGGTCCCCTCCACCCATCCCAAGGCCAGAGTGGCCGAGTCCGAAGGGGTGTGAGAGAGCATGTGCACCTCTGGGTGAAAGATAAATTGCCCCCCCCTCCTCTCCCCAGCTGAAGCTCCTCTTGCCAAAGCGTGCAGCCTCAAACGGCCTCATTTTTAACCCCCATTTTAAAATCTCCCAGAAGGGCTCCTTGAGCTTCAAGTGATTGACAAGCTTTTCGGTGTGAGATCAGGCAAGTTTAGGTAAACCTGCCAGAGAGAAGCACTCCTGGCAGTGGTTTTGTTTAAAAATGGTCTTGCAGTGGGGAGCGGAGCCGAGTTCTTGCACTCCTTCGCAAGAGGCAGAGGCAAGGCAGCGGGCAGGCTAGATTGGATGAGCGCTGCAAAACTCCTCCATTTGCAGCCAGACTGAATTCCTCTCCAGCTTCTAAATGCTGGGGGGGCGGGGGTTAAAGCATGGACAGAAGATTTAGCTGGTTTAATGAGCAAGGTCTTTATTGACACATTTGATGTGTCTCCCTCCCCCACCCCCACCCCCGATGCCTAATTTGGGATCAACTCCTGCTGATCCCTCAGGCAATATTGCGATCGCAGCCGGAGGAACAAGAGGAGGGGAGCTGGGTAAGGGACAGCTTTGGCGACCTTTTTTCATTTCCTCTGCCCCTCGTCTTCGATCCGTAGCCTGCTCGACCCTGCTCGGTCCCCCGTCATTTTCAGAGGAGCAGGGAGCAGGGGAGGAGGAGGAGGAGCAGGAGAAAGTAGCCACCAGTTCAAGTCTTCCCCAGATGCGTGCTGGGACTGGACCGCCATCCCCGATCGCTTTTGCCACCGCTGAAGCCCAGCCGTGCAGCCCATATGGTGAGACTGTGGGTCAAGGGAGGGGGATTGGAGAAACATATGGCTTGCAAGGAGATGTGGATTGCCTCTTAACCCCTCCATTTCTGCTGCTCTTCCCTGCTTCTTGGCTCAAAATCCTGTGCTTGGCCCCTTAAGCCCCCTTCCGTCCCCCTGTCTTTGCTTCTCGTCAATTGCTCCTCGTCTCCCGGCTATTAATACCGTGTTTCCCCACGGTATTAACTGGAAAATAAGCCCTAAGGTGTCTTTTGGAGCGAAAATTAACATAAGACCCAGTCTTATTTTGGGGGAAACACGGTACCTAGAGAGTCTACCATGGATAACTAGAACACAGCCCAACTCAGCAAAGGAAGAGATCGATGCCATCAAAGCCTTGGTGGAGCAGTGGGCTGATGCCTCCTTAAGTAACACAAGCTGCCTGCAATTAGTGCAGGTTCGAGTCCCACCAGGCTCAAGGTTGACTCAGCCTTCCATCCTTCCGAGGTAGGTAAAATGAGGACCCAGATTGTTGGGGGCAATAAGCTGACTTTGTAAAAAAAAAATGCCGCTTGGGGGGGGGGGGGGGGCTGAAAGCCCTAATAAGCCCTAATAAGCAGGCATATACATAGAATGAAGGCTATTGCTAAGCGCATTGATTTGTGCTTCTTAGATTGTAAGCCGCCCTGAGTCTTCGGAGAAGGGCGGGATATAAATGGGATTTAAAAAAAAATCCTGTTTGGGAAAATACAACCAGATTGATTGATTCATCTTTCCTTACCGGAATGTCAGCGTCTGGCCACAACAGTAAGTTGGAGCCTTGGAATACAGCACCCCACCTGCCTGCGAATCGTTTCGAAGGGCTATGTTTCTTCGGCTGCTCAAGCTGTAGCCCTCCATACCTGGAGTCCATTCTAAGGAAAGAAGAACCGACAGTAATGCAGAGGCCCCTGGCCCGGAAAAAACCTACAAAACGTAATATTCTTAGTTCACTGACACTACAGGCTCTGCCTTAGATTTGAAAATATGTGCTTTGCTTCCCTTTTTAGTTACGTTGTGTACACATTCCAAGATATAGGAAAGTGCACAAAGAAGAATGTACAAGTAGCCCTCGACTAGTAAATTAAAGTCAAACTACAGGTAATCCTCAACCTACAACAGTTCGTTTAGCGACCAAAGTTACAACGGCACTGGAAAAAGCGACTTACGACTGTTTTTCACGCTTACGCCCATTGCAGCATCCCCACGGTCATGTGATCAAAATTCGGACCCTTGACAACTGACATGTGTTTATGACAGTTGCATTGCCCCCAGGGGTCATGTGATCACCGCCGTCCCAGCCAGCTTCTGACAAGCAAAGTCAATGGGGGATGCCAGATTTGCTTAGTGACTGAATGTTTCACTTAACAACTGCACTTAACAACTGCAGTGATTCACTTAACAATTGTGGCAAGGAAGGTCATAAAATGGGGCAAAACTGCTAAGCTGTCCTGCTTAGCAATGGAAATTTGGGGCTCAAATTACAGGACTAACTGTAATTCACAAACAATCTGATCACATACAAACCTATGAGCTTAACCAATGACAGAAGCCTCCTTATGATCAATAAGCTTCCATTTTTAAAGGAGAGCTCAGAATTAAAATGTTGCTTAAAAACCAGTTTTAAACTATTTCATACATATATGCTCTGCGCCTGAAAATGTATCAATATTTCATAAAGCTAAATGTTTGCATAATAAATGGCCTTAGCACCAAACAAATGTACCTGAATGTGAAAATTAATCATACAGAGCAAACGCCTGACAGCAATAGACTAGATTTCCAAGTCAAGGAAAAAAAGATGAAGCGAGACTGAAATATTTTTATTGCAGAATAAAATGACCAAATACATACCATGAGGCACTAATGTGGAACGCCCAGTTTGAGAAACACTCCATGGACTCCATTCCTGACGGCCGTCTCCCCGTGCACAAACCTTGAACTGATAATCGATGTTGGGGTCGATGTGCAACACCATGAATTCTGTGTCTGAACCGATGTACGCATCTTCGAAATGGCAAATGGTGCTCTTGCGATACTGAAGTCTGTAGTCCTGTGGGATGAAGTCCTCATCAACCTAAGCAAAGAGGAATTACATTATTACCTATCATAAACTCTTCCTTCTTTAAACATTGTTTTAACTAGCTTGTTTTCTGAAATGCAAAGACTTCAAGTTTAGACTTCAAGCTTGATCGCTCAGATGCAGTAGTTTGCGATTAGCAGCACACTGGGGATGATCAGCCATATTACAATGGACACAATTGCAAAATTACTATTGTGGGGCGAGCAATTAGGCACAAAACACATTTTCCAGTCTTACACCAGCCAGATGTGGTGGTATCCTGAGAATTCCAGTCCCAAGGTATCTGGAAATGTGATATAAATACAGCAGTGGCCAAAATTGTGGAAACCTTTTGGGAAAAGTGTGTTTTTGAGTTTTGATGGCTAATAACACCACTTTTTTTTGGAGTAGTACCATAAAATTATATATCAATGGAAAGATAATTTAATCAAGAATGTAATGCAACATACTTTGTTCAATTATCTGTACTGTATCCTATGCAAAGTTATAGCCAAATAACCAGAAAAAGGAAGCACAACTTGCTTAGGTTGATATCAGGCAGCTTTCCTTCATCTGATTGTAGCCAATGAGCATGAGCATGAGAGAGCCAATCAGGTGTCATCTTGTTTCGGCAATGAGCCAATCAGATCACAGGATTCAGTTATTGATGTCATGTATTTGAGCTGAGAGGAGAACATTTGTCAAGTGTGTTATGTGATTGCTATCAAGTTGGTTGGGTTTTTTTTTTCTCTTTCATTTAGTGAGTTTGTAAAATGTAATAAAATTAAAGTAATGGTGCAAAGAGTTGACTGGTTGCCCAGAAAGCGATGTAAAATAGTATTATTAAGTGAACAAGGCTACAGTTATAAAGAAATTAGAAGAAAAATTGGTGGAAACTTAACCAAAGGTGGCATTTCTACTGTACACTTTTATTTTATTTTTTATTTTTATTTTATTTTAATTCCATTTATAGCCCGCCCTTCTCCGAAGACTCAGGGCGGCTTACAAGCTTAGCAGTAGCCTTCATTCTATGTATATTCCTGCTTATTAGGGCTTTCGCCCCCCCAAGCGGCATTATTACAAAGTTTTATTACAATTATTACAATAATTATTACAATTTTGGACACTAGTGTATTAAGAGGGAGAAAAAATCACATAGAATCTATTTCACAATGTGCCAGTTATCAGACAGCTATTAAATTAGTTACAATTTTAAAAGAATGCTATCTTAAATAGAAATCAATAAAGCCCACATAATAACCACTATTCATTGCATTAACCATTATCTGTGTTCTGTTCTCAAGGAAGAGATTTTCATGTGAAAGGAAAGATCCCAAACCTCTTCCACATATAGGTAGTCCTTGACTTACAACAGTTCATTTAGTGACTGTTTGAAAAAAGTGACTTATGTCCATTTTTTCATATTTACAACCATTGCAGCATCCCCATGGTCACATGATCAAAATTCAAATGCTTGGCAACTGGGTCATATTTACGACCATTGCTGCTTCCCAAGGTCATGTGATCACATTTTGCAACCTTTGGACAAGCAAAGTCTGTGGGGTAAGCCAGATTCACTTAACAACCATGTTGCTAACTTAACAACTGCAACGATTCATTTAACAACTGTGGCATTGTAAAATAGGGCAAAATTCACTTAACAACTGTCTTGCTTACCAACAGAAATTTTGGGCTCAGTTGTGGTCGTAAGTAGAGGATTACCTGTAATGTGTTTCTGCCCATTGCAAAATCACCACCAGGCTGTTGGGTTAAGAACAACACGAAAGAAAACATCTATGTATCTGATCCTGAAAAGGCTGCTAACTCACCTTGCACCATCGTACTAAGATACCCCCAGGCTTCTCAATCAGTTCTTCTATTTGTATCGGTGGTCGAGATGCTACTGTTCCATGGCTGAAGATGTAGCTTTTCATTATTGTGAAAAAGGAGTCATCCCATTGAGCAGATAAGTTAGCCACATCAACCAGCGATGGCACTTCAGGTAAACTAAAGAGAGGAAACGTTATCAATACATAATAGGTAAGGATCTGTTTTCACTCTGATCATTTAACAATGTCTGGAACTAGATTAATTCCTCCAGAGCCACTCAAATCCATATCTTCTTTATTTTTAGCATAAAGAAAAGCACATCCAAACAGGTATAATACGTTAGGCTATGGATTTCTATTCCCCAACCCTACCTCCATAAAGTTGAAGGCGGGGTTCTAGCATCACCTCCTCTGTGCCCATAATTTTGCACCTCGTGTTTCCCAAATGGAAAATATAAATTTGAAAGGTGGTGAAGATGGAATGAAAGAACTCTGGATTAGTTAAGTTTCTCGCCAAGGAAATATTTCAGAGAATTCATTGGGCTGGTTTACTTAATACCTATCCCACCGTGGAGACAACTTTCTCCCTTAAAATAATTATTTTGAGTCTCAAATTTACAGGTAGTCCTTGACTTATGACAGGACACTTAACAACCATTCAAAGTTACAACCCCCCCAACAAAAGCTACTTAAAGTTACCACACACACACACACACACACACACACACACACACACACACACACAGAGTCATGTGATAGCATTTTGGGTGCTTGGAAACCAGCTCACGTTTACAGCCATTTGCAGCATACTATGATCACATGACTGCAATTTGCAACTCTTTGCTGGTTTCTGGCAAAAAAAAAGCCCACTGAGGATAAATTCTCTTAACAACCACTGCAAAAAAAAAATGTTTAAAAAATCAGGTCTGGATAGGTGATGCTCAACTTATGACCATAATTTTATTTTCAGGGATAATTTAATCTTTTATTTGTCTTTTAACTTGTATTTTGTATTGGTATGATTTTAAAATGACCTGTAAACCGCCCTGAGTCCTCCGGGAAAGGGCGGTATATAAATCTAATAAAATAAATAAATAATTCTAGGTTCAATTGCAATCGTAAGTCAAGGACTATCTGTACATTCTTTTCAGCTTTGCTAGTTCATTATAATAATTTTGAGATTTGGGGAGCGCTCAGATTTTCCTTTGAGATAGTTCACTCTAGTGAAGATTAGTTTAGTTACTCTTTTGAAAGGAAAGCTTTTCAATATAAGTCAATGACCTTCTGAATAGTTGTCAAACAATGCTGTCTGAAGGTTAGAAGTTGCTATTATAAGCCTCAGTAGACCAAGCAGTTTAAACTGTGCCTTAGAAATGGTAATTCTGCGTCATTCACATAAACTACCCTAAGTGGAAGAGGGTCCTCTGCAACCTAAGGATATTTCTGTCAGCTACTGACTGTGAAAATCCAGCCCTGATCTGTGGCTCTTACCTGTCCAGCTGAATATGCAAAGCCTTTCTTGTAAAACTGCACAGCTTGTCACTGTTGTCCCTGGTAATTCCACAAATGGCACTTTCACCTGTAATGCAACAGCGGAAGAGATTATTGCTAAGGGAGTCTGGGACATCACAGCCAAGGGAAACTGATCCACAGGCTTCGGTGACATTTGCTTCTTCTTTGCAGACATTCATCTGAAGTGTATATTTATAGCCACCTTGACAATCCGTGAGGTCCAAAGGCTATGGATCCTCAGATAAATTCTGATCACCATGGAGAAATTTCATGACAGTTAGAACAATCAACCAGTGGATCGGCTTGCCTTTATTTAGAAGTTGTGGATGCTCTGGAGGCTTTTAAGAAGACATTGGGCAGTCATTTGTCCAGAATGGTGTAGGCCAGGGTCTCCTGCTTGAGAAGGGTTGGACTAGAACAGACATGTCAAACTCGCAATGTCACATGACGTTGCGCAACGTATCGGAGCTTTTTCGCCATGGCCGGCAATGGGGTGAGCGTGGTTTCCCGATGATGCATCCGGCCTGCAGGTCAGCAGTTTGACACCCCTAGACTAGAAGATCCCAAGGCCCCTTCCAACTCTCTTATTCTGTTATTATTCTGCTTTACTGGCAGCTGGCTTTAGGACTTTTGAAGAACTCTTTAGGAAGGTTACAATTCTGTGACTCAACAGGCTGATATGGGTGGTTCCCAATTTCCTCCCCCCTACAAAACCAGGGTTGTTGTTTTGCTCCTACATCTCCCTCTACGCTGCTTGATGTAGCTGAAGGGAAAAGGAAGAACATGCCAGGGTCTTCCTATGCCCTCTGCTTTGCCATAAGAAGCAGGTGGATGCTGTTTCTCTGAGCCGATGATCCAGAATTTTCTGTTAAGACTGTCAAGCTTAAGAAGCTGCTGCTCAACGTCCAAAAACCAGAGGCGCCTCAACCACTTTTTCATTACTCTGTTCTATCTTCCACAACCATTTTCCAAACAATTCAGGAAGATTGGAGAATGGGAAAGAATATAGGGTATGTTACAATGGTATCTTGGCACAAGACGAAATACAATGCCTGCACATTCTTCACTGAAACCAGCATTAAATTAGGAATTTTCCTCTTCATTCACATAAGAGAAATGACAGTGACTAGTTTGGAAAAAAGAAAAAAAAACAGTAAATTAAAGTCAAACTACAGGTAATCCTCAACCTACAACAGTTCATTTATGATGGTTCAAAGTTACAACGGCACTGAAAAAGACCCAATTTATGACTGTTTTTCACACTAACAACCATTACAGCATCCCCACGGTCATGTGATCAGAATTCAGACGCTTGGCAACTGACTCATATTTATGGCGGCTGCAGCATCCTAGGGGCATGTGATCACCTTTCGTGGCCTTCTGACAAGCAAAGTCAATGGGGAAGCCAGATTCACTCAACAACCCTGTTACTAACTTATCAACTGACATGATTCACTTAACAACTGTGGCAAGAAATGTCATAAGAGGCAAAATTCACTTAACATGTGTTTTCACTTAGCAACAAAAATTTGGGGCTCAACTCTGGTCGTAAGTCAAGGACTACTGTATTGGTTTGATATACTGGCTCGTCGAAAAGTTAATGCCCATGGTTTCCTTAGCTGAATTAAAATGAGAACTGTGGTTAATTAAAGGCTGCCTGATTGTCTGGATTACACTGTGAAAGAAAGAGGAAATGGTTTTAAAAGCAAAAAAGACCCCAAAATTTTAGGCTCAATTGTGGTCGTAAGTCGATGAACACCTGAAATGGGTTCAAAACAATCCAGTTTTAAAGCAAAAAAGAAAATAAATACAATTTAATTATCTTCTGTTACACAGAAAAGAGAAATTAAGAAAAGTGGCTGTTATGTTTTAGATTTCGTAATGGTGGAAATCACTTTATTTTATTTATTTATTTATTTTAATCCCATTTATATCCCACCCTTCTCCGAAGACTCAGGGCGGCTTACAATCTAAGCACAAATCAAATGTGCTTAGCAATAGCCTTCATTCTATGTATATGCCTGCTTATTAGGGCTTTCGCCCGCCCCCCCAAGCGGCATTATTACAAAGTCAGCTTATTGCCCCCAACAATCTGGGTCCTCATTTTACCTACCTCGGAAGGATGGAAGGCTGAGTCAACCTTGAGCCTGGTGGGATGCGAACCTGCAATAATTGCAGGCAGCTGGTGTTACTTAAGGAGGCATTAGCCCACTGCTCCACCAAGGCTCTGAATACTTGAAGTATTCAGACAAAAAGAGAGGTGAGGTATAAGTGAATAAACAAACACAGTGGCTAAAATCGGTCTTCCAACTGAAGAGAATATATGAAGTCCAGGGTTGAACTGTGGAGTCCTGAGAGCACCAAGGACTCAGTCTTCCAATGTTTATTTGATCATCTAGGAAGGGGTCCCCACCCCCGGTCCGCAGACTGGCACCAGTCCGTGGCATGCCAGAAACTGGGCCACACAAACAGTGAAGTCCTATCCGTGGGATGTAGGCAGTAGATGAAACCACGCCCTCTCCGGTCCACGGAAAAACCTTTCTCCACGGAACTGGTCCTTGGTGCCCAAAAGGTTGAAGGGCGCTGATCCAGGACCAGAGAGGAAGCTCTAAGGTTCACTGAGTTCATTCTTAGACAGGGAGATTCTAGTTACAGAAAGAAGCAAATGTTTAGCAGGCTTGATGTTGTAGTTCTGATTCTAAATATCTTCAATCAAATCATTTCACCTCTGCCAAATTGCAAAATTAAAGGCAAAGCAACATGCTGATTCACTTCTCTGCAATAGCATTGCTATGCAAGATCCGTGATACAATCTCCTTATGCTCAGTATTCCCCACCCTTCATCCCTGAGGATGGGTGAAGAAATGAAGAAGAAAATGCTGACTAGGATGGCATCGCGACTTGTTTAATTAAATATTATTGTGGTCTTGCAGAAGAAGGCCCAGAAGCAGCAGTGACAAGCAATTGCAAGACTGCTGACAGCTCTTGAGTCACATATTCCATCCTTGTCCCATTTCTGTTAATTCAGGTTCTTGCAATCTTATTTAATAGCCAAAACAATTCAAGAGACATCTTTAATTTGTTTTTTGGATTTAGATATCCCAGCTCCAAATTCTCAGTATATTGATAGCCGTGATAATTTTTTGCGCATCTAGCAAATTGTTCTGAAACTTACTTCACTGAATTAAAATGAACATATTGGTAGAACAGTAGGGTTCACCCATTAGGTGAGGCCATAATAGCAATAGCACTTAGATTTATATACTGCTTCGTGGTGTTTTACAGCACTCTCTGAGCAGTTTACAACATCAGCCTATTGCCCCCAACAATCTGGGTCCTCATTTTACCAATCTCAGAAGGAAGGAAGGCTGAGTCAACCTTGAGCCCCATCAGGATCAAACTCCTAGCAGTGGGCAGAGTCAACCTGCAATACTAACCACTGTACCACCATGGTTTAGTAACTAGCTTTATTGAGTTTTGATTTATCTAAACCAAAATACTATGGCCTATAAAACCTCTTGATGTGTATATGTATTCTCAGACATTATGTTTTTACAACAAACCATAGTATATAGATCAGCCAATATGTGTATTGATTGGGGAAAAAAGACAGAGGCATCAACAGTTTTTTCCTCTTGATCAACAACAAACATATCTGTGATTTATTTCTGTTCCATGGTACATGGATGTGCTTTATATGCATGCTCATTCTATGCATAATTACCATTTGTTTGATTTACGCCCTACTTTTCCCGGCAAACGCAGTACTCTCTGCTTGATTTCCCCCCCCCCAACAATAATGAGGAAGGATTAGTTAAATTATACCAGCTGGACCAATTTTACCCAGAAAAGCTTTTACACCTCAGGATGGACTTCAACCTGGGTCTTCTCAGCCTTATCCAACGTCTTATTTGTTCAAAGTAACTCCAAGATTTGTGCAAGCAATTCTTAACCGTACTTCTTCATATGCAGAAGCATTATGCCAAAAGGACCAGTCTAGATCTCTAGACACAAATGGAGTATTTTTGACAGACAGGTGGAACTATTAAGTACAATAATTTCAGTGGCTATAAGGTTGATAGAAATCCCCTATGGTCCCCAAAGAAAATGTTTTAAAGGCAGATTCTCCTACCTTCCTGGAGAAGTTCATTGGCCGTCCCAACTCCTTGTTCAATGAGGTTCTGGCACTCATCCAAGGGCTTGACACTTTCCTGTTCTATTCTGTCTACTTCCTGGAGCAAGGAGGCCAATCTTTCATCCAGCAACTTCATCAAGGTCCCTTTTAAGTCACAGAAATGCTGTTCCAGGACTTCCCGGGTTTGTGCAGCACTATTTTTGATCTGAAGGGAGACAAAGAAATCAGTAAGGCCTTGAGGGAGATTGGCTAAAACAGGGGTCCTCTAACTATTTAAACAGGGGGCGAGTATAGTTTGGAAAAAAAAATAACCATTATAGAACCATGTAAAATCGAGTATAAAATGAAAAAAATGAAACAAGAAAAATGAATTGGTTAATCATTTGAATGGGTTTTTAACTGAAGAAAATATACATTTCCAGTGAATCCACAAGTGTTTTGTTTGGGAATGAAACTGCCGTTTTTTCTGCAAATAGTTTTTGAGTTGTGGGAAGACGGCATAAGTTTTCCTCCCTCACTTGTTTAATGAATATGTCCAATTTTACTTCAAATGCTTTCACATGTGAATGCACATCACAGATGAGCTTCCCCTTTCCTTGAAGTTGCACTTTGAAAGTGTTGAGTAGCTCTGCTACATCTGTCAGAAAGGCAAGGTGCCATTTCCATTCAGCATTTCTTGCAGACGTCTCATGACCCAAAGTAGGTAACATCAGCAATGCCAGAAGACAGCGGGGTTTGTGGAATGGAGAAGGAGAAGAGGAGAAGGAGGGCAGCTGTGGAGTCCTTGGTGCTCTCTGAGCTTGGTGGCTTTCTTGCAGACGTCTCATGGCCCAAACTACGTAACATCATCAGTTCACTTATCCCACTTTGGGTCCTGAAATGTCTGCAAGAAAACCACCATCCTCAGACATCCCCCCCCCCCCCGATAAGGACACTTCATTTTAACCCTGAGCCAGAAATATTCTCCTTGATTGGCATTCCGGACCTTTCATCGCCTCAGCTCCACACAACCCCTCGCAACCCTGACATAACCTTCCAGGAACAAATTCTCTTCCTTTTTTCTCACTCATCCCGGCCACCCCTCAGAAATATCTTGCCCTTCGCCCGCTCCCCTCAGACCCATAATCGGCGCCCCACTCCAACCCTCACGGGGGTCAAGCCAACTCATTTAGGGCCGTCGCCCTCGCCGCTGCCAATGGGGCTGGGTCCCTCGGCGATGGTGGGGTGATGTTGGGGGCTGGCAGCACCAGTTTCCTCTTGGCTGGCATGGTGGCAGCGGCAGAGGCTTGGGCTTGCATTCCGTAGCGCCTAGCAAGGGACCCACCTCAGAAGCAGCAGCAGCAGTAGCATCATCACCTGGCTTGGCTGCCCTAAGCGAGGCCAAGGCTGCAAGCAAGGCCCAAACCTCTCAGCCCGGCCCTGAAGTAAAAATGCAAAGAGGCAAGAGGAGGAGAGGAAGGGGGCATGGCCGAAGCATGAGCGCGCACTTAGGCGCACGAGGGAGAAACTTGGAGAAAAAAATCTCCTCTCACCAACTTGCCGTCCCGCCATTGGCTGGGGCTCTCACCACCATCCTCCCACCCTCTCCTTGTGATTGGACAGCTTTCCCGGGAGGTTGAGGCGGGCTGGATAAAGAGACAGGGTGGGCCGCATGCAGCCCGCGGGCCATAGTTTGAGGACCCCTGGGCTAAAAGAAGGTTCTTACCGCACTAATTTGGCTAGCAAGAAGGTGCTGAGCCTGCTTGGTCTCATCAATCACTGCAAGTCAGGTCAATTAAAACATCTTGGACCTGAATGAGTTTGCTTCGCCAAATAGCCCCACAACATAATTGAAGAAAATCAGATTCTTCCCAAAATTCAGCAACCCCCCAAAAAGCTGAATTATTTTTGCTGTTTCTTAAAATTGCCTCATTTATCACCTTAAAAGATTCGTGATTTTAGTAGCAAGCGTTTCACAGGAAACCTCTAGTAGCTTTGCTGTAAGCTGCCGTTTTCAAGCGGCTTACAGCACTTTTAAGCTAGAAACAAATGAACCACTTTTTGGGTTTGCATGATGTATGAATTCAGTCATAAAATTAAGGTCCTTTGAACGTATGCAACTTACTTTAGCCAAAATATATTTAGGATTGCAAAGTATGCAAACATTTAATCTGCATAGTTTTAATATTTTAATAACTTTTTAAAAATCTTTTTAAAATCTGTAAGTCTCCCAGAGTCGCCTTATAGGGTAGATGGGCAGCATAAACATTTAATAAATGAATAAAACTTCTCAAATTTGAAACAGAATAAAGAAAAAGGAAGAACTAGTTGGACACGAGATATTCTCATCTATTCTACACAAGAGGAATTGCACCTCCAAAATTTTCTCTGTGGCTAAAATCACACATCATGCCAGGCCATGGTTTACTGAAGCAAGCCACAGAAACTAATACAACCTAGGTCTCGAATTAGGCAATTTGTACCATTGCAGAAGTTGTTGAATTGCAACTCCCAACATCCCTCACTACTGGCTAGGGTTGTTCTAAGATAGGGGTGTCAAACTGCCAGTCCACAGGCCGAATTTCATAATGCTGAAACCACGCTCATCCCAGCTCTGGCAATGGGGAAAAAGTCGCAATACGTAGCAACACGGTGAGTTTGACACCCCTGTTCTAAGATGCAGTTTAACAACTTCTGTAGTGCCATGCTTTAAGCCAGGAGTCTCCAAACATGGCAACTTCAAGACTCAGGGACTTCATCTCCCAGAATTCCCCATCCAACAAGTCTTAAAATTGCCAAGTTTGGAGATCTTCCACTTTAAGCTATAAATCATGGTTTATAAATCACTACAGTGTTACTTGGTTGCAAAAAAAACCCTCCAAATAAATCACATTCTTGCTTGGCATGATGCCTGATTCCAGATGTTTCTCTTCTCAATATTAACTCAAGAAGAAAACAGATAATGCAGATTAAGAAACAGCAGGAAATGAATTCCAAGAAGAATACTTTAATTTCAAAACAGGTAATTCTGAAGTAATTTTTCACTGTTGTTTGGAAAACATCTTCCAGAAAGAATGTTTACCCTGAAGTCAGTTCCAGGATCCCACACTCGCATTTATATCCAGTCTAGCAAGGCCACATTCCCATGACATATAAACCACAGGAACAGGTTATTATGCATAGCTCATTGACCAGAGTTAGCCTTGAACTCAGTACAGCTGCAATGTCAGATGAAACCAGAACTGAAACCTCCAAGAAAGCAATGCTTCAAAGTCCAACTTCTGCATAACTAAAAAAGGGGCCATTTTAAAACTCATGTTAACCTTCAAGTCTAATTAATGGACCACACTCAGCTGGGGAAGGGGAGGGAAAGATGGTGGCCCAAATATCGGCCTTCACTCTTTTCTGTGGTGTAGTATCTGATGCCAAAACAATCTAAAAGAGTTCATACTGTGAGACTAGGCTGAAGCTGCCATACCTAAAGATGAAGCAGACATATAAGCAGAGTGTATGCCAAAAAATTGAGGCCTTTGAACTATGGTGCTGGAGAAGACTGCGAGTCCCTTGGACTGCAAGGCGATCAAACTGGTCAGTCCTAGAGGAGATCAACCCTGACTGCTCTTTAGAAGGCCAGATCCTGAAGCTGAAACTCGAATACTTTGGCCACCTAATGAGAAGGAAGGACTCACTGGAGAAGAGCCTAATGCTGGGAAAGATTGAGGGCAAGAGAAGAAGGGGACGACAGAGAATGAGGTGGCTGGATGGAGTCACTGAAGCAGTAGGCGTGAGCTTAAATGGACTCCAGAAGATGGTAGAGGACAGGAACATTGTCCATAGGGTCGCGATGGGTCGGACACGACTTTGCAACTAACAGCAACAACAAAAATTAGGAGGTAGATAAGAGGCAGATAGATAAGAAGGAACCAATCCATTAAGGAAACAAAGGGAAAATGTCACCTGAACCAGACAAAAGAAGTTGGGCCTGAGCAAGATGGGAAATTCCCTCCCCAAATCCAAACAACAGCTAACAAGACTTGAAAATCAAGGCAAGTGTAGCTACCAATCTTGAAAATCAACAAAGTGAGGACTTTGGGGGATAGAAGGCATCCTGAAGCTTAGCCCGCTCTTGGAGTCATCTTTGGATCGCAGCTTGGTGGCTTCCATCCTTCTGGCTAATACCTAGTTGAGAAGGACACAGGTAAGTGTGGATGAGTGTATGTGTGCATGTCAGAAAGAGCAAATGTACATTGCAACCAGTAAAGTTTTGCTGTTATTTTAAATTCACTAGGTCTCCTTCTATTCCAAAAATTGAGTTGTGCCTCAGTGTTAGGTTCAAAGTGATTCAAATGTGGCTATTGACCCCTGTGAGTGTGCAAGTGAGTGACCATAAACCAAACCCAGGAGTGCGTGTAACAATAGCTTGCACTATATATCTGAAAATTAGTCAGTTTTATTTCCCTTTTTTCCAGCTATTTATCTATGGACCTTAGGTGAGAAAAGGCCATAATGCAGAAAGAATACAGATTAAGCTTCTTTTCTAACCATTTGGAACTTCAGCAGCATGTTGTGTTGCTATCACTAAATCACTCATCATTTATCCACACCTCAAAGAGGCTGGCTGGGGAATTCTGGGAGTTGAAGTCCACAGGTCTTAAAGTTACCAAGATTGGACACCCCAGCTAGAGGATCTATGTGGGGCTCTGGATAAAAGGGGGAAAAAACCATACTGGAATGTAATAAAGTGTCCTGCAACCTGCAAAGTTTTCATATATCTGTTTTTTAATTGAAAAAAAACCTAAAACAAAGTCAGTGTGTGCACAGAACCGGATGTGTGCAAAGGCAGGGTGTTGTCGGCACTATTTAATCCATTTTTTAAAATTCTGATTAGGAAGGAAATAAACATAAACAGTTACAAGGGGGGAAAAGCTTATCACAATGAAAAGCTAAGCAAAGCTAACCAAAAGTAGCTTCTTGATCTCTTTAAGTTCTAACAAACAACACAGGATGCGCTACATTGGTCAGGTTATTATGCAAAGCTGACTTCCTCTTTATGTCACATTTGTAGGCCTTTGTAGTCCCTGTGCAGTTAAGTTTTGTTATTTCAAGTCTTCATGACCAAAAGAAGGAAGTATATGCCTCCGTACATTGAAAAGGACCCACAGTGCTGGCAGGAAAGATCAAATAATCACGTTCTCTTTTTTAAAAAGCTCTTTTAAGTCTTGAACATGAGACTATGAAACGGGTGCTGGGAAGGGTGGACATTACAGCCTTGGGGGGGACTCACTGGTGACTTAGGTATGGATTACACGGATGTAATTCTTCACACTGTGGTGGATTACCTTGGGGAGCACCTGCTGCCGGCATCGGCTTCCCATCGTCCTGTGCGCGCCCACAGGGAGGGCCTCCTTAGGGTCCCGCCGGTTAGAGATTGCCAGCGGGTGATTCCCAGGGGGAGGGCGTTCTCTGTGGGTGCGCCCGCCCTTTGGAACGAACTGCCGATGGAGCTTCGGACTGCCCCCGACCTTGGCTCGTTTCGCCGGGACTTAAAAACCTGGTTGTTTGAATTGTCTGGCCTGGACTGAGGGATATTAAATTTTAAATTATATTAATTAAATCAAATCAAATTAAATTAATTTTAAAATTTTAATTTTTACTGTTATTATTAATTGTGGGCTTGTACTAATTTAATTTCATTTTATTCTCTTTTTGTACTGTTTTAACTGCCCTGTAAACCGCCCTGAGTCCTTCGGGAATAGGGCGGTATATAAATTCAACTAATAATAAATAAATAAATAAATAACAAAAGCTACAATAGTATGGCCATGCATGACAGCGGGGTTCTGTAGGAATGGGAGAGAAAAGTACAGTTAGGTTTCTTTCCTCTCTAATTGCTATCAATTCCTGTCCCATCAGCAGAAGACATTATAGCAGGAGCCAGTTGTTATCGGAGCAAGTCTGAGGATGCAGGAATTAGCTGCAATGAACTGGACTACAATGCAGAGATAGGGCTAAAGCTGCATGGAGGAAGGGCAACCAAAGTTACGGTAGCAATTAATCAGCACCTTATTGAATTACAACATTAACATCCAAAAACACATGTATCTGTTCAGGTACATATTCTTCATAGGGGGGGCCTGGTGGTCTATAGGTGAAGACGCTGGTGTTGTCAACCAGAAGGTTGGCAGTTTGAGACCTGAGTGCTGCGTAACCGGTGCGAGCTTCCGTTACTTGCCACAGCTCTTGCCAACCTAGCAGTTCGAAAGCATGCAAATGTGAGTAGATGAATAGGTACCACTTCAGTGGGAAGCTAACAGCATTCCGTGTGCTTGGGGATATAGACATGCTGGCCACAGGATGACAGAAGCATTTTTGGACAATGTCGCTTCCCTTGGTTAGGAAATGAAGATGAGCAGGGCCCCCTAGAGTCGGACATAACTGGACAAGGGAAACCTTTATTGTTACTCTTCACAGATGACAAGATAATGATTAAGAACAGGATGTCAATTCGCATCATGGAAAAAACTCTTTGTAAGTAGCCAGAATTGGGACAGATCACATTTATAAACATTCTAACATCCTCAAGTTTACTCAGATTTTTCACCTTCTGCTTACAATTTTTTTAAAAAAATGTCCTGACACAATTGATTAAAACATTTCTTAATTAATAATGGAGGCTAAATGTGAAGTACCAGTGGACTTTTTTGTGTTTTTGCAGTTATGCTAAGACAAAATATATGTGCAATTTTTAAACTGAAGATCCAGAATTTCATCTGCCCTTAACCCCAACCTTGGTCAATCAGTTGGTAAAATTATAAAAGATAAAAGTTCTATGAGTCAAGACTGACTCCTGGCGATTTCATACACGCATTCATCTAATTTTCTGGCAGTGGTAAAGAAATTAATTGTTTTCAATGTTTTCTCTGATTTAACTTTCTGGGCTATCTGTAGCCTTGAAATTCCTCAGTGATTTTCCATTCGAGTACAAACCAGTCTGATAGAAAATATGATACTGTAATTTTTTTCTGTAGACAGATTAGCTTAGATTGAAAGGATATGCTCACACCATACTTTGAAATACAAACAGAGCCTTATTACTGAAATGTAGACATGGATAAACACGTAGTCCTTGACTGATGACCACAACTGAGCCCAGTTGTTAAGTGAATTTTGCTGTATTTTACAACCTTTCTTGCCACAGTTGTTAAGTGAATCACCGTAGTTATTCAGTTAGCAACATGGTTGTTAAGTGAATCTGCCTTCCCCACTGACTTTGCTTGTCAGAAGGTTGCAAAAGGTGATCATGTGACCTTGTGACATTGCAACAGTCATGAACCAGTTCCCAAGTGTCTGAATTTTGTTCATGTGACCATGGGGAAGCTACAATGGTAAGTGAAAAACAGTCATAAGCCAGTTTTTTTCAGTGCCCTTGTAACTTTGAATGGTACTAAATTAACTGTTGTAAGTTGTAAGCCGCCCTGAGTCTTCGGAGAAGGGCGGGATATAAATGGAATTAAAATAAAATAAAAATAAATAAATAAGTCGAGGACTATCTGAAATGACCATAAGAAACTTTTTCAGTGACTGCAAGCCGATGGGGGATGCCAGAAAGGCTAAGGCTATCTGCAGGCACAGTATGCATTCTGATACTGATCTTGAAATAAAAGTACTAACTGTCCTATAATGTTCTATAGAACAAAACAGAATGGGCTCATTAGCCAGGGATGAGACTTATTGAAAATCATTTATTAAATCAGCCTTCCTTAGTCTGGTGTCCTCAATATGTATTGGGGCTACAAACTGTCAGCAAGCACAGCCCATCTCTTTTCTAAAAATTCAGGCAAAATTAAGGCAAAGCATTTTTTTTTACATAGAAGCTGATAACTCTATTTCCTTCCCCTTAGAAAAAAATCAGCACAGAAGCACGTAGCAATAATGAATTTATATGAAAAACAGATTGTATCACTGCCCTCTCCTAGATCAGAACAACTTCATATACAGTCATGGCCGAAATTGTTGGCACCCCAGAAATTTTTCCAGAAAATCAAGTATTTCTCACAGAAAAATATTGCAGGAACACATGTTTTGCTATACACAGGTTTATTCCCTTTGTGTGTATTGGAACACAACAAAAAAGGGAGGAAAAAAAGCAAATTGGACATAATGTCAAACAAAACTCCAAAAATGGGCTGGACAAAATTATTGGCACCCTTTCAAAATTGTGGGTAAACAAGATTGTTTCAAGCATGTGATGCTCCTTTAAACTCACCTGGGGCAAGTAACAGGTGTGGGCAATATAAAAATCACACCTGAAAGCAGATAAAAAGGAGAGAAGTTCACTTAGTCTTTGCATTTTCTGTCTGTGTGTGCCACGCTAAGCATGGACAACAGAAAGAGGAGAAGAGAACTGTCTGAGGACTTGAGAACCAAAATTGTGGACAAATATCAACAATCTCAAGGTTACAAGTCCATCTCCAGAGATCTAGATTTGCCTTTGTCCACAGTGCGCAACATTATTAAGAAGTTTGCAACCCATGGCACTGTAGCGAATCTCCCTGGTCATGGACAGAAGAGAAAAATTGATGAAAGGTTGCAACGCAGGATAGTCCGGATGGTGGATAAGCAGCCCCAAACAAGTTCCAAAGGAATGCAAGCTGTCCTGCAGGCTCAGGGAGCATCAGTGTCAGCGCAAACTATCCGCCGACATTTAAATGAAATGAAACGCTATGGCAGGAGACCCAGGAGGACCCCACTGCTGACACAGAGACATAAAAAAGCAAGATTACAGTTTGCCAAAATGTACTTGAGTAAGCCAAAATCCTTCTGGGAAAATGTCTTGTGGACAGATGAGACCAAGATAGAGCTTTTTGGTAAAGCACATCATTCTACTGTTTACCGAAAACGAAATGAGGCCTACAAAGAAAAGAACACAGTACCTACAGTGAAATATGGTGGAGGTTCAATGATGTTTTGGGGTTGTTTTGCTGCCTCTGGCACTGGGTGCCTTGAATGTGTGCAAGGCATCATGAAATCTGAGGATTACCAAAGGATTTTGGGTCGCACTGTAGAGCCCAGTGTCAGAAAGCTGGGTTTGCATCCGAGATCTTGGGTCTTCCAGCAGGACAATGACCCCAAACATACGTCAAAAGGCACCTGGAAATGGATGGCAAGAAAGCGCTGGAGAGTTCTTAAGTGGCCAGCAATGAGTCCAGATCTGAATCCCATTGAACACCTGTGGAGAGATCTTAAAATTGCTGTTGGGAAAAGGCGCCCTTCCAATAAGAGAGACCTGGAGCAGTTTGCAAAGGAAGAGTGGTCCAAAATTCCGGGTGAGAGGTGTAAGAAGCTTATTGATGGTTATAGGAAGCGACTGATTTCAGTTATTTTTTCCAAAGGGTGTGCAACCAAATATTAAGTTAAGGGTGCCAATAATTTTGTCCAGCCCATTTTTGGAGTTTTGTTTGACATTATGTCCAATTTCCTTTTTTCCTCCCTTTTTTTGTTGTGTTCCAATACACACAAAGGGAATAAACTTGTGTATAGCAAAACATGTGTTCCTGCAATACTTTTCTGTGAGAAATACTTGATTTTCTGGAAAAATTTCTGGGGTGCCAACAATTTCGGCCATGACTGTATCACTGAGCACAGACTTTCTATTTTACTCGCCCGTGCAGATCGCAAAGGCTATCAGAAGCGCAATCTGTGCTGAAGTTTATGCCATGACACTACTACACAGAACATGAGAACCCTTCTCAAAATCAGTGCAGTTTGCATTTTGAAAACGTACGATGGGTACAACCACAAAACCAGCGTAGTGGAGAAGTGGGGAACAATTAATCATAAAATGATTGCAGTTGGAAATGGTGCAGCCAACCGGAAATATTCCACTTGTTAACCTCTGCTTTGCACACAGAAAAGCCAGGCCGACAGAAAGAAAGGAGGGGAAAAAACCCGTCTGGTTCACACATTTACTTATTGTTATGGTTAAAATCTGAACTGGGACTCATATTCAAGCTCCAATCTTCTCTCCTAGGCCAACCTTATTGGTTGTAGTAGGCTAGCCACTAATAGGATAAGGAAGATGCCCATACAAACTATCCAAGTTCCTGCAGAAATGGCAGAATACAGCTCTAACAAATTAATAATATTTATGGCATACATGTCCCATCTAGCCTCTGAAAGTTTAAGGCAGCCATCATAAAAAAAGGACATCCTCAAATTTTATTCTCACAGTAACCACTTTATGAATAGATTGGACTACAGGAAGTCCTCACTTACCAACTGCCTTGTTTAGTGACCGTTCAAAGTCACAATGATGTAAAGAATGCTTTGCAACCAATCCTCACGTTTATGACTGTCGCAGTGTCCCATGATGATGATTGCCACTTCTCAACCAGCATGCATTTATGCCCATTGTAGCATCCCGCAATCACGACTGCAGTTTGCATGTTTCCCAGCCACTTTGCAACACTGCAGAACATTGAAGTAAGTTCCTAAGTTGTAGCCATATGTTTTAACGAACGTTGTGAGTCATTTTAATGACCAAATGGGAAATGATTTTGTAAATCCATGACGGTCACATGACTTTCTACTTAGTGATTGCAGCGCTTAAAGATCTGGTCCCAACTGTGATCATTAAGTGAGGACTACCTGTATACATTATCTCTTAGCTCCAAATCACTCTATCAGCTCCATAACTGAGCGGGGATACACACACACACACACAATAAATTTGGATTGCTGACAAAGAATTAAAGGGAGACTGATATAGCAATCCAAATTTTTATATATATATATATATATATATATATATATATATATATATACACATACATACATATAAGGGACGCGGTGGCTCAGTGGATTAGGATGCTGAGCTTGTCAATCAGAAGGTTGGCAGTTTGGCGGGTCGAATCCCGAGTGCCGCGTAACAGAGTGAGCACCTGTTACTCGTCCCAGCTTCTGCCAACCTAGCAGTTCGAAAGCACGTAAAAACGCAAGTAGAAAAATAGGGACCACTACGGTGGGAAGGTAACAGTGTTCTGTGCACCTTTGGTGTCTAGTCATGCCAGCCACATGACCACGGAGACATCCTCGGACAAGCGCTGGCTCTTCGGCTTTGAAACGGAGATGAGCACCGGCCCCTAGAGTTGGAAACGACTAGCACGCATGTGCGGGGGAACCTTTACCTTTACATACATGCATGCATACATACATACATACATACATATATATATATATATATATATATATATATATATATATATATATATATATATATATATATAAATTTGGATTGCTATATCAGTCTCCCTTTAATTCTTTGTCAGCAATCCAAATTTGTGTGTGTGTGTGTGTGTGTGTGTGTGTGTGTGTGTTTGTGTTTGTGTGTACTTAGCCTACTGATATTGAATAAACTTGAATTGGCACAGTTCATACACAACTCATATAGGGCAGTTCATATAACATTTTGCATAGGGTTTGACTAAGAAGATAAGAAATAGTGTTTTGAAATGTAGTGTGTGTATGTGTGTGTGTGTTTGATTCCCAGGCAATTGATATGTAATTTGGCTTTTAGTGGAATACAAACTGAATATGAGTCAGCAGTGTAATGCAGTTATTTTTAACAGTATTATGTAGTCCTAAAGGCACTGGTTAAGGAAATAATAATTCCACTGTATTCCATATTAATTAGGCTGCATTTAGAACACTGGGCACAACATTTAAGGACAGTGAGAGCTGAAATACATTCAAAGTAAAACCACCAAGATGCTGAGAGTCTGGAAAAGCTCTAAGGGAAACAATGGAAATAGCTAAACATATTTATTTCATAAAATGAGAAGATAATGGGCGAATATTGTAGTAATTTATAAATATCTGAAGGACATCACAGAAGACACAGCTGAGTCAAACAAGAACCTCTGGATAAAAATTATAGGAAAGCAGATTTCAGTTGCCACAAAGAAAGGGGGGGGGTAACCTATTTTCCAAAGCACCCAAAGGCAAGACAAGAAACAACAGATGGAAACTAATCAAAGAGAGATCCAGCCTAGAACTAAGGAAAAATTTCCTGACAGTGAGAAGAATCAATCAACAGAACAGCTTGTCTTCAGAAATTGTGGGTGCTCCATCACTGAAGGCTTCAGCTTGAGCAGGTGGTTGGATTAGAAGACCTCCAAGGTCCCTTCCAACTCTGATATTCTATTCAGTTAAACGTTAGGGGGGGGAACTAACAATAAGAGCCATAGGCAGAACAGATTACCTGAAGAGCTAATAAGGTATTTCATTGGAGATAATTAAGATGAAGCTGATAAGGATATTTAGAAGCATTAGTCACACTGGAGACACTTTAGGCAGCAGACGATGGGACTAATTTTGAGGATCTTCCAACTCCATGACGCAGAACAGAGGAAGAGAAGGAAATACTCATTTCTCTTGAAGTACCAGCCACTTTTTAGCTTCCCTCCCCAAACAGGCAGCCATCCATCATGCTATATAAAATAACCCATCTAGTTGTCTTCATAAGAACTGTAAGTTTAAGTATGGGTGTCTCGGCAAGATGTTTTCCTCCCAGCTGTATATATAAATTTTAATATCTTTTAGTTTGTATTAGCAAAATATGGAGACTAGCATCTTACATGGATATTTAACATTTGACCAAAGAAGGGAGTAAATAGACTTTAGGGTGATACAGATTTTCATGGTTCAAAGCCAAACATAGAGTAACACAAGAATATATGATACCTCTTGACTCTTTAATGTCTTAAATAACATCTAAGGAATGATTATGATTAAAGCTATCTTGGCTTTAATGAATATGCATGTAGCTTGAACATGACTATACCATGTTATTAACTGACAACTTGAATGATACAGTAAATGCTAAATTCATGACTCATAGAGTCTGAACTGTAATGTATGAATCTTGGCATTAATACTGAAGACTGAAAATGTTTGTGTTTGACTGTGAGAAGTGTTTGCCCAGAAATAAGACCCGGCCTTATATATTTTTTTTGCCTCCAAAAAAGGCACAAGGTTTTATTTTATAGGGATGTCTTATTTTTCCCACTGACTCACCTTGCGACAGCAGCATTGACAACCCCGTCTAGTAGGAGCCTGCGTGGCTGCCAGCCCACTTCTGTGGCCGCTCCCATCGCCCCTGGCCTGTTTCATCAGTAGAAGCCTTCAGGAAAGACCTCTGCAGCCGAGAACAGAGCCCCGGGTTGATGCGTGCATCGCCCCTGGCCTCCGTTTCACCAGCAGAGTCCTGCAAAAAAAGTTCTCTGCTGGCAAAATGGAGGCTAAGGAAGATGCGCACAACAACTCAGGGCTCCATTCTCAGCTGCAGAGGCCTTTCCTGAAGGCCTCTGCTGGCAAAACAGAAGCTGAGGGAGACGCGTGGAAGTGGTGGCCGCAAAAGCAGTGGGCCGGCGGCGGCCACATGGGCTCCTGCTTGATGGAACTGTTGGTGCCGCCATCGCAAGGCTTGTGTTGGGGCATGAGAGGCCTGGCTACATGGGCCCCGAGGTAAGCGGGTGCATGGGGCAGCTACACTCCCACCCCCACCTGCCTCACCTCATCTTACCTCACCTCATGGAGGTGGCACCGTGAACAACCAGATGGAGTGGGCAGGCGGCCAGCTGCATAGATTCTTAACTAGGGCTTATTTGGGGGGGGGTAGAGCTTATAGTAGGCGCATGTGTAAAAATCAAGCTACAGTTATTTTTCAGATAGGTCTTATTTTCGTGGAAACACAGTAGTTATATAATTCAAAAATATGCTCAAAAATATACAAAAACATGCAAAGTCAAAATTACTCCAAGTACATGGTTTGTGTATGAAAACATGGAAATGTTGGTAGAAAGGCAGTGGTATGTGGTCTGTTCTAGAGAATAAATGTTAAAGAAGCAAAAGTGGCTTTTATATGCTTCAATAAGTTCTGTTTTATAGCAGGGAAAATTGGAAGCTGTGGGAATAGGTTTCTTAACAAGTCTGCTCTAAAACAAGAAGAGTAAGATTGAATTAATGATAGGGTGCTGAATGAATGTGGATTGAATTCCACATGAAAAAGCACCTTAAGATGTTTCATCAGACAAAATGAATGAAAATCAAATTGTAAAACAAATATATGAAAGAAATGCAAATTTCTTGTAAGGGAGAGACTGAGAAACTCTTGATTGATGTGAGAAGTTTTAAAAACTTAAAAAATGTTTACTGTATTGTCTGATGTTTGTGTACCTATACATAAAGTGAAAGTATGCACACAGTATTTTGTAATACCGTATGAGTTAATCCTAATAGAGAAATCATCTTAATACAAACTATGGAATTTTTAACTGATTTGCATTTTTCTCTTCATAAAACTACATCAATTGCACCCGGAAATCACACTGCAACAAAAATCAATATACAGATAGTCCTCGACTTAAGACTACAATTTAACCCAAAATTTCCTTTTCTAAGTAAGTCCATTTGTAAGTGATTATTGCCCCATTTTACGACTTTTCTTGCCATAGTTGTTAAGTGAATGAGTGCTGTAGTTAAGTTAGTAACATGGTTGTTAAATGAACATGGCTTCTTCACTGACTTTGTCAGAAGATTGCAAAAAGTGATCATATGAACACAGGACACTATAACCCTCATAAATATGAGCCAGTTGTCAAGAGTCCAAATTTTGATCACGTGACATGCTGTAACAGTGGTAAGTGTGAAAAATGATAAGTCACTTTTTGCAGTGCTGTTGTAACTTTGAACAATCACTAAATGAATGGCTGTAAGTTGAGGACTTACCTGTGTAAGTAATTTATTTGAAAATATAAAAGCAAATATAAATTACAGAGAACGAGGGAGGGGCTCCATTACTGGCAACTTCAATGGAGATTGGTGTTGCTTGGAATTGTCTGTTTCATTTAATATGATCCCTCCACATCATTCATTCTGCAATGCTCCCTTGCACAAACTTACCTAAAAGGCTTGTAGCATTTGCAAGTTCCCATTTCAGCCCACAAATAAAAACGAGAGTATATTACCATTTTAGAAATGAGGCAACAGAGATTAGAGCTATTGGTCCTACTACTTCTTGCCAGCATAACAAGCAATACTTCCATCTATTATGAGATAACGCTTCTGCATTCCCAGCCCACTCCTTTGGACCCAAACTTGCTTCAAATTGTAACAGACAGCAGTTCACTTTCTAAAATTACACTGAATTTCCCTTTCTGTGTCAAGCAGCCACTACTACACACGGAGAAAAGAAGCAATACTTAGATAAGCTCCCTGCAAACTAGCTCGTAAAGAAGCAGAACGGAAGGGGCAAGGCAATTTACGCTTTATACTCGGTTGAACGCCGTGCCATTCTGGCAATCTTTCTGCAGAGGGAGTCTAAAGCTGCCTTCGGATCGAGTAAAATGCCGCAGCGCTTGCAAACTGAACAGGGAGCCCGCTATTCCCAGCTTAGAGGAGACCAATGCATTGCAGAAGAACGTACATTCCTCAGGTTCCCCACACATCCGCTCTCTACACCCTCATCGCTGCAAGACGAGGCTCCAGGCGGGCGCCGGCGGAATCACGCCCGCATCGTTACCTGCTGGCGAGCCAGGTGCAGTCCTTTTAGGCGTTGCTGCAGCTCACGGCAGTAGGTACGAGCCGCCTCGATGCTCTCGTGCGCTTCCTGCAACAACGCCTCCAGCTCCAGCTCCATTTCCCCCGACGACAACCCACTGCCACTCGGCAGCGAAGAGTGGCAGGCCTCCACTCGGCCAAGCCCACTATTGGCAGTAGCTTCACAACCGGAAGCGAAGAACATCCGGGCATTTCAATCGTGGAAGAACAGGAAGAGGGGCAGTCTCTCCGAGGTTCTACACTCGTGCTGCGAATTCGTACTTGATATTTTTATTTTGGGAATTATCACCGATTCCAATTACCTGATTCTGAAGAATAAGTGAAGACTATAATCCATAGCTGTTTTCTTTACTGTTTTTAACCGGAGCGATGTAGTTAATTGCATCAAAAAGGACTTAAAAAACGCCAAATCATGGTAGATGGGCAGATACGTGTTAAAACAGTAGGGTCGTCAGTCGGAGAAGCTGTTTCATGAGTCAGTTATTTAAACTTTATTTTTAGTTATTTATACTAAATTTTAAAGGAATACTTGATAGTTGCTCTTTCTCACTAGGGACTTGCACCACCCACCCATTACAGAGCCAACACTGTTATATTATCATAGAGAAGGATGCTAACGACAATATAAATCATTAGCTTTCAGTAATTACTGTAAAGCAATTAGTGTAAACACAAGTCTATGCATACACCTACCTATTCCAGATCTTTGGGAAAGACTAGATAGTTGGATAAAAATGCTAAATCCAGTCTGAACATCTGGCTGATTGCAATGAACCATAATAATGGTCCCTTCTCCGATTCTTCCACATAACTGACATATTTTGGTCTGAAGCCACACAGTTTCTGTGGCTCGAGGATGGACTTGAACCTGGGTATCCACTCCTATTATACTACGCTGGTTTTAATGCATGCCTTTTATTAAATTCAGTGAAATAATGCCATTTTACTGCAGCTTTCAAATCTCCCGAGGGCCATACCCAAGGCTTTGGAAGTTTTCAAGCACATTTACAAGATTTTACATTAGTTTTCTACATAATATAAACACCTCTTTCTCTCTAGAAATTTACCCTCATTGAAATCAGTGAATTAAAAGCAACACAGGGCAATCTGCCCACTTCCAATATTGTTATACGGCCACGAGGAGCCGAATTCAACTCAAAACAGACTTTATCCACTTTGTGCCTTGAAAACAAAGCAAAACCTTTACCCAGCCTTAAACGACCCCCCCCACACACACACACACACGGAGCCTTCCTCTAATTGGCTTAGAGGTTCACGTGACATAGAACGCGGCCCTCCTGTCACGTGCTTTCCAGGAGCGCATGTCCCTCCCTCCCAGTGTCACTGCGCTCCAAATCCCTCCCACTGCCCCGCCTCTCGCGCGGTCTTTTCTGGTTTGCCCGATTGTATTCTCGCGCGGGAATTTCCGATGTGGTTCCTCTTCCCGCTGAATGGCGGATAGGAGACGACTGGGGCGAGGGCGGCTTTCTTGCAGGGAAGATGGCCGTGTTCGCGGCCGCGACAGCTTCACCGACTGACGGGGCTGCTCAGGTAAGCGCCAAGGAGAGACGCGAGAGCAAGGGAGGAGGAGGCATTTCTCTTCGGTGTTCCTGTTTTTGCTCGCCCGAGCGGGAGGGCAAAGCGGTGGGATGCAGAGATCTCTTTGTATAGGCGCCCGTAACCGGCTCTAATCTTTTGACACCTTCAACCTCCCCTTTAATATATGCATGCAATATTGGTATAGTAATCTGGATTTTAAGGTGGAAATAAAATTCTCTTTTGCCTGTATTGGCATATTGATTTCATACGTCTCCTTTACCGTACGCTCACTTTGTTTTGCGATCCCTCCCAAAACCAAGGATCCTTGGCGGTTGATGCTTGGGCTTCAAAGTCGGGAAGAGAAGAGGTGTCAAACTACTGTTTTTGCTAGCTTTCTAATGAACAGTAATTCCCAACCAGGAGGGCTCAAGAAGGGCCATCGGTGGTTCTATCTATGGAATTCAAAGATCGTAGTAAGGCGGTCCCTCTTTTTAGGAATTTAGTGTCAGACAAGAAATGCCCTAGGGAAGTTGAGTAAACTAATTACAGTTGTCAAGTTTTCTTCAAAAAAGGTTTTTATAGAAATTGTGTTAAGATTTATCCAATGCCTGATAATGTTTCTAGTACAGCCTTGTATTTCCTATTGATGGGCATTTTCTTATCGTTGGCCAATTTGATTGATTTTATTTTGTTTAAGTCAACTCTGGCCATGGATGTGATAGATGTTGCAGCCAGATCGCTCTCACATCCATACCTTTCTTCAGATGTGCATGCTACTTAGTTCTGCTTGACTGGTGGAAAGAAAATTAGGAAAGCAATCTGCTGGAATACAAAAGATAAACAAGTACAGGTAGTCAAGACTTGCAACAACAATTGGTATCAGATGTCTGTGGAGGTTCTCAGACATCCAGGTCATGGTTGTACCAAAGATGCTTTTTCAGGAGAGAACTGGACTTCCTTGTTTTTCTTTGAAGACGTTTCGCTTCCCATCCAAGAAGAAGCTTCTTGGATGGGAAGCGAAACGTCTTCAAAGAAAAACAAGAAAGTCCAGTTGCCTCTTGAAAAAGCACCTTTGGGTGAAATTTTGATCACAAGACTGTGGGGATACTGTGACAGTAGTAAGTGCGAGGACCAGTTGTGAATCACTTTTTTCAGTGCTGCTGTAACTTTGATTGCTAAACAAATGTTATGAGTCAAGGATTACCTATACTATATGTCTGATCAGTTTTTTTCTTCATTTTTGTGCACTGGCATTAATAGTTCACCTGGAAGTTGGTCTAGGTAGGATCTCTAAATTAAAGCCTGAATTTGTTGCCTGTTAACAAGAAGACACGTCTGAAATAAATCATGTGTGCTTTAAGTTGCAGAAAGGTGTTATGTTTACAGTCCCCAAATGTTTTAAAACATCTTTTTGGTAGTGAATCCAAAGCACTGCACAACTCTGAAAAATAATGCCATGTATTTGTGAGTGATACGTTGAGAATCTTTAAAAAATAATTCCAAAGTGAATATCACCTTGATAAGATATTTGCATTTTATTGTACTTACTCCTATGCTCTTTCTTTACAGTCATGTACAAAACGGAAGGAAGATGACCTTTCTATAAAAGCAATTACCAGCTATTTTTCTCCATTGGGGAAAAATGTTGAGAGCGTATTGTCACTACCAAAGTCTAATAATATAATGGGTTATTTTAAAAAAACTATAAATGAGAATGTCGCCTCACCTCTACTAGAGCAGGAAAGCAAAGCAAACTCAGCCTCATTGGAAAATTCGTCAAGACCTCCATCAAAACTTAGGTGGAAAGGAAAACGGAATAACTTAAATAATAAATTAAAAACTGATAAAACACTTGAGCCTGAGCCTTTGGTAGAACTGAATAAGGATAATGATAAAGAGACAACCAATCCACTAGAAGAGAACTACAAGACTAGTTTCATGAGCCACAATGACGTTGCGTTAAATAGCCTCACAAATGGGGAAGAGACATTAAACGTTTGCAGTGAAGGCTCTCTCAATACAGCTAGTTACAAGAATGAGAAAAGAAAAGCTAAAATACAAGGAAATAGAGTAAAAAGTCATGAGAAAAAATTAAAAAGAAGGAACCCTAAAAATGAAATGGATTTGTTTGAAAATTCTACCACTGATACACAGACAAAAGATTCAGGTAAAGAAACTAATAAACAAATTGCATCCGTCAATGAATCAGAAAATAGAAATTTACTACTTACTCCGGATCCTGAGAGTAATGCACAGATGACACCACAGTTAAATGACAATACTGTCAACATATCATTTGAAGACTTCTTAAAAAGCCAAGGAGAAGACTTCGAACAGATTCCAAGGAAAGAGACATCTGATGATTTTGTTGCCTCTGATAAAGCAGACGTTTGTCAAGACGCTCAACATTTGCCTCTTAAGAAAGTGACCGTTCTTGCCCAAATTCATTCTGTCCCTCCAAAATCTCTCCGGTCTCAGAAAATTGCTTCTATTTTTGTAAACCCAAAAAGCAAAGCCAAAGTTAAAAAGAGTCCAGCTTCCTCAGAAATGGAGTATATTGAACAGGTGACTCAAAAAAGAAAGTCAAATGTGGTGATTGCAGAAAAAGAGTTAGAACTGGCAGTCTTAGAAAGTACAGGTTCAGAGACTGTGAAGCTGAAATGCACTGCAGAAGAACGATACCAGTTTATGAAAGCTTTTAGACAGCCAGGAGCAGAGATAGTAAAAAATGGAGCTAAAAGGGGACCTAGTAGGCAGAGAGAAGTTGAAGAAAAATCATCAAGCCACAAACTAGAAGGAGAAGAATGTGAGGATCACTCTGACCAAAACACTCCAAATAATGCATTGATAGCTTCTAGTAGTAGCACTGCCCATGACATTACTGAAAAATGTGGTAGCACCAGAGTAAAAAATAAATCAAAAAAGCAGAAGGGCATAGTGGAAGCAGAAGAGAAGGATTTCAATATTAATGATAACCAGAACAATAATGCTTGTGGTCCAATTAATAGGACAACACCAACTAAGAAAGAAAGAAAATTGTCTCAAAGTAAGGGATTGAGAAGACAATGTCAACAAAAGAGAAGCCAGAGTACACCGGAAAAAGCCATGGTTTCACAGGCTGCTACTGAAAATCCACCAGATGCTCCCCCTCTGCAGACCTCTACTCCTAAAACAAACCGATCCTTTAAAAATGACTTGTATACAGCTGAAGTGATAACCGAGCCCTTTGATTCAAACAGTCCAATAAGGTAATGTTATTTTGACATATTTTAAGAGTGAAAGTAATAATTGTTACAGAATTTTGTCTGGAAATAGAAACTTATCAGGGTTTTGTAGCATACTCAAGTTGTATTTTTTTTTAAAAAAACTTTAATATGGGGTGGGGTGTTTTTTTTTCTTGTTTATACAGGATGAAGTTCACCCGAATTAATAATTCAGACAGATTTACGCAGCAGAATGTAAAGGTATGACAAATCTGAATGAAAGTAACCCTTGAGGCATCATTGTAAAAATTAAGGTTAGATAGCTGGATTTAAAGTGTGAAAATGGATCTTCGAATGATGTATGGAAATTAAGCCTCTTAAGCCCATGAAAAATATAAACACAGGCCTATTTTCTCACTGCATGGAAGCTAGGGTTGCCATTCTTATGATCATGTAACTTAAATTTTGAATTACCTGCGTTATCTTGTGGTCAAATAATATATTTAGAGAATGAATGGGCAGAGTAATGAAAGCGAATTTGAGGCATTTGCTGATCTTGTTGCACTTAGAGATTTTGCAAATGAGTATACTGGCTCATACTGGCACCCTCAGTAGAATGCTCGGAAATTTGTGTACATATGTGCAGTGTACAGTACATATTTGTTATAACTGTAATTATTTTCCTGTTTTACACCATATTAGAGATCTACTTAATATGTGGCATTAATACAGTTCATTATATTCAAAGATCTCTTATGGGAAGGAAAAACACATGCTTTGGAAAGGGTGCATGTATTTCTGCTCACGGGTGTTAATTATTTTTCATGTTTCTGGTAGATGAATTCAACTTCTAGAAATATTTTCAAAGCAAAGAAATTGGTTGAGAAAGCAAAAGCTGTACAGCATAATCGAATATCAAGAACTGTGGAAGAAGGGTCCCATATATCTTTAAGACGCTCTTCTAGACAACGGGCTCTTGCTGAAAAGAAACATTTAGAAAAAATAGAAGTAAGTCTATTGAGATCACTGATGTATGTAATTTTGCTGTTGAAATTAAACAACATAAATATTTCTTTCCTGTTGAGTTTCAAGTAATAAACTTGCTTTGTTAGACATGTTTTGTTTTACATTCATTTAAAAGTTTAATTATAGCAAAACATGCAGTAGAAAGTTTTCAACCAACCCAAGTGTTTTCTAAGTTATAATAGGTATATTTGGACAGCACAATAACATGAAAACATGCCTTATTTTTTACTTATTATTGTGTTACTGTAAATCTTGATACAACATATTATTTCAGTACAGTATTCTTACATTCTTAATATTCTATTTAAGTATCTTAGAGTATTGAACATAGAGAAGAAGAAAGAAAAAACTGGATATTCTATTAATATTAGTTACAGTTTAGGACATTAATGTTACCAGCATTATGATTATTTAGCTTTCTGCACTCGAAATTAACTATATCACTGGAAATGAGATGAAGGAAGAGCACATATTAAGATATTTGTTTTGTAAGAAAGGTTTCAGTTTTAAGCTTATTCTTGAATGCTCTTACTTGGTGGCTTCTTTCCTTAAGTGGCAGTTAGAAACCAGCAGTCCATTGTTTGTTTTGGACATACTGTGTCATCTGCAGGATACTTCTTTATTCCTCTTAACCAGAGGGCATCCCTTTCATTTACTGTAGATTTGTTATGGGGATAGCATCTATTAGTTATGCCTAGAACTGATTGAAGAGGACATGATAAAAACTGAGCCACATTAAGGAATATGTTCATGATAAACCATGCTTCTAATGGTTTGCCACATTTATATATGCCATGGTGGCACAGTGGTTAGAATGCAGTATTGCAGGCTAACTTTGGTCACTGCCAGAAGTTTGATCCTGGCGGCGGCTCAAGATTACTCAGCCTCCCATCCTTCTGAAGTCAGTAAAATGAGTCAGATTGTTGGGGGATAATATGCTGACTCTGTAAACCTCTTAGAAACGGCTGTAAAGCACTGTGGAGAGATTGATTGCCCATGAAGCTATAATGTGCCCTGAGCTCCATGGGCATACTAACATTGCATGAAATATAAAAGGATATTAATTTACTAGAGAATCTACGCATTAAATGTTAGGAAATTTCCACAAATTATTGGGGGGGAGGGAGCAAGATGATGAAGTATGCACCCACACATCACCAACAGGCAATCAAAGATTCCTCCAGTCTTTTGAGTAGCAATATTAATTTCTTAATATTTGTTTTTATGCAGAACTCGGAGGCTCTGGATTCAGGCACATGGAGTCTTACCACTGTTTCAGATTACACAGAAAATCCCAAAAAACTCCAAAGTGTAAACGATGTATTGGGGAAAAAGACCAAATTTGTGAAGGCAACTAAGAAGCCAAATGGTAATCAGTGCTACTTATTTACAATATGTTAAATGGCTACAGTAGAAACAAAGCGAGATCTGTGATCATAAATCCTGTCTCTTTATAATCGTGTAAATAACAGCCATAAATTTGATGGCTGGGATAGGAACAACCATGAAGGGCAAAATTATTCCCCCAATAATTTGGATATGCAGTGTTTCGTCAAGTTAGCTTGATCCACTGGAAGCTAATACTTAATAAATGACTTCTTTATCCCTAATATTTATCACATGAGAAGTTGTCAAAAATTGTAAGGGGAAATATATAAAGGCAGTAGTGAACAAGAATATTTTAAATTCTGCACTATAAAATAAAGATAATGAAGAGTGAGAGATACACTGTGAGAATGTCTGCCTATAACTGTTTGTTTCCTAGATCTGTAGAAACAATCTAGCCATTTCTGATTACCTAGAGCAGGGGTCTCCAACCTTTCCAGCTTTGTGGACTGTTGGGGCAAGCGGCACGCCCACCACTCACACAAATGGAGCTTCCCGCAAAAGCGTGAGTGCCCACCACTCGTGCATATGGAGCTGCGCTTGCTCGTACGTTCGGCTGCCACTTGTGCAGCCCGGTTCCGAGAGGGCCGGGGCCTGGGAGTTGGAGACCCCTGACCTAAAGTCTATGTACCTAATACATTAAGGAGACATAACATTGTATGCTTAAAGTAAACATTTGAAATATATAGGTCAGACATGTCAAACACAAGGTCTGGGGGCCGGATCCGGCCCACGAAGTGGTTTCATGTGGCCCGCGAAGCCATCCTGGAAACAGTGAGGGAACGGCCCCCACTGCCTTGGCCCTGGCCCAGAGACCCTCCTTCTGCCAGAGACCCTCAGATCTGTCCCACTCCTGCCCAGGCCCCCATAGGCACCCTTGATGCGAACGATGTAGAGCTGGCCATGCCCACCCAGTAGGCCATGCCCACCCTGGCCATACCCACCCGGCCCCCTGAGGGCAACCGCAATGCTGATGCGGCCCTCAATAAAATTGAGTTTGACACCCCTGATATAGGTAGTCCTTGCTTAATTACTGTAATTGGGTCCAGAATTTACCCCGCTAAGTGAAGCAGGCGTTAGGCTAAACTGCACTGTACCACTGATCAAGAGCAGTTCCAGTAGTCTCAGTTGCTGTCCTTAGATGAGGACCTCACTCTTCTCCTGTCCTAAATGAATTGCCAGTTCCTTCCTACTGCCTCCTCTCCAGTCAGGCCTGGTGAGCTCTCTTCAGTGAATGAGGCTCTGCCACTCACTTACCTCATCCCCATCTCTGCAGTCCTTTTGGCTGCCTTGCACTCAGCTGCCCCTGCCAACCCTCATCATCCCTCAATTGACAGTTGCCATCTTCTTTCTCCTGCTACTGATCAGGTGTTGTGAGGCCTTGTGGAAGTGTCACGAGGCATCACAAAGAACAAGTAGCTGCCTTGGCCTGGCGTGCCTTGTCAGAAGACAGTGAAGGTCAGCTGGAGGGATGGGGTGGCAGAGAGCTGGATAGCCAAAAGGGCAGAGATATGGCAAAAACAGGTTGGGTGCAACTGGAGGACATTCCGCAGTCATAAATACAGGTCAGTTGCCAAGCACTCAAATTTTGATCACATGACTTAGGGCAGGGGTAGGCAACCTCGACTCTTATGACTCGTGGACTTCAACTCCCAGAATTCTGGGAGTTGAAGTCCACGAGTCATAAAAGAGCCGAGGTTGCCTACCCCTGACTTAGGGTGCTACAATGGTCATAGCTTCAAGGGCCTGTCATAACTGTCATGTCTCCAGTGCCGCCATAACTTTGAACAGTCACTGAACAAAATGATGTTTTTTAAGCAGAGGCTACCTGAGGTATCCAAATAATGCCACGTGCAAAACATTATAAATAATGTTGTCACGGGTGCCAGGATTTCTGCAGCAGCTTTAGATGGCACCTGTAGAGCTACAGAATTACTATTTTTTTTAATTGTAGAATTCACAAGAACTCCAAGCCTCAGGAAATTTCACCAGTGCCGCATCAGAATGTGTAAGGTTACTGTGCAAGACCACAGGGCATCACAGCTGAGATCACCAAAATCTTACAAAATCTGGACCATATTTAGAAAGAGAAAAATTAGAGGAGCCCTTGTCATTGTGTAAGATTGTGTAATAGTGCCTGGAAAGATTCATAAAAATAAAGAGATTTTTTTATTTCTCTTATTACATTGTTTCATTACTAGATTAAGATTAAAGTATTGCCTATACATAATTTAATACTAATTTAATAATATGTTTTCTTTAAAGGGAAGGAGAAAATGTCTTTGGCAATTAGGAAAAAACATAAAAAATCTACAGATGAAGCAATTATTTTTGTCAAATCCAGGTCAGTCCATTATAGCTACACGGAGTAATGATATAACTACTTATAACTAAATTGAAAATTGTCACTAGAATTTGTTTGTCTAGCCAGATGCCTCTTGATTCAAAAATGTGTAGCTTCAGTTAGTGCTCAGAAAGACATTTGATAGAGGCATGTTTGTATATCATGTGTAATTTGGGAAAAGGATGTGTTATGTATGTATGTATGTATGTATGTATGTATACACTGATGGTGTTGCCTAGTTGGGTAATGAAACATCTGCAAGCCAACAACCAGGTTCAGACAGTACAAAGAACTCCATGGTTCAACCCCAAATTACATATATTCTCTTCTATTGGTATATCTGTAATTCTTTCATCATCCAGAGGTCCTTAATAAACCAAGATGACCCTTGGGAGCAACTATTACTGAGATGCCATTCAGGCAATCTTATTCAATATCTTTGTGGTCTGTATATTAAAGAATGGAATAAGGTGCATAGTGAATTGCCCAACCCCATTCACCTATGAAAGCCCTAAAAGACCTGTAAGCCCATGGCCTCTATCTGAATTGATCTCCCATTCTTGCAGAAGACAGGTATATCAACAAACTGCAAATTGCCCAGAAAATGATCTGACTGTAACAACGGACTGACAGCGGTGTCCTCTTATCTTTGAATAATGATCCCTCTATTTCAAGATGCATCTTTTTTTAATATGCAATTGCCAAAGTGTATTAAGATTTAGAACAGCAGTCCCTAACTTTTCCGGCTCTGCAAATTGGTGGTGGTGGTGGGTGGGGAGAGCTTCACGCACTCACCCGCCGCTTTGCCCAGCCTGGTTCCCAAGGGGCCACGGCCCGGCACCGGGCTGTGGACCAGGGATTGAGGACCTCTGAAATAGAACAGAGGCCACCCCATGGAAGTTATGCAACCCTGAGCTTATCCATATTCTGCACCCAAGGCATGGCGGTTGAAGTCTCCCAGCTCTAGAATCCCACAAGTCTCCAAATACCAGTCCCAATAGAGTATTTCAGGAAGAACTGGTGTCAGGCAGCAGGCTAGTCAAAATAACAGAATAATAATAATAGAATAACAGAATTGGAAGGGACCTTGGAAGTCTTCTAGTCAAACCCCTCTGCTCAAGCTGGAGACACTACTAAACCATTCCAGCCAAGTGCAGATGCTGGAGACAGCTGTAATGCCGGAGCATTCATAAGTAGCTGAAATGTGAACCCATGACTGGGGGACCACCCATCACGACTTCAGTCATATCCTTTGGGGAGACCGTTATAACTTTGAACGTTCGCTAAGGGAGCAAGTATAACTTGAGGACTAGCTACTGTCTAACTTGGCCTCAATGTTTGCCTTTCAAACAGGGAACATTTGAAACTCCCTTTTAGTTATGCATTGCCGGGGGAGGTCATTTTTGTTTTCAAAAAAACCTCTTTTTTTTAACAGTTCTTAATACTCTTAGTAAGCTTCTTCAGATCTTAAAAAAGTATTGCGGTATCCAGTTGCTCTGTACTGAAGCTTAGTTATTTTTGGTTGTCATTTTCCTTAGTGAAGATGAGTCTGAAAACTCGCAAGATCACACAGAGTTCAAAGCAAAGCGTGAGTTTTTAATGAGCGGTTTGCCAGAATCGTTAAAGAAACAGATTGCAAAAAAAGCAGCGGCATTGGAAGCATCTTCTGCAGCTAATTCCTGTTTTCAAAAAGTGATCCATGTTCAGCAGAAGGACGACAGTGAGTGCTGACCTTTTTTCAAGTTCCTTTAATGAATATAAAGTTATTGAACGTTTTCACTTTAAAGGGAGTTTATTGGCACATTTAATACTGGATGCTTGGACTGAGAGTACAGCGAAACCTTATTTCAGCAGACTATTTAGGAGGAAGTGGCTTCATTGACTACTAAATATCTGCTATAGTATATCATGGGGATTTGTGAAATGATGGTATTTTACAAATTATATAAGCAGCTATGGAAGGCATAAAATTATTATACATTGAAATGCCTTATCTAAACTACAGTACCGTTCTTCGCATTCAACTCTGTTAGCACTGATGCTGCTACCTAGTTTGGTTATGAAACATCTGCAAGAAAACCGCCAAGCTTAGAGAACCCTAAAGATCCCTCAGAAAATATAATGTACTGTGTCTAAGATCCACTTAATACATATTTGATAAAGCCAGATCTGATTGTAATTGCTTTTTGGTTGGGAGAGAATTGGAGAAATAAAGAAAACTAAGATCCACTTGTTTCATATGAGAAGATAATAGGAATCAAAGTAAACAGTGTAATTTTTTTTACTCCGTGCTTCCTCTGTAGCTGTATTACTGATCTTATAAGATTTATTTTTAAGAAACCCATTGTTGGCTGCCCACTTACACAGATACAACTTAGTACAACTTCATACTTAGTACAGGTAGTGCCCGACTTACAACAGTTCGTTTAGTGAGGGTTCAAAGTTACAAGGGCACTGAAAAAAAGTGACATGACCGTTTTTCACACTTATATCCGTTGCAGCTTCCCCATGGTCATGTGATCAAAATTCGGAAGCTTGGCAACTGATTCCTATTTATGACGGTTGCTGTGTCCCCGGGGTTATGTGATCCCCTTTTTTGACCTTCCAAAAAGCAAAGCTAATGGGGAAGCCAGATTCACTTAACAACTGTGTTATTAACTTAACAACTGCAGTGACTGACTTAACAACTGGTGGCAAGAAAGGTCGTAAAATGGGGCAAAACTCACTTCACAATTGTCTCGCAGAAAAATTGGGGTCATAAGTCAAGGATTGCCTGTATTGTGCACTCCCAGATGACCTACATTTGTATTTCTAGTCTCTTCTTTGTCTATCTCTCCTTAATATTTCCAGAAACACAAAATAGCCACATCGTCAAATGTTTTTATTTGATGAAGTGGCTATTTTGTGTTTGTGGAAATATTTTGCATCAGAATCTTAGTACTTTTGAGGGATAAGAGACCAGATATTAAGGAAAGATAGCCAGAGAAGAGACTAGAAATATAAATGTAGGTCACATAGGAGTGCAGACTAATAAGTGTGTAGTAATGTTGCATCTGTGTTAGTGGGCAGGCCAGCCAATGAGTTTTCGCTTAGAGAACTTAACAGTCAGGTGTTTATTCTACGTTTAAGTTCAGTTCATTAGAGTAAGTTTCTCTGTGCAATACTGATTTCTGATGTACTGTGTCTGGCATTCTCCCAAGACACTTGTTAATTACCAACACGTGTGTGGCAGATAAATGAATATTGTCCCATAAGTTGATTCTCCTATAATTTCTATTCAAGAATCTCTTTCTAAAAGTTGTTAACTCTGTTTTTATTCTTTCGTAGGATGCTTGATGTGGAGATTGGCACCCCTTTCTTGTTCCTTCTTAACTAAACTTAAGGATGTGAATTCTGAAGTAACCGATGTTGCAAAACTTACTCTTTCACTGGGTGAACTCTCAGTTTTAACTATACAATCTAATAGCAATGATTCTGCAGTTGTGGCGGTTAGTATTTTACAAACATTCTTACGACCATTTTGAGTAAACATTGTGACATCTTAACAAAAAATAGAGAACTAGAATTCCCACTGTTGTTTGCAAATAACATGCTAGTGCAGCTGCCTGATTGCTCCTGCTTAGTTTCTTGCAGTGGCGAGAACAGTTTTCATAGCTATAGGAATTCAGCAAAAAAGTTCAATGACTTTTGATTTGCCTTTTCTTATAAGGCAGGAATTATAAGCTAAGTTAGTCGCTGTCATTAGGTTCTTACTTGGTATAAATTGTTGTGGATTTTACATTTTAGAAATGTCTTACTAGTGTCTGGGGGAGTTTTGGTAGCATTATATACATGATTTTACTGATCTAAGAACAATATTATATGGAATGGTATAACAATATTAATTTAAGGTAAGATAACCTTTATTGTCACGTACACATAATGGCACACATTAAAATGACATTCCAATGCCCCATTCTCGAAAGAAGAAATACCACTTATTGAACAATGTTACCATCCCAAGGCTAACAGCAATAATTTAATAATAGCAGCAGCACCAAAAATTACATTTCTATGTTGCTTAACTCTTAGTGACTGTGGACAGCTTACAATTGCTGAAACATTTAAAAACGAAGAACAATATAACAAAGACAAAAACAGCATAAGACCAAAGATAGCAAAAAAAAAATAGGAAGGAAGGAAGGAAGGAAAAGAAAAGATCAGTCATTCCTCTCCAAAGGATTACATTTAATCAAGAATGATAGATCAAAATTCACAGGAATCATGATAATGCATATGTATGAATAATGCATGTGAACAAATTTTATGCGACAATTTTAATGATTGAAGTGAATTTTATTACATCATATTTTTAACTGCATAGTTTCTAGAGAATATTGTGTCCTTATCAAACAATTGTTAATTACCAGAAATATTCAGTATGCAAACGGCATGTGTTTTCTTTTATTTGCAGCCATCTGGGTGGCGACCAGTGTTTTCCCAAATGCAGAGGGATCTTTTGTTGGAAGAGATTCAATCTTCCAACACTCAGTTACCGGTGAAACTATTTTTTGATCTACTTTTGAAAAAACAAACTCCTCCTGAAAATAATAAACAAGGTTAGCAGCATGTGCAGTTGTTGTTGTTAGCTGCGAAGTCGTGTCCGACCCATCGCGACCCCATGGACAACGTTCCTCCAGGCCTTCCTGTCCTCTACCATCTTCTGGAGTCCATTTAGGCTCACCCCTACTGCTTCAGTGACTCCATCGAGTCACCTCATTCTCTGTCGTCCCCTTCTTCTCTTGCCCTCAATCTTTCCCAGATGTGCAATTAAAATTATTGTTTAGGTATACGTAGCAAATGAACAGATTTAATTGAGGGAAATGTATTTTCTAGAAAAATAGATACTAGTCTGTCCTAGAGGATTGACCTACCGTATTTTTCGGACCATAAGATGCACTTTCCCCCCCCAAAAAAGTGGGGGGGAAACGAGGGTGCGTCTTATGGTCCGAAGGTGATCCATATGGCCAGCCCCAACCTCCGCAAGTGGAAAGCAAGGGAGATTGCCAGGAGCACGAATCGGCACGTGCTGAGAAACGCCGATCTCACACTCCTGCAATATCCCTCGCTCAGTTTCAACTTCCCTTGCTACAAGAGAAAGCAGGCTGAAACGTAGCGGGGGAGATTGCCAGGAACGTGAATCGGCCGATCTCGCGCTGCTGTAATCTCCCTCGCTCGCTTTCAGCCTGCTTTCTCTTGTAGCAAGGGAAGCTGAAACGGAGTGAGGGAGATTGCAGGAGCGCGAGATCGGCCGATTCGCGTTCCTGGCAATCTCCCTTGCTCCGTTTCAGCTTGATTTCTGCAAGAGAAAGCCGGGCTGCAGGGCCGCCTCCGCGGGTACTGCTCTAACGCGGAGAGGGAAGGACAAAGAGGGAGGGAAGGAAGGAAGAAAAGAAGGAAGGGACAATGGGAGAGGGAGGGAGAAGGAGAAAGAAATAGGGAGGGAGAGAAAGGGAGAGAGAGAGGAGAAAGAAAGGGAGAGAAATAGAGGGAGAGAGAGAAGGAGAAAGAAATAGGGAGGGAGAGAAAGGGAGAGAGAGAGAAGGAGAGGGAGAGAAATAGAGGGGGGGAGAAAGAGGGAGAGAAAGAAAGAGAGAGAGAGAGACTACAATTAGTGCAGGTTCGAGTCCCACCAGGCTCAAGGTTGACTCAGCCTTCCATCCTTCCGAGGTAGGTAAAATGAGGACCCAGATTGTTGGGGGCAATAAGCTGACTTTGCAATAATGCCGCTTGGGGGGGGGGGGCGAAAGCCCTAATAAGCAGGCATATACATAGAATGAAGGCTATTGCTAAGCACATTGATTTGTGCTTTAGATTGTAAGCTGCCCTGAGTCTTCGGAGAAGGGCAGGATATAAATGGGATTAAAAAAAAATAGAGAAAGAGGGAGAAATAGAGGGAAAGAGAAAAATAGAGAGGGAGAGAAAGAGAGAGAGGAGAGAGAAAGAAAGGGAGGGGGAGAGAGGGAGAGAAAGAGAAGGAGAGAGAGAAATTAAATTAGTAACATGATTGTTAAGTGAATCTGGTTTCCCCACTAACTTTGCTTGTCAGAAGGTTGCAAAAGGCAATCACATGACCCTGGAACAATGTGACCATCATAAATATGAATTGATTGCCAAGCATCCGAATGTAAATCACATGACCCTGGGGATGCTGCAACGGTCATAAGTGTGAAAAATGGTCATAAGTCACTTTTTTCAGTGCTGTCGTAACTTTGAACAGTCACTAAGTGAATCGTAAGTCGAGGACTACCTGTACTTTATCATTTTTTTTCCTTTTTTGGGGGGGGGGTCATGTTTTTGACACCTTGCTGGGCGACTGGTGGTACTCGGACATTGCCTTGTCCTAAAAGTGGTACAATGGATGAAAAGGTTGAAAAGCCCTGTTTTAGTATACCGGTACTATTTGGTTCAGAATATTTTTTTCTTGTTTTCCTGCTCTAAAAACTGGGTGCGTCTTATGGTCCGAAAAATACGGTAATTCTGAGTAGCTTCTTTTTGAGAGCACAAGTAGCTGAAAGAGAACTTTACAATACTTAAGATGAGAGTCCTAATGCCTTTTGGGTATATTAAATAATTGATGCTAGAAAAGCAAAAGGATATAACATCTTGCTTTCCCCCCCCTCCCTATAACCAGTAAATAAATGTGAATCCATTAATTCTGAAACAATCGCAGCTGAAGTTCAGAAAGAAGGTAAAAGGAAACGAAAAAGTGAAGATCGCAAATGCAAAAGGAAGAACCAGAAGGAAAAACCAGAGCCTGAATTATCAAAAAGCCCTTCCCAGATACCATGTGCGAAACTGACCGGTGCAGAAAATAGCCTCCTAATAGATACGGCTAAGGTGAAAAATCCTGAGATCGAAACAACAGAAGATTCTCAGTCTGGATCAAAACTCACCAATCTTTCTGGTAACTGGCTTTACTCTGAATGCTTTAGAAAATACGTGTGGTAATCATAAAGCTAGAACTTATTTATTTTTAGCAAGGAATATACTACAAGTAGTCCTTGACTTAGGACCATAATTGAGTCCAATTTTCCATTGCTGAACAAGACAGTTGTGAAGTGAATTTTGCCCCACTTTATGACCTTTCTTGCCACAGCGGTTAAGTGAATCGCTGCAGTTGTTAAGTTAGTAGCTTGGTTGTTAAGTAAATCTGGCTTCCCTTGTTGACTTTGCTTGTCAGAAAGTTGGAAAAGGTGATCACGTGACCCCAGGGGCATTGCAACCGTCATAGGTACATGCCAGTTGCCAGACAGCCAAATTTTGATCACATGACTGTGGGAATGCTGCAGTGGTCATAGTGTGAAAAATGGACCTAAGTCACATTGTTCAGTGCCGTAATTTTGAATGGTCCCTAAGGACTACCTGTATGGAAAGCTTCATTTTAAAACAGATTGACGAGACATAAATTGGGTAATGCACTGCCTGCATCAGAGAATCGTAATGGGAAAGTATATAATGAACCTCAGACTAGGAGGATTCCAGATATTCCTTCTGCTTCAGCAATATAATGTTGCTTCCATGTTGCTGCTATTTTAATTATTTTATTTAGTTATAAATCTTAAGCGATTTTAAACTGTGGTGTCTCAGTGAATCTGTCCTTTCAATAATTTATGGATTTTGATGAATCCATCTTGTCCTTCTCTCTGAAAACCTCTTGTTAATTTTCATTATTTCTTATTGAAAGAAGCAAATTGCTATCTCTATCACGAACTTGGTTTGTTTAAAGCGATAACTAAAACTAACTGCAGCTTTGGATTCAGATATTAAACTTTGATTAACTGAAGACAGAATGAAACGTCAAGCGGTATCGCTTGGGGTAATCGCTTGGCCTGAATAACTGCTAGGTTTTGACGTAATAAATGCACGAGATACCTTAATAAAACAAATAACTTTTATTTTCCCGCCTACAGATTTTGCGAGTGAAGATATGCTTTGGACAGAAAAATACCAGCCACAAAACTCCAGTGAACTTATAGGGAACACCGAAGCAATTAAAAAGCTGCAGAGGTCAGAAACTATTTAAAATAAAAATAAATGATTGTCAGCCCTTCGAGGTAGTCCAGACAAGAAACCAATACCATGAATACAAACGCTACCTTTCCTTTCAACAGACTCTTGCCAGGTCTGAAAGCCCATCTCTCCCCACTTGCCTTTCCTTTCCAGGGGAGGGTCCCTCCTGAGAGATTTACCAGTCTTCCATTCCTTCTGGTGACAGATGTTGCTATTCAGAGCATTGTCCTGGCTACGGTCCTTTCTCCTGCCTCAAGGATATTCCCCCAAACGATTACAATTGTTTTTGCATCTGGTTCTCTCACTGTATCATCTATCTGCCAGTATCTAGCTATCGATATTCAGACAGACAGACACATTCAGTCTTTTAGAAACATGGAGGATTCGACATAAGAATGTATTGCTGCCGATGACAATGTGGCATTCACTTTATTTTTAGGTGGCTGTGTGAATGGAAAAGAAAAGCCAATTGGGAAGAAAACAGAACACAAAAAGAAAAGAAGAATGGCAGCAGAGATGGTATATTGGAATCTTTCCTCATTCTTTAAAATAAAATGTATCGGGCTTACCTATAGTTGTTAGCGTGAGCTACATCGAGAGCCCAGTAGGGGGGGTGATACATTTCGTGTAAAATATTAATGTTTAATTTGATCTTTGAGCTTTTGTTTTTCTCATGGATTGCCAGGACGTGCATTTTGAAATGAATACGGATAAGGAATCCAAGAACTAAAAATTGGTCTAGGTCAGGGGTCGACAACCTTGAACACTCAAAGAGCCACTTGGACCCATTTCCCAGAGGGGAAAAAAAGGGGTGGGGAGCTTGATTGAAGAGTTTAATTAAAAAAAATAGAGGCTGCTGTGCATGAGTTCTCTCTCTCCCTCTCTTTCTCTCCCTCCCTCTCTCCCTCTCTCTGATCTTCTGCTCATCTGGCAAGCTGGCTTCATGCTGTTCTCCAACAAACTGACACACATTCTTATTGGGCTGGGTCTCTGCCCTTGAGAGCTGCTGCTTTCTGCTGCTTCCTGTGGAGATGCAGCAAAGGCAGGAGCCCCGCCCAATAAGCTTGTCATCTTGTTGGAAAACAGTGTGAGGCCACTCTCTTTTTTTTTACACAGAGAGAGAGAGAAAGAGAGAGAGAGAAGCGCAAGTGCCTTTCTCTGTCTTTCTCTCTGCATATGGCAGAGGATGACTGGGAGCCGCTGAAAGATGACCAGAAGGCTGAAAGAGCCGCATGTGTTTCCAGAGCCGCGGGTTGCCAACCCGTGGTCTAGGTGTACATGTTCCAGTTAAGGCTGCTTTTATTATCTGTGCCATTCTGTAACTGAACAGATTCCTTGGAGCATTTGGACTTCATAGATGACACATCAGTCAGCGATGAAGAGAACATTCTGTGCAACACCATGTTGCTCATTGGACCCCCAGGGATAGGGAAGACGGCAGCCGTCTACGCTTGTGCCCAGGAGCTTGGCTTCAAGGTTTGTCCTAGTGGTAAATAGTGCAGAGATGAGGTCGTTGTGTTATGAAGTCATCTGTTGTTTACAATTCCCTTGTAGATATTTGAGGTAAATGCTTCATGCCAACGCAGCGGAAGGCAGATTCTCTCACAATTAAAAGAAGCTACTCAGTCTCACCAGGTGAACAAACAAGGTGTCCATGTTCATAAGCCATGCTTCTTTAACCATTACAGCAGCACTAAGTCGCCAAGTAAGATATTTCTTCTTCTTTTGTACAGTCATTTAAAAAAAACAGGTGGAGCAATTACATTTGTTATCTGACATAAAGTAACTTTATTATAGCTGTATTTTTTACAGAGGGATAAGTTCAGTCTTACCTGATGAATTACCCTTTATCTCTGTTGTACTACACAGTTTTATCAGCATCTAAAGAGCACTGCCTGAGCTTTCCTGGTAATCACAATGTCAGCACTCTGTGGTGACAGTAAGGGTGTTTCCTTTACCTCCTTGGGCTTGATCTATGTTGTGTCTATAGTAACGGTAATACCGCTGACGGGGATCATAAAATATCTTTCCCAACATCATTTAGCTCAGTGTTTTTCAACCTTAACAAACTTTTTAAGAGGTATGGACATCTCTTATAGTTGCCATGGTTGAGAAACACTGATTTAGCCATTTGGTATTTCAAGATAATGGCAGAGGAGGATAGAGATTTTTTGGTGGTGATTGTTGTTGTTGTTATTATTTATAAATAACTCAAAGCAATGAACATACCTAATACCCCTTCTTCCTCCTCTTATCCCCACAACAACAACCCTGTGAGGCTCCTCTTATCCCCACAACAACAACCCCGTGAGGTGAAGTGAGAGAGAGGGACTGCCCCAAAATCACCCAGCGGGCTTTCATGCCTAAGGTGGGACTGGAACTCACAATCTCCTGGTTTTTATCCTGATGCCTTAACCCCCAGACCAAATTAGCTCTGCTATCAACACATGTAGAGTTATGCTAAATATAATTAAACTGAGCAGAGAGCCAGTTTGGTGTGATGGTTACAGATACTAGTGTCAATAAGAAACCAGGAAACTCTTGAGTTCTAGTCCTGCTTTAAGGACGGAACCAACTGAGTGATTCTTAGCTCTAGGCAGGAGAGAAGGTACTGGCAAAATACCTCTGAAAATCTTGCCAAAAAAACCTGCAGGAAGTTGTCCAGGCAGTTTCCAGGAATTATCCCTGACTTAAAAGTACCATCTCCCTTCTCACTTCCCCCCCAACCCCGCCCCCAAAAAACTAACAACAACATCCCTGAGTTACATTTAATTTTAGGTAAAGGTAAAGGTTCCCCCGCACATGCGTGCTAGTCGTTTCCGACTCTAGGGACCAGTGCTCATCTCCGTTTCAAAGCCGAAGAGCCAGCGCTTGTCCGAGGACGTCTCCGTGGTCCTGTGGCCGGCATGACTAGACACCAAAGGCGCATGGAACGCTGTTACCTTCCCACCGTAGTGGTCCCTATTTTTCTACTTGCATTTTTATGTGCTTTCGAACTGCTAGGTTGGCAGAAGCTGGGACGAGTAGCAGGCACTCACTCTGTTACGCGGCACTCGGGATTCAACCCGCCAAACTGCCAACCTTCTGATCGACAAGCTCAGCATCCTAACGCACTGAGCCACCGCGTCCCTATTTCATTTAATTTTAACAGTAGTTAAAACTAATTCAGATGAGCTCCATGTACCTCTTACAATGTGGCCCTCAACATATTTCCCAAAGGCCAGATGCAAAGGCCTAATTTTGAGCTAAATTCCTTTGGAAATAGCAGATTTACATTAAGGAAAAGAGTTGTTTTTGTAATATAAAAGCTAATGTTTTCCTGTTGTAAGTTTATGTATAAATTTGCTCTTATAGAAAAACAATCTCCCAGAAAAGAGTGGTCCCCAAGGAAGTTTCCAGTTTCACCCAGAAAAGTTGGATTAAAGCAAGGCTTAATGCCCAAAACACTAGATAAATATTTTAACATAACTTCCAAACTGAAGAATCAAGAAGAAAAAATACAAAGGAGCAATAAAGGTAAGCTTTACCATATGATAAGATGCATTTATGCAAAATAACAGAGTTGGAAGGGACCTTGGAGGTCTTATAGACCAGCCCTCTGCTCAAGCAGGAAACCCTGTAACATTTCAGACAAATGGTTGATGATGAAGAAAAGGACCTTGGAGGTCATCTAGTCCAACGCCCTCCTCAGGCAAGTAACCCTATACCATTTCAGATAAATAGCTGTCCAGTCTCTTCTTAAAAACTTCCAGTGTTGGAGCACCTACAATTTCTGGAGGCAAGTTGTTCCACTGATTAATTGTTCTGGAAATGTCTCCTTAGTTCTAGGTTGCTTCTCTCCTTGAATAGTTTCCATCTGCTGCTTCTTGTCCTGCCTTCGGGCACTTTGGAGAATAGCTTGACTCCCTCTTCTTTGTGGCAGCCCCTGAGGTATTGGAACACTGCTATCATGTCACCCCTAGTTCTTCTCTTCATTAAACTAGAAATAGAGTACTGAGAGTGCTTATTTATCTTGTAAAAATGGATTCAATGGTACAATTAGATGCAACGAGTGATCTGATAGCCGCTATAGATGTTGAAAACTTGTAGCATATGATCTTTGGGGATGAAGGAAATATGAGCTCTTTGTCTCATTTTTTTTCATTTTAAACAAATCAAATCAGAAACAAAACTCATATTTGAAGCCTTGTAGATGTTGTGTATAATTCCATGTCAACCTAGTACGATAGACTTGCAGGGCTGGCGCGTTGTGCAGTAAGTTCACATGGTGCAATAAGATTGTGTGTTTGTTATTAGGATTCACTGGATTAGGGTGTTGTTGTTTTGTCTTCACTGTGAGTTGGGTGCACGAAGGGAGGCTCAGCCAATCTCATTGTACACATGTTGTACTCTGAAAATAAAGGTTGATTTGATTTGATTGATTTGATAGAGGCAGCTGCACTTAAAAATCAGCCAGAAACTGTTCTACTTCTCTTAGGTTGGCAACATAAAATTCATGACATCCCTACTTGGTGTACAAAAAGCATCAGCACTGAATTTACAAACATATATATTTTTAATTATGACTAAAATTGTAGGTGATTTCAATATCCTCACCTGATATTGCAAGATCTCAGTGAGACTGCCAAAATCATGCAAGATCTGGCAGCCTTCATATCTCAGGTGAAATTCCAATATTTTTTTAACTCGATAGATTGTATACTACTGTGTCTGCCCCCTCCCTTTGATTGACCAATTCCATTTAAAGGGATCCAGAAAGCAGGCTCTCTCTGTCACGGTGCCTGTCTTCTGGAATAATACTCCCCAGAGATTTATTTGATCATATCCCCATGATGTTCTGGAAATTATACTTTGGGTTGGTGTACTTGTAAAATGCTGATAGGTGTCTGGTCTGGATGCAAAGGTTTGTGGGTTTTTTTGTACTGCTTTTCCATTTTTAATGGTAAGCCGCTCAGGGTCAGGCTGGAGTCAAGCTGGCAATGAAACTAATTAAATAAATACACATTTGTCTTGCCTTACGAGTTACATTTCCTGCTGTTGACCTTGTAGGAGGTGCAACGTGCCAAATATCCCTGCTGCCAGTTATTTTCATCAGCTGCTGTATGTTGTCAGTTTCTCTACAGGTAGTCCTCAACATACAACCCACAACTGAGCCCTAAATTTCTGGTGCTAAGTCAAACATATCTTAAGTGAGTTTTGTCCCATTTTACCACCTTTCTGTTCTGTACCAGCCTACTACCGGCCCTGCAGAAAAGGCAGAGACAACCCCTTTACAAAACGGCAAGAGGCTGGAACTAAGCCTCCCAAATTTATTGACATAAAACAGAGCAAAACAGAAACACGAACCATGAAAACAGGAGCTATTCAAACGGTTGCCTTCAGCAAACCAGCCCTCCCACACATTCCCCTTTTTAAACAGTTCAAGGCGTGGCTTCTCACTGCCTCCTGCGTCGGGCGTCTTTGAACAGAGCCAGCTGTGGGTCATCTTCATCCACGCTGTCAGGCTCACACAGCTGGGTCTGCGTCGTGACCAGGTGGGAGGGGCCTGGCTGAGGGCTCTGCGGAGCCTCAAGGCTATCCTCAGCAAGCTCTCCAACACCCCCCCTCCTCCTCCTTTGAATCGTCCGACCCAACTGCCGAACCCACAGGCTGACCCTGAATCACAACACTTTCTTGCCTCACAGTGGTTAAGTGAATAGTGTGCGTCTATTCAGTTAGTAACACAGTTGTTAAATGAATCTGGCTTCCCCATTGACTTTGCTTGTCAGAAGGAAAGAAAAAGTGACCACGTGACCCCGGGACATTGCCAACATCATAAATACGAGTCAATTGCCAAGTGGGTGAATTTTGATCAGGTGACCATGGGGATGCTGCAATGGTCATAAGCGTGAAAAACGGTTGTAAGTCACTTTTTTCAGGCTGTTATGACTTCGAATGGCCACTAAATGAACTGTTCTAAGCCGAGGACTACTTCTGTTTTATTTCCAGCTAATCTAACTATCCACAGTTGTATTACATGTCATTGTAAAATTAAGCTTTAAAAGCAGGGGATCTGTAATTTTGAGGAAATTTTACATCCCTGCGTTGTGTTACTTTTTTCCTTTCTGATACAAATCTGATTGTACTTTTTTCTTCACAGAAAACAGGAGAAGCTTAACTGAAAAAAAGACAGAGTTAAAATCAGGAAAAAGGAGAAACAAGGAAGAAGAATCCAGTAATAAATGTGCAACTTCTCTTATTCTCTTTGAAGAGGTAACACTAAATGAAGATCCTATTCCTTCTGCTACTATCCAGAATAAAGGAAAAAGGACAAAATCTGTCTCCATTTTTTTTAAATGAATTAATTGCAAAACACATTTATATGGCTGCCCAATTCTCACATGGTGACATCGAGCGGCTTACAACATTTTTAATTATTAATATAATAATATAATTTTATATTTATTAGTTCAGAATGTAGATTCCCCTCAACTTTTGTTACTTCCAATAAATAGAATCTTAGTGATTCTAAATATTATGCTGCTTGATATATCACTGCACATTGCTTACTTTTCAGGTCCTATATTTAATTGAAAATACTATTTTTTTTACTCCCATATTTATAGTAGGTAGCTTCCTAATTTTCAAATCAACACAGATCCATAAAATCTTACATAAAACTAAGATAACTACAGGTGGTCCTCAACTTAAGACCACAACTGAGCCCAACATTTCCGTTGCTAAGTGAGACATTTAAGTGAATTTTACCCCCTTTTACGACCTTTCTTTCCCCTGTTGTTAAGTGAATCACTGCAGCTATTAAGTTGGTAACATGACTGTTAACTGAATCTGGCTTTGCTTGTCTCAAGGTTACAAAAGGTGATCCCATGACCCCGGGACACTGCAACCGTCATAAATATGAGTCCGTTCCCAAGCATCTGAATTTTGATCACATGACCATGGGGATACTACAGTGTGAAAAATGGTCATGTCGCTTTTTTCAGTGCCATTGTAACTAAATGAATTGTTGTAAGTCGAGGACTATATATATATATATATATATATATATATATATATATATATATATATATATATATATATATATATAACAGAAACATGTTTCACTTCTCCTAGGTTGATATCATATTTGATGAAGATGTTGGATTCCTAAACGCAGTAAAGACCTTCATGAGCACGACCAAGAGACCTGTCATTCTAACCACCAATGGTAAGCAACTGTCATTTCTGTAATTCTGCAGCTGCGTGGCTGCTTTAATCTTCCATTAAATATCCAGTTTGAAGGCGCTGTTCTAGAATTTAATTAAAACCATTGTTTGAAATCTTTTAACTTCAAGAGGACGGTTCCAAAAACGAGCTGCCTAGCTACTGTTTTGTGCATTGAAAGAATATTATGGTTCCTCAGGATAACAAGTTTCCTTCTGTAGCATCATCAATAAATTTTGAGGCCTTGTGCATAAATTAAGTAATCGGCCGCGCGGGGTGACTGTGGGTGCCAGAGCATAAACTTGTCCCACTCCCATAGGAGTTTTCAGGGTCCCAAAATTAAATTTAAAAAATAACTATAACGTTTGCAAAATGCTATCTCATGTTATCCCACATGAGATGCTTTGAGTTTTTGGACAAGAGTGCCAGCATCCCATCGGATTGGATGATCTTTGCAGTTTTTGCCATTTATCTGTTTGTTTTTTTTGTTTATCTGTTTTTATTTGGGCTCCAAGGACTCTGTGAAGAATAGATTTCTTTGAGGATGTGCAGTTCCCAGGTGGTACTGATTACCAAGTATTTCCCCCTCAAGAATAGTACAAAATTTTGAGAGTGCATTACTAGGTATAGTTCTAGGGGAGTTATGTGGAACAAAACAGAAATTTCAATGTCCTTGAGGGCTAGTTCAGGAAAATAAGAAACAGTTTGCTGTATGGTAAATTGATTCTTCAATATTTTCCGAACCATTTTAACTTTTATCAGGAAACTAATTTCCTCTATACTGTCAGTTTTCTTGTAGAGTCCCCTAAACAGTGTTGTAAAATCAATTTTCATTGATCTCTCTCTGGTTTCCTCGGGGAGAAAATGGGGGCTTCGTGGCTTTCTTTTTCCTTCTTGTGAATATTGAGGTAGTCATTGCTTAACATCAGCAATTGCGACTGGGATTTCTGTCCCTAAGCAATGTGGTCATAAAGTGATGGCAATCCTTGTTGCCAACATTAAGTAGGGATTTCAGGTAGTTAAGCAAGGACCTGTTTGCAATGTGCTGCTGGTTTTCAATAAGCAAAGTCAATGGGCAAGCCGGCAGGAGGTTGCAAGTTCCCAGTGCCTCACAAGCAGGCTGGCAGGTGGGTAAGTGTTGTGATTCCTTGCCAGCCAGTGGATCTGGCAGCTGGGTCTGAGGAATCAGATGAGGAGGAGGGACCTAGAATGACATTAGAGTCAGAGGAAGGCTCTGAGGAGCTCCAAGACTTACAGTCTGACAAAGAGCAGTGGGTGGAGCAGTGGGCTAATGCCTCCTTAAGTAACACCAGCTGCCTGCAATTAGTGCAGGTTTGCATCCCACCAGGCTCAAGGTTGACTCAGCCTTCCATCCTTCCGAGGTAGGTAAAATGAGGACCCAGATTGTTGGGGGCAATAAGCTGACTGTAATAATGCCGCTTGGGGGCCCCCGAAAGCCCTAGTAAGCAGGCATATACATAGAATGAAGGCTATTGCTAAGCACATTGATTTGTGCTTAGATTGTAAGCCGCCCTGAGTCTTCGGAGAAGGGCGGGATATAAATGGGATTAAAAAAAAGAGAGAGAGAGAGCCTGGCCCCTCTACTCGTGCTCAGGCTGAGACACAGCTTTGCTGGGAGCCTGAGTTGGACAGTGATGAAGAACAGCTGGGAAAAATCCCGGATGCCCTAGCGCGCAGGCAAGAGAAGCAAGTAGGACAGAGGAATGCAATGAGGTGGCTCCAAAGGCAAAGGAGAAGACATTAGGAAGCCACGCCTTGGCTGAATTATAAAAGGGAAGGTGTGGGAGGTGCTGGTTACCAAAGGCAACCGTTCGTGTTGAGGATGGAGTTTCTGTGGACTGTGTTTGTTTGCCTTGGACATTGACTCAGGTCTGTGAGAATAAAGGGTTGGTTTTTTTTCTTGCGGTTCCTGCCTGTTTCTTGGAAGAGGGGTTTCTCCTTGTGAGCCTAACAAGGACTCACATAGGCTGGGACAGAACAGTAAGTGGCTGCTATAGCATGAGCACGGCCGGGTTGAAGGAATCTGATGAAAAGTGCAGGGAGGCAGAGCAGTAGCTGCTGTGGCTAGATACAGGGTGGGTGTTTGGAGGGTGTACAAGAAAGCGCCAGGAACTACTTGCAGACTTCCATACCAGCTTCCCCGCTGACTTTGCTTAAGGGAAGTCAGCAGAGATGATCACAAATGGTGATTATATGACTGCAGGGCGCTGCAACCATCATAAGGGTGGAGCCATTTGCTGAGATCATGATCACATCATTGGTGGGCAGACTGGGACAGCTGGAACTTGAAGGACCAGTCATAAGTACCACTTATTCAATGCTGTTGTAACTTTGAACAGTTGGTTAATGAGTGGTTATTAAACAGGGACGATCCATGTATTAAGCTTGTTGTTGGAGGATGGAGAAGGTAGGGGGTATGAGTATCCAGATGGATGTGAATGAGAGAAGAATTATGATTGTGCCCACAGAGGAAGCTGGGTATCTATATAGCCATATAGATAAGTGTGAGTAAAGATGGGTATTCTCTTTTTGTATGCATGTCCAAGTAAGGAAAATCTGAGTGAAAAGATTATATATGGAAAACATACTTATACTGGTAAGTATGCACTCAAAAGGCCCAAGATTTCTATCTATCCCATTTTACCATTTATGATATAGAATAACAGAGTTGGAAGGGACTTTGGAGGTCATCTAGTCCTGCCCCCTGCTCGAGCACATTTTGGACAAATGGCTGTTATGTTATTAACAAGTTATGGCAGCGAACCTTATGCTTCTTCCATTTATTGGGAATAATAATTAATAATAATAGTAATAGTAATAATAATAATAAAATTGGAAGGGACCTTGGAGGTCATCTAGTCCAACCCCCTGCTCTGGCAGGAAACCCTGTACCAAATGGCTGTCCAGTCTCTTCTTAACTTACAGTCTCAACTTACATTGAATTTTGTACTTTGTATAACCAAGAAGTAACCTTATATTGATAATTTCAATATAAACAAATACTTCTAGTAAGTTCAGTGCTCCCAAGCGTGCTGACTTATTTCTACACAGCCACTATGAAGAAGGTATTTTAATACCGGCTTTCAAATATTTTCCTATCTGTATTATAAAAGCAAAAATAATTCTGTATGACAATATGGTAAAAGCCTTTATTATGAATCTTTTGCATAGATCCGTTGTTCAGTGAAACGTTTGATGGCTGCTTTGAGCAGATCACGTTCAGAGTACCTTCTTTGGTAAGTTTTTCAATTCTAGAATTCCAAAAAGGTTGTTCATTACAGTTTCTTAGTATGATAAACCTGTATCAGGTAGAACTGTAGCAACAATTTAACAAAACCATTTTATGACATTACCCATGAAATACCATCCGCTCAAAGGACTTCATTTCATTAATGTGCAGAAAGACGTTATAGACTATTTTTGCAGATAGTCCTTGACTTAACGACCACAATTGACCCCAAGATTTCCATTGCTAAGCAAAACGTTAATGAGTTTTACCCCATTTTGCGACCTCTCTTGCTACCATTATTAAATGAATCACTACAGTTATTAAATTAGTAACTTGATTGTTAAGTGAATCTGGCTTACCCATTGACATTGACTTTGTCAGAAGATCACAAAAGGTGACCACACGATCCTGGGACACTGCAGCCGTCGTAAACACATGCCAGTTGTCAAGCGTCCAATTTTTGGTCACATGACCCGGGAGGCTGCAATGGTTGTCAGTGTAAAAAATGGTCATAAGTCACTTTCGGTGCCGTTGTAACTTCACTTGGTCACTAAACAAATGGGCATAAGTTGAGAACTACCTGAATATGAGTATTTCAGTATACTGAGGAGGCCCCTCCTCAGAAATCTAAATTCTCCATAGTATTTCCCCATAGAATAATGGCTTTAAAATAGGAAAGTAGAAGGTGCAGTTATCAGATCCTCTGTCCTTTTCTGTGCCGCACCGCGCAAAGCTCTTCCCATCTCTCTATGCCTGCTGCCGGCATCAAACGCCCTTCGCCCAGTGCGCTCCCACAGGGAGGGTCTGCTCAGGGTTCCGCCGGTGAGAGATTGCCGGCGGGTGACACCCAGGGATAGGGCCTTCTCAGTGGGAGCGCCTGCCCTCTGGAACCAGCTGCCGGTGGAGCTGAGGACTGCTCCCGACCTCCGATCATTCCGCCGGGGCCTGAAGACCTGGCTCTTTGAGCTCTCGGGCCCAGGCTGAGGAGAAAATTTTAACTGGGGTTTTTAGTGTACAGGGTGAATTTAATGCTTTTTAATTGGTTTTAACTTTTGTATGTTTTGATTTTTAATTCCCTGTAAACCGCCCTGAGTCCTCAGGGAAAGGGCGGTATACAAATGCAACTAAAATAAAATAAATAAAATAAAATTTGTGGCAATTATACTTTCCCAACTAGTTTTTTTTCCTCATTTTGTCTCTTTACTGTGCATTGGCTTCCTCACATCATATCCTTTCATCTTTCATGTTATATTTTCCTCTGATGTTTCTCCATTTTTGGGTTAAAGCGCTCTATCTTCCAGCTCTCCACATTGCTGAAGTTTATTTTTAAAGTTGGTAGATATAAAATAAAGGCAGACATTACAAAAGATATTCATAGGCAGCCGTCAAGGTGCTTGTCAGTGGTTTGGCCTTCAAGCCAAAAAACAAACAACACACACCCAAATACTCATCTGCTTCAAATACTCATCTGCTTTTTGGGTTGGTTTTCCAAATGAAATCCAGTTTTTGTGCTATGAAACTAGGTATTATTTATCTGCATTGTAATATTCAGCACTCTACATATCATAAATGTTCCCATTTTTAGTTATAATGTACAGTACTATATGCTGTCTATTGCATATTAAGGATTTAAAAACAATGCATTGTGTAACAAAATTACGGAAACGTGGAAAAGATCATCTAACATCACACTTTCTCATTGGCTTACTACCTATTTTTAACATCACTAGCAAATAAATACAATTTGTAGTCTTGTAATAGAGCATTCTTTGATACGTTTACTAAAGGCAAGTATTGTTAATGTTTTCATCTGTTTATATTTAGATAAATGTGGCTAGCTATCTCCAAGTTCTGTGTTTGGCCGAGAATTTAAGAACCAATATCAGAGACTTTGCTGCCTTGTTAACTGTGAATAACTGTGACATCAGGCAGAGTATTCTATACTTACAGTTTTGGGTCCAGAGTGGTGCTGGTTACTTGAAAGAAAAAGGTATGACAGTCTTATCATAATTACAACTCACTTAAAACTGAATGAAACATAAAACAAAACTTTTGCTTTGCCTGGGCCAGATTGACTGAAGAATTGTCTTGGTCTGCATATTTATTTATTTATTTATTTGGATTTATATACCGCCCTTTCCCGAAGTACTCATATATATGAAATATATACTATAGTTAATGTAAATAAATCATATAATAATGTTAAAAGTTTATGATCTTGTGGAGCAGACATGTCAAACACAAGGCCCGGGGGCCGGATCCGGCCCGCGAAGTGGTTTCATGTGGCCCACGAAGCCTTCCTGGAAACAGTGAGGGAACGGCTCCCACTGCCTTGGCCCTGGCCCAGAGACCCTCCTTCTGCCAGAGACCCTCAGATCTGTCCCACTCCTGCCCAGGCCCCCATAGGCACCCTTGATGCCAACGATGTAGAGCTGGCCACGCCCACCCAGTAGGCCATACGCACTTTAGCCACGCCTACCCAGGCCACACCCACCCTGGCTATACCCACTCGGCCCCCTGAGGGCAACTGCAATGCTGATGCGGCCCTCAATGAAATGTGAGTTTGAGACCCCTGTATGTGGAGCCACAAGACTAGCTGTCCAGGGCCGCATGCGGCTCTTAGGCCATGATTTGGACGCACCTGGTTTAGGCTTTTATGTTTAAACATGTTTATAGTATCAAATTCCAGTACAAAGTGGAGTCCTAGTGGTGCAGTGGTTAGAGTGCAGTATTGCAGGCTAATTCTGCTGATTGCCAGCAGTTCGATCCTGACCGGCTCAAGGTTGATTCAGCCTCCCATCCTTCCGAGGTGGGTTAAAATGAGGACCCAGATTGTTGGGGGCAATATGTTGAGTCTGTAAACCGCTTAGAGAAGGCTGTAAAGCACTGTGAAGTGGCATATAAGTCTAAGTGCTATTGCTATAAATAAGAGATGAGTTACTGTGTTGGCCTCTAAATAGATTATGAGAAGAGAAAAAGCAGGGAATAGAATAAAGTTTGCAGAAACGTGACAGTGTGAATATGGGATGGAATTACTGATATATAACCAAAACTGAAAGGATAGAATTCTAGACGTTGTTGACAGCAATGAATCTGAGGGCCAGATTATCTTTTGTGTCGGCTGCTTGAATGTACCTGACTATGTGATTACAGATCTTGTAGTAATCTGGCAGTAGAGGTAGAACTGTATCTGTAGGCAGACCACAATGTATGTAAACTATCCAGGTCCCTCCAGTTACTTTGAAGTAGTTGCTTCAGGATCTGTTCCCCAGATAATTTTCCAAAACCAGGAGGTCAAAACTGGGAGGATATTCACGTTCTGACTAGAGGATGGCACATGCTCATTTACCAGGCGAACAGCTTGCTGTCAAGAAGTTGTGGGTGCTTCACCACTGAAGGTTTTTAAGAAGAGACTGGACAGTCACTTGTCTGAAATGGTATAGGATCTCCCGCTTAAGCAGAGGGTTGGGCTAGAACTCCAAGGTCCCTTCCAGCTCTATTTTGATCGATTGATTGATCTTTTATTTAGCTCTGATATATTTATGTTGCCGTAGTTAAGTGAGGTCTGATATATCAATCTGTTGGGAATTTAAGAACATAGATGGTCTTTTGCTATCCTCAAGTATTGAGTGGTAGGAACATTTACGCCTTACACAAGAACAGTCAGTGTCTTAATGCGTTGCCAGCTACAAACTTGACTCTTAACTTTTATACAGTACACTCTTGACTTCTTTTTGCATCTTTGGTGCCAGCCATTTTTTTAAGGGCTTCTCCTCTTATCTACATGTCAAAGCCCCAGATCGGTACCTGCCATTCTTTATCCTTAATGCAGTGATTGTCTACAGTTGTGCTTTCACAAAGCGCTACTTCACTAACTATTATAACACTAGTCCCCTCATTTCTGAAACTAGAGACACATGCAACATGGGGAAAAAATTGCTGGGAATAAACTCTAAATGTTTCAGAAGTTCTGAGTGTTCTAAAGATCAAGCTGTTCTGGCCGCTTCACAACTGCCTGCCCTCAGTCATCACAGTGCATTATTTGCCTTCCTCCACTTAAGCCACCATTGTCCTACTGGGGCCTGCCCAACCAACCTCAGTTACAATCTTCATAGTGCCTTCTCTTCCTCCCTTCTGCGCACGTGCATGAGAATGTTAGCCATGTTGCAGAAGATGCTGCCCATCCAGTTCAGGCGCAGTAAGAAAACTCATCTCATAGAAGCTGAATGCATGTGCTAGAACGCCTTCATTGTATTGAAGAAAATGAATGCAAGAGCAAATGGGCAAACAGAATGCAAGTGCAAAAAGAAACCTTAGCCAGTTACAACGTTTTTAAATAACATTTAGCAATAGCAATAGCACTTAGACTTATATATTGTTTCCTAGTGCTTTACAGCCCTCTCTAAGTGGTTTGCAGAGTCAGCACAGTGCCCCCAACAATCTGAACCCTCATTTTACTAATCTTGGAAGGATGGAAGGCTGAGTCAACCTTGAGTCAGTCAGGATCGAATTCCTAGCAGTCGGCAGAGTTAGCCTGCAATACTGCATTCTAATCACTGCGCCACCACGGCTCTATTCTATTTCTATGCTGCAATAGAAATTTTAAATGAATTTAATGAATTATGTATTTTAAAATGTGAATTTTAAGCTTACCGGGAAAAACTTGCTATATTAATGTGGGAAATACACAAAGAACTAATGGCAACATTAAAAAGTTTAAATACTGTTATCAGTATCAAAAAGAATATCAGTATTATTTGAAAAAAATCTGCTAAAAATCTTACTTTGCATGTACTTTAGATTCAGGAAGTCCTTGGCTTATGACGGCAGTTGGGGTGGAATTGCCACTGTTGTATGACTGTTGTATGACATAAAGCATAACGTCCTATGATCACACCCCACAGTGACTGCAGTTCTGGCAGTCACAGTCGCCAGAGTTAAACTAGGATTGTGTGGGTCGTTAAAGGAGGACCTCATGTGTCCTTGATTTCTGATTTTCTACCAGCTTCCCCATTGACTTTGTTTGTAGGTTGCAATCACATCACAGCTAGATTATAGGGTAAGCACCACTTGTTCAGCACTGTTGTGATTTTGGCTGGTCGCCGAACAAATGGACTGATCCAAGGACTATCTGTAGTTACGTATCTTCAAGTACATCCAGATAACCCTGGCTTAACACCCTTAAACTTTTAAAACTCTTTTGTACAGGGAACAGGTCAGAGGACAGTGGCGTACAGCAGGACATTTCCATCAAAGGAACAACTAGCTCAAATCCAACGAAACCTATTCTTGAGAATATTCCACAGTGCAGTACTGGCTGCACTGAGAATCTGCTTGGACTTAAGAACATATTTTTGCCTTCCGAAGATTTGTTCTCATTTCTTAAGGTACGCCTACTAAAATGCTTAACAAGAAATGTACCCTCAGCCAAATGTTGCAGCATGGAACGTTCCTGTCCAGGAACCTTGCTAGGCCATTTTCTCTCCCTTGCCTTTGGATTTGTTTTCCTTCAGCTGTATTACATGGTCAGTGAGCAAGGGAACCTCACTGGACTTTTTTTAAAAAAAATTTAACCTACAAGTGCTATATATCCACCCAGGCTTTGTACAAGTATTTCTCGACTTAGGACCACAATTGGAACTGGAATTTCCATCACTAAGCGATATGGTCATTGAGTCACGCCTGATTTTACAACCTTTTACTATAGTCATTAAGTGAATCAGAGTTACCAAGCAAATCTGGCTTCCTCCACTGGTTTGTTGGTGGGAGCCCCCCCCCAGGAAGGTCACAAATAGTAATCGCACGACCCTGGGGATACTGCAGCCATCCTAAATACATGTCAGTGGCCAAGTGCCCATGTTTAGATCACGTGACTGGGGATGCTGCAACAGTCATAAATGAGAGGAGTGGTTGTAAGTCATTTTTCACCACGGTTGTAACTTCGAAAGGTGTTTCAATGAATGGCTGTAAGTCGATGGCTCCCCGTATGAATAAAAAGGCAATTTAAAAGACAGAAATTATAAGAAACTTAATTCTACAGAGTTAAGTAACCACATTTAGAAAATTACTTTTCCAAAACACCAGTGTCCGTTTCTGATAGATTTCGGTGTATCTGATTTTATTAATTATTTCTGGCGAGATTAAAGACGCGCCTTTAAAATCAAAATAGGCTCCAAATCTCTTTTTTCCCCTGTTAATGATAATGAACTAATGATTTCTCTACAGCGTGAATTTAGAACAAAAGAAGATTGGAACAAACTGATACATCTGCTCACAGAATTCCAGATGAGGAATACAGATTTTATTTATAGCAACCTTGAAATCATCTCATCTTTGCCACTTAATATAATTCCAGAAGCAATTGAAATAGCCAGTCCGGCGTGTAGCTTTATTGCAGAAAAGGCTTCAAATAGTACATGCATTGATGTTGAGTATGTAGAGGAAGCCCCTCCTATGAAGAAGGCTAAACGATCAAAATGTCCGAAAAAAATGGCTGTATTGGACGACAGCGATTTATTTGAACGTGGATTAAATTACTCTGGGTTTGTAACACTATCAACCGACACAAGCACTTCATGCTTAGAAGAAGCAGGCCAAGTGGAACCTACAAATGTTGGCACAATGGCACTGAAGGATGGAACATCAGTCCATGCAAAAGATTCTGTATTTATATTCCAGTGTTTAAATTCCTTAACTGAATTCCTGGACAATATGTCTTTCTTGGACTGTTGTTTCACTGAGCCCACCCAGGCATCAAAGGAGGCTGGCAAATATGAAGATTTTATCTGGACTAAAGGGAAAATAAAAAATGGTCTCTCTGATGAATTTAGTGTGGAGGACACTGACTGGTGGAGTTCTCAAAGCTCTGGCGAACTAAAAGCAACAATGGAGGCATTAAGTTTTAACAAATGCTCTAAGAGCATTTCAAAAATCATGAAAAGTTGCTTGAACTGTAGTAAAACGCTCGGGAAGAATGAATTTGAAGAACTCACTCTCCATGTTTCAAAAGAACGAGCTGATTTATACTTTGGCCGGTCAACAGCTAATTCCAGGTAAAGTCAAAACTTTTCTTAGGTTTTACAGAACGAAATGGCAAAAGGGTGTCCTTAATAGGTAAAGCAGAAGCCCTAAAGAGAACGAAGAGCTTATATTATTTTCATTAAGGGCTGGATATAAAATGCTCTTGTTAGGAGAAATTGAGTTTGAAACAAGACACTGAAGGCAGAGACTCACATTGGCACATTAATTTCTAAGGTGGAGAGCAGTTTTATCAACAAAATTGTTTTAGAAGTAAACTTGTTTAATACATGAAAAAAAAATTACGCTTATCCAAGCTGCTGCTCTCTCATCTAACTTAGATAAGGGCTTAGAAGTAGTAAAATGAGAATGGAAGATTTAGCATTCATTTGTATATCTTTTACATTTAATATCCAGCCTTAATCTCTGCTTATTACATGATTCCTGAGACTTTTATTTTTTTAAAAAAAAGGATATTCCAGCTTTCTTACGGAGTACAAGGAAAGAATTAGGAAACTTAAGATATTAATTCAACAATCTGCTGTAGATACTCACTTCTAAAAATATAACTGCGATGGAAAATATATCATGTACTTCTCTTTTACAGTGTTCTCTATAATGCACAGAAGAGGATGGAATTAATTAAAACTGTGTTTTCCAGTACACCTTTAAGTCTTAATAACAGACAAGCCAGTGTAATGGAATATCTGCCAATTCTTCGCAACATTTGTAAATCAGAGAAACAGAAAGAACAGGGGAAGACAAAGAGGAGGTAAGTACCTATAGTTGCTCCGTTCTGGACAGATTTCTATAGAAGTAAATCTCAATGAATTAAAAGGGATTTACTTTCTGGTATGTTGGAATACAACGTGCGTATGTATCTGAGTTTCAGACAAAAGACAAAATTATAAATGGTTAAAAATGATCAAAATGTTTTCATGTTGATGCTTAAATCTGAACTGCTATTTTTTTTCCTCCCAAACAGGTTTCTTCACTACCTGGAAGGAATTCATCTTCCCAAAGAAATTTTGAACAGCCTGGCAACTGACTTTCCTTAAAACAGTGGCCAAGAATAGCATTGTAAATAGAAATGTATATTCAAAAGACAATTATATTTTTAATCTTTATTTATGAAGGATGCAGATGTACCAACTAATTACTTTCCACATTCCAGGTCAGCTTTTAATTTGAATAACAATAGATCAATTCAGATAAATTCTTTAAAAAAAAGACAGCTGATTGAGTTGAGAAAAAGATGTGGCTTTCTGATGTTAATAAACATCTTAACACCAGAAAGCCACATGTTTTTCAAGTCAGTTGATGTAGTGATAAGCTTTTAAAAAGCATCTATTTGAATTGATCTAACAATAGATCCAGATTAACCAAATGTTAACAGATGACATTCAACAATTGCCCTGCTTTAAATTGACATGGTTGGTGTGTTGGATGCATCTCCACATGCGCAGCCCTGAACATTTGTCTCGAGCAGGAAAAGGCTATGAGGGAAACAGCAAATTTTTTACATCCCTTTACAGCTCTATGCAGCTGTTTATGTATTTCTGTAAATCTTTTTATACCATTTTATTGTTGTACCAAGGCTTGTTTTTTAAAAGTTTATATCCCTACAATAAAATAAAATATCTGGAAGGGAGGGCTTAACGTTTTATATGGTGATTTTGTGATGTAAAAATGCAAATTCTGGGCTCCACTGCTCACTTCTCTGACGTCTTTTTGTATGGAAAAGTAATTAAAACCACTCTTATGTTTTAAACAAACTTCTTGGTAATATGTGGTTAAGCATTTAGCATCTTCTACCAAACATACAATATGTGGCTTTGAAACATTTAACAGGTTGCTTATTTGTTGCTTGTCACTGATCCAAAACATGTTAATTATATATATTTTTTTCATTTTGAATGTGTTTGTTATCTAAAGCTAGGGAGGGTGAGATAAGCTGAGAATAGAAAATAATTTTGACATTAACACCTCAAGATTACTTCAATGTTTGTAACGGTACATCAAATGTCACAGATCTATTGTACAATCCAGAAGTTGCACAATCATGAATTTATTTAATTCTTAAAGCATTTCATTGGTTTCTAATACCAGAAGCTCATAGAAAGCTATAGCCTGCAGTAACGAATCACATAGTTCCTCCTCTCTTTTCCATGGATTACCCAACATTGCATGCATTTGCCTGGTAGCTACGTTGTTTGCAAAGCTCACATGGGATGTTTGTTTAGCGGAGTCCAAGAGAAACTGTTTTACAAGGTCCATTCCACTAATTCGTGCCTCTCCCAACATCAGCCCAAAATATCTGCCTACAGCATTCCGGGACATGCTCAGTACTTGGGGTTCTCCATCCTTTCCAAAACTTTTTTGCAATAATGCATAAAGTACAGCTTCCATTATACGAAGATGCAACGTTACTGGAAACAAGGCAGCATTTGTGGGAGGAAGTCCAACTTTTTCCAGAACATAAAAGTCTGCTTCGGGAATCTTGGATATTATAGTAGATACCTGAAACAAACAAGTCAGTTTTATCAAACTTGAATAATGCAGCACCATGAATCCTAAAGCATGCATTGGTTACATTACTCTACAAGAAATGTATTTATATGTTCCCCAAATAGCTTTCGGGAAGTAATGACCTTCGTTTGGCTTGAAACTTAACATTAAGAAGACCAAGATCATGGCATCCGGCCCTCTCAATTCCTGGCAAATAGATGGGGAAGAAATGGAGGTAGTGACAGATTTTACTTTCCTGGGCTCCAAGATCACCGCAGCCAAGAAATTAAAACATGCTTGCTCCTGGGGAGGAAAGCTATGGCAAACATAGACAGCATACTAAAAAGCAGAGGTATCACCCTGCCAACAAAAGTCCGTACAGTCAAGGCCATGGTTTTCCCAGTTGCAATGTATGGCTGTGAAAGTTGGACCATAAGAAAGGCTGAGCTCCAAAGAATTGAGGCCTTTGAATTATGGTGCTGGAGAAGACTCCCGCGAGTCCCTTGGACTGCAAGGCGATCAAACTGGTCAGTCCTAGAGGAGATCAACCCTGACTGCTCTTTAGAAGGCCAGATCCTGAAGTTGAAACTCAAAGACTTTGACCACCTAATGAGAAGGAAGGACTCACTGGAGAAGAGCCTAATGCTGGGAAAGATAGATTTAACTTGGTAAAGAATGAATTGGTCCATCAAAAACTGCCTCTAGATGGGATTATTTATATGTTACTTATATGTAAGGGTGTAGGTCTATACATACGTTGTATATAGTATGTTTTAAATGTGTGTTATGTATGTATATACTTTTGAGAGGAAGCAACTAAATTTCATTTTTAATGTGTGCCATTGTGGCCAAAGGGAAAAAAATGACAATAAAGGTTATCTATCTAATATTCTACTCAAAAGCGGGCTACAGATCTGGCAGATTTTTGCTAGCTGGACATGCTATTTTGTGCGTATCGCTGCAAAAACACTCTGGAACAGGGGCCCCCAACCCCTGGGTTGCAGCCAGGCCCATTGGGAACCGGGTCGCACAAGGGCTTAACAAAAGTCATTCACACATGATATTATTTATTGGATGCCAATTCCATAAGACTGTGGGTGGCTGTGACAAAACTAAAATCATGAGTTCACGTGTGACATACAGACCTCCCAGCTGCTGTAAAACACTTCGAGAATGAAAAAGGGGACCCAACCAAGACAACATAAGATGGCTTACTGTATCAAGGTAGGTTGCTGGTGTGAATGTTTCTTCCTTATTTCTGTATTTTTCCAAATGCCAGTTCTGAACAACCAAATGTCTGTCAACATGAGCCCATGAAATTTTTTGCACGCCAAAGACAATAGATACAATACTCTTAGCAGTCTGAAAAGGAAAAAAAGGTGTTGGCATTTAAATATTTATTTACAGCCACAGGTTTTCTGGTGTAAGTAAAGATACAAGTAGTCCTCATCTTACAATTGAACCCAACATTTCTATTGCTAAGCAAGACAGTTGTTAAGCGAGTTTTGTCCCATTTTACAACCTATCTTGCCACAGTTAAGTGAATCGCTGCAGTTGTTAAACTATAACATGGCTGTAAGGAGATTCTGGCTTTCCCATTGACTTTGCTTGTCAGATTGCAAAAAGGTGATCACGTGACCCTGGGACACTGCAACTGTCATAAATACATGCCAGTTGCCAAGTGTCCACATTTTGATCACGTGACTGGGGATGTTGCAACAGTCATAAGTGTGAAAAAGTCGTCATTTTTTTCGCTGCCGATGTAACTTCAAAGAGTCATTGAAAGGAAAGGCTATAAGTCAAGAACTACCTGCTTTTCCTTTCCTTCACTTACTAGAGAACATGGAATTGCTCCTGAACATAGCTACAAAATTCTTGTAACAGCATTTATTTACATTTATTTGGATTTTTAATACAAAGCAAAGACAGGGTGGTTATTAATTCTAAAGGCATATTAATCCTAAAGATGGTCATCAATCATAAACTCAAATGGTTGAGAATTTTCATGCACACTTTTGACGTAGCAGTCCCTAAACCTGTACACTCCAGAACTGCGAGTATCACTCCTAAAATTCCCAACCTGAAAGACCAGTTGTGAATCTGGACACATTTGAGGAACTTTTCCTTATGCTTTTAATTGCTGGCCTGTATCGAGTGAGCTATTTCTGGAACTGAACTGTAAATATTAGTTTGTGTTAGTGCAGAAGGATCTACTGAAAACACCCAAAAATCACCAGGCATATTTTTGTAAACCGCCCAGTCACCGAGAGTGAGTGAGCAGCCATAAAAAATTCTCTAAATAAATGAATTAACTTTTATTAAAGTAGTCTCAATTCTTCTAGAATGACTCTGTGTTCCTATCATTTCATATAATTTTGTCAATCTTAAGATGCAAAAAAGCCACATTCAGATACAGAAGGCAGACAAACTTCTAACCTAGGTTTTTTCGTAACCTCACACACTCTTAATTGAAGAACACTGTAAATCTGATATGCACCCTGGTGTTTACAGACTTACAATCACAGGTATTTAGCAGCGTTAGGAGTTATTTTGTAAGCAGGCAAAGGGAACTGGAAGTGTTAAGCAAAATGTACTAAAGAGAACTCTGAGAATCCTGCTTGGAAAAGAATTGCTTTTGGATTTCGGCCTCTGCCAAGGAGTTTAAAGCTTTCTTAACAAGCACTTCTACCCTGGCATCATTTATCAACGTACCTCAAAATGCAAAGTAATTCACAAGTGATTTTTCTCACAATCAAGTCTGTTTGAGTCTCCACTATTCTCTCCCCTTGAAAATAAGTCACACTACACAATAATATTCAATTATTAAACTTTGGAAAGGCAGCTATGTTGAAAGGGCAACTCTCCATTGCACAAAGGTGAACTCTACATTCGGATGTAGGGGAAATACTGATTCCTGCTGAAAATTGTTACCTTCAACCTGCTTATTTTAACTGCAGGACTGATGCATTTCCTTGCAGACATCGGAGTGCATGTTTTTTTCTCTTCTTTTTCCAGAGGGTTGAGAATAAAGTTGCATACTTTAAGGGCTGTTTTATAGTGAAAAGAAGGCACTTGCAGTAAACTCTGTAATTCCTGAAATGGCCCATGCTTGTTTCTATACTCTATGACATTAAAAGACTTTTTCCCTTGCAATAGTTTAACAGTAGAGAGTTCTTCTTTGGATGCTGAATTGAGAAATCGCAAAATAACAGATTGCTGCTCCGAAGAAAACAAGGCATCTATTCCAACTTTTGCTTCAGTTCCTGACGGCGAGATCTGTATTGGGGCACAGGTAGATTTCTTATGATACCAAAGACCTTGAGATGAAGGAAGCAGAACCTGAAGAAAGCATCTTCCTGAAAATAAAGGGAGATTTCAGTCATTCCACTACCGTCAGTAACAAAATTAGTTCAAGCATTTACTGATGAAGTCAGGTTCCTAGTTATTCTACTAGAAATGCTAAGACGCTTTTCTCGGTTCTTGTGGGAATTCTTCAAAGTATTACCCATCCTAAACCAGGGGTCTTCAAACTTGGCCTTTTTATGACTCATGGACTTCAACTCCCAGAACTCCTGAGCCAGCATGGCTGGCTGAGGAATTCTGGGAGTTGAAGTCCACAAGTCATAAAAGGGCCAAGTTTGAAGACCTGTCCTAAACATTCTACTAAAAGCTGAACCATTTTATCCCTTTTTTTGTTCAATTTTTGTTCATTTATGAGAACAGATATTTTTTCCCAGAACTATTGAATTTAGACCTCTTCTGTCCTTACTCATTTTCTCTTTTACTACAATAGCCCCAAATGTTATGTTGTTTTTTGGGAGGCATGGGGTAAGGGAAAGTGATCAGCTTTCTACATTCAGGAAAGCCTTTACACACTACCATTGAAGCTGATCTACTGTAGACATAGTTTATTAATAATCCACAATTGTCCGGATTCATATAAAATACTAAATGATAAAGAGAATTCAGAAATTGATTTCCTATTAGCAAAAAGCCTAGAGTTTTGCCGAAAGATTAGCCTCTAGTATTCAACTGGAACAAATAAGCCATTTTCAAATCCTAATGAAATCAGTTGGATTTGGATTACTGATAGCAAATTTTGGGTTTTAATCTTTTAATTGTTGTTAATGCTTGTGAAGTTTTTATACTCGTGCTTTTATGCAATTGTAAGCCGCCCAGATTCATTCTATGAGATAGGGCAGCATGTGAATTTAATAAACAAAATAAATTTTCTTAAAATGATTACTTTGATCTTCAATTGTCATCTGTAAAACAGAAGTTAAAATATCAGCAAATATTTAAAATTAAAATTCCCTTTTTAAATAGGCTAAAATATTAACCTACCTGTTGTGTGAATCCAGCTGTTACTTTGTTTGTTTAGGCTGCACAGGTAGTACTCAACGTATGACCACAATTGAGCCCAAAAATTTTGCCTCATTTAACAACCTTTCTTGCCTTAGTTGTTAAGTAAATCACTGCAGTTAATAAGTTAGTAACCCGGTTGCTAAGTGAATTTGGCTTCCCCACTGATTTTGCTTGTCAGAAGGTTGCAAAAGGTGATCACATGAACTTGGGACACAGCAACGGTCCAGTTGCCAAACACCTGAATTTTAATCAGGATTGTGGGCATGCTGCAACAGTTGTAACTGTGAAAAACAGTCATAAGTCACTTTTTTGGTGCCATTGTAACTTCGAACAGTGACTAAACAAACTAAACAAACTATCTGAATATGGCTGATGTGCAAAGCTAAAAACTCAATGTTATATGCCCCATTTTTTAACTCACAATACTGTGTGAACATGAAACAGGCCTTAGTTAAGATTTCTAGTTACTCAATTTTGGTTGCAAACCTCAATTGCTGAATCATATTGCAATCAGGGAACTCCATAAAACTACAAAGTGCAAGCACAAAATGGTAATACATGTTTAATATATTTACTATACTTTTTAGCTGAGCACATCCTGCAAACACAGCCAACGGTAATTTATTGACCAAACTATAGTTAAGCAAACCACTTAATGTAAATTGTGTGGGCACCAAATATGACTGTCTCTCACCTCCGATATTTGATAAATGTTACTAGGTCAAGTGACAACAGATACTCATTAGTTCAACTTAGGTTTGTTCAATGGTAAAGCTATGATAATAAAAAGCAATTTAATCTGTTCAACTAAATCTCAAAAAGTGCCAGTTAAAAAAGAAGAGGGGTAAGTATTTTCCAAAATAAGTCATGGTATGTCCCATCTCTGTTTATACTGAGCATTGCCCAAACCCAAGTAAACCTCAAGACCATATGCAAAAAGATAATAAATATCTCTCTGCAAATTTCTGGATTGAAAATGCAAAATGTGATTCAAAGCATTAATGGCACAGCACATAGCACTTTTCAAGAAACAAAATGGGTGCATCTTTTCCTGGGCTCCTATAACTGCCCTTTGCAGCTGATATACGATCACAGGCCAGGACCTATTTGGTTTAAGTAGTTCCCAAAGATTCTATATGTACATGTGTGCTCCAAATTACATTATACCCTTCAATTTTTTTATCTCTTCCCAGCTCTATTCTCAAATACACTCCAAAATGCATTCAATAGTAAAAGTGAACAGTTCTCTATTATTTTGGGGAGTTTATCCATCATTACTGATCCTACCAAGGAACAAGATTTTACAAGCGTTTTCACAGCAAAGTGAACCTACCAGAGAAAACTGTATCCAAGCAATTTGCTCCACTCTAATTGTTAAATTAAAAAATTTAGACCCATTGGCTAACATCCATTTTCAGATAATCCATAAAGACATGCCGCCAATATGTGCTGGCCCCCGAAGCACATGCACAGAATGTATTTCTTGTCCCCTATTAAAACCAAATTTATTTTTATCCCGTCTTTATTCTTTTTAGAAATACAGTAACTCAAGGCAGCAAACATACCTAATACAGGTAGTCCCGAACTTACAACAGTTGGTTTAGTGTCCGTTCAAAGTTACAACACCACTGGAAAAAATGACTCATGACCGTTTTTCACACTTACAACCATTGCAGCATTTCCCCATGGTCACGTGGTCAAAATTCAGACACTTGGCAATTGACTGGTGTTTATGGTTTCAGTGTCCCAGGATCATGTGATCTCCCTCTACTGTCTTCTGACAAGCAAAGTCAATGGGGAAACCAGAGTCACTTGACAATGTTATTAACTTAACAACCATTAACAAATGTGACAAGATAGGTCATAAAATGGGGAAAAACTCACTTAACAAATGTCTCACTTAGCAACAGAAATGTTGGGCTCGATTATTTACATAAATTGAGGACTACCTGTACTCCTTCCTCCTCCTATTTTCCCCACAACCACAACCCTGTGAGGCGGGTAGGGTTGAGAGATAAAAGTGGTCCAAGGTCACAAGCGAGTTTTCATGCCTAAGGAGACTAGAACTCCCGTCTTCCACTTTCTTTCCTGGTGCCTTAACCACTTAAACCAAATACATTGAAGGAGCTTTCTCCAAAGGTGTCCTCCAGTTGTGATGAATTACAAATTCCCCACACAACTGGAGGGCACCAAATTGAAAAAAAACCTGGCATATCTTCATTTATTTCCGGGGATCGCTTATGTATATTACAAGCATGTAATTAACAGGGCAGATACCACGGTAATTCCATTTCCTGCATGCAAATGCATTACCAGTGTCACCACCACTCTTGCCCATCTAAGTGAGTTTTGTCCCATTTTACGACTGTTCTTGCCACAGTTGTTAAGTGAGTCATTGCAGTTGTTAAGTTAGTAACCTAGTTGTTAAGTGAATCTGGCTTCCCATTGACATTGCTTGTCAGAAGGTCGCAAAAGGGGATCAAAAGATTTGTGCTTCTTAGATTGTAAGCCGCCCTGAGTCTTCGGAGAAGGGCGGGATATAAATGGGATTTTTTTTTAAAAAAAATGAACCTGGGACACAACAACCGTCCTAAGTACGAGCCAGTTGTCAAGCATCTTAATTTTGATCACATGACCACGGGGAATGCTGCAATGGTCCTAAGTGTGAAAAACGCTCATAAGTCACTTTTTCCAGTGGCCTTGTAACTCTGGTCACTAAACGAGCTGTTGTAAATCGAGGATTACCTGTACTTCGATTTCCCGGGCGGCAGCAGCAGCGGCCAAGACGTTATTTTCTGATCTCTCAAGCTTGGCAACATTCGCTTTCCCACTTTAAAAGACGAGGCCCTCTGCAAACTCCGCGGTCCCTTCCGCGAGCAACGCCTGCAGAAACGGCCGCTTGAAGGGCAGCGCTTCCCCACGCCGCCTCCTTACCGCCCCAGAAGAGCTCGGGAAGGCGCTTCAGGCTCATCCTCGCCTTCTTCTAACCGGCGCCACGCGCTTTTTCCTCCTCTCCCCCGTATCCTGTTTGCCCGGTCCCCGAAATCAAAGTACCGGCTGCATTGAAAGTTAAGGCGGATAGTTCCGGCCCAGCGGAAAAAAAAAAAAAGCTCCTGCGCGCACAGAGGTTTCGCAATCGCTCTCTGCCAGATTGACGTTCGGTAGGGGCTACTGCAGGGGTCTTCAAACTTGGCCCTTTTATGACTTGTGGACTTCAACTCCCAGAATTCCTCAGTCAGCCAGGGCTGGCTGAGGAATTCTGGGAGTTGAAGTCCACAAGTCATAAAAGGGCCAAGTTTGAAGACCCCTGGGCTACTCAAACCCCTCGAAAGGGCTTTCGGAGCGAGTGCTCGGCGGAAAGCAACTCTCCTTTTCCCCAGTCGTTAAACCGCTGGGAAACAAGGAGGCGAGGTAACCCGTGTGTGCCCGGAGCAACCTAAGAAGCGACTGTGAGTGAGCCTGGATAAAGACACGGTTCCTTGCACCATTTAAACGAGAGGACGTGTGGTTTTTGTGTCCTTCGACACCTGTGTCTGCCAAGTTCTGCAGCCTTTTTTTTTTTTTGCTGAAAAGGGAAATTGTAACGTTTGGGACTCCCTTTAGCTCTGCAAAGGTGGTTTTGCCCGTTGTCCGCAGGAGCTCCAAAATATATTAAAATACAGTCTAAAAGGGAAAGGGAATATAAGGATGAGGTTAAAAACTATGATATGCTCTAGTGCAGGGGTAGGCAACCTCGGCTCTTTTATGATTCATGGACTTCAACTCCCAGAATTCCTGAGTCAGCTATGCTGACTCAGGAATTCTGGGAGTTGGAAGTCCATGAGTCATAAAAGAGCCGAGGTTGCCTACCCCTGCTCTAGTAGCATTAAATAGGAGGGCCTCCATTTTATAGAAAAACTAGACAAAATCCCAAGCTATGCTGACTCAGGAATTCTGGGAGTTGAAGTCCATGAGTCATAAAAGAGCCGAGGTTGCCTACCCCTGCTCTAGTGGCATTAAATAGGAGGGCCTCCATTTTATAGAAAAACTAGACAAAATCCCAAACTATGCTGACTCAGGAATTCTGGGAGTTGAAGTCCATGAGTCATAAAAGAGCCGAGGTTGCCTACCCCTGCTCTAGTAGCATTAAATAGGAGGGCCTCCATTTTATAGAAAAACTAGACAAAATCCCAAGCTATGCTGACTCAGGAATTCTGGGAGTTGAAGTCCATGAGTCATAAAAGAGCCGAGGTTGCCTACCCCTGCTCTAGTGGCATTAAATAGGAGGGCCTCCATTTTATAGAAAAACTAGACAAAATCCCAAACTATGCTGACTCAGGAATTCTGGGAGTTGAAGTCCATGAGTCATAAAAGAGCCGAGGTTGCCTACCCCTGCTCTAGTGGCATTAAATAGGAGGGCCTCCATTTTATAGAAAAACTAGACAAAATCCCAAGCTTAAGAATAAGGTAGAAATAGAAATTTCTGGCTTTCTATAAAACATGCACAGTTTTATGTATATGCCCAATCGACTGAGATTCCAGCTTCCAAAATTCCCACTCAGCAGCCACATCAGATCTGTAATGTATGCAGAGGGCACCAGGTTGAAAAAGTCTGATTCATAAGATATTTCAAAGTGAAAAAATACATGCAAGCCATCTTCAGCTGGTACTGTGAATGGGGTACAGAAAATTGAAAATGTGAATTCTTGACTAAAAAGTACAGCAAGAATTTCTAAAGTGTCTAGGAAGAATGGATTTGAGTGTTTTGAGGAGCAAAAATATCTTAATCTGGTACTATAAGCATATTTATCACTATGTTCCAAATGCCTGTACATTTTGATTTATTTTTTTTTGGAAATTTCTCTTTGTTCTACCAAACCTCTTAAGTGGTTTAGAGTGGATGTTGTCATACTAAAATAATAGGAAGCCATGATTTGTCCCCTGGGAAAGAGCCTCCTCCATTCACATTTCCCCTAGAAACAACAGGGGGAAAAAATGAAATGTCTTCCAGCTGCAGCTGGAAAATCAACTATCTTCTCCATTTGCTGCCCTTTTATTTTCATCTATAAACATTCCAAGATTAACCACACAATGGAAAAGCAAATTATTGGCAGTCATGTAGACCTAGACTTACAACCACTATGGAGTCCAAATTTTCTGTTGCTAAACATTATAATTGTTTTTTTTATTGAAAAATTTTAACATACAGTTTATCTTTAACAGTCCCCCCCTCCCCTCCCTTCTCCCTCCCCCCCTACCTCTCCCCCCTCCCCCCTCCCCCCCCCCCCGACTTCCCAGAGCTAAATACAAGGTTGTTGTTGTTAGCTGCGAAGTCGTGTCCGACCCATCGCGACCCTATGGACAACATTCCTCCAGGCCTTCCTGTCTTCTACCATCTTCTGGAGTCCATTTAAGCTCACGCCTACTGCTTCAGTGACTCCATCCAGCCACCTCATTCTCTGTCGTCCCCTTCTTCTATTGCCCTCGATCTTTCCCAGCATTAGGCTCTTCTCCAGTGAGTCCTTCCTTCTCATTAGGTGGCCAAAGTATTTGAGTTTTAGCTTCAGGATCTGGCCTTCTAAAGAGCAGTCAGGATTGATCTCCTCTAGGACTGACCGGTTTGATCGCCTTGCAGTCCAAGGGACTCGCAGGAGTCTTCTCCAGCACCATAGTTCAAAGGCCTCAATTCTTTGGCGCTCAGCCTTTCTTATGGTCCAACTTTCACTGCCATACATTGCAACTGGGAAGACCATAGCCTTGACTATACGCACTTTTGTTGACAGGGTGATGTCTCTGCTTTTTAGTGTGCTGTCTAGATTTGCCATGGCTTTCCTCCCCAGGAGCAAGCGTCTTTTAATTTCTTGGCTACAGTCCCCATCTGCAGTGATCTTGGAGCCCAGGAAAATAAAATCTGTCACTACCTCCATTTCTTCCCCATCTATTTGCCAGGAATTGAGAGGGCCAGTTGCCATGATCTTGGTTTTCTTAATGTTAAGTTTCAACCCAACTTTTGCACTCTCCTTCTTCACCCGCAACAAGAGGCTCTTTAGTTCTTCTTCACTTTCTGCCATTAGAGTGGTATCATCTGCGTATCTTAGGTTGTTGATATTTCTTCCGGCAATCTTAATTCCAACTTTTGATTCATCTAGCCCTGCCTTTCTCATGATGTGCTCTGCATATAAGTTAAATAGGCAGGGCGACAGTATACAGCCTTGCCGGACTCCTTTCCCAATTTTGAACCAATCAGTGGTTCCGTGTCCAGTTCTCACTGTTGCTTCTTGACCCGCATATAGGTTTCTCAAGAGACAAATAAGATGGTCTGGTACTCCCATCTCTTTAAGAACTTGCCACAGTTTGTTATGATCCACACAATCAAAGGCTTTAGCATAGTCAATGAAGCAGAAGTAGATGTTTTTCTGGAACTCCCTAGCTTTCTCCATGATCCAGCGTATGTTGGCAATTTGATCTCTAGTTCCTCTGCCTCTTCGAAATCCTGCCTGTACTTCTGGTAGTTCTCGATCCACATACTGCTGAAGTCTAGCTTGTAGGATTTTAAGCATGACTTTACTAGCATGAGAAATGAGTGCAATGGTGCGATAGTTTGAACATTCTTTGGCACTGCCTTTCTTTGGAATTGGAATGTAAACTGATCTTTTCCAATCCTGTGGCCACTGTTGAGTTTTCCAAATTTGCTGGCAAATTGAGTGTAGCACTTTTACTGCACTGTCTTTTAAGATTTTGAATAGCTCAGCTGGAATACTGTCACCTCCACTAGCTTTGTTGTTGCTCAGCTTTTCTAAGGCCCACTTCACCTCACATTCTAGGATGTCTGGCTCGAGGTCAGTGACCACATCATTGTGATTATCTGGGACGTTAAGCTCATTCTTGTATAGTTCTTCTGTGTAATTTTGCCACCTCTTCTTAATCTCTTCTGCCTCTGTTAGGTCCCTGCCATTTTGGTCCTTTATCATGCCCATTTTTGCATTAAACGTTCCCTTCATCTCTCCAATTTTCTTGAAAAGATCTCTGGTCCTCCCTATTCTATTGTTTTCTTCTATTTCTTTGCACTGTTCATTTAAGAAGGCATTCTTATCTCTTCTAGCTATTCTCTGGAATTCTGCATTCAATTGGGCATATCTATGTTTTTCTCCCTTGCCTTTCGCTTCCCTCCTTTCCTCAGCTATTTGCAAAGCTTCCTCAGACAGCCATTTTGCTTTCTTGCATTTCTTTTTCTTTGGGATAGTTTTGGTTGCTACCTGTTGTACAATGTCGCGAACCTCTGTCCATAGTTCTTCAGGCACTCTGTCTATCAGATCTAATTCCTTAAATCTATTTGTCACCTCTACTGTATATTCAACAGGGATATGATTTAATTCATACCTGACTGGCCTAGTGCTTTTCCCTACTTTCTTCAGTTTAAGCCTAAACTTTGCAAGGAGAAGCTCATGGTCTGAGCCACAGTCAGCTCCTGGTCTTGTTTTTACCGACTGTATAGAGCTTCTCCATCTTTGGCTGCAGAGCATATAGTCAATCTGATTTCTGTGTTGACCGTCTGGTGATGTCCATGTGTAGAGCCGTCTCTTGGGTTGTTGGAAAAGAGTGTTTGCTATGACCATCGTATTCTCTTGACAAAATTCTATCAGCCTGTGCCCTGCTTCATTTTGTACTCCAAGGCCAAACTTGCCTGTTATTCCAGTTATCTTTTGGCTTCCTACTTTAGCATTCCAATCCCCCATGATGATAAGGACATCATTTTTTGGTGTTACTTCTATAAGGTGCTGTAGGGCTTCATAGAACCGGTCAATTTCATCCTCTTCAGCACTGGTGGTTGGGGCATAGACTTGGACTACTGTGATATTGAATGGTTTGCCTTGGATTCGAACTGAGATCATTCTGTCATTTTGAGGATTGTATCCCAGTATTGATTTTCCTACTCTTTTATTGACTATGAAGGCTACTCCATTTCTTCTGAGGGATTCTTGCCCGCAGTAGTATACCTGATGGTCATCTGAATTAAATTCACCCATTCCTGTCCATTTTAGTTCGCTGATACCTAAGATGTCGATGTTCAGTCTTGTCATCTCTTGTTTGACCACGTCCAGCTTTCCTTGATTCATGGATCTTACATTCCAGGTTCCTATGGAGAAAAAATCTTTACAGCATCGGACTTTCCTTTCACCACCAGACATATCCACAGCTGAGCGTCCTTTCGGCTTTGGCCCAGTCGCTTCATTCTTTCTGGCGCTACTAGTACTAGCCCTCTGCTCTTCCCCAGTAGCATATTGGACGCCTTCCGACCTGAGGGGCTCATCTTCCAGCGTCATATCGTTTTGCCTTTTGGTACTGTCCATAGGGTTTTCATGGCAAAGATACTGGAGTGGGTTGCCATTTCCTTCTCCAGTGGATCACGTTTTGTCAGAACTCTCAGCTATGACCTGTCCGTCTTGGGTGGCCCTGCACGGCATAGCTCATAGCTTCATTGAATTACGCAAGCCCCTTCGCCACGACAAGGCAGTAATCCATGAAGGGGAAATACAAGGTATATATATAAAAAAGAATCATAAACAACCATATACTAACAACCATAACCTCTACAATCCATCACTCTCTAGCTTATATAGGATAGGGTAATCCTTAATAATATTAAATATATATAGAAAAACTAAAACAGAAAAAGAAGAAAAAAGAAGGAAGACTTATTCAAATGCTACATGAAACTTCTTAACCTTATACTTATTCTGGATAAACTCTATCCATTTTCTCCATTCCATAATGTAACGTTCTTGCGAGTGATCTTTCAGATAAGCCGAAATCTTCGCCATTTCTGCCAGGTCGGAGACCTTTAAAGTCCACTCTTCTATAGTCGGCAGTTCCTCTTTCTTCCAATACTGACCTATCAAGAGTCTTGCTGCCGTAATTAAATTTAACATCAACTTAGTGTCCACAACCGTAGCGTCCATGATTATTCCCAACAAGAAAAGTTGCGGACAAAACTTTATCCTTTGCTTAAAAATCTTCTGCATATTCCACCAAATTTTTATCCAAAAAGCCTTGATCTTTTTACAAGTCCACCATACATGAAAATATGTTGCATCTTCATCTCCACATCTCCAGCATTTTGGCTGATAGTTCGGATACATACTTGCAAGCTTTTTAGGATCTAGATGCCATCTATAAAACATTTTATAAAAATTCTCTCTTAAGTTTTGAGCTTGTGTAAATTTTACGTTCCTCACCCAAATCTTTTCCCACGTGTCCATTGTAATAACTTCCTGGATATTTTGGGCCCATTTTATCATACAATCCTTAACAAGCTCTGTTTCTGAGTCAATCTCTATCAATGCAAGATATATCCGTTTAATGTGTGCTGGACCCTGATTTCTAATTTGCTTTATCAGATTTTCATCAGTCATTGTAAAACCATTTTTCTGATCTTCTTTCCACCTGGCCCGTAGCTGAGTATATTGAAACCAATTTTGAACAATCTTCTCGTCTCGCAAGAGACTATACGGCTTCAAACACCAAACATTTCTTTCCAAGCTTAGAATCTCCTTGTACGTAGTCACATCATGTTTGAAACCAGCATGTATATTTTCTATTGCGTGTTTTGGAATTGCCCACAATGGTATCTTACAATCTAACTTATGTCTGTACTTCTTCCAAACTCTCAGCAATGCCTGTCTTAAAATATGCACTCTAAACACATTATCTACCTTCTTATCATACAACAAATATGCATGCCAGCCAAACAACAAGTCGTGGCCCTCAAGATTTAATAATCTCTCTTGTGTCAGATTAATCCAATCACTTATACCTGCTAACGCAGCAGCTTCATAATATAATTTAAGATTAGGCATTTTAAGACCACCTCTTTCACGAGTATCCTGCATAATCTTAAGTTTAACTCGTGGCCTTTTCCCTGCCCAGACAAATTTATTGATACCTCTCTGCCATTCCTCCAAATTAGAGTCTTTCTTAAGAACCGGTATCATTTGAAATAAAAATAAAAATTTAGGCAGGACATTCATTTTTACTGCTGCGATTCGCCCCAACAGAGACAATTGCAGTTTTTCCCAACTCTCCATTTCTTTTTGGATTTTTCCCCATAATTTTTCATAGTTATTTTTATATAATTTTGTATTAGAGGGCGACAAAAACACCCCCAAATATTTAACCCTTTTGACAATCTCAAATCCCGTTAATCCTTCTAAAAGGGCCTTTTGCGATGCTGTCATGTTTTTAGCCAAAATTTTAGTTTTTTGCACATTAACTTTAAATCCAGAAACCTTCCCATATTGCATTATTATCTCCATCAGGTCCACAACAGAACTCTCCGGCTGGGTCACTGTAACAACCAGATCGTCTGCGAACGCCCTCAATCTATAATCCTGATCTCTAATCTGTATACCCTTAATTCTTTCCGAATTTCGTATTTTTACCAATAATATCTCCAATGTTAACACAAATAACAAGGGCGATAACGGACACCCTTGCCTTGTGCCCTTCTCAATATTACATACTTCTGTCAGGCTATTGTTAACTATTATTCGGGCCGTTTGTTTTTGATATAATGCCCTAATTGGTTGCAAAAATTTATCCCCAAAATTCATTTTATCTAAAACTTTCATCAAAAATTGCCAATTCAATTGATCAAAAGCTTTTTCAGCGTCTAAAAAAATTAGCGCCGCAGGGATCTGGTTGTTCCTTTCCAAAAATTCCAACACAACATTATAATTGTTCAATTAATTTTGCTCCATTTTATGACATTCCACCATTGCTAAGTGAATCACTGCTGTTCTTAAGTTAATAACACGAGTGCTAAGTAAATCTGGCTTCCTCGCTGACTTTGTCAGCAGGTTGCAAAAGGTGATCACGTGACCCCAGGACACTGCAACTATCAAAACCACATGCCAGTTGCCAAGCATTTGAATTTTGATCATGTGAACATGAAGATGCAGTGGTTGTAAGTGTGAAAAACAGTCATAAATTCACTTTTTCAGTGCTGTTGTAACTTCAAACAGTCACTAAATGAACTGTTGTTAAGGACTACTGATCGTGTATAGCAGAACCAGAAATGTAGATATTGTCCACTTTTGCAGCGGCAATGGGAAGAATCACTTTTAATTTTCTTTTTCATTTCTGAACAATTTTGCCCAAATACTGTTTTTATTTATTATTTAATTTAATTTAATTTAATAATATTTATATACCGCCCTTCTCCCTGAGGACTCAGGGCGGTTCACAGGGCAGAATAAAATACTAAATACAAACGTTAAAACAAGATTAAATAATTGCCCATATTAAAACAGTTGGAATCAAGTTCTAAAACACCAAGTTAAAATTAAAACACAAGACTAAAAACCCCACCAATCCCCATCAGGCTAGGCCGGCTTGAACAAACAGAAACGTCTTGAGATCGCGACGAAAGGAGCGAAGATCGGGCGCCATCCGGAGCTCTACCGGTAGCTGATTCCACAGCTCCGGAGCGCCCACAGAGAAGGATCTCCCCCTGGGGACCACCAATCGACATTCTCTGATCGGTGGCACCCTGAGGAGGCCCTCTCTGTGGGAACGCACAGGGCGCAGGGAGCTTGATGCCGGCAGCAGATGTTCCCTAAGGTACTCCGGCCCCATGCCATGAAGGGCTTTAAACACTGTTACCAGTACCTTGAATCTCACCCGGAAGACAACTGGCAACCAATGCAGCTCACGGAGCAGCGGTGTAACGTGGGAGTATCGGGAGACTCCCAACACAACTCTCGCGGCTGCATTCTGTACCAGTTGGAGCTTCCGGGTGGTCCTCAAGGGCAGCCCCATGTAGAGAGCGTTGCAGTAGTCTAGACGAGAGGACACGAGCGCATGAGTGACCGTGCACAAATCATCCCGGCTAAGATAGGGCCGCAACTGGCGCACCAGGCGAACCTGGGCGAAGGCCCCCCTAGTCACAGCTCCTATATGGTCTTCCAGGGTGAGCCGTGAATCTAGGAGGACTCCCAAGTTGTGCTATCAAGTCATTTTTCAACTCCCAACAACCGCACAGATTTTTTTTCGTGACAAAAATGTCCTTAACCTGGTCCTCCAACTCTTTCAATAGCATTCATATAGTCACTGTAACGGAGTCCATTCACCTTGTTACTCTTTTCTTTCCTTCCACTTTTCCAAAATTAGAGCCGCCTTTGCATAATGCAGGGGTGTCAAACTCAATTTCATTGAGGGCCGCATCAGCATTGCGATTGCCCACAGGGGGCTGGGTGGGTGTGGCCTGGGTGGGCATGGCCTACTGGGTGGGCGTGGCCAGCTCTACATCAAGGGTGCCTATGGGGGCCTGGGCAGGAGTGGGACAGATCTGAGGGTCTCTGGCAGGAGGAGGGTCTCTGGGCCAGGGCCAAGGCAGCGGGGGTGTCACTGCACGTTTTTTTATGTTCGTCAGAAAGTTCATTTCTAACTGTACATTTTCCCCTGCTCTCTGCACCTGTTGTGATAACTTATCTGGTAACCATAGTGAATCCCATATGACTAGCTATGTTATGGTTTCAGTCTGTTTAGTGCGCATGTCTAGAGAAAGTTCTGGGTTGTTATCTGTATTGTTTTTTTCTCTTTGCTGTTACTGACTGTTACGTTAGGATGAAGCTAGCTAGCTCTGTATAATATATATTTAGTTTTTATATTTTTTGTAAGTAAAAGGTATTTAGTAAGATTATGCGTCGTGTTTTTCTTGCCTTCCTGCAAGCATATCATGCATTCTCTGAAGCACGGTCCGTCGCCCTCTACAAAGGTGATTTTTACCTTGACATTTTGGTAGCAGAGGATGGTTTGATTTATGTTTTTGGAGATGCATGTTTCTGCGGCTGTTATCAGTTAGTTAGTGCTAGTGAGGCAGCAGTGATTAACTGCTGAAACATGTCAGGAAGGAAGCCACGGCTAAAAAGGAGTCTTTCTGTGGGCCAGCTCCCTTCGACTTTAAGAACTCCGATAGCTTCGGCCACACGCCTTGGAGAAGACGCACCTGCTCCTGTCGCCGATGCAAGGTCAGTCACTCCTTTTTCTACTTTTCCAAGCTCCCTGGCAGCTGCTTTTGGAAATGTTCACACTCCAGGGGCTCAAGATGAATTTCAAAGGCTTGGAGCGAAACCTAAAGTTCAGCCGAAGAAAATTCCTTCTGCTCCTTCAAGCCTCAAGCAAACTATGCGAGATAGGGCTATGCAAGGCTACTGTGAACAAATTGGGGTTTTTGAAAGGCGTTTGCAGCAGGCAAAGGAATATGTGTCAATGGTTCAGCAATATGAGAGGAATTATGAGCATGAACCGGCCATATTGCCACACCCACAAGGAGAAGCCATATTGCCTCCTTCTTCCCCAAAGCCAAAGTCACGCCCATCATTGAGTGTCATGCAAGACGAATGGGAACCGGAGGCTCCTATGTCACATGATTATGGGCTGTCCCAAAGGACATACAGAGCCACAGTGATGCCTGAAGCAAATGTTATAGCACCATCTACTGGTGAAGCTGCATTAAGACATAAATTGGAGCTCTCACTCTCGCAATTGTCTATGGAGGAGTCTTTGCTCAGAGATACAAGATTTCTGCCGTTATCTGAGGCTCCAGTCCCTGATGGTGCTAGGATTCCTGTTAATATTGCTTCTATGCAAGCCCCTCTACCTGGCAGAGCACAGCCATATTTAACCCACATGCAATTGCCACCGGGTTCTTATATGCGAAGGCCAGTGTCATCTGCAGATTATGCTAATGCACCAGCCCCAGCGCCAGCGCCTCCTGCTGGCCAGGGTGGAATAGCAGCTCAAAGACAGTCACAGCCAGCACCAAGACTACCGGCAGCTTCAATGCAACTGCCGCATGTCCAGGCACAGACGCCACTGGTGCCTCCTGCAGGTTATGGTCGGATTGCACAACCTGCACAGCCAGTACCTCAATTGTATATTCCTCATCAAACACCTTCCATTGTACCACTGGCTGGTGATTCAAAATTAAAGAAGTCAGGACAGAATTACAGGGCATGGGTCAGTGAGGTTGGACTTTTGCTACGCAGAGAAGGTACTCACATGATGGTGTTTAATCCTCCTGCCCAGCCATGGACCCCTGACATATGGGACTTGGATAATAGAGCATGCACAACTTTATTGATGTCAATGGACACTGAATTGCAGCTCACGTTTTCACAAGATGCAACTGCCCAACAAATTTGGACTCAGTTAGAGGCATGTTATCGGCCTACATCAATCGAGTCTACATGTTTACTTTTGTCTGAGTTCCATGGTTCCAGATTAAAATCTGGTGAACATATTGGAGCACATTTGACTACAATGAAAGGTATTAGAAAAGAACTGGGTGAAAAAGGCTATCCTATTGATGATTTTCAAATGATCAGCATTATCATCAATTCTTTGAATCATGAGTGGAAAGATGCTATTTCCAAGATTAATCAAGTGCCTATTGCTCAACGCACAGTGGATCATGTATGCAGAATTTTAGCTGAAGAAGAGGCACTTATGCAAGCTGCACCACATTTAAGGGAACCACCTGCATCAAGAGCTTCAGCGAGGCGTGCCTTCCGTGGAAGGACTTACGTTCCAAGAATGCCAAGATGCTACATCTGCAATCGTGTGGGACATGCCACCCGGGATTGTCCCCAACGAGTTCCAGCGCCCGTCACATACCAGCCCAGAGGAACAGATTCCAGAGGAGACAGAGGTAGAGGCGGACGACAAGGTCGTGGTCGTGGTTCCAGGCGTGATCCACAAGCTCCACTTGTCACATTGGTTGTAACCAACGATCCACAGCCTCAACCAGAGTATGACAGACGACTTCTTTGGACTTTGGACAGTGGAGCAGCATTACATGTTACCTACAAAAAAGAGCTTTACACTGAGATGCACGAGCCTGAACCTGAACTTCGTGAACTTTACTCTTTTTCCAATCATCCTGTTCAGGTCATGGAAAAAGGAACTGTCTACATTGAAGAGCTTGATGCTCTCATTCCAAATGTTTACTATGTTCCGTCTGCCAGTAGTAATTTGCTCAGTCAGAGTCATTTGTCTAGGTTTTCTCATTTTCAGGTCCACCATCTTGAAAAAGCAAGTTATATAGTCAAAGACGGAGATATTGTTGCTGAAACCATGTTGATTGGTGGTGTTTATTACTTAAGACCAAAGCCTAAGCAGCAAGAGCAGGCAAGTATACACGTTCCAAAAAGCACAGGCCCAGAGAGAGACGTCCCAGAGAGAGATCCTGTTGCTACTCCAAAGGTTCCTAATAATGATAAAAAGACAAAAAAGACACAGGTTGCTCACAGCAAGCCTGGGGTTCCTAACAAAAATGCTAATGTTGAGAATTCACTAACAGGTAAACCTTTGCATTCCAGGTGTATCCATAAGTGGCACAGAAGATTGGGTCATGCCAGTTTCCGTGTTCTGAAGAAGATGCCAGAGTTTGCAAGAGGTTTGGATCTAAAGGGGTGTAAGGTGTTCTTGGACTGTGCTGTCTGCAAGAAAGCCAAATCCAAGGCAGCAGCAATTCCAAAACGCGCTGCACGCCTGTCAACACGCATTTTTGATTTGGTACACACTGACATAGTTGGTCCTTTTGCACCAACACTTGGTGGTAAAAGATATTTCTTGACAATCGTTGATAATTATTCTAGATATGGATATGTATATCCTATGAAAGAAAAATCTGAGACCTTTCAGATCTTTAAAGACTTTGCTAGTCTTGTCTATACCCAATTCGACGTCAACATTGCCAGAATCCAGAGTGATTGCGGTGCTGAATTCATGTCTCAGCGTTTCCAGGACTGGATGCGTGAGAATGGGATAGTACATCAGACATCTGCTCCTTATACTCCAGCTGAAAATGGGGTGGCAGAACGCAGAAATGGGGTTTTGCAAACCATGATGCGTTGCCTCCTTGAAGATGCTAACCTCAGTCTTCCATACTGGGGTGAAGCTATCAAATATGCTAACCATATCATCAACCGTACTTGGAGTAGTGTGATAAATCAGACCCCTTATTTCATGTTATATGGACACAAGCCTGATCTCTCACATCTCCATATTTTTGGTTCCTATGCTATGGTGAATATTCCTTTAGCCCAAAGAAAGAAAGGGGGTCCTGCAGCAAAAAGGATGAGATTTATGGGCATTGATGATAATTCAAAATGGAGCAAATACATTGACTCTCATCATGTTATTGTGGTTTCACAATCTGCTACTTTTGAGGAAGATGCTGACTGGTCCAGGATTCATTCTAATGATCCTGGAGTTTATTTTCCTAGAGATGATGTTGCTGATGCCACACAACCTGATGATCAAGATTCACAGGAGAATGTTCCTTCCACGAGTTCTTCTCAACCTACTGTTCCGTCTTCGCAAGCCGCTGATGTTGCTGCTGGCGACGATGATAAAGACGAGGACGACACAGAAGAAGAATGGACGGTTGGCCCGAGACGTTCCAAGAGGACCACAAAGGGAATCCCTCCAAAACGGTATTCGTGGCAAGTAACAAAAACACCTGTACCTTTGATTTGTAATGTTACACTTCCACCTGAGAAGTTCACACAGATCAAACATCTTCCTGAATCTGAACAAGATAAATGGTTTGAGGCGATGCAGGCTGAAATGGACAGTCTAAAGAAACTCCAAGTGTTTACGCCTGCAAGCCCTCCAGCAAACAAGAAAGTTATTGGTACTCGATGGGTCTACAGGATCAAAAAGAAGCCGAATGGTGAGTCGTTGTACAAGGCCAGACTCGTAGCCCAGGGTTTCGCTCAACGTTATCCTGAGGACTATACAAATACATACTCACCCACAGTGCGGACTGAAAGTGTGAAAATTGCATTAGCCACTGCAACTATCCTTGGCCTGGAAGTTTTCCAGTTCGACGTTGAAACGGCTTATCTACACGCTGATCTTGATGAAGAAATTTATGTCAAAGGTCCTCCAGGTTTCAGACAGCAAGAAGGGGATACCTGGTTTCTACACAAAAGTCTTTATGGTCTGAAACAGTCTGGTTTAATGTGGTACTTATGTCTTTCTGACAAACTAAATTCAATGGGCTTTATTAAGTCCGAAACAGATGAATGCGTGTTTACCAAAAGATCCGGTAATAGGTATGAGATAATTCTTGTTTATGTCGATGATATTGTTTACATTGGTCCAAATAAGCAGATGAGTGAGGTTTTTGCTAAAGCTTTACAAAAGTTTTTCACATTGAAGTGTTTAGGATGTATTAACACTTATTTAGGTGTTCAAATTGCCAAAACTCAGAAGGGGTTTAGTCTCACACAAGAAGAGAAGATTGAACAACTGTTACATCACTGTAACATGGAGGACGCTAAGCCTGTGAGTATACCCATGCAAACTGATTTTCACATTTTGGCACATGAACCAAGTCCTGAGTTCGAAGATCAAACACTATATCGCTCAGTCATTGGGTCGCTGCTGTATATTAGTAGTTGGACTAGACCCGACATTGCACTTAGTGTTAATCTGTTATCACGACACGTAGGCAAGGCAAAACAGTTTCATTGGACATGTGTTAAGAAGTTATTGAGGTATCTAAAACACACCAAAGACATGAAGTTGTTGTTGGAACCCACACATACTGACTATGCAGAGTTATGTTGTTTTGCAGATTCAGATTGGGCGAGTGATAAGAAGTCACGGAAAAGTACATCAGGTTACATGATGTTTTTAAATGGATGTCCTGTTTACTGGCATGTGCGTAAACAGAATCTTGTTTCTTGTTCCTCTACAGAAGCTGAGTATGCTTGTGTGTCTGATGCATGCAATTCTTTAACCTGGTTTGATGCTTTAATCACAGATATCTGGACACATCCGATTCGACCAATCACAGTGATGGAAGATAATGAATCTGTGGTTTATATTTCTGAAACACGTTTTACAGGTTCAAGGTCCAGACACATTGACATCCGATATCAAAACATAAGGCAACTGGTGAAACAAGGTTTTGTGACATTACAGTATGTGCCTACACGTGATCAAATTGCTGATATGCTGAACAAACCACTTCCTACAGCCCAGCATGAGTATCTGCGTGAGAAGATGTGCCTTACTTGAGTCTTCACTTTGCTGACGAAAGAAGGGGAATGTCACTGCACGTTTTTTTATGTTCGTCAGAAAGTTCATTTCTAACTGTACATTTTCCCCTGCTCTCTGCACCTGTTGTGATAACTTATCTGGTAACCATAGTGAATCCCATATGACTAGCTATGTTATGGTTTCAGTCTGTTTAGTGCGCATGTCTAGAGAAACTTCTGGGTTGTTATCTGTATTGTTTTTTTCTCTTTGCTGTTACTGACTGTTACGTTAGGATGAAGCTAGCTAGCTCTGTATAATATATATTTAGTTTTTATATTTTTTGTAAGTAAAAGGTATTTAGTAAGATTATGCGTCGTGTTTTTCTTGCCTTCCTGCAAGCATATCATGCATTCTCTGAAGCACGGTCCGTCGCCCTCTACAAAGGTGATTTTTACCTTGACAGGGGGCCGTTCCCTCACTGTTTCCAGGATGGCTTCGCGGGCCGCATGAAACCGCTTCGCGGGCCGGATCCGGCCCCCGGGCCTTGTGTTTGACATGTGTGGCATAATGTATCTGAAGTAGGATAAACTTAAATATGAGCCAGCAGTGTGCTGCAGCTGCCAAAAAAGCCAACACAGTGCTAGGCTGCATTAACAGAGGGATAGAATCAAGATCTGCTGGAGAAGACTCCTGCGAGTCCCTTGGACCACAAGGCGATCAAACTGGTCAGTCCTAGAAGAGATCAACCCTGACTGCTCTTTAGAAGGTCAGATCCTGAAGCTAAAACTCAAATACTCTGGCCACCTAATGAGAAGGAAGGACTCACTGGAGAAGAGCCTAATGCTGGGAAAGATTGAGGGCAATAGAAGAAGGGGACGACAGAGAATGCGGTGGCTGGATGGAGTCACTGAAGCAGTAGGCGTGAGCTTAAATGGACTCCAGAAGATGGTAGAGGACAGGAAGGCCTGGAGGAATGTTGTCCATAGGGTTGCGATGGGTCGGACACGACTTCGCAGCTAACAAAGAATCAAGATCATGTGAAGTACTAATACCACTTTACAATGCCTTGGTAAGGCCACACTTGGAATGCTGCATCCAGTTTTAGTCACCACACCATGATGTAAAAAAGATGTTGAGACTCTAGAAAGAGTACAGAGAAGAGCAACAAAGATGATTAGGGGACTGGAGACTAAAACATATAAGGAACGGTTGCTGGAATTGGGTACGTCTAGTTTAATGAAGAGAAGGACGAGGGGGGACATGATAGCAGTCTTCCAATATCTCAGGGGCTACCACCAAGAAGAGGAAGTGAAGCTATTCTCCAAAGCATCTGAAGGCAGGACAAGAAGCAACAGATGGAAACTAACCAAAGAGAGAAGCAACCTAAAACTAAGGAGAAATTTCCTGATAGTTAGAACAATTAATCAGTGGAACAACCTGCCTCCAGAAGCTGTGAATGCTCCAACACTGGAAGTTTTTAAGAAGAGACTGGACAGCTATTTGTCTGAAATGGTATAGGGTTACTTGCCTGAGGAGGGCGTTGGACTAGATGACCTCCAAGGTCCTTTTCTTCTTCATCATCATTATCATCATCACCATCATCATCATTATTATTAACAACCAGGAAGAGATCAAGTGCTCAAGACTATGAAACAGACTGGGGGGGGAAAGATTCCATTGGTTGATCCAGCTTTGGCAACTTCTAGCCATCAACAGTATGTAAGGAAATTCCTGTTTTAGTTGCAATGTTAGTTCTCAAAGAGAAATTAGAATGAACTGGTTTGTGTGGCCTGTGTACTGTACAATCTTGATTTTTCATGCCTACCCTGAGTTGATATAGTATCAATTTTGTAATAAATTGCTGTTACAATTACTGGATGATTTATAATAGCTACTGTAGAAATGCAGCTGCCTTCCCATGTTGAATTATGCTAATATTTTTCATTAATTTGGTTGCCCTGAAATGTCTGTTAGAAACAGAATCGGCACAGTTGACAAATGCTTTTCTTACTGTAAAGATTCAAGTCTGAGCTACAAATAACCTCTTCTATGAATATTTATTGTACTAAAGAAAATGGGAGTTCTAATTCTGCCTTAGGCACAAAGCCAGCTGGGTTAGGGTTTCTCTCCGTTTCTGATCACTTCCAAAAAACCTTGTCAGGGAAACTGCCGGGACCAGACCAGGTACGTAGTAGTCAGGAGTCAAAAACTGACCAGAAGGTCCCTTTTAAAAAAATCTCTGCGATAACGATACAGGTAGTCCTCAACCTACAACCACAATTGAGCCCAAAATTTATGTTGCTAAGTGAGAAATTTGTTAGGTGAGTCTTGCCCCATTTTTCGTTTCTTGCCACATTTGTTAAGTGAATCAACTCAGTTGTTCAATGAGTAACACAGTTGTTAAGTGAATCTGGTTTCCCCATTGACACTGCTTCTCAGAAGATCGCAAAAAGGGATCCCCGGGAGATTGCAACTGTCATAAATGTGAGTCAGTTGCCAAGCGTGTAAATGTAAATCATGTGACCGTGGGGATTCCCTAACCCTAACCGTCGCTAAGCGAACTGTTGTAAGTCGAGGACTACCCGTAGTTTGAAGCAGTATTAAACGAACACGCAAAACAGCATAGCAGGAGGGAGAAGAATAACGTCATCCGTGACGTTTCTACTCTGTTTTGGAGCCCGCCACAGCAACTTCTTGCCTAAGCCGCCGGTTTTTGTTTTGTTTCTCGCATCGCTCCGCCCGCCGAGAAAAGCGGCCCAGCGGGCGTGGCCAGCGCGGGGTGAATAAGCTCCCTGGCCCCGGGCGCCTTCGGGGGATGGTAGCCATGGCTTCTGCTGTAGAGGAGCCGATGCTCGTGTTGCTGACGGTGAAGGACCTGGAGTGCTCCATCTGCCTGAATCTGCTCAGCAACCCGGCCACGGTGCAATGCGGCCACAGCTTCTGCCTGAGCTGCATCCGGAAGTGGCTGGAAGACAAGCACGGAAACTGCCAATGTCCCATCTGCAAGCGCCGTCTGAGCGACAAGTTGCCCAAACGCACCGTCTTGCTGAACCTGGTCCTGGAAAAGTATAACTGCCCAGCCTCCAGCGACCCGCTTCCCACGGGAACCTCGCGCCTGGGCTTCCCAGACGGGGCGAGGGGCAAGCGGGACTTCTCCCCTGCCAGGCGCGGTTTTCAGGTGAGAAGGAAAAGGTCTCCGGCGGCTCTAATATTGGGGTCTAGCCGTGATTCTTTGGGGGAGGGGGGGTTGACCAGCTGGGTGGCTTTCCTGTCATTGTTATTCTGAGCTTCTAGACAAGCCAATCTCTCACTTCTATCTGTAGTATGAAATGCAGATTTAGATTGGTTAAGAAAGGGCTATTATATATTTTATCCATGACACATTTTAAATCTCTGTGTATGTAGTACGTGTGTGTATGTGTATAAGAACACACACACATACACTAAGGAAAGAGCATGCCGTTGACATGATGGGCATTTTGGATAAAGGGTTACTACTCCTATACTGCAATAGGTTTTGTTGCATTAACCAGTGTGAGCCTTGGAGCCTTAGTATTGTCTAAAGTTGAAGCCCAAGCCCAAGTAGCCTTCCCTAGCTTTTATCTTTCAGGATGGAAATCTGCTTCCATCCTCTCTAGCTATCCTACTTCTGGAAAGAGTCAGATTGTGGCTCCTTGGGTGTGACCTAGAGGCAAACATACAAGTCCCCATGGACTGCTCTGGAGGGCTTAAATTTGAACCTTGGATGGCCCATGAAGTGTGCTTGAAAGCCTTCTTTCTTGGTAAACAAATAACCAAAAAGGAAATGATTAGTTATTCCCATCTGTCTTCTGTTCACCAGTCAGGCTATTTGTTTCCAGCTTCTGTTAATTGTTTATGTCTTTTTTTCATGGCTTTAAAGTAGAGGTCCTCAACCTTGGCAACTTTAAGACTTGTGGACTTCAACTCCCAGAATTCCCCAGCCAGCAAAACTGGCTGAGGAATTCTGGGAGTTGAAGTCCACAAGTCTTAAAGTTGCCAAGGCTGAAGAGCCCTGCTCTGAAGTATCAACTGTCAAAACTATTCGATTCAGGCCCTTATAAAGAGGCTTATTTATGATGCAAAAAGTTTTTAGCTTTGAGGGATTCAAATACTTTAGCTGGATATATGCGTGGTACTGAGCCATAGTGCAGTTTTAGCTTGGCTAACTGTAGTCTACAAGCCATGATTTACCATCATTGTGTGTGAAGGTTTGTCAATTTTTGCTTAATTTAATATTCTGTGTGAATCTACAATAGCTGTTATGTGTCAGTGATATTTTTTGTAAAAAAAGTCCAGTTTTTGCTTTTTCCCAAGTAGAATCCTAAAATGTGGGGGTGGGGTGGGGTGGGGATTGCATGTAAGTTGCATTTTTCTTGTTAACATTCATCGGAAAACAATCTGATCAAGAAATGTGAGACTTTTACTGTTGCTGACACAAAAACTTTTGATAAGGAACTGAAGGAACTTTAAGAATCTGGAATCAGTAGAACATTTTCTCTTGGGGGAGTGGAGTGAGTCCAAACTGATCATGTTTTTAACTCCCGCCTTGGGGATTCTGGACCACTTCCTCTTATGCCACTTCACACCCTGGCAGTTTACTAGATAGGACCTGCCCACCCCCAGGTTGGTCCCCAGCCCCAACCCAGGCATTGAGCAAAAATCCTCTCACACTGAGCTAATCCTGTCACACTCAGAGAAATTTGCCACGGTGAGAGTGTCAGCACGCTGATGCAACCACACCAGGAAATTCTCTGGTCCCTGCTGTTGGCAATTGCGAATGCAGTCGGGCATGACAAGCAACAGTGGTATACACGAACAAGAAATACAAGGCTGGGCTTGTGCAAAGAACGCAAGCAGCAGCAATTTCATTAACATTTAAACATACCCGAATCAAAGGATATATTGTACTATATAGAGAGAGATACCATGAAGGGTAAACAAACATATCGGAGGCTTACATTGAGCAGTATGGAGCTCTGTGATTGAAGTTGTCTGGGAGAGTATTGTAAACTACACCTTTCTCAGCTCTGGAGGAGGGACAGGTGGCACAAAGCCCTGCATCGGGTATGGAGTAGGTGTGATAAACTGTTTCTAACTGGGTCAGGGCTGTAGGTATGTAAATGAGATGGTTGAGGCCTGGCAGAAAAAGCAAGGGATCTTTCAAGCTGAGTTCCGCAGTCTGGTTGCAACTGATTCACTCTGAACTCTGCAATTAGAGACACTTTAGTATTATGTATATCTGCAACATGTTGAATACGGATAACTACATCAACCAGCTATTGGCTGAAATGGAAATACCAGGGCCACTCCAGTGTTGTTCACAACATCTTGGATGAGCCCCCATCCGGAGAGTAGTGAAGCAGCACCGGCTTAAGGCATTGCTTCCAAGGAAATACGGGCCTTCTGCTCCCCCACATATGAAGAAGGATAGGAGAAGGAAGGCCATTCAGGAGGTGTTTGACCCACATCCCCATCTCCAAAATATTGAACTACCCAGGACTATCAGAAGGAGATCCTGGATCTGTTTGATCCGGAAGGAAAACAAAAAGCTTGCCTTCAGGCAGATGCCTTGGGTAATAATAGGGAACTAACTGTGGGGACACGGTGGCTCAGTGGGTTAGGACGCTGAGCTTGTCGATCAGAAGGTCGGCAGTTTGGCGGGTTGAATCCCGAGTGCCACGTAACAGAGTGAGCTCCTATTACTCGTCCCAGTTTCTGCCAACCTAGTAGTTCGAAAGCACATAAAAATGCAAGTAGAAAAATAGGGACCACTACGGTGGGAAGGTAACAGCGTTCCGTGTGCCTCTGGTGTCTAGTCATGCCGGCCACATGACCACGGAGACGTCCTCGGACAAGCGCTGGCTCTTCAGCTTTGAAACGGAGATGAGCGCCAGCCCCTAGAGTCGGAAACGACTAGCACGCATGTGCGGGGGAACCTTTACCTTTTAACTGTAGGGTTGGCAGATGGACGTGCATCAAGGCCACCCCCGCAATGTAGACCTAAGAAAAGTTTTCTTGGGAGGGTGTGCAGATCTTCTAGAAATTCTAGAAATTCACAAAAGAAATTCAGGCTCTCCGAGGAGTCAAGTTCCAGCTGACACTAAAGGTTGCTCTCCAGAAATACAGTCCTGGTGGCACCCAGATCCTGTGCTTCATTACAAGTGGGAGTCTGTCCTGCAGACCAGTGAGATCAACGTGGCACTAGACAAGGCATTTCACCACCACCCCCATTCAGGAGATGCTCGAGAAATGGGTCAAGAGAAGCTCCGGCTGGGTAGAACCCCTTCCTTTCAACCGAGCTACAAATATTCTCCTTTATTAGAGTGCAGAGACTCTGGCTGGGCATTGCCCAGTATTTATTTCCGTTTCTCTTTCGATTACTAAATTGTTCCCTTTGGCATTTCCTGCTTTTCTGCACTTCCTGGAAGAGCAGTCATTAAAGGAAAAGGAGACCGTTGTGAGCTGACTGATTTTACTTTTCGGAAGCAACATACAAAGAGAGAGAGTTGCCATCTGAAGCCACCTACCGGTACTTGCTCTTAGCTGATCCCAGAAAACTCAGCAGGGGCCGGGCCTGGTTAGTACATGGGTAGGAAACTGTCACAACATTCCAGGCTTGTGGCCTAGACTGGGAATTGAAACCATTTTCTGGAAGAAGGCTGTGCTCAGAAACTACATAGATGTGATTGTGAAGTCAGCAGGAGTCGAGTGTGAGTCAGACTTGACTTTGATCCAAAAAGTACTGTATTTACTTTTAAGTAGTAAAGAGGATGCTGGATTGTGGGAGGAGTTGGTTTAGCTCTCAAACTGTTGAAACTTTCTGGTGCCAATTGTAAAGGTAAAAATTTAAATGTTGAAAAGATTCAGACCTCTGTATAGAGGTCTTTCATCAGCAACAGTCTCTTTCCTGATTTTAGGATTATATGTTTAAAACCAGAAGCTCCGTTTCAAAAGCCTTCAGTTTTATGAAGAAGTGCATTTGTGATCAAGAGGAAATGGTACTAAGGATTATTGAGGAAGAATGGAAAATGGCTCAACAAATAAGAGACTCCACCGATAAGCAGATCAATGGAAAAATTCACGGCATATTGGATTTGCAGAATAAATCTGAAGAAACAATGAAGGTAAATATTGCATTAACGGCATCATAAATATGCATTTTACTTATTAATGTATCCTATTTATATGGCTGCTCACTTACAAAACTGTAAAAAGGTAAAGGTAAAGGTTCCCCCGCACATGCGTGCTAGTCGTTTCCGACTCTAGGGGCCGGTGCTCATCTTGTAGGACCTGGGTGCTAATGTCCTTTGGTAGTCTGGTGGTTAAAGCATTAGGCTAGAGACCAGGAGACTGTGAATTCTAGCCCTACCTTAGGCATAAAAGTTGGCTGTGGGCCAGTCACTCTCTCTCAGCCCACAATGTTGGATTTTGGTGACTAGCCAGTTTGTCAGTTCCTGTCACAACCAATGGATTAACACTCAGTCCAAAAAACCAAAAACCAAACCAGCAGATTCCGCACTTGCGGAGAAACACAGTATGTTCAATTACTCGGATTCTAATTATGTAATTGATAGAAATACACTGAAATGTTGCCGATGCCTTGCTTAATTCTGGATTTACTTTTAATTGTTAGAAAACCTCCTCGGGACAAGAAGCTTATATTGGCGATCCCATTCAGAAGATCAGCGATATTGCCAGTGCTGTTGAAGAGCTAAGAAGACAGCTAGAAGCATCAGTTTCGAATTTCCCAGGGCAGCCATATCAGAGTTGGTAGAATTTTCATTGCCCTCTTACAATAAGGGTAAACATGTGCTGACCTATTACAAAGCTTTGAATATCACTAGGGAAATAAAAACCAATATGATCTGGCATTGTTATTCTAATCCAGGGGTAGGCAACCTTGGCTTTTATGACTTGTGGACCTCAACTCCCAGAATTCCTGAGTTGAAGTCCACAAGTCAAAAAGGAGCCAAGGTCGCCTACCCCTGTTCTAATCTGATGGGAAAGATGGCGTGGTTGGATCAGATCTTACCATGACTGGTATTCTGTAGCTACCAAATTCTTCTGGGTAGTAAGTAAAGCATGATGGAAATAAAATCATAGGGCTGGAAGGGACCTTTGGAGGTCTAATTCAGCTCTCTGCCCAAGGCAGGAGTCCTTGTACCTTCATTCTGTGTAAGTCTTTCAACATACCAGTTTTTGCTTTTTGGTTACTGAATCTTATTTTGTTCCTTCCTCTGATCCTTTATATCCATGGCTTTATATCTACAGACCTCACTCATAAGGATCCCTAAAGTGTGTTCTTTTTCTGTTGTTTGGCAGGCATGTTTTGAACTCTTTGGCAATATGGGCATGGAATTACTTTGTTTTATGATTATTAGTGTAGGTATTAGAAGTTTTATAAATAAAGGGATTTTGCTGCTTAGCAATGAATGGTACCTTCTATTATGATATACAAGTATTTTTAAAAAATTCTTCTTGTAATATTTCAAAGAAATATGACCATGTCCATTCCCTGTAGGGAAAAATGTATTTAAATTTCAATTGGTCAGTGACAAGTCAGCACCGATTCGATCCGATTGCCAGCTGTAGACTTTATTCTCAGCATACGGAGGTGCTGGCCTATATACTGTACTCAGTTTGGGGAATTCCAATGCATGATGCATTCTTTTTTGCTGAATGCTTTTCAATATCTTATCCTTGCAATAGGAATTAGCAGTGGCCAATTCGAGACGTGTCTCCTTAAGCAATAGTAGCTATATTTCCAAAACTCTTTTTTAGCTAAAATAATTGGCTCTGGATGCTATTGAATCCCAAGTCCCCTCATTCCTTATGCAACCTCTGGGCAGCGATAAGCTCCTCCATTCAATTTGAATTGAAACATATGGGTGGTCCTATTTCCTGTGAAAATGAGCTTTCTCTGAAATGCTTATCAAACTGATATGGGAACCTCCTAAAATGGATCAGGGAGATCTCCTTAAGCTGAGATTGAGGCTGAAACATAAGCAGCTATTTGTGTTCTGCCAGACCAATTTCTAGTCTCTAGTCTCTAGTCTCTCAGCTTGGATTTTTGTTTTGTTTTGCCATAGAGCCTTCTCCAGGAACCAGCAACAGTAATGAAGCTGCAGATGATGGAGCAGAAGAAACATTCTTTTCTTGTAATTCCTGTAGGTAGTTTATTAATTTTAACTGATTTTGGGGAGAACATACTCATTATTCCACTTGGGGATCATTTCCCACATTCCACTGACGTTCTGACTTTCTGAGATTCCTGATCTGAGCAAAACAAAAACACTTGCTAGTTCTTTTTTTAAGAGTACAAATTGTTACAAATTTAAGTACAAATTTGTGTAGTTTTGCACATTAATTAGCTCAAATCACAATTACAGGAATAACGGATTAATATACAGGAATCAATATACTTAGCGTTAAGTATCATTTAGAGTAAAAATAATAGAGTATTCTTACTTATCTGGTCATCTTCTGATTGTTACATTGTTACATTTTATATGAGAAGGAGAAATATTGTGAGCATTCGTGGCTGACCCGGGAGTACCATGCTTATACCGATTCAAGGTACCAGTGTAGGTGGTACCTTGCTCAATAGTAGTAACTGTGAGAGGGATCTCGGAGTCCTAGTGGACAATCACTTAAATATGAGCCAGCAATGTGCTGCAGCTGCCAAAAAAGCCAACACAGTGCTAGGCTGAATTAACAAGAGGGATAGAATCAAGATCGTGTGAAGTGTTAATACCACTTTACAATGCCTTGGTAAGGCCACCCTTGGAATACTGCATCCAGTTTTGGTCATCATACCACGATGTAAAAAAGATGTTGAGACTCTAGCAAAAGTGCAGAGAACAAAGATGATCAGGGGACTGGAGGCTAAAACATATAAATTTCTGGAATAACTAATTAGCTGGCAGAATGTCCCTGTTATCAGTTAAGCATCTCTTTCTTGAAACCAATTTAGTTAAAATTTAACAAGAAAACTCTGTATATTTATTTATTTATTTTTCCTTGATCAGCCCTGTCCCAAGATTCAGTTCAGGAAGCAAGCAGCTCTTCATCAGCAGTGCCATCTACTAGGGACAGAGAATTGCCAATGATTTCAAGGAGATTTTCTCAGTGTAAGTATGTACATTGCTGCCTAGACAAAATAGTGATATTAAGCTATATAGAGATTCAAACATTCAAACTTTTCCTTTCAAAAATAATTTGAAAAAAAGAGCTGTTGTTGGTGTTTATAATGATTTTTTTCTGAAACAAATGATTTATATTCCATTTAAGAGCGCAGCATTTTATTTTGGTGTCTTTAGAAGCATATAGTATTTATTAAATAAATCTACTAGTATTAAAGGGACGCGGTGGCTCAGTGGGTTAGGAGGCTGAGCTTGTCTATCGGAAGGTCGGCAGTTTGGCGGGTCGAATCCCGAGTAACAGAGTGAGCGCCTGTTACTTGTCCCAGCTTCTGCCAACCTAGCAGTTCGAAAGCACGTAAAAATGCAAGTAGAAAAATAGGGACCACTGTGGTGGGAAGGTAACAGTGTTCCATGTGCCTTTGGCGTCCAGTCATGCCGGCCACATGACCACGGAGACATCCTCGGGCAAGCGCTGGCTCTTCGGCTTTGAAACAGAGATGAGCACCAGTCCCTAGAGTTGGAAACGACTAGCACGCATGTGCGGGGGAACCTTTACCTTTACCTTTATTACTAGTATTAATGAAACAAAATGAGGTTAGCTTTCAAAGGTCTTGAGTGATAATTTATTTGGTTATGTAGCACATGGCAGTGGTAGGTTTTCCAAAATTGTTTGGACAATTACAACATTTTTTTCCCTCTCTGCTGGAGAAATATCAGATGGATATTTTGAGAATGCACACCTTTTCTAATCTAGAATCATTCCCAGAACTCTCAACATATAGATATGGACAAGTGTATTGGTTTTCTTCCCCTCCTCCCACAAAATTCCAATTTTTTTCTGAAGTAAGCTGAAACTAATGCACATCAATGGCATCCACTGTTCTGTTCTTCCGTAGTCCATGGTAGCATTTCTTATCCTTTAAGATATGTGGACTTCAACTCCCAGAATTCCGCAATTGGCCTGAGTTGGAAGTTCACATATCTTAAAGTTGCTAAGGTTGAGAAACACTGGCCCATAGAGCGGACACTTTGCTTTTGATATATGACTTTTAACATATTCTTGTAAATTATAAAAACAAATGAAAATGGCACGGACAGCTAACAATTCCATCATCCCAGGTATGTATCTGGTGTTTTATTCCTTATTGATTCTCCTTGTGCATATGTGATTTGTTCGTTTTGCTGAAAACAAAACTACCGGATTCTGACTAATGCTCTGTCTCTCTTAATACACTGACACAAATGGATGTTTTGTACTGCTAAACCCTTTAATTTTTTTGAATTTGAATTTTATTGAATTTATATACCGCCCTTTCCCGTAGGACTCAGGGCGGTATACAAGGTACTTAAAACAAAAATACAAAAATTAAAAACAATTAAAAAGATTAAATTAAATCCCTGAAGAAATAAAAACCCCAGTTAAAACTCTCAGCCTGGGCCGGAGAGCTCGAAGAGCCAGGTCTTCAGGTCCCGGCGAAATGAACGAAAGTCGGGGGCAGTCCTAAGCTCCACGGGCAGCTGGTTCCAGAGGGCAGGTGCACCCACAGAGAAGGCCCCCCCCCTGGGTGTTATCCGCCGACAATCTTTTACCGGCGGAACCCTGAGAAGGCCCTCCCTGTGGGAGCGCACGGGACGAAGGGAGCTTGATGCCGGCAGCAGGTGTTCCCTCAGATAACCCGGACCCAAGCCATTTAGGGCTTTATAGGTCATCACCAGCACCTTGAATCTCACCCGGAGGGCAACCGGAAGCCAATGCAGCTCACGGAGTAGAGGTGTTACATGGGAGTATCGGGGAACCCCCATCACAACTCGCGCGGCCGCATTCTGCACCAGCTGAAGCCTCCGAGTGGTCCTCAAGGGCAGCCCCATGTAGAGAGCGTTGCAGTAGTCTAAATGGGAGGTCACGAGCGCATGAGTGACTGCGTAGGGCATCTCGGTCCAGGTAGGGTCGCAACTGGCGCACCAGTTTAATGATCCTAATTGTGATCGAAAAGCATATCTCTCCTCCACATCGTCAGAAGAAAAGGGAAGACTTAAACCTTCATGTATTATCCAAAGAAGTCCTCACCTCAGTGGTGTGAGGAGCCATAGAGAGGACCGTAGAAAAACTATTCAGAAGTCACTAAGACAGCAGGGGCAGAAGCAAGCTTTGAGCCCAAGGAGTCAGGAAGGAATGCAGGTAGTCCTCGGTTTATGACCACAACGGAGTCCAAAATTTCTGTTGCTAGGTGAGACAGTCAAGTGAATTTTGCTCCATTTTACGACCTTTCTTGCTGCAGTTGCTAAGTGAATTCCCCGCTGTTAAGTTAGTAACATGGCTGCTAAGTGAATCTGGCTTCCCCCATTGACTCTGCTTGTCAGAAGGTCACAAAAGGTGATCTCATGACCCTGGGACACTGAAAGCGTCATAAATATGAGTCAGTTGCCAAGTGTCTGAATTTTGACCACGTGACCCTGGGGATGCTGCAATGATTGTAGGTGTGAAAAATGGTCATAAATCATTTCTCTCAGTGCCATTGTAACTTGGTCAATAAACGAACTCTTGTAAGCCGAGGACTACCTGTAGTCTTCCTATGGAGTTGGTTTCCTGATCTGGTCTTCCCTGTACAGCTGATATCAATCCTAGGGAAGTGGGGAGTATGGGAAAGAGACTCAGACTGGTTCCTCCTGACTCCTTGGGGATATGAGGGAGGAATGGGAAAACACAAGCAGACTTGCAACATGCTTCTGGAGTTTTAATGACGTCCGGATAGTTCCTTCAGGGTCATCCCCAAGGCACCCTACACAGTGGCCATGGAACCTGGGGAATTTGGGAAGCTGTAGTCCACGCATTTGAAAGACCCCGGGTTAAGAAAGCCTAGAATGTTTGTTAAGTCCATTTCTTCTAATGCCCATAAAAGCCATGGTGGCGCAGTGGTTAGAATGGAATATTGCAGGCTCACTGATTGCTCACTGCCAGGAGTTCAATCCTGACCAGTTTAAGGTTGACTCAGCCTTCCAAGGTCGGTAAAATGAGGACCCAGATTGTTGGGAGCAATAGGCTGACTCTGTAAATCGCTTAGAGAGGGGCCGCAAAGCACTGTGAAGTGGCATATAAGTCTAAGCGCTATTGCTATTTTCTCAGGAAAAAAAAAATCCAAATGCGCCGACAGGGATAATTGAATACATACCAGGCTATTCGCAAAACTGTGTTGGATATAACAATCTTGCTTCACCATACAATCAGGCAGTCTTAAATCTCCTATAAACATGCTTGTTGCATGTTGTGTTATTATTTTATTTATGTACTCGGCCCAATTTGGTCAGTAAGTTTAATAAGCAAATAAATACAGTACATTTCACCTCACTTGTCAAAGCGAGCTGCATTATCCAAACTCATTGGCAGCTAAGGCAAAAGGTTGCAGGTAGGTGGGTTTTGCACTGTGGACATATCTCCCCGATTTAAGGCTCCTAGATCTGCATCTTTTTAATTTTGTTTCATTTAGGGGCGTCCGTCATTACATTCGACGACGAAAGACTTAGTTGCAATCTTGAGCTCATGGGCAATAAAAAGAAAGTGAGAGTGTCTCGTAATCGCAAAGAATATGAACCTTCCTCTAAGAGATTCCGCAGCTGTCAGGTGCTGGGCTCTCCAAGTTTCTCTGAAGGCCGCCATTACTGGGAAATAAACACCGAGGAATCTTCTACATGGGCTATCGGTGTTGCCAGTGGAGATATTGGCAGAAACGACCGACTGGGGAGAAATGAATTATCCTGGTGCATAGAATGCAATGCTCAAAGTATCTCCGCATGGCACAACAGTCAAGAAACCAAAATTGACGAAGACAAACCTTTGCGGGTCGGAGTTTACCTGGACTTTCTGACCAAAAGTTTGTCTTTTTATTCTCTCACTGATGAAGAAACATGCTTACACACGTTTGAAATCAATGCAGCAAATCCAGTTTACCCTGCTTTTTGGATTTATAGTTTAACTGCTGGCAAGTGTTTAACTATAAATGATATTAGTAGGAATTAATTTCACGCCACAATTGTATATTGCCTTAATAAGCATTTGCCCTCTAAAGAATCTTTTAAGATTCTGATGTTTTGCTGTTTGAAATATGAAGTGTCTCATCTGTTCCTGCTTTCTTTCTTTTTTAAAAAATAATATTTTATTAGCTTTCTAATTTTACAATTAAACATTTAAAAAGCAGTGTGGTGACTGGGTAATCAATAATTCAATAACATAGATAAATCTTTAGCACAAATCTCAAGTTACAACATCAGATATTTCCTCTCTTTTTCCCTTAATATCTGATATCTCATATTAGGCTAATATAGTTCTTATTATTATCAGCTAAGTAAAACCATCTTTGTTACATTTATCAATAATCTTTAGCTTATACATATCTTAATTGTGTTTGCATTCAATCCTTATACACAATCAATGTCCTATTATTGCTTTTTTCCCAGGCTTTAATTTCCCATGAATATTCAAATTAACATTTGGTACTTATAATTTCCAAGCTTTAGGTGACCAAAGTTTCCCTTATGTCAAATTCTACATTTTTCCCTTTTCATAACAAAATCTAATATTTTAAATACACATTTATTTGTGCATAATCTTATCCTATTTTCTAAAAGTTATCTATTTTCCACCATATTAAACCAAACGTCTGTTAGTCTTATTACACATCTTACCTATTCAATTCTAGTGTTACTTTATTTTCTAAAAATTATCTATTTTCTGCTTTCTGAATGGGAATGAGTCTTACACAAGGTGAGCAGTTTCAAGAGTTGGGATGCATAAATATTGTCACCCATCATAATCCCTGCATAGCCAGTTACAGATTGCCCTTGACGTACAATTGTTCATTCAACGACGATTCAAAGTTATGACAGTGCTGAGCAGAGGATTTATGACTGGTGCCTGAAGTTACCATAGCAGCACCCCTATGGTCATGTGATCATAATCTGGACACTTGGAAATCCGTTTGAGCTAATGACCACTTGCCAAGCATCCCCTGATCATGTGATTGCCATATTCCCTGCCAATTTCACCACAAAGTCAATGGGGAAACCAGCAGGGAATGTTGCAAGTCATTGGGGTAAGTCTCCCCATCCATGCTTCCTCCCCACCCTTCTGGGCTTGCGCCACTTGCACATCTCCACGAACCCTCCCTGACCTACGATGCCCCTTCATGCACTCTCCTCGACCACGTGGCACCTTTTGCACACCCATCCCGAGATGTGTTGCACTCCCATACATCCTTCCCAACCCTTGTTGCACCACTGTGCACCCTCCCCGACCTGCTTCAGAACCTGCACTCTTCCTGACACGGCATGCCATATCCTTTCTGACCCTCACCACCAGGCACACTCCCCAGTCCACCTGGCACATCTTGCGTACCTACCCCATCCTGTATTGCACCCCATACACATCCTCCCTCACCTACCCTGCACCTTTGGCACACTCTGTACATCCTTCTTGACTCATGCACCCTACCTGACCCTCACCCTCACATTCTTCCTAACCAACATCACACCTCCATGAAACTTCCCCATAAGCACCTCATACATCCCTGCTCACCTGACCCTCACCATACTCCTGCAGCACCCCATGTCCCCGTGCACCTTTTCCAAACTGGCATATCCCCACACACCCTCTCCAACCTGTACAGCGCCTCTGCCACGCACCCTCCCTCCCTCGTCCAGGAACAACCATTTTTAAAGACCTGCACTGAAGATGTAATGTGGACATTGGTTGGATGGTGTCCACTATGCCCCTAAATGGAAGTTAAGTCTAAAATACAAAACAATGTCAAGAATTTTAAAAGGTGCCCTTAATAGCTTGATGGCAGCTTAAGAATATAAAATGATAAAGAACATAAAATAATGGAATCCTTCAAATAGACAAAGTCTCCTTTAAATCCTCGATAGAAGTGATAACTTCTATAGGAAAGGAATCCCACTCATAAGGCCTCAAATAATGTTTTTAACACCAAGTCATACAGGAATTGATAAAATTATGTAGAAACATTAGAACTGATTAAATTACCCACCAGACTGTCTTAAAAGGGCACATCTTTCTCCTTCTGTCCTGGCCACTTTTTACAGAGGCACAATTGAGAGCATTTTAACAAACTGCATCTCTGTCTGGTTTGGTGGCAGCAGTGCCTCAGATAGAAAATCCATACAGAGAGTGGTGAGGACAGCCAGGAAGATCATAGGAAGCTCGCTCCCTGGTATTCAGAATGCTGCTTCTAAGCGCTATGTACTTAGAGCTCAAAGCATTGTTAGAGACCCCACACACCCACTTTACAGTCTATTTCTGTTGCTTCGAAGTATTTCTAGCAGGACTACCTGATTCTGTAATAGCTTTGTTCCCTATGCCATCTGTCTGGTAAAATCGCAAGATTCGTTTTTCTCACCATGCACATGTATACAGAACCCAAACTAGACTGTTGTTTCTCTGTGTCATATAATATATACAGGTATATGCATAATTCTGTATTTATTTATTTTGTCATATTTATATAGTGTATATCGGAGATGGTGACCCTTTGAGAGCTGAATGCAACGAAATTTTATTTTAATATAGGTCGATTAGTGTACATTAAAAGTGACAATAGTTATTATTTTATTCTATGTTCTGTTCTGTTCTATTCTATTCTATTCTATTCTATTCTATTCTATTCTATTCTATTCTATTCTATTCTATTCCCCTTCTCTTTGCCAACTTCCTTGCGAAACTGAGAAACTACAGACATGCAGCAGGAAACTCCTGGCAATAGGATTAGGAAAATTTCACTATCTTCTACTACACTACAGCAAATGTGATCTTGTAGCCAACAGAACAAAGGTAATCAACCAAATATAAACACTAACCTTGTGAAAAAAATTACATATAAACGATACGTTGTAAAACAGAGAAACATTTTGTATAAAGGTCTGAGCTAGATTTTACTGGGGATGCTTGATTTGGACCCCTGTCCCAAGTATGAGGTTCTCTTATTTCTGCAGAGATTAACAGCTGAAAGTTGCCTTTGTTGCTTCAGTGGGACTTACTGGTCATTAGTAATGAGAAAACCGAGGCTTCGGCTAACAACCCAAAGCCAAATCTTGCAAGATCTCTGGTATTTGCATTTAATCTTAATTGTTTTAATGGTTTAAACTGATTTAGCAGTTTAAAAGGGTTTTAAAAAACTATTTTGGTGCCTGCAACAAAATATGAACTCACTCAGGGATGTTCCTTCTTTAAAACAGTTACTGAACAAGCATAAGCAAAAATTTTTTAAAAAAACCATTAGGGTAGCAGTAGTAGTAGTAGCAAGTAGACTTTATTTACATTTCAACAATATACAGTACAGTACACAGTGAAACGAAACGACGTTTCCCCAGGATCAAGGTGCTACATCAGACATGAATAAAAAAAAACCCAGAACACAACTACACATAACTCTAAACTAAAAACTTAAAAAAAACTACAAATACAAGTATTTATAGTTCCAGTTTCTTCGTACTGAGAATTCTAATGGCTTGTAGGAAGAAACTGTTACACAATCTGGATGTCCGAGCCCGAATGCTCCTGTACCATGGTCGTGTCATCAGCGAACTTAATGATGTGGTTCGAACTGTGCATTGCTACACAGTCGTGTGTCAGCAAGGTGAACAACAGGGGACTGAGCACACAGCCCTGAGGGGCCCCACTGTTCAGTATGATGGTGTTAGAAATGTTATTCGCGAACCGGACTGAGATCTTCTAGTCAAAAAGTCCAGGATCCAGTTACAGAGGGAGATGTTCAGATCTATAACTAAAGGATTGAAAAAAAAATCTGCTCTTTTTACTTTTTTTTACACAGCTATTCTGAGAGCAAGACACCTAACAGTGAAAGGACTTCTTAAGTAACCTGATTTTAATGCTATTCTGTGCTGGCAGCTGATTCCCCCTTTTTTGGGCATCCATCGGTCTAATTTATTTTTTTTTTAAAAAAAGAACTAAAACTTTTTTTAAATTAAAGTCAACTCGCATGGGGTTCCTGGCAAGCCAGAGGATGAATCCCATTGGCAATATATTGCTTCCTACTTTAAATTCCATTTGAAATAGACAATAATCTGTCCATAACAACAGTTATTGATTTTTTTTGCTAAGCAGAAGTAGTATCCTATTGCTTGAAACTGAATACTAAGTCCATAGTATGCTGGTCTAATCTGTGTTGAGTTTAATACTGAGACCTGGCCATGTTTTGGCATCCTGATAAGTGAGACTAGGATGAAGCTGCCATACCTAAAAATAAAGCAGGCACTTCAGCAGGGTGGACAAAAGCCAGGGAAAAAAATCCCTTCAGGAGATAGATAAGGAGGTCATTAAGGAAACAAAGAAAAAATGTTATCTAAACCAGACTAAAGAGATGGGCCTGAACACACAGGGAAACCTCTCCCTAATCCCATCAACCAGTACCAATCTTGTCAATGAAGATTCTCATTCATCCAAATAGAGTTGTCTGCAAATTGAGTAATGGCACCTGGACTTTTTTCCTTTCCCTGTTGGTTTGAAACATTTTGCTGCTTATCCAAGCAGCTTCTTCAGCGTATAACTTGGATAAGAGGCAGAGTTTGACTGCCATCCAAGCGAATAGCAATTGATTCCCATGATTTCCATGAATTGGCCCAGCACCTTTTTGAAATCAGCTAAGCTGGTAGCTTGTGGTACTGAATCCCAAAACTGAATTACAGGTAGTCCTCAATTTATGGTCATACTGGAGCCTGCCCATTGCAGTTGTAAGTCATAACGGTCATAGAGTGGGTCACCATCTGACCAACCCAATTTTGCAACCTTTTTTGCAGTGATTTTTAAACGAATGCCACAGTTGTTAAATGAACCCAGTTTTGCTGAAAACAGGAAGTAAACTTCTGAGATAAACTTGGGTATTATTCCACTAATCAAAACAATTCCAGATAACCTATAAATACGGTACTTAAGAAAGTGAGAATAGAACCACAGGATCATAGTAGTTACATCCCTCCATTGTGAGAAATGTCTATTCATATTTACTGTTTTTTTTATTTTTTAGTCAATTGTTTTTCCACAAGAAGTTCTGCCATTTTATTCTATGACTGTCGAACTTGCTGAGAAGTCTTTGATGAGGGACTTGAAAATCTAAGTGGATGATGTCTACTGGCTCAGTTCTATCCTCATTTTTTTAAACATTTTAAAAATACCTTCACTTACCAAAGCTATGCTGAGCATCCTTTAGCAAGGCCTTTCACATTTTATCTTTAATAACACTTCACTATCATAACAAATGTTAAGCTTACAGGCATATAATTTCCAGGATCTTCCCATGAGCTCTTCTTAAAAACTGGAGTTTACCCTCTCCATATAACCAAATTTCAAAATACTGTAAAAAGGTAAGTCCAGGTTGATAATCTTAAATGATGTTATTTATAAAGGACATTCTTCCATTAAATGATCTGACTTTTACCAAGAACTCCTTCAAGGCCTACAGATCTGCCATCAGGATTGCAACATGATTGATGCCATCAAAGGCAGATCAAAAGAAGAAAGAACATTAATATGTACTGTCTTCTGTTTGAACACATAACTTTGCAGAGACATTTTTATAAATTGAGATTCTGCCCAAATTAGTTTTGGGATAATATACTAGGCAAATACATATTTCCACCTTTCAACACCTTCTTGTTTTGAGATACATAATTGGAAGAACAAGGCTAGATATTTTGAGAAGTCCATAAAAAAAGTGATTTAGATCACAGGTGTCAAGCTTGCCACCACATGAAGTGTCGCGACGTATCGCGACTCTTTTTGCATTGCCGGCAATGGGGTGGGCCTGGTTTCGGTATGAGGAAACCGGACCGTGGATGAGCAGTTTGACACCCCTGATTTAGATGATCTTACTTGAAAGCTGTAATGGATAGCTTGGAAGTTAAAATAAATAGCACCCAAGTTCTTCTTGGTTTTTTTTGCCTGTCAGTGAGCTTCATGCACCAATTGATTTATATCTGATGGTTTAGGTGGCCGTGTGGTAGTTTTTCCCCATCAAAGGAGTTAGGATTATAAGTCAATGAATGAAGGTTATCTGGCATGGTATCCATGCCATAATCACAAGAATATCACACCAATCAATTATATCTGTGCAAGGTAAAAACTTTTTAGATATAAGATTTTACACTAGTGGGGGGGGGGCAGCAAAGGAACAAGAACCAGATGCTCTTCCTCGGGGTTTAAGTTGTACAATAATTGCCGTTTGAAAAATGTGTTTCTGTAGGACAGTGTAGACATTTCAAAAACAGATGAAATTAAAATGAATTTCAAACACACATCTTACACCAGGCGACAAATACCTCTAGCGATACCAACGATCAATCTACCGCCAACTCTCCAGAGCAAACCCGTTTCTCCCAATCAATTGAATGCAGATGTATATTGTAGCCTAAAATACTTGCACGTTACTTTCGTATTATTTTCCAAATTAAATTAAATTACAATTACAGGGGGAGGGGAAAAAAACTAAGGCGCTTCTGTGCTCCTGAACGCGTCCTTTTTTTAAAAAAAAAAAAATAAACTAATACGCATCAGTTACACTTCCGGTTTGCTCCCCATCGGACCGCCTCTCCGATCCGTGGGACCAGGAAATGCCAACGGGCCCCCGTTACAGCGCTCCCTAGAAGAGCATCCGACAGAGAGCAACCTGCAAGAGAGAGTCTCCTCTGCCATTGAAAGCCTGCGAACTTAGCTCCGGAAGTTCAAAGCCGTCAGTCCTTCTAGCCTCCGGTCTATGGTTGGTGGAGGGAAAAGGTTGCGCTTTGGGGAGGGCGGGGTGGCCGCGAGAGAGAGAGAGAGAGAGAGAGAGAGAGAGCGTGCTCGCGCCGGCTGTTGGAGGCGGGACGGCACGAGCGGGTCGAAGCGTAGTAGGCCGTGGCCCCCCCAGCCCCCCCACCATCTTAGCGAAGCCCTGATGTGAGCCGGGGCCGGATCGCCGGGCCCAAAAGGCGGAGGAACAGCACGATGAAGAAGGACGTGAGGATCCTGCTGGTGGGAGAACGTGAGTGAGGGAGGGGAGGAAGGAAGGAAGGAGGGAGGGAGCGGCTGGGAAGGTCAGCATGGAAGAGTGGGAAGGCAGAGAAGCGGGGACTGGGCCGGAGAGGAAGGGAAGCCGGCTCGCCCCGGCCAATGAACCAGGTGAGGGCAGAGGTTTGGCTGGCTGAGCTTCAGGGAGGACAGGAAGAGTGATGTAGCCGAAGGGTAAAGGGTTACACGTGTGTTCTTGTTTGGTCTTCCTTTACTGCACAGGTCTGCAACCTGCGGCTCCGGGGCCGCATGCGGCTCTTTCAGACATCTCCTGCGGCTCCCGGTCCTCTGCCATGAGCAGTCCAAAAAAAAAAAAAAGTGGGACTAAAAAAGTTCAACCAATCAATTCAAATATGCAGGATACGTGCATATCTCGCCTTGGCTCTACTCTTCAGTCAAACCCTGTTCTGCGCATGTACGCGCATGCGCACACATTTTTTTGCGGCTCCCAGTTTTTCCTTTTGTGAGGGAACCGGTTCCGAGTGGCTTTTTCACTGTTTCAGGTTGCTGACCCCTGCTTTACTGGAATGAAAGGGGTCGGGTTGGCTGGCAGAAAGGTGGCTAGGGAGAAGGAGAAAATACGAGGGTGTGTGTGGGGGGGGAAGAACCAGGTGTGTGGGGATTTAAGCGAAGGTAGGAGAGGGAAAGGACAGTGGGCAGGCAGGGTATTGGAAAGCAAGAAGAGAAACTTCCTGACAGTTAGAACAATTAACCAGTGGAACAACCTGCCTCCAGAAGCGGCGAATGCTCCAACACTGGAAGTTTTTAAGAAGAAACAGGATAGCCATTTGTCTGAAATGGGTATAGGGTTTCCTGCTTGACCAGGGGGTTGGACTAGAATACCTTCAAAGTCCCAACATTATTACTCTGTTATTCTGTATACTGTAGTTCTGAATGGGCATTGGCCACTTCGGTAGCTAAAATGAATGATAGATTTTTATGCACTTGCATAAGTTGCCTTGGCAATGGATCTTCAGGACTTGGGGTAGGGAGGTAAGATTGAGAACTGTTTCAACAAAACAGCTTTCATTTTACTTTTAGAAATCTTTTGACTAAAATAACAATTTATCCATGTTTCCTTTCGATATATATTTAACTGTTCTTATTTTTTTGTATTTTGCAAGCTGCCCAGAGTCAATTTCACCCTTTTTATGCTGGTTTATGAACATAATAAAGAAGATTTAATTTGATTCAAGAGTTTTACTAGCTTGGGCAGCTAGTAAATACTTTGTAAACCCCCCTGAGTCCTACGGGAAAAGGGTGGTATATAAATTCAATAAACTTAAACTTAAAACAGGATTAAGGGTGCAGTAATGGGATTTTATAGGATCTTGGGGAGGGGGTGGGAGACAGGCTAAAGAAGAGGGGAACTGGTTTAAGGAGATGCAGACATTCATTCAGCAAGTGGATGTAAAAAGGGCAGACGAAGAGGCAGAGCAAAAGTTGAAGGGATAAAAGGTACGTTCTGCAAAATATTATTTTTTTTATCTCAATGGCAAATGGAACTCTTCGTGGATAGTCAGGAAGTTTGCTCTAAAATACACTGTTAGGACACCTGCTGAGGCAGCCTACATTAGATAATGTCACCCAAACCTTATTTTGATGGGCACTAGGAGACTATTTCTTATGGGATTAGATTTATTTTAATTTTGGGATCTTGGCATTTCCTGGGAGGACAGGTGGGGTTGGAAATGTGCAGGTTAATTTAATCTTTTCACCTGGAAAAAGGTGCTTTTCTTCCCATTTTTTTTGGTCAGTGGATCAAAGTTGTTGTTTTTATACAGTAGCAAGTTGCTGACACAAGCTGTCCTCCCTCAAAATAAGTCACCAAGTTTCCTCTGCCCCCCCTTCCCCCCAAAAAAAATCAGCTGCTCACTGTAGGATATATGCTCTTTCTAGTCTTTTGTTGATTATTTAAAAATAACCTTACCGGGGATCTGGGCCTAAGGCTTTTTGACTCATCTTGGCTCTAAATATGGATTTCAAAATAGAGTTTTGGAGAAAATTACCTACTGTAAACTCCCTCAGCAGATATCCTAATAATGTATTTTACAGCAAAATGATTATACACAGAGTTCTGTTTTCCATTGAGATAAAAATATATTTGCAGAAAGAATGCTCCCACATAAGTAATACAGACTGACAAGACCTCTCAGAAATATATTCGATTCCAGCGCTTTTGACTTATAAATTAAAAGAAGAGACTGGACAACCATTTGTCTGAAATGGTATAGGGTTTCCTGCCTGAGCAGGGGGTTGGACTAATTTAATTTAATAATTTAATAATTTGATTTCTATACCGCCCTTCTCCCGAAGGACTCAGGGCGGTGAACAGGGCAATACACAATAAAAATCAAGTACAAGAAGACCTCCAAGGTCCCTTCCAACTCTGTTATTGTTATTGTAAATTCTTCAATCTCTAACTATTGGTTATTCTGTTAGGGGCTTATGCAAGTTATAGACCAAAATATCTGGCACTTACATGGCTACAATTAACCCAGATCTAGCTATTAACTTAACTATTCCAAGTCTTTGATAATCTATGTTCTGGCATGCATTTTACCAGGGGTCCCCAACCTGTGGGCCATTGCCTATTGGCCACTGGGCTGCATGAGTGGCTGGTGTATGTGTGTGTGCGCGCGCATGCACACAGCCCCATTCATGCAAGCGTTGTGGGAGTTTGTGGCCCCACTTGTGCACATGCACGCACTTGCATTCACCCCCCCCACACACAAAACCATCCCTTCCCCCCTCCCCCACTCCAGGCCACCAACCCTGAAAAGTTGGGAAACTGTTCTATACTGTATATGGAATACAGACTAATAGGTCTGTAATTTAAATATGTGGCATGCTACTTATAGGTTGAAATCTTTGTCAATGCATATTCATTACAGAATGAGCAGCAACCTAATTTGCATAGCAGAAGTTGAGGAAGATTTATTTTCTGATTAGTGTATCATTGAATGTGCTTTTTTGGGTTGTATGTTAATGGAGAATGATGTGTGAACAGTGAATAGTGTCAGAAAATAGAGGCCTGGCTGCTAATATTGTGCAAAGTTATCAAGATTGCTCTAAATGTTAATGAGTCTGATGTCTATGAGTCTAACAATTATGAATTATTGTTGAAATTTGATTGAGGGACTTTTGAATGATTTGCTATATTTAGAATAGTTCAAGAATTGAGAATTTGGAGTTTTCCTTAAAGCTCTAATAGTGCCTTGATGAGATTTTTGGGTGGGATTTGAGAATAATAATTTTGTTTTCTTCTTTGACCCCATCATTTTTTCTTTTAAATTACTTAGAAGACTGTTGCATATGTACCTTCCAGATACTGGTAAATATTTATAAATCAGAAGGAGTTCCTATTTTCCAACCAATGTTTTCTTCTCAAAATAGCAACCTGATGCATTCCAGAGGTTTTGATCTCGTACAATCATATTTCTTGCTGCTAGCCACTATAGGGAGACTGATGGGAGGTAAAGTCCAAAATATCCAGAGGGCATTAGGTCATTTATTTGGGTATGCAGGATGACATAGTCTTGCACTGAAATGTACACAAATTTAGCTATTAGTTCATTTCTGTTTAGTTTGAATTTCCAGGTCAGTGGTGTAAAAAATTCAGCCATGAAGAGTGGATTTTATCTTCTTGGAAGATTTAAATAAAGAATGATTTGTTTAAAGAGATTATTATCCTGTCTCCTGACCTGCTTTGTTGGTTGTGTGATCTTGAAAAATGTTTCCTAAAAGCAAACATTGAGATTTGCATAGACAGGGTGGCATTTTGAACTGTTTCACTACGTATTCATTTTATGCAGATTGCAAACAACTTTTAAAATCAGAAAAGCTGGGAAGCAGGCTGACTATAAAGTACAATTTGAGTCAAAGTGTTTTGTCCACAAATCGAAGCAAAATGCATATCTTCTCTTACAACTATGTTGATTAGTATAAAGAGAATAGACTACAGTGTTATCTGACTAAGCATGAGGAAGTTGAATTTAAAACCATTGAAATGTAGGTCTGTAAGTCAATTTCTCAAGGACTCTGTCGATGTGTTTGTACTTGCATGTATTTTACCTTAGAGTCAGTGTTGACTCCTGGACAGATTACTCCAGTTTTCTTGGCAAGATTACAGAAGTGATTTGCTATTGCCTTCTTCCTAGGGCTGAATGAATGGCCCAAGACCACCCAGCTGATTTTGTATCTAAGTTGGGACTAGAATTCATGTTCTCCTGGGTTTTGTCCCATTGCCTTAATCACAACACCAAACTGACTCTAGGAGTTTTAGCTGCTGTGAACAATACTGTCAGAAATGGTTCATGTTTGTTCATACATGTGACAAGACTGTTGTTGCTCAGAAGATTGGTCTGAGACCAAAATGTTCAAGCTGTCCTTTAGCTGTGCTTTGATTTCTCTAGTGACTGTTGAAATTGGGAGCCTAAATTTAGAAAATTGAATTCTTATTTAGGGAAATGTTGTTTGCCAGGAAAAAAAAACCAGCTCCAAAACATTCTTTGACCGGAGTAGTGTCATACCTACTTATCTTTTGAATATATTATTTATTTTTTACAGTATAATCTGAAAATAATATTTCAAAAAACCTTGGATGCTGACATTGATATAGAGATGTGTTCTCTTAAGAGCCAAATTGGTTTCATACCTTTTCATAGCATAGTTTGATTCTAGAAAAATGAGTTTGCGTCACTGCAATGGACAAGTATACATTTTGATGGGTTTTTAAAAAATATTTCCCATAATATATAGTATATATTTCCTCTCTTCCCAAGTCCTACCATATGAAGATGACATCTACAGGTTGTTGTTTTTTATTTAGGAGATTGACAATTCTGGAAGTATTTGGAGTTGAAATTGTTTTGGAACATTTCCAGAATGATCAGAACTGTATTGGAATGTATAGAGGATCTTTTTTATTTGAAGTACTTTGCCATATTCCATAGGTTCAGTATAAAATTGAAACATAGCAGTGAAGGATCACACACAGAGAGATACAGGGGGTAGTCTGCTAATGTACAGGTAATCCTCGACTTACAACAGTTCATCTAGTGACCATTCAAAGTTACAACAACATTGAAAAAAGTGACTGATGACCATTTTTCACACGACTGTTGCAGCATCCTCATGGTCATGTAATCAAAATCCAGATGCTTGGCAACTGACTCATACTTATGATGTTTGCAGTGTCCCAGGGTCATCTGATCACCTTTTGCAACCTTTTGATAAACAAAATCAATGCGGAAGCCAGATTCACTTAACAACTGTTGTTACTAACTTATCAATTGCGGTGACTCACTTAACAAGTGTGGCCAGAAAGGTCATAAAATGGGGCAAAACTTAATTAACAAATGTCTCACTTAACAGAAATTTGGGGCATAATTACGGTCGTAAGTTGAGGACTACCTGTAATTGTCAGTGATTTAAGATTCTGGCATGAAAGGATACTAGAAATATACCAATTGTTAAACTATTTTTTAGTTGTGCTATGACGCATTTGGTGTATTTGAAGTTTACTTGTGTGGGCAACTCATGTTTTTTCAAAACAGAATTAGGAAACGGGCTACTTTCTGGAAATGCTGTGCTTCAATTTCAGCAACATTACAGCCACTTTAACATTTTAGAAAGCTAAAGTGTCTCAATGTAAACTTTTGCATAACAGTGTTTGGACAATTTTTAATAACTTTTATTAAATTTGAAATTTGGAAAACTAAATCACACTCTGAATAATTTTATCTTTCTGTATCACAGTACTTGACTTGAATCTGAACAAGTGCATTGATACTATAGAAAAATGCTGTTTGGTGATATCAAAGTCCTTTGGATTGATACAGTATGTGGTGGTAGTTGCACTCATGTCTACCGATATATACGTGAATGTGAATCTAAATTTACATTTCTAAAGCACTTTTATAATTTTCATTCGGTGAAAATGCTTAACAGAAGTTTATAAATCTAAAATTTTTACAATATACCAAAGTTGTACCCACTTATGTTTGTTGGTTACAGGTAAATTTAAAGAGTGATGTGTCTGGTGATAGTGGAACAAATACTAATGGCAGATTTAATACTCTCTTCCTGCAGTTGCCTCAAATTTGGGAACGTTTTCACATTTGGGCTTATCTATACTGTACAGCACATAAAAATGTGCCTTTATGTGGAGTAAAAAGGAACTAAAATTCTGCTTTTTCACAAAGCAGTTCCCGGAATGTTTTTGTCTTAAGCCATACCAAGTAAATACTAAACTAAAAATTAAAATAGAGATGAGTACTCGCTGGGTTTTTAATTATTTGATTTTGTCCAGACTTATATATGAGAAGAAAATAAAGGAAATTTTAAAAAAGAAAGGAAAATTATTCTCATCCAGTCTTCACAGGCAAAAAATGCTCCTTTTTTGTTATGATTTCAGTCAGATAATAAAAAGTAAGTTTGCATTGTCAAGCTCAGTCAAGATATTATTGTTATTTATTAAATTTTTATGCCAGTTATATACAAATCAAACATGAAACAAGATGTCCGTATCTCCTAGGGAGATCTACAAGAAGATTCAGTGCTGTACCAGTTTTATGAGTATTAATAGCACTTTTATTTCTGATAGCAAGATTCAACAAGGCCTAACTTTAGAAAATGCCCAGAGTCATTTGAATATTCTATTTAGCCAGCAGTCATTTTGCATGAAGTCATTATGCTCATTCAGTTCTCCTTGTCAGACAAAGACTTAAAAAGGATTTTTTAAAAAATCTTCCAAGGCATCATCATCAAAAGGTTTCTTGGCTCAAAGGGAAGTAACTTAGCTTTCTCCTATTCTTTCTTACTTAATTGGCATAGAATATATATGTCATTCTGTTCCATTGAAATGACAGTTTTTACTTCAAATGACCATGTTTCATAGTTAAATATAGGTAGCCCTTGATTTACAACCACAGTTGAGCCCAAAATATCTGTTGCTAAGTGAGATATTTGTTAAGTGAGTTTTGCCCCATTTTGCAACTTCCCTTGACACAGTTGTTAAGTAAATCACTGCAGCTATTAAGTTAGTAATATGATTGTTAAGTGAATCTAGCGTCCCCATTGATTTTACTTGTCTGATGATCGCAAAAGATGATCATATGACCTGAGACACTGCAGCCCGTCATAAATATGAACCAGTTGCCAAGCATTTGAATTTTGATCACGTGACCATGGGGATGCTACAATGGTCCTAAGTGTGAAAAATGATCATCAGTCACTTTTTTCAGTGTCCTTGTAACTTCAAATGATTGTTTGAATGGTTGTAAATCAGGGACTACATGTAGTAACAATTCTGGACCATTATTTGGGGGTATTCCTTCTGGCTGTTCTTAATCTATTCTCAAACTAATTTATAGTAAATACAATTTGCTTTTTATTCAAAAATAATACTGGTGTAAATCTGAGCCCTGTTTCCACAACACACATAACCTATCCAGCCACCAACCTAATCAGATTTCCTTAAAAATGAAAGTGGCGCACAGTCACAAAAACTGTGCCAAAGGTTTTTGGAATTACATAAGACATGGACCCCTTTTCCATCAATTCCATTAGCCTTTGAAACAGAAGAGGACCAATGAGGCTTCCATTGATGAGTAGCCTTTCCTGATTGTGCTGCCAGCAGCAAGCATTGTTAGGCTGCTACAAGAACCTAATACTAATATTACTCATTTATGTGTACTTATATCACAACTGATTAGGTATAATTAATTTGAGTGCAACACAAGGTATGATTTGGGCTATGTTTGATCACCTGGAATTTAGTTGACTAGATCAGTTGATCTGGTTGTGATGTTCCCCAGATATTCAGCCAATCCACAACTGACTTAGTTAAGTGTGTTGTAGAAAGAAAGTCACAATCAACTGCTATCCTTGTATACAGTAGTCTTCAAAAGCATTGCAGTGATTCACTGAAGTCTTGTTTGTTAAATTGAGTCCCCGAATTCTTTATTATGAGGATGTTGTAGTTCTAATCTTGTTTGGAAAGAGTTGCTGTATATCTGGGTTCCCCAACCTCCGGTCCACGGACTGGTACCAGTCCATGGCCCATTAGAAACCAGGCTGCACAAGCAAGTGAAGCTTCATCTACACATGTGTGGGATCTAGGTAGCACACGAAGCCATTTCCCCCTCTGGTCTGTGGAAAAATTGTTTCCCACAGAATGGGTTCCTGGTGCCAAAAGGTTTGGGGAACCACTGCTGTATATTCGTGCAAGGATATATTTTTCCTATTACGTGACCTATATTAAGATTTTTTTTAAAAAAGAGAAAATTTTGTAGAAACCACCTATTTGTACTTGCCTTACTTTTGTAGTTGTCATATCAAAGAACCATGCCTCTTTTTTTTGATAAGGGTTTATCTACAGTTTTATTGCTGGTTAGCAGTAATATTGCTGATACTATTTCTGACACCCCCCCTCACCCCCCCCCACCCCAGCCAAGAATTACCTATGGAAATCCTTCAGGAATGTTCATCTTCTCAATTTCACAGCCAGAGTTGGGAAGACATCACTTATCATGTCTCTTGTCAGTGAAGAATTTCCTGAAGAGGTAAGGTTTCATGACACTTGATTTAAAACAAATCTTTGTGCAATTAAATTTCAGTTTGCTGGACTTTGACGTAACAGATTACACATACGGTGGACCGTGTTCTGCTCTGAGTTACATTTGCTAATGATGTTTGATGCAAATTACAATACATCATTGCCATCCTCTGTAAAGGATATCTTTACGTACATTGGGAAAATTATATAAAATCACAATAAGCACATGCTTGTCAATTACCAGATGTTCATTAGAAACAGTTTCTCCTCCCCCAGTTAATCTATTCATGTTTCACTGTATTTTTAAAGCCCTTAATAGAAATACAAAAACTACAAAACCATAAGCTTAGAGTCTTATACAAGTAATTGCTTCTAAAAGTTTATATTTTATGTTCTTTTTTCTAGATACACAAAAGAGTGATTTCTTTATAAGCTTTTAAAAATTTGTGAAATTACGTAAAGAAATTTGCAAGTTTAACATGTACAAGTTACTCAACACTTTAATCACTAGAATATATTGCTGCCATTTCTGTTCATAGTTGATATTATGAATGACAAAGTTTTTCCACAGTATAACAATATATTGTCAGTCATCAGCATACAAAATTTTACTGCCATAATTTCCATTAGGCTAAAATATGCCAGTATATGAGACTGACTTCTGTGATGAATGACTTGGTAAAAATCATTGAATGTCTGAGAATGGAATGGAGAACTCTTAAGAGTTCCATTGTTAACCATTATGTTCTGTGAAAAAAAATGATAATGAATATAGTGTTCTTGTTGTTTGCTGTCATTTCATATAAACCTTATTAGTCATGGGCTTCGTTGATTAGAAAGTTGTGTAGGAGATGTACTTGGGATTGTTAGAAATAGCAATTTATGTAACAAGCATGAAATGACTTTGGAACAAACTGGATCTTTTATGGTAAGAGATGCGCAATGTTGAATTTCTTTAACGGAGACTGGTGAAATCAAATAAGGTGGCAAATGGTAAAAATTTGTTTTACTTGGTTTCTAGTTTCCTGCTTAAGGGGGTATCATAGGTAATTGCTCAGTTTCTGCTATTACAGGTTACAAACTTTGCAATGTATGTAATAATTGAATATTTAACTAACATTTCTGCTTTTCATACACTGAGGTTCCTCCACGAGCTGAAGAAATCACTATCCCGGCTGATGTTACCCCAGAAAGAGTGCCAACCCACATAGTGGATTATTCAGGTAATGCCTCTATTTTTATAAATTAAAAAAGAGGATTTGGCTGCTCTGGGAATGGAGGTATCAAAGAACAATTCATCAGCCGTAGAAAGGAAGAATAATAGAGCTCAAAGGTTAATGTATCGAAAATCCTGTCTTCCACCCAACTAATAGTGCTTCTCTGTCTTTACAGTTTATGCATCTAATAACCAAGATTTTAGGAAATCAGTCTCTTTGCTCCTTTCTTAGTCTCACAAATGCAACAGTAATACTTAGTCCTTTATAAAATAATGAATTGGGTTATAAGGTCTACTTCTGTTAAATGGAGCCATTTCCTCTGACATTTTCCCAACAGAGCCAGCTTGCTAGAAGTCATGAAGCAGATGAAATGGGTTGTTTTTTTTTAGATAGGAAGATAATGGAGAAGATGCATGGCAGCTGAATTAAGAAATAACTGTAAAATGGCCAGATGCCAGTCTGTTTGTATAAAAAGGCCAGGTGCCATTTGTTTGTAACTATAAAGCACTAGATATTTAGGGTTCTGGTGTAAGTAATTTAGGTTCTACCCAATGTAAAACATACCTGGAATTGCCTATTATAATAATTTGCATCTTTATTATTGAAAGTGGTGCTTCATCGTGGGGAAGAATAACTACATTTTGTTAAAAGCATTCTCTGCTTTTTAGTATAGAGGAACATCCAAATTAATAGCCATATAGCCATTTAGGGTATCACTCAGCATGAAGACAAATCCTAGCTTGCTTCCTTAACCTTACATATGTGCATTGTCATACAATATGCCAGCACAGTTCAGGATTTTTCTTGGAAACTGAGATACTGCACAGAAAATTGGAAAGTGTACAGATAGTCCTTGACTTAACCATTCGTTTAGTGATTGTTTGAAGTTACAATAGCTTTGAAAAAAGTGACTTATAACTGGTTTTGATACTTACAGCTTTTGCAGCATTCCCACGGTCATGTGATCAAAATTCGGGTACTTGGCAACTAGCATGTATTTATGATGGTTGCATCGTCCTGGGGTCATGTGATCACCATATGTAACCTTCCCAGCTGGCTTTCAACAAGCAAAGTCAATGGAAGAAGCACTACTTTATCAAGAACCACTTTCTTAGAAGTGACCTTGTATTTTTTTTTCTATTGAATTCAATTATAATGTGTAGTAAACATGGAAAGTTCCTATTTGTCAAATTATTTTTAAGATTAGAGTCAAGAAAATAACTTGATGGAAGTTCTTTTGTTATCCTCATTCTCATAAGTCTTTGTTGTGACACTTTGTTATAAAACCTTGGTCTTACAGAGCATGATTTAACAGATTTTACATTTAGCACACAACAGTTTAATCCAGACCTCACCCCAATTTATCAAACAGTCCAACCCCATTTAGTAACCAAGTCATACTTCATGCTTACTGGCCTTTCTTTGATCATTTTGATCAATAATAATTGTTACATTCTGTTCCATGCAGAAGCTGAGCAAAGCGATGAGCAGCTCCATCATGAAATATCTCAAGTGAGTGGAATGTGTCTTCTGTTCTGAAATATTTGTGTTTTACCTATCTTGTGTAACTTGGTGCGCAAGTGAATTTCTTTTCACAAGAAAAGCCAGAATCATTCTGATTATTATGAAATTATTGTGGCGGTAAAAATACCCCCCCTTCTTATACACGTGAGCTGGGTTCAATACCAAACCTACCTGATGCCCATCCTTATATGTGAACTACTTAACCTTATAGTGAAATATTTGTAGCAAGCTGGATTGACCCTGAGTGGTGACAGGTAAAAATCAAACTGGAACGAGAGGCCCATTAAACCAAATGGTTTCTATTTACCTTATATCAACTTTAGTATAGCTGGCATGCTACCTACTGTAGTAAGAAAAGGATAAATAATGAGAAAGCCATCCAGATGGGATTTTCAAAAGCATTCCAGTATCATGCTGTAATTTACACTGGGTCTGCTTTTTTCCTTTGTTTTGTCTTTGAAATGTAGTAGGTCGAAGATATATAAGCTCTGATTCTGTTTTTGCCCAAGGCTACTCTGTAAGCTGCCAATGCTTTGCTGGGAGCCCAGTGTACACAGGTTTTTTTTGCATGCTTAGTACATTTATGTTGTATCTTCAAAGTGATTTAGTTGCCTTAAGTGAGCCAGGTTTTTGGCACCTGGCGAATCATCATTTTAAAGACATAATTTATCTGATTACCGATGTAGGAATGAGGAAAACTGTAGAATGATGAATTTATCCTCAGGCTATAAAGCATCCTCACTCTCTGTTCTTCCCATTAGACTGTCAGTTGAAATGTCTTAACTGGAATGGATGTTTAGTAAAGTATATCCTTGCAGCTGAGTGGTTCTCAAGAACAGGTCCAGGTTTGCAAAGCCCTGCATGCCAGAATGATGGGGGAGAAAAAAAATAAGCCAAACATTTTCTATGAATTTATTTAGAAATTTTACGTGGCCATCGATTTTAAATAGCTAACCTTGCGTTTCTAACAACAATTTACAAAAATATACAATAAAACCTCAAAATACAGATACAAACTAAGTTAAAAATAACCACAATGCCATAGGCAGGCACTTGAACAAACTCACAGTGCAGCCATATGTCTACGATGGGCTCAGCTAACATCCCAGCAACTGAGGGAAGAACCAGGTCCTCATGACCTTCCAGAACTCTTGGAATGTTGGGACATTCCTGATTTTGAGGAACTTATTGCATGTGACCGGCACTGTGAATCTCCTAGGTCCCATCAGATGACGTTTAATAGGTGAGACCTGAAGCATACCCACTTTATCGGATCGGGTGGGAAAACTGAAGCCTTAGGGGAGGGGCACTTCCACAAGTCATTTAATTCTGTGCCATGCAAGGCTCTGAATGCAATAACCACATTGAATTATATCCAGAATCGTACTGGGGCCTAGTGTAACACCCTCAATAGCAGGGTAGCCCAGGTATAGTCCAAACTGCATCCAATGCACTTAGAATTGGATATGCTGCCTGTTGAAGCTTCTGAGCATTTTTCAGGGATATTACTGTAGAATATATTGCAGTAATCCAATTAGGAAATGACTAAGGCATGAGTGATCACTGGCAGCCTTTCCTGGACTAGAATGGGTGTACAAGATGATTTAAAAATAAACCAATGGATGAATAATGATAAATAATGAGCAGAGTTCATCTTATGGACTGAAATCTTCCAACCTAACCTCCGAACACTTATCCCATGAAACAATGAGAGAATATGATAGGGAAAAGTTGGGGAAGAAATGCCCTTTGCAGAAGCAAGAGTTTCTGTTATAATTATAGGCTGCTTTTTTCAGATGCTGAAACTTTTACTGATAAATTTTGGTGGGAAAGTCAATGAATTTGTTTGTGAGTACAGTTCTCTTTGAAGAATATGATTCCACATACTTGCAAATCTATTTATGATTTTCTTAGTTTATGATTCATCAAACTACGTTCAACTTTACAATTTTTTAAAATAGATGTATGTATGTATGTATTTGTATTTTTATTCTTTATGCCCACAGTACAAAATCTACAAGTAAATTGCTGGTTCGCAGTTTTAATATCTTATGTTTAATTGAATATCAGAAGAAACTATCAAGTGGCCTTAAATAATGTCTTTTAACATCTTTGCTAGGAAAACCTTACAGTTATAAACCATTTGCTTCTTTTTTGTCCCAGGCAAATGTAATTTGCATAGTATATGCAGTTAACAACAAGAATTCAATTGATAAGGTATGAGGAAAGCGTTTTTTATTTTGTCCAAATATTAATATAGCATACTTGTTGACCATGCATTTGTTTCCAGGTGTTCAGACTGTCTTTTTGAAAGACATAATAAATTTGTCTTTTCTTAATTTTTTATCAATCCAAATGGGTCTTTTCTTATTTAGTCCTAAAAAATTGCATTGTTTTCTTGATAGACGGAGTGTGGCCCTTTCACTTGTAAGGGCATATTTTACTGTATTTTTTTTATTTTAACATATTGAATTTTCCAGATGAGAAAACTGGGGATCTTTAAAAGAATTTAAACAAAGTTTAAATGCCATGGAATGTATTGTTTTTAGTTCGAATAGAAAAGAATAAATGCAGCTTATGACTGAATTGTGGAATCCTTGATTCTCTCTGAGTTTGATTACTTGTTTCCAGACGTTTCATTATCAGTTAGGTAACATCATCAATTCTAACATCAATGCCAGTGTGAAGTTTGCTCCCTGTTTACACACAGTAACTTGCCCTGCCAGTGTTGATAGTGGAATAGTTCCTTGAGTAGGCATTGTTTTCTGCTTGAGTGTCTTGATTAATCTTTGCTTATCTGGGTATTGACTGCTGGAGAGTAATATGTCCTGGGATTTTTTGGTTTCCTTAGCTTTTTGTTGTTTTTAAATGATGTGCAAATATGGTTAATTTCTATGTGTCTATTAATGGCCAATTGTCTGAATTCCCTCGCATTTTTTTTTTATTTGGCTGAACACCAAGCAAACCAGAGAAACAAGCAAAAAAACAGTCAAGGAACTACTGAGGAGAAAACCCACCAATTCTGGCAGAGCAAGCGAATGCATATAAACAGGGAGCAAATCCCACACTCATTAGCACTGATGATGTTACCTAGTTGGGTAATGAAACATCTGCAGCAAACAGCCAATCTTAGAGAGCACCCAGAACTCCACAGTGTTTTTAGTTTCTCTGATGCAATCCTGTGGCGTTTCTTTTAGAATAACCTATCTATGTTAGGGTTGATACATTAATATTTAGGCATGGAATGAAAACGTAGTTTGAATTCAATGGATTTGCATGAGGTAATTATATTAGAATCTGAAAAAGATCCAGTTATTTAGAACAGAGGTCCCCAACCTTGTGGGCACCAGGGACCGGTTCCAGTGGAGAAAGGTTTTTCCATGGACTTTCCATGGTTTTGTGTGCTGCCTGCATCTCACGGATGGGACATTGCTTATTTGTGTGGACCGTTTGCTGGCATGCCGCGGCCCGGTACTGGGCCACGAACCGGGGGTTGGGGACCCCTGATTTAGAAAGTTGCATCATTTTGGGGTGAGGGAAAATTGGTTGTGGTTTTAGTGGATACCAATGAGGAAAATGTCCAGTTCCTACATACAGAAGCAGGTTATGTATTTTCTGTGCATACAGTTATGCTGATTAGAGTTTTTGTTCTATTTTTACCCCTTCATTTGACACTGGGATTTATCACTTCACAATTATTAGTGAACGAAAGCAAACTTAATTTTTGTAACTACCATTAGGATTACCTTGCACTGCCTATTTGTTCATACTCTTTGCCCTCTCACACTTCTTCAAATATATTTTAAACATTCATAAAACCAATAGCAAAATAGAAATATATAGTGGAATGAATAGTGTAGCCTAACTTTTAAAAATGAATATTGATTTATTGCTTTAGGTAACAAGCCGGTGGATCCCTCTCATCAATGAAAGAACAGACAAAGACAGCAGGTGCACATTAAGATCTGTTTAAGCTCAAATAGTGAAATATTAAAGAATATTATTGAGACTCCAATTATAATTATATTTTAGAAGAAGATTATTTATAAACTCAAGGTACCGTATTTTTCGGACCATAAGACGCACTTTTCCCTCCCAAAAGTGGGTGGAAAAACGAGGTGTGTCTTATGGTCCGAAGGTAAGCGAAAACACTTGTCTCCCGTTCAGTCAACGCAGTCCATCAGCTCCATTGGAGAGACGTGATTGAACGAAGACAGAATTCTCCGCCCCGCCCCTGTGATTGGTTGGCAGGGGAGGAAATACGGACGTGCCTGTCATGCCTTCTGACTGCCTCCCCCTCCCTGCGCGCGCACATTTTCTTTCTTTTACCTCGCTGCTAAAGAAAGTTTTTGCTAAACTAAACCTCATAGGCAAAGCCGTGAGGAGTTGTCCCTGCAGGTTTCTCTGCGAAGTTTATTGGAAGTGATTTCCCATTTGCAAGATAATACTGCTAATTGTTTGAAATTGCTTCGGCATCTTAGAAAACCTATTCAGGGAAAAGAAACTACCGGTACCTACCTACCTACCTACCTTTCTTTCTTTCTTTCTTTCTTTCTTTCTTTCTTTCTTTCTTTCTTTCTTTCTTTCTTTCTTCCTTCCTTCCTTCCTTCCTTCCTTCCTTCCTTCCTTCCTTCCTTCCTTCTTTCTCTCTTCCTTGCTCCCTCCCTCCCTCCTCCCTCCTTTCTTTCTTCCTTCTTTCTTCCTTCCTTCTTTCTCTCCTTTCTCTCTCTTTCTTTCTTTCTTTCTTTCTTTCTTTCTTTCTTTCTTTCTTTCTTTCTTTCTTTCTTTCTCTTTATCTCTCTTTGTTCCTCCATCCCTCCCTCCCTCCCTCCTTCCTTCTCTCTCTCTCTCCCCTCCTTCCTTCCTAGTATACCGGTACTATTTGGTTCAGAATATTTTTTTCTTGTTTTCCTGCTCTAAAAACTGGGTGTGTCTTATGGTCAGGTGCGTCTTATGGTCCGAAAAATACAGTATATTTCCTGAGCTTTTAATTAGCTTGCTTGCTGTTGCACTGTTGGGAACAGCTTAGATTTCTGGAATTGAAGTTTAAAAAAATAATTGTATTTATTTGTGTGTTAGATTTATATCTAACTTTTCATCCAGGTGTTCAAAAATAGTATACCTAGCATTCTTCTGTAATTTTCCTCACAACCATCAGTGAATATAACAAACGTTTCTAATCTAACTGGGAATCTTAAAATATTAGCACCATAGTGGCAAAGTGGTTAAAATGCAGTATTGCAGGCTAGTTCTGCTAACTGCCAGCTGCCAGCAGTTCAGCAGTTTGATTCTGATTGGCTTAAGGTTGATTCAGCCTTCGATCCTTCTGAGGTCAAGTCAGTAAAATAAGGGCCCAGATTGTTGGGAGCAATATGCTGACTCTGTAAACTGCTTAAGAGAAGCCTGTAAAGCACTTCTGGAACAACCTGCCTCCAGAAATTGTGAGTGCTCCAACACTGGAAGTTTTTAAGAAGAGACTGGACAGCCATTTGTCTGAAATGGTATGGGGATTCGTGGCTGAGCAGGGGTTAGACTAGATGACCTCCAAGGCCCCTTCCAACATCATCATTATTATTATTATTATTATTATTATTATTATTATTATTATTATTATTAATAATAATAATAATAATAATAATAATAATAATAATAATCACTGCACAGTCAGCCAGATGTTCAGACTGGATTTGACTTTTTTGTCTACCTATCGAGTCCTTACCAAGGATCTGGGATAGGCAGATGTGGATGTTTGAATTGATGGTATTACAGATATCGTCGCAGGATGGAAGCTGTTCCTAGTAAGGTCACCTTTTGCAGTTGACTGATGGTGAATTTGTCAATGCCAATAGTGTCCAAGTGGTACTCCAAGTTGTTTTGGGATTGCACCCAAGGCGCTATCATCATCATCAAAATAATCATCATCATCATCATTATTATCATTATTATTATTATTATTATTATTATTATTATTATTATTATTATTCATATAACTGCTATTGCTTAACTTACATTTGAAACATAACTGAAATGCTGTGTGGCATTCTTTTATGTAAGGTATTTACATTCATGGACACTCCCTAGCCCTCCAGAGAATCCAGAATTTATTACTGTATTGAACTGTGATTTTCATGTAAGGGAAAACCACGCATATTTTAATTAACATATTTATTGTACATAGTTAAATTAACATAATTGTTGTCCTAGCCATGTTTATCGGAATATATCCCCTGCTGTGGTAGTGAAAACTCATAAATGGCCTTCAAATCAACCATGTAACTGATTTGCTAGTTAAAACTATTGTGTTTGTGGCCAAAGAAAATCAGAATTTTCAGTTTCACACATTTATTTATTTATTGGTCATCCATTTTATCACAGGGTAACTGGGCAGCTTACAGACTAAAAGGATAAAACTACACATGGTTGATTTGAGAGATGTTCCTATAACTTTATAAATTATCTTCCCTTACTATATATAATATTGGGGCTAGAATTTGAATAGCAATTTGAATAGCAAACACTAGTTTTTCTTATTGTGGGTTTATGAGCTATCTAATACGTTTTTATTTTTCAGTGTGAGAACATTTTACTTTTTTTCCAGGCTTCCGCTTATATTGGTTGGAAACAAGTCAGACCTGGTTGAGTACAGCAGCATGGAAACCATCCTTCCCATCATGAACCAGTACACAGAGATTGAAACTTGTGTAGAGGTATTGAAAAACCATGTTTGTGGTTGTTCATAGTTACTTAATAGAAATCTAGGATTGCAGCAGTAGAGGGAGGCACCTGCTATACCAGCTGGAGGAAGAGAGATGGTTGGGAGATGGTGTCTCTTCTGTCCTAGAAAATACCAAGAGAACAGCTTGGCTTCAGCTATTGATCAGGAAAAGGGGCAGATACAGGGAGCTCCTTTTTCCCCAGAATGAGTACTGCTTTGGCTGGTAGTTTTTTCCTGGACTATTGAATTGTGGAGAAGGACATACTTTTTTGTGTGTCATTTGCTGCACAAATGAAGAATTGGGTCACCATTAGCTTTTTATCATTAGCAACAGCAAGAAAAGAAACCTGTTCCCAATTGAATACAAATGCCATTTTTATCAGCCATTCCTTTTTTAAAAAAAAATGTCTTTCTAACTTATAAATCTGAAAGTTCTTTTTTAAATGTAAGCTGCTTTGGGGAAGAATATTTATTTGGAAATTAGATTAAAATATAATTAAACAAATAGTAATGTAACTGTTTTTACTGCCCAGGTGTTCTGAAATCATTGTCCATTTTAATTAATTTCAAGGATTTGCATCTAAAAATAAAATTGAAGCAGCTAAAAATAAAAATAAAACTGCTACATACGGTATGATGAGGCCAAGACAACAGTAAGCTTCAGAACTAAAATTTTAAACACTAAATGAGATTTTTTTAAAAAATCACAATTTGATATTTGTACAAAACTCTTCCATCATGATACTATTTCTTAAGCAGAATATGCTTGGATGAATAGACTTTCAATCCAATAGCTATATATTAAGCCTTTTTCTTCCATATTGAGGTAAAGGTTTCAAAACTGTTCTCATTTTTTTTTCTAGTGCTCAGCAAAGAATTTGAAGAATATATCTGAATTGTTTTATTATGCACAGAAAGCAGTTTTACACCCTACAGGGCCCCTCTATTGTCCAGAGGAAAAAGAGGTATATTGATACTTTTCTGCTATAAAATCCATCTCTGTCACTAGTTCCCCAGTCTTAAACAGCAAAGAGTGACATTCAAAATGTTCTGAAGTGATCTTTCAGCATCTGGTTCTCAGTGTTTTGCCATTTTCTGCTTTATTATCTGCAGTGTGTTTGAAGAAGAAAAAAAATCCAAGGTGGACACCTGAGTTCTATTTAAGGTAGAGAGGTATAGTGGTTGGAAACAGATATATACCATTTTAAGAAGGTAGAAATATCTTCACCCTTCCATTCTTCTGGTCTTTCTCCAAGTCAGATGGTTCAGAATTGATGTGTCACCTACAGTATCTTCCTATTTTTAATAATTTCTTTTACTCTGCATGGGTAGTCTCCTTTCCCATGCAGACCAAGATGTTATTGGAAATTACAAACTGTTTTTTTTTACAAGCCTTCATTAGGACGTCGAGCCTCTCTTCTTTACCATTCCTAAGGATTGCATAACAGGTCATTCTCTTGATGAGTTACGTTTTGTTCTGAAAATCAAGTATAAGCACAAGAATCAATTCACTTGATAGAGTTTAACATTAAGCAGGCATCCCTGTCGCTTTGAAAGATCACATAAAATAGATGATTTCCTGATAGCTCTTGACTAGCTCTCTTTGGTTCTTTTATCTAGAGACTAGTTCTCTTATCTAACAATACTGTCAGAATACTGGTTGTTCCCTAAAATAAGGAAAAGATCCAAACGATTGACACAGTGGCTGAGTTGGTGCATCATACTGAGCCATTATATATTTGGTGCTGGTTTAGCATAATGTATATACTTAGCTAATTGTGGTTTATTGAACCATGATTTAGCACGGGGGTCCTCAAACATGGCCCTTTTATGACTTGTGGACTTCAACTCCCCCACAAGTCATAAAAGGGCCAAGTTTGAAGACCCCTGATTTAGCATGTCAACAAGGATTTCTGTGTCTCCTATTTGTTAAAGCTTACCTTACTTTCCTGATGATCTACAAAATGGGAATAATGAATTGACAGGATGGATGGCTTTTACTGTAATGGAGAAAAAAATTATGACAAGCTTGAGCATGAGTTAGAAGTTGTTTTAGAGTGTACTTAGCAAAGAGATTTGCTACAGTAGCATTGTGATCACATAGTAGGAATATGTGTTGCCTTTCTGAGTGGCAAAGACATGCAGGCTCCTTGTGGAGGAGGAAGTGTTAAACATCCAATATCCCAACATGTTTACTTTATAAAAATTGTGGATAAAAACTTGAAGAATCTGTTGTGACTTGGATTCCACATTGATTACAGATACAGTATTGTAATGGATGTTGCTACAACCCCACTTTTTTCCTGTCAGTGTAGATACTTTTCAGCTTGTGCCTCCTAAGTACATTGGGAGACTATTTAGAAGAGTGAGGCCCAGTTAAATTACATCCACATTTGCTCCTTGGCCCATTTCAGAATATTTTTTAAACCTTCACTGGATTTTTATGTGAATTTCTTTCCTTCACAAGTCAGTCATTTGCACTGGGTCCCTCTAAGAATAAAAAGTGTGGGTCATTCTAACAATTGCAACTAGGCTCTAAAAGTCCACTTCCCACTTAGAGAGGAAGAATTATCTGATTTAACAAAGCATTTAGGGCTCAGGCATTTTTTCAATCCATTGTGCTTTTATTTTCTCCCTATGTTATTTTTCTCTTTTGGCAGGGTTTTTTCCCCCTCCTGTTTTCTGGTTTGTTTGAGGGTTTTTTGCAATTTAGGAGAAACCATTTTTTTATCATTTTAAGTAAAAGTTGTATATACTAATGTCAAAACAAAATGTGCATTTGTCAAACGTATGTAAATATTTATTAATTTGACACTGGGCCAAGGAGTGTTCCTTTATAATTTGGGCAGCTTAATGAATTTATTTCTATTTATGTCAACTGTGAATTCAGAATAATCTTAAATAAAATCAATGGACTAATTTAGAACTGTGCTTAATAGAGTTCTCTCATATAATGGTTACATCTTGTGTTGTGATACTTTGAGCTTGCAAACTGGGGGATGAATTAATATTGATTCTTATGCTTTAAAGACTTAACAGATGAAGTGTAATTTGCATAGTTAGCTTTTAGCTAAGAAATGTGATTTGCAAAAGAGGCTGAATTCAGGTACCTTATTCCTGCTTGCTAATTTATGAGTGACATTATGAGGCCAGTCTGGCGAAAAAAACCAAAACCCCGAAACAAAAAAACAATCAAAGCCATCTATCTTAAACCAAATGTAACCTAGAAAATGTCACTTTTAAATTTTATTTCAGGATAGGTAAAAGTTTACAATGCTTCAGAGGGAGGACCCATTTCAGAGATGAAATACTAAGCCTTGCATAGCCATAAATATTACAAACATGGAGTTTTGTAAGCTAGCCATTTTTCTATTGAAACTTATTTTTGTTTATTTCCCTTTCAACTCACATAAGTTTGTGAATCTGAACTGCGACTTCGTCAGCCACCCAATAGTTTGGAACCTTATTAAGCAGTCCTCTTCTGTGTTGGTCTGTACTGTAACCTTGTTAGTCAATCCAGAAGAATAGCAGCTTGAACCCATAAGTGATCCATCCAGGGAATTTTTAAAATATAATTTTATGTTCAACTGTTGTAAGCTGTGCAGAGTAGCCCACAGCAAGATAGATGGCAAATTAATTTAATAATACATAAATAAAAAATATTACCATGCCTGGCTCCAGATTGGCCTTTATCCTCTGTGTTTGCTTGTATATCTCTTATCAAATCTAGTGCCAAATTGGCCCCTTAGATACCTTAACTTTTTAATTCAATCATAGGTTTCATTGTCCCAGGCATGACCATGCCAGCATACAAGCTTCACCCCTTTTATATTTTAGGAGTAAAGATTAAGAATTCAGACCAGATTCGCTTTTTACTTTTTTCTTCTTAAAACTTGTTGGTAGATTATATACTGTTGTTTTTACCACATGAAGCTCAGCAGATCTGTCTGCAGTTGTGGGAATCATTCGTCAACACTTCCGAAAAATAATCAGGTTTAGGAGGGCTGATTTATGTTTAAAGAAAAATGTCTGTGTGGGTTTTGAAAGACATAGGAAGGTAGCATGTGCAAGAATATTCAGATTCTTTTGGTTGATTGTGTCTTGTGGAAACTAGAGTTTTTAGGTTGAAGCAAAATGTGGCAGGGAAATAAAATGCAGTCATTGTCACTCCTTGGTTCACCTTAATCTGTAGATGAAACCTGCCTGTATAAAAGCCTTAACTCGGATCTTCCGAATTTCTGATCAAGATAATGATGGCACCCTGAACGATGCAGAACTCAACTTCTTTCAGGTATTACTCCATTTTCTGCCGTGTTTCATCCTGAACTGTTCATTAAATCTCAAGTGAAATCCTCAGTTGAACTCATTGCTGATATTTTAATGTTTGGGACATTCAGACCCAGAGTACTGTACTCACTGTAGAGGACTTTACTTGTGATGGTGGTACCGGGGGTGGGGGAGGGGGTGGAATTGCTGCAGAAAGGAAGGATGAAAATGTTGCAGGACTTCTGCTCTCATTTTCTCCTTTCAGAGAGATGGGCGCAGTGAGCTTCTGCGTCTGCAGAGAGACAGCAATTCTTTATTTGTTTGTTGTTTATTACATGTATATGCCATCCATCTCACTGTTGCAGTGACTCTGGGCAGCATATAGAATGATAAAAAGGTTTAAAAAAGTAATACAGAAGGATTAAAATTAAGGTTAAATAAGAGTTAAAAACCAAGAGGACAGACGACGTGGGAGTTACGGATCTTTTCTCTAACCCACCAGCCACTCCCTGCATAGAGTACACCTATTGGGCCCTTGGCCAGCCAGCAGAACCAATTTTTAAGGCTCTTCCAGAAAGCTAGGAGAATCAGGGCTCACCTCCAGTGGGAGAATATTCCAAAGAGTGGGAGCATTTATGGCTGGACTACTTTTTCAGTTCTTCCTAAAGACAAGCAGGGGGAAATAGCACTGCTCTAAAGATTCACTTCACCCTCTCCAATTTTTTGCCCAGAGAGATAGAAGAATAAGATGCCAGAATATAGTCACTCTAGGGACGCGGTGGCTCAGTGGGTTAGGACGCTGAGCTTGTCGATCGGAAGGTCGGCAGTTTGGCGGGTCGAATCCCGAGTGCCGCGTAGCAGAGTGAGCGCCTGTTACTCGTCCCAGCTTCTGCCCACCTAGCAGTTCGAAAGCATGTAAAAATGCAAGTAGAAAAATAGGGACCACTACGGTGGGAAGGTAACAGCGTTCCGTGCGCCTTTGGCGTCTAGTCATGCCGGCCACATGACCACGGAGATGTCCTCGGAGAAGCGCTGGCTCTTCGGCTATGAAACGGAGATGAGCACCGGCCCCTAGAGTCGGAAACGACTAGCACACATGTGCGGGGGAACCTTTACCTTTACCTTTACTAGTCACTCTATATTGCCAGCAGTGTTGTGAATTCTGTATTCAGAACTCTTGCACAAAAGTGGTATTCCCCTGAGTTGGTCAGATACAACTGGCTTGACCACATGGGTGGCTAAGGAGCTGCAACATGCTTCTTCTGCACATTTAACCACGGGGCTAGTAGCTTACTCTGCTACTTGTATGAGTCTGACATGAGACCAAGCTGTTTACAGCCCACTGAATCTTTATCAACGAATATTGATTTCAAATATTTCTGCTCTCTTTAGAGAATTTGCTTTAACACACCACTGGCATCTCAAGCGTTGGAAGACGTAAAGAATGTAGTAAGGAAAAATCTGAGTGATGGAGTTGTAGACAATGGATTAACATTGAAGGGTGAGGACTACATTCTTTCTTATTACTATATGAAATATGGGAAGGGGATCTGCTGATCATTTGGAAACTATAGTAAAAATCATGACTCGGTCTCTATTTATGAATGTGGAAGCCAGCAGAATTGAATGGGTTTAAATGTGCTGTGCCGAGGTGAGGTTTATACTTTGGCCTTTCTGCATAGACCAGTCATTTGTGTATGGAATTGATTAGTCAAAAAGGCAGCTTATTAATTCATGTTATGTGTATATTTCTTTGCCAGAGTCCAAATGCATTTTTGTTAAGCTCAAAACATTTGGGTCTGTTGCTTTGTCTGCATCTGCAGGTGGGCTGGAGGGGTAGTGGCAATTCCTCTTCTGTGTGAGAGAGGGCTTGCTAGCGCCATATTTTTGCACTGAAAGTATAACCTGGAATGTGCAGTTTTCCAGATCCAGAAGGGAAAAGGTGATGTAGAGTGTGCTTATGTCCGCTAGTAATACTTGTTGGTATCTCTTAAAAACATATTTTCTTGAGTTCTCATGCAGATTCTTAAGATGCTGTTACAGAAATGATAGCTGGGCCCACATGTTTTGATTCACCTTTTCCCTTAGTGCAGGGGTAGGCAACCTTGGCTCTTTTATGACTCCTGGACTTCAACTCCTAGAATTCCTGAGCCAGCCATGCTGGCTCAGGAATTCTGGGAGTTGAAGTCCAGGAGTCATAAAAGAGCCAAGGTTGCCTACCCCTGCCCTAGTGGGTTGCTCAGCCCTCCTGACCATGATCAGCCCAGTTTTACAAGAGCATTTGTTGTTTTTTCAATTCTAAACTTTCTCCATGGCCTGTGTTCTAGACTGCCCATTAAACAACTGTCTTTTCAGGCTTTCTTTTTCTTCATACACTCTTCATCCAGCGAGGGAGGCATGAAACAACTTGGACAGTATTGCGGCGTTTTGGATATGACGATGACCTAGAGCTCACACCAGAGTATTTATTTCCCCTGTACGCATCAAATTTGATTTCTAAAACTTGGTTTAAATTTAGTTGGTATTATTGACCTATACAATTTAAAATCTAGGTTTCCCTGCAGAAAATTACATACTGTCTAGAACTTGAAGGTCTGTTGACTGAAAAAAAGTTACATCTAACAGATTCTCGCACTTAACGACTGTCTGTCGTAACATTCTCCCAGTCACATGATCAAAGTTTGGGTGTTGACAATGAGCATGCATTTGCAACAGTTGCAGTGTCCTGGGGCCATGTGATTGCCAATTGTGGCCTTCCCAGCTGACTTTCAACAAGCAAAGTCAGTGGGGGAAGCTGGAGTCATGTTGCAACTGTGATTTACTTAATGACTGTGTGATTCACTTAGCAAAAGATCGGCGAAAAAGATTGTAAAATCAGAGGCAACTCTCTTAACCACTGCCTTGCTTAGTAGCAGTAATTCTGCTCCGGTTTGTGGTCGTAACTTCAGGACTATATATTACATTCAGATTTTGAATATTGCACTTCTCAGTATTAACTCTTGGAGAGCAGCTGCAGAAAGAGTAGCTGCTCATGTCTTGCTTATGGGCTTCATAGGATCATCTGATTAGCCCTAGAGATAGGGAATATTGGGCTTGATAAGCCTCTGGTCTGTCTGTATGCATGTATGCATTTATTCAACATATCCAACCCATCTCACCTGCAGGTGAGCCCAGGTGGCCCACAATCATTTAAAAAACCCAAAATCTTAAAACATTAACGCAATAAATAGTAACATTAAATTAGCTCAAAACTGACAAAGATGGGGAGAAAGAGAGCAAGATGCACAAGGGCAGGTGGGGCCGTACCTTATTCCATTAACAACTTGCAGAATGAGGCACCCCCAATTACAAGACTTGCCTGTTCATTTTATGTTTGGTAAATAGGCTTCTTTTCCAAAGATACTGCTTTCTTTTTCAATCAGGTTAAAAATACCTTCTGACTGCACGACAGAGTTAAACCATCATGCATACTTGTTTCTTCAAAGCATGTTTGATAAGCATGATTTGGTAAGTTTTTCATCTGATTTTGGGACTGTTAAGATGAACACATGATTGATTGATTGATTGAACTGAACATTCCTGGCAATATGCAAAAAAAAGGAGAGTATTAAAAAAAATTAAACATTACAACTGTTCCACACCCCCTCAAAATAAATGCCCACAAACAGTTAAATAGAATTGAAAGTGCCAGTGGAATGTAGTTGTTCTAACTGCTTTGTGAAACACCTGGAAAAAGGGGGCTTCATCAGTGTCTTGAGAATAATGAATTTCAAAACCTGGAGGCTGCATTAGAGAGGCCTGCCATCTAGCTCCCAGCCCAGTTACTTCCTGAATACATTTTTCAAACATTAACTTTGCTATTGAAGGCACTTGAAATGATTAAAATATATCCAACATTGAACTTGTTTTATTGTATAGCGTATTTTTAGGATTTGCCAATTAAGTGATTCTGTCACATAAAAATATATGGTTTGGGGGTGGGGTGGGATGGGGCGGGGTCCTTGGTTCTCTCTGAACCTGGTTGTTTTGTTGCAGACATTTCACTACCCAGCTAGGTAACATCTTCCGTGCTAGAAGAGAGTGGGGTTTGCTCTCTGTTTATATATTGTTCTCTTTCCCAGACATCCTTAATCAGCGCCTTCTGAGGCACAACTAAATGAAGTGTAGAAAAACAAGCTATGTCAGTTGAGTTACTAAACAAAGCTAATTGGCTATAAATAAATATAAATCTCTTTTCAGGACCGAGACTGTGCTTTGTCTCCTGAAGAACTCAAGGATTTGTTCAAAATCTTCCCTTACATGCCATGGGGACCAGATGTCAACAGCACTGTTTGTACAAATGAAAGGGGTTGGATAACATATCAGGGATTTCTTTCTCAGTGGACGTAAGTGTAGCGTATAAATTAGAGATTGCCCACCACGTGTTTAGAAACAGCTATTCTTTTAATGGTACAAAGTGAAAATGAGCTGCTTTCAAAGACAGTTTAAGTCAGACATGTCAAACACAAGGCCCGGGGGCCGGATGCAGCCCGCGAAGTTTCATGCGGCCCGCGAAGCCATCCTGTAAACAGTGAGGGAACGGCCCCCACTGCCTTGGCCCTGGCCCAGAGACCCTCCTCCTGCCAGAGACCCTCAGATCTGTTCCACTCCTGCCCAGGCCCCCATAGGCACCCTTGATGCAAATGATGTAGAGCTGGCCACGCCCACCCAGTAGGCCACGCCCACCCTGGCTATACCCACTGGGCCCCCTGAGGGCAACCGCAATGCTGATGCGGCCCTCAATGAAATTGAGTTTGACACCCCTGGTTTAAGTGATTGGGTACTATTTGGTTGTTCGTTTGGATATGACTATTTCAAATTGCAAATACATTATTCTGTTATTGAAAACTCCCAGCACTCTTAAGAACAAGCACGTTTAAAAAAGAAAGGAAGCCAAAATACTCTTTCTCATGTACTATGATTTAATCAGGAAGGAACTGCAGCAATCCTATGATTGTAACCCAGGCAAGTGTCACAAATTAATTCTGTGTTGCTCTCTCGGAGACCTGCTTAATAAAGTTTGCCATGCTTGTTTCACACAACAAGCAGGTTGCCCAAGAGAATTAGTACTATGGCTAGAAATAGACTGCAGGGATGTTTCTTTCTACTACCCATTGGGCTATCTTGCCTTTTTGATTGATACATGGCATGCAAACTGATAAAATGTATAACATACCTTAACATTATAAAATCTTGAGCTGTCATCCAATATTGTTTAACTGCATACTACCTATTTATGTGGTATGTCAGAACTGGTATGTAAGTGCTGATACAAATATTACTAATTTTGCTTCCTACTGCTTTCAGTAGCTTAAAAATCTGTTCAGGGGGGGCTCCCAAATAGGGAAGGTGCAAATTCCAATGCATGAGTACGTATATAAAACAGTCCTGGATTTTACCGATAGATTTGTACTGCAAAGTGCCTTAAGGCAGAAGTCCCCAACCCCCAGGCTATAGTTCCCAAGCTGCGGCCTGTTTGGAACTGGGCTGCGCAAGCGATAGGAAAGCAATGCATGTGCTCCGCTTGCAGGAACTTGTGCATGAAGCTCCATTTGTGCAGGTACTCGTACTCGGCACAAAGCTCCTTTTGCGTGATTAGCGGGAATGCACACATTCACGTGCGCACCTGCCACGTACACAGAAACATCCTCTCTTTCCCCTCTCCCCACTTCCCTGTCTGCCAAGCCAGAAAGGTTGGGGACGCTTTAAGGCTACAACAAATGGTGAGAACTTGGGAAACATACTTATTTTCTCTTATAGACTAACTACATACTTGGATGTACAGCGCTGCCTCGAGTATCTGGGATATTTAGGATATTCAATATTGACTGAACAGGAATCCCAGGCATCAGCAATTACAGGTATTGGCTTGCATTCTTCCCCAACTTATTTTGGGAAGAATTTGGATGCTTGCAGGGTAAAGCAATTGAAGAATACCTACCGTAAAGCATTGGGATTTTAGGGAACATATCTCTCTATTTGTCTGTTTTTGTTCTTGTTTTAAAGTAACCAGAGACAAAAAGATTGACCTTCAAAAAAGACAGACTCAAAGGAATGTGTTCAGATGTAATCTCATTGGGTTGAAAGGCTGTGGGAAAAATGGAGTTCTCCATGCATTGCTTGGAAGAAATCTCCTGGTAAGACTCTTCTGTTTTTCTCTAAAACGATGATCTCTGACACTTAAACAAGGGTTGGAATTGGGACAGAATTACCTGTTGATAGCATTTGGTCACTGCTTTTACAGTTTTTTTTAAGATAACCTTTATTGTCATTTTTTCCTGTGGGCACAATGGCACACATTAAAAATGAAATTTAGTTGCTTCCTCTCAAAGTATTTATTTTTATTTTTATTTATTTTAATCCCATTTATATCCCGCCCTTCTCCGAAGACTCAGGGCGGCTTACAATTTAAAGCACAAATCAGTGTGCTTAGCAATAGCCTTCATTCTATGTATATGCCTGCTTATTAGGGCTACACATACATAACACACATTTAAAACATACCATATACAACATATGTATAGACCTATAGTATATTCTTAAAATTATTTTTAGCACGTTTCCCCACCCCACTTGGTTCTTCTCATTCACTGTTTATTTTTATTTGTGATCCAGCAACTTTGAGGCAGGACCAATTAGCTATGGGTCCTGTGGGGCCCAAAGGAAATGTACTGTTCAGTTAGTCATGTACCAGCATTTAATGTTCAGGCAATTTATTTATTTATTTATTTATTTATTTATTTATTTATTTATTTATTTATTTATTTATTTATTTATTTATTTATTTATTTATTTATTTATTTATTTAATGGGACTTATATGCCGCCCTATCTCCCAAAGGACTCAGGGCGGCTAACAACAATAAAATACAAATATTAAAATTAAAATTAAACTATATCAATAGCCCCAATTAATAAAACCTTAAAACCAGATTAAAAAACCCCATTATTATCAGTCCAGGTTGGCCTGTTGGAAAAGAAATGTCTTAAGGTCACGACGAAAGGACCGGAGGTCTGGGGTCATCCGGAGCTCCAGGGGAAGCTTATTCCACAGGACAGGTGCCCCCACAGAGAAGGCCCTCCCCCTGGGGGTCGCCAGCTGACATTGTCTGGCCGACAGCACCCTGAGGAGGCCCTCCCTGTGTGAGCGCACAGGGCGATGGGAAGTCGTTCCTAGGAACAGACGGTCCTGCAATTATGCTTTGCTATACAGATCCAAAGTGCAGTATTTACTTATCCTATTTCTACATTGCTCATCTCACCTAAGTGACTCTGGACAGTTTACAGATGAAAACCGTGAAAAGTGACATAGTTAAAAACACTGGTAAAAACAAAGTTAAAAGTTAACAGAGGTTAAAAAATTTTTAAAAGGCAGAAGGACTGCCCTCAAGCCACCAACCACCCCAAAGGTTGTATGCTACTCTTAGACACCCCCTCATACCAGTTGGCAAAACCAGATATTGATGGTTTTCCAGAAAGCTGGAATAGTGGAGGCCTACTTCACCTCTGGGGGAAAGATGTTCTATGGGGTAGCAACATGGAACAGCAGAAAAGACCCTTAACAGCAGAAAAGGCCCTTTTCCTAGACCCCTAGTTGACGGGATCCGCAACAAACCCTCCCTGATTGGTTGAGTAGGACAGATTAATGAAATAGGGATAGGATGGTTTCTCAGGTAGCTTGGTCCCATGCCATAACAGGTTTTAAAGGTGATAACCAGCACCGTGAATGGATCTGGAAGCAGACCAATACCCAATGCAGCTTACATAGCACAGGGTTTACTTGCACCCCCTCTAGAGATGCCCTATTATGCTTGTGCCACCACAGTCTATACCAGCTGATCCTGCCAGCCTGTCTTCAGAAACAGCCTTACAACCAGCAACTTGTGTAGCAGCACTTCTGAAGACCAACAGGATTTCCAGAAGACAACTGTTCCTATCCTTCTCCTGCCCTGGGGTCTTCGCTGGTGCCATATCCTAAACCCGGTCAGGAAACTCTGCCCCTCTGGGCCTAGCCAGGTCTTGGTAATACATGCCAGGTCAGCTGCTCCTCACTGATGAGATCACACATTAGAGGATCTTTTGTTATTAATTAACCTGGCATTAAATAACAACAGCCGAAAGCCCGGCTCTCTGTCTGTTTGTTGATCCGGGCCTGGGTTTCAGTACACAGGAGTCAGATTGTGACAGTGGTACCAAAAACTGGGGACGTCTTTTTGGAGAGCAGCCCACTCTCTGACTCCCATCAAAATGCCCATCACTACCTGAATTCAGCTCCTCAGAATCATTCCCCCTCCAACTGCAATCTACTGGCTCTTCTAACTAGGGATCCCTCCATTCACTCTGGTGCTATGGACCTCCAATTAGCACCCCAGGGGTAGTTATCATAGTGCTTCAGCACTCACTCTTGGCACCCCTGAGAGCCCTACCTGCCAATATATTTGTATTGGTATACACCAAAATACCAGTATATCTGTTCTTTTTTAATGTAGTATAGTGCACCTCCGTGAGGACAGTTGGCAAGTCTTCAGGCCAAGCAGTATAGCAGCCCTTGGGCAGCACGAATCTGCAAGTAAGGAGCTTGCTGAAAGACCTCTGATGCCCCAGCTCAGCAGAAATTCAGGCCTGGAAATCTACTACCCACTCATTCTAACTTGTGGGCTGTATACTGTAAAAAAAAGGTCGCAGGTTGAATTCGGTCTATGGGCCATAGTTTGCCAACCCCCTACGCTACACTTTGAACTACCAACATGGTCAGTGAGGAACAGATTGTTTCGCTTCAAAACATTTGAGAGGCACAGCATTGCCTAATCCAGTGTTATAGTCTGGGGAAGGCCTAAATGTATGTACGAAAAACACTGTATTAGAAAACCTGTATGTTTTCTTACAGTTTTCTTCCTTTATGCTTTCAGAAGCAGAAACATATACGTCCAGAGCACAAATCCTACTATGCAATTAATACCGTTTATGTGTATGGGCAAGAGAAATACTTATTGGTAAGTTACTCATATAATAACATTTAAATTTGACTTTCTCCCTCTTATGAGGACTATTGACATTGTAATTTAATGGTATACATGCCCCCCCCTCAGTTTTCCATTATTACTTTTCAAAAGCATGCTTGGGGTGCACAATGTTTATTGTGAACCTTTTAGTTACAATTTGAGATTTTTACAAATGGCTGTTTCTCATAGTAAGGCATCTTCTTTGTTTTATGAAGAGCTTAGCAGATTTATAGTATTATTTACTTTAAAAATACATACCCTGTTCATGACAAGATTTTCCTAGGGTTATTCATAACAGTTTAAGCTTTAAACATGTTTTAGAATAACTAAAGTACAATATATAAATATTTAAAAATATAGAGTGCAGGGTAGCAAATATTCATAAAATGGATCTGTATTGTAACAAAGAAGATACATAATTTGAAATATTAGATTGGGGGCATATTATGCACACATCATCCGAACTCATTGTTGTGCTTGCCAGATCATTTCTGCCTGTTGTATCCTAGGTTGAGGTTGAAGCTGGCACATCCTTGCTCTGCTTGTCCTAATTTTGGGTTAGTAGTATGACTTTGGAGACTATTAAATGAACTGTACATTGCCTGAACAGTGTATGTACTGGCAATAAAATGTTGAGAACCCTGTATCTGCGCAATATTGTGTGTGATGGTGGACACAGATATAATCCAGTAAAAAAAAATGCAGTACCACTTTGGGTTTTTAGGTTTTTTTAATACAGCACCTGTTTGTGTCCGACAGAATAAATTGAAAAAAGTTGCGGGCTGGAATGAGTACAAAAAAGTAAATTTGTTACAGTGTTTGTAACTTTATAGTGTTTGATATTGATTTTCTTTTTCTTTCTAGTTACACAGTGTTTATGAATCTGATTTCTTATGTGATGCTGAAATCATGTGTGATGTAGTCTGCCTAGTTTATGATGTCAGCAATCCCAAATCATTTGAATATTGTGCCAGAATATTCAAGGTTTGTATCCCCATAGAAAATAATTGTGTCATAGAATCATTGATTTTGTGAAGGGCTGTATTGGCTATGGAATTCAGCCCGGTCAGTATGAGAATCTACATTAAATCACATTAAAGCAGACATGTCAAACACAAAGCCCGGGGGCCAGATCCAGCCTGCAAAGTGGTTTCATGCGGCCCGTGAAGCCATCCTGGAAACAGTGAGGGAACGGCCCCCACTGCCTTGGCCCTGGCCCAGGGACCCTCCTTCTTCTAGAGACCCTCAGATCTTTCCCACTCCTGCCCAGGCCCCCATAGGCACCCTTGATGCGAACGATGTAGAGCTGGCCATGCCCACCCAGTAGGCCATATGCACTTTAGCCACGCCCACCCAGTAGGCCACGCCCACCCAGGCCACACCCACCCGGTCCCCTGAGGGCAACCGCAATGCTGATGCGGCCCTCAATGAAATTGACTTTGACACCCCTGCATTAAAGCATCCATGACAAGATCTGAAGATCTTTGTAAAGCAACTACCTTTCTGAGAAATTAATTCTGATGGTGAAAGTTGTGTAGATCTTTTAAACATCTGAAAAAAAGTTGGACATATCTGCAGAGAAAACTAGTAGTTTGCTTATTCCATTTTGGTTCAAGGTAGTGAAGTTTGCTCAGAATTTTAAAATTTATTTTATTTTTATTTATTAATCAAATATATGTGGTTGCCCATCTCACAAGAGGTTACTCTGGGTGACATACAACAATATGTATGTCTGTATATTTAGTCCATGTGGGATAGTACTTAAAACTATTGAAGGGCGAATATACGTCCCAGGATAATGTTGCAGGATCCAATCTGGGTCAGTCATCGGGACCAGAGCTTTCGTCTTCCGAGCTTTCCGACTTGTGCAGGAGCCCCCATCCTCAGGGAACTTCTCTGTAGCAGAATGTGTGTCTCTATTCTTAGCTGCATTATCTATTAGCTGTATTAACTGTTGCTTAATGACTTTCAGTTAAAGAGGGAAACTTAATTCCAGTTTTGCTGTGGAGTAAGGAGGAGCTACTTCCTGCTATATATTCTATGAGGCTTCCATTTCTAGCATGCTCTGCTAAAGAGGAGTTCTCTGAGGATGGCTTCCAGCAAAAATCCAAAAACTTGGAAGACAAAGCCTCTGGGGCTGGTGACTGACCCAGATTGGATCCTGGTACTTAAAACATTCATCATTAGACAACGGGAGTGTTAAATTCCACATTGGGCTGACTAACACCATGCCAATCTTTTTCACACTCTGGGCTACTTACTTCACAAAATGGCTGTGAATCTATAGTAGGAAAAAAGACCACGATAACTATGTGTGGTATACATGAACTGAATGAAAGAAGGATGGCATTGTACATTTAAAAAAATATAGATTGCACCCTGTCTTCTGAAGGTATGGCAGACTGTTGAATTTACTAATCACAGCTCTGTAGATTTTAAACCTATGTATTTTATTGAAGTTGGTAGATAACATTTATTTCATTTTTATTTTAAATCCCTAGCAACACTTCATGGACAGCAGGATACCTTGCTTGGTGATAGCTGCCAAGTCAGATCTACACGAAGTTCGGCAGGAATATAGCAGTTCTCCAGCTGACTTCTGCAAAAAACACAAAATGCCTCCACCCCAAGCCTTTACTTGTAACACCGTTGATGCACCAAGTAAAGATATCTTTGTTAAACTGACAACAATGGCCATGTATCCGTATGTATCCAGAGCACCCTTCTATTCATACTGCATGGATCATGACAGTGTTGCATGCTGTGGTTGCCATAAGGATGGAACTCTGTGCCCCAATGAAATTGTGTTTAGCAACAGAGGGAGATGTTAGTGATGGATATCAATGAAGGGAAATGACCTAAAATCGGCAGAAAAGTATAAGTACATATTTCAATTTTTAAAAATTCGTAGGCACAAGATTTGACACATAATCTTTTGACAAGAATCTTTGAAGACTGGGATGAATTAGATTTAGTTCAAAAGACATGGGGTTCGATTCTCTCCATACACGCATGTATTGCATTGCTCGTTACCATTACTCATCCATTAATGCAAAATTGTGAGTCTGTCCCCAAAAGATTGGACCTTTATATGCTGAAACAAAATAGAAATACAGTTTTGTATAAAGTATTAATAATATTTTTTTTAAAAAAAATTCATCAGCACTAAATATTTTATCTTCCTAATTAGGTAAGAAATTGATTTTTGGGTATATGTATAAATTTGGATCATTTTGTCCTCATCAGCTTATTCCTCAGCATGCTTTATTATTCGGTCTGTGCCCATTTATTTCCTTAGTAAGTCTTTTTACATAAGATCCAGGATCCAAAAGGATCGTGAAATTAGTTCTGTATGCCCACTAGGTCTTTGGTTTGAGGAGTAGCTCTCTCCAGATGTCCTAGTAGAGGAATATGTGAAGTGTTTCATCTCACGAGTGTTTTAACATTGGAATAGGCCCATGTTGGAAAAACTCGTTTTAAGGTTGGAACGTTGCATAATGGAACATTTTGCAGATCCTAGTGGCAAAGTGCTTCTATATATAAAATTGTTTGCTGCTGTTTTGGAAATGTGGCATTAGAGTCTGCTATATAAAACAAAAAAAATGAGAAAAAATGGATAAAAAGAAGCTGCTCAGCTCTCCATTGGCTGGTTACATTTTGTAATAGTGATGATGAACGATAGCAGCATGATTCTAGGGGACAATTCTTATTTGAATTGTAAATGGATTAATTTCCTCTGGAGACAATTAATTAGCAATATCTTTCATCTCAGGGAGTTATAGCAAGGATTGCTTTCTGCTTTGAATGATTCTGCTTGTTTTTCTGAACTTCAGCCCCTAACTGAGTACAAGGAAAAACAATCCCTCTGAAGTATATTTAAATTTAGCATTCTCTTAAAATTGTTGAAAGGTACAAATATTCTAATTAAAAGACTTGCTGTGATGAGCTTCATAACAAGGTAGAATAGGTACACTATGTGTTACCTGATTAGAGCTTTTTAGCAGTCAACTTTATAGATACCTTTCAGTGCACGTAGTTACAAAAAGCTGTATAAAATAATGCTATCACAGTCTTATGTGTTTAACAGTATCTCATAATATACTAAAAAAAGTGGGGGAGGGAAGATCCTTTCTTTTCAAGGCATCGTTATACTAAAGCAAATTGACATGTATCATTGCTAAAATGGAAAGCTTTAATTTTCCTTTGAAATGTTCCTCTCCTTTCTTTCTAGTCACCCAGAGAAGAGCCGCTAGACGATAGTCTCTTGCTTATTTGTGTCTCTCAAAAATACATGCTGCTGGTAAAATTGAACAGTCGGTGTTTCGTGCATTGTAGCGAATTGTCAAGCTTGAGACGTATGATCTTAAAGGTTGCTATTACTCACTAAGCATCTCACTCTGTTGCCAAGCAAGCCCACTCTGCAGTCTCTGCATTTGATGGGACAAATCTTTCCTGCAGGAATTCAGTTTAGATGTCCTTCAGATGGCAGATTCAGAATGGTGCCATAGCCGATATTAAGTGCATCCTAAGGCTCCACATTGTACCTATCCCCAGTTAACTATGGCTCTGCTAGAATATAGGCTTCCTAGTTGTTTCTGCAAAAGGAAATCTCTATGCATGGCAACCTCTATTCCAGGCCTTTCCCCCCCACCCCCACCCCCCCAAATCTACATGGCAAGTTTGCTCTTATAGCCAGGAATTGGAAATACGCTGCCTTTAAATGTTGACTTTCTATTTGTAGCTCTCTCATAAATAACTATTGACCTAAATTCTTCTTTAAAAAAAACACAAACCACCACCATCTTTCTGTACTCAATTAGAGCACAGGGAAGCATTTTGAAGGTGCAAAGATCAGTGCTGCTGGGTGGAAGCTTTCAGTTGCTTAGTGAAGGTAAAGTGGCTTCTATCCTTGGAGAGTCCAGTTTTGACGGGGGGGGGGGAAACATCTAAATTCAGGAAATTCTGCTCTTCTTAATTTATATTTGGCAACCTGGAATATTTAAATATTTGGAGAAATCTAAGCAGTAGTGTATTTGACTTTCTTCCCTTGATTCTCTTAAGCATGTGTATGTTTGATTGGGATGCCAGAGGTAAGGGTAGCTGTTGCTTAATGACTTTCAGTTAAAGAAGGAAACTGAATTCCAATTTTGCCGTGGGTTAAGGAGGAGCTGCTTTCTGCTATGCATATTCTCTTAGGCTTCCACTTCTAAGCCCCAAGTGAGTGGAAAATGGATTGTTTTCTTTGCTTATGGGGATGCTGGCATATCAGCACAGTTCCTTAACGTACGTTCCTCCTGGAAATCTGCACAGCTTCACTCTACCCTTGCCTCACTTCCTGATCCCCCAGATGTTCCCAGTTCCTATTTCTCTTGGTTTTGGCTCAGATTTCTCATGGTTTCTGCCCAAGGTCTCAACTCTTGTCCTTCTGTGTGTTTTTGCAGCCATGCCCGGTTACGCTGTATGTGCACCTGCAACAGGTGTACATTTTGCATCTGTCAGAACCTCCTCAACTCAGACTTGCTGCAATCTGTAAAGAACAAACTCTTCACTGCAGTTCTTAACAGGTCTTTGATTTTATTTACTAGGTACCAGCTGTGCTTGGAAATTACATGAATGAAACCGATTGCTGAACTTTGTAAACCGACAGACCTGTCACACCATATCCATTAAGCAGCCAAATGTCCTGCCAGTTATTGAGTTATTTGCTACAAATTGCTGGGTGGCTTATAGATAGCACAAAAGAAAAATAGAAAAATTAAAAGAAAAAAATAACCAAACCCCAGTAATAGTAGCCATTAGCACACCAAGGGAAATGGTCCTAACACTAATAATTGCCTACTGCAAGGAAGAACTGCTATATCATCAAGCCCTAAAGGCTTTCCAAAATAACCAGGTCCACTTTTCCGACCACCAACAATGTTGGTGTGGCCATGGCTTTGGTTGGAGCATCTTCCAAAGCAAATGGGCAGGTCCTTGTGGTCCTTGGCTCTCAAGGATGTGACTTCAAGGGGGCCTTCCCTACTAGAAGTTACTGGATGGACAGAGATGGCTGGGAGAACACACTCCCTTTGTAAATAATAGTTTTCCTGTTCTCTTCAACGTAACAAATCTTGAAGCACATCAGTTTGACTACTTGGCATCAGTTAGAGGAGCTGAGTTGGCTTGTGAAAGCAACACTCTTTCTAGTCGTTCAGAAGTAATTGCCAGGGAAGTCTTCATCAACTTATAGTTTTCTTACTGACTCGGAGAAAGGAGTCAAACCTCATTTCTCCATCCATAAAATCAACTTGTCACTGAGTCAGCGCTTATCTCTGAAACCATGGCTTGCCTCTAACTTGACAATCAAAAAAATTAGTTGATTTTTTTTTGGGGGGGGAGACACTCTCTCTCTCTCTCTCTCTCTCTCTCCCCCCCCCCCCCCCGCGCCTCTCTCTCTCTCTCTCTCTCTCTCTCTCTGACAAACATTCTGGATATTAGTTACATTTACTTCCAGCATTCAGAATACATATATTTGGTGCTTATAAATGGATGTGGTGTGATATGATCTGTGGCATTTTAACAACTAAATCAACCCTCTTTAACAAAATGCTACTTTTTTTTAATTTTAAGAATGCACAAATGATTCTCTGCTCAGGATATTCCAATGTATTGGAAAGAAAATTCAAGATAAAGAAATATTTAGTTAACAAATGTTCCTTGTCGCAAACAGTACTGCATCGCACTAATACCACAGTGCAAATTATTTAAATGTTTTCATACAAACAAAAATGGGTTTAATGGGCTCTTTATTAAATGCATGGCCCCATTTGTGGCAAATTCACCCAAGAAATGAATGAGAGTTGAAAGCAATTTTTTTTTCAGTGATACTGCAATTCCTTCTATGCTAGCATTATTATTTTATGTCCTGTGATTATGCATTTTGAACTATAAAGTTGGAATACATTAATGTGTGCTCCACTGTGGGTGGAGGAATATAAAAGCATTCAAGTAAGATTCTGAGTCCTTCGGGAGAAGGGCGGTATACAAATTAAATTAAATAAATAAAATTAAATAAATTCCACTGTGTGATTTGTTCATTCCACCAGTGGCTGGGAATTATATTAAGGGATTATATTTTTTTTGTCTGTTTAAGGGCAGGGGCTATCTATTTAGTCTCCCCTATAAATTAGGCAGACTGATAAGGAGATCACATTGATCCCTGTACTGGGCTTGACAGAAGGGCAGACATAGCATTATATTGTAGTAGTAGTCCTCAGATCTTGGCAATCCTTCCATTTTTTATGGTAAGCACTCAGAAAATCCACAAAAACAGAAAGTCAGGAAAAATGGATCCGTCAGAGTCAGATAACTAGAAAGTGAACTTTGAAGAAAAGCGGCTTCCCATCAATCCCTGCATAACGTCCTGTCTTCATCCTGAGAGGGAGGCAGCTGTTAGAAAAATATTTTTCTTCCATTTTTCCCTCAGCAAAAGGAGCTGCATGCACACAGCTAGGAAGAGCATCCAGCGCAGCTGTGTGACCCTAGAGCAGGGGTAGGCAACCTTGGCTCTTTTATGACTCGTGGACTTCAACTCCCAGAATTCCTGAGCCAGCCACGCTGAGGGAAAAGGGAGAGGTTTCCAAGCTGAGCCATGCCGGCTCAGGAATTCTGGGAGTTGAAGTCCACGAGTCATAAAAGAGCCAAATTTGAATACCCCTGCCCTAGAGAAAGCTTCATTTAGGAGTGAAGAGGCTGTTTAGTGCTTTCCCACTATTCTGAATCTCTTCTTTAGAGAATCTGTATGATGCTAATATACCCCTGAAAAAAGAAAAATGCAAGAAAATATATAATCATAGATAAAATGGCTGAAAGGAATTATACCATACTGCTAAAAATCCCTTTCTATGCCTCTTCATTGGAGTAGAATTATGGTAAAAAAAAGAGTGTTTATGTTTTAAAAACAATCTGCCCTTGAAGATGATTCCCACTCATTATTTCGAATATGACATAAAATAGTAATTTAATATCCATCTTGGAGCAGCTGGGTCAGGCAAAAGCTCCATCCTCCATTAATGTATTCATTCCCCTTTAAAGCCATTCTAGTGAGTGACCATTCACCACTGTGGACTGTACTTTTTTGGGTCTCTCCTAAATCTTCTTCCAGTCAGTTTTGAAGATGATCTCTGATCTTAGTGTCCTAACAGGGAGAAAAATGACTGTCTACTGTCTTTATGTCATGTATGATTTTATACACCTTGATCACATACTTCTCAGTCTTGGTTATAACTTGTATAAGCTAAAGAACTGCAAACATTCTACTTCCTTCTCACAAGGAAAGTGTTCTAGTTGACTGATCATTTTGGCTTCCCTCTCTTTCATTTTGCATTTGCTCATACCTTCTTTCAAATATGGTAAGCAGCACCATACAGAGTTTGCCAGATGCTGGCATACCACAGATTTATCTTAGGGCTCAGTGTTGGTGGTTTTATTTTCATTTCCTTTCTTAATGAATCCTTCTTGGCATTTTTCACAGCTGAAACATTAGGTCAGCAGCTTCATTAAAATAAGAAAGGGGGAAAGAAAATATACACTTAATAAACTTTATAAACTATCACCATTTGCATTAACAAAATTCACTGTATTCTTTGATTCTTTAACCCAGGGGTCCCCAACCCCCGGTCCGTGGACCAGTACCGGTCCGTGGCATGCCAGCAACTGGTCCACACAAACAAGCAAAGCCCCATCCACGGGATGCAGGCAGCTAACAAAACCACACCCCTTCCGGTCCATGGAAAAACTGCTCTCCACATAACTGGTCCCTGGGTCCCAAAGAATTTGGGACTTCTGCTTTAACCTTAAAGGGAAAATACTTTATCCATTTTAAAACACTAAGCTTTTCTTTTAAAAACATTTCTAAAATCAAAACATTCTAATACATCTTTTTTAAACTTCCTCTTAATATACTTTAAAGTTCACTTTCAGATCAATGAAATTCCAACTGACTCCAATTAACTCATTAAATTTAGATCACTCCCTCCAAGTTATCCTCATAGAATTTTTTTTCTTGAATAACTTCTTTTTAAAATTCTAAATTTTTCTTTAAACTAATACATCTTTTTCTTTAACTTTCTCTTAACATAAATATTTTCAAATACACTTTCAATAATATTTTACAAACTTTAGGAATTACTTAAGCATTATATATAAAGGAAAAAATACATTTTGAAAGTTTAGATTAGGACTTTATTTCAGTTATAAATATCAGACCCATGAAAATCCCTCCTAGTTCCAATTGGCTCATTAAGTTTAAGTCACTCCTTCCAGCTTGTCTTCATGGAATAAAATCCCTTTCTTTTCTGAAATGTTTATCAAGTAGTCATAAACTTCTCTTTTTCTCAAGGATTTTTCAACCTTAATGTCCATGAGGAAAAAGTCCTAAACTTGTCCTTTTAAAAGTTGCAAATTTTCTTGGAACTCTTCTTTCAATTGTGTTGGGAAGCTTATATTTAAATCATCATAATAAAAATTGGTATTGGGTTTATATTCCAAAATTACAGTTGACTTCTCTGCATTGTCAGCTACTTGTGAAATTACCTCGATGGTTTGGTAACTTTCTACACATATTTGCATCTCTGAAGTAGTGAGAGTAGTTTTTTTTTAACATCCTTGGAGCACAGCTGATCTATAAACTGATGGGTCATATTTAAAGATTTTTCAAATACATCTCTAATAATTTGCTGCTTGGTCTGCTTTGCTTTGGGTGGCCAAAATTTCCTGACTTTTATGTTTCCTGATTGGTCAGCAATTATTAAGTGCCTTACAAAAAAGCTACTCTTTGACTAAAGAGGGAGTTAAGAACATCTTCTTAACTCCCTCTTTAGTCAAAGAATAGCTTTTTTGTAAGTCACTTAAGAATTGCTGACCAATCAGGAAACATAAAAGGCAGGAAAATTTGGCCACCCACAGCAAAGCAGACCAAGCTACAAATTACTATAAATAATAAACTAGAAACACAATTTCCTGCCCTTATAGTTCTTCATTTATTTTTTTAAAAACGATAATCCACACCTCCTTATTTTAGCTTGCCTTAGCAGCTTTCTTCTTTGTTGTTTAACAAGAAGAAATCTCCACTAAATGGTTCAGATCTTCAAAAAGAAATAACTGGCTACGATTAAAGAAAACCTCTTTTAGCTTAATAAAGATGAATAATCCTTAAAAATTATTTAAGAAATGAAAGGTACAACTTACTGTCCATTTGAAAAATAAATTCCAAAGTGACTTCTTTTTCAACAATGAACTGATTACATCCCCCCTCCCCCAGCTGTCAGCATGCAAGGTGCTTCAAAGCACAGCTCCTAAAGCTACTTGCAGATCTGTTGCTGTATTGGAGGATCTTGGGGGATGATTGTAGGACTTTCCCTAACCCAGGAGAGTCATATAAACTAAAGGAATGCAGGTTCCTTCTGTTGATCAGTTGAAGAAGCTACATTTCAGGGAAAAAAACACTCAGGAATCCTTCCCTGGGCATGACATTAGTGGACCATCTTTTCACCAGAAGTCCCTTTTTCTGATCCAATTTTGATGACGATGGTGATAATAATAATAAACAATTTTATTGTCACTTTGAATGTACACCAATCGGCATACATCAAAATGAAATTTCGTTGCATACAACTCTCAAAGGGTCACCACCTTCGATATAGACTCCTTGTTCGTGGCCAGCTCAAGTTTAAGAACGTCAATTTTAGTCTCTAGGGAGCGAATGAAGGGAAACAGGAGAGATGGAAACGTAGCTCCATGTGGATTAGCCCTCAAATTAGCTTGTGTTCCTGTGCAACAACCTTGCCTCCTTTTTCTGATCTTGTCTCTTCCACCTATTCCTTATAGGGGCCTCGCTCCTTTTCACCCCTGGAGCACACTGCCGCCACCTCCAACTCCTCCAAAAGCCTCCCTCCCTTCCTCTGGGCCTGCTGACAGCCTCATCCAGTTCCTTTCCTCCATAAGCCCCGGGACTTCTCCTCCTCTGCCTCCTTCGGGAACAGCCCTGATTTGCACTGACACTGTGCCAGCAGTCAGATCTTGCTGCCGGCAGAACAATTTCAAATAGCGCAAATGACTTTTAACAGTCTCACCAACAGTTCCAAAACAGCTAAAAATCGCCATACCAGCAAAGATTGTCAGTCGTATGTTAACTTAGTCCCACCACGTTGCTCAAACACATTAAAACCTTCCCGATCATGTGGCCTATATCCCTTGTATCCCTCCAAGCACTTTTCACCTTCGAGAGCCAATGCAGCCGCAGCCGATCCAGGCACCGCCATCTTAGAATATGATAAGTTGTGACAAGGTGCAGTAGTACCTGTCCGAACTGGTTAGGTGATAAGTGTTTTATGTTAAACTTCCACATAGTTTTCTAAGATAAATCAGACAGTTTAGCTCTAAGCTTCTCATGTTTCAAATGAACTTTGAGCCAACCATATTTAGGGGAAAACAGATTAGTTTACTCTCCTCAGTGTCAAATCAGTTTAAGTGAAATATCCAAATATCCATTCCAATTTCATCGTCTCTAAGCCAAATAGAATAGATCAGGGGTGTCAAACTGCCAGCCCGCAGGCTGGTTGCATCATGCAGAGGCCGTGCCCACTCCAACTCCGGCAATGCAAAAAAAAGTTGCGATGCGTCGTGACACATCACATGATGCGGCAAGTTTGACACCCGTGGAATAGATACAAAGGTCTGATTTAATAGTGTAAAGCATTCAACCAACCAAGTAAAAAATCACTGAGACACCTTACCCTTAACCAGCCTTTCAGATGCCTTTTTCAAAGATTGCCATCCAAAAATATGAAATCCAGAAAGTTGTAGAACACGCTGAAGAAATTATAGAACTGTCCATATTGTTTGAGGTTTTTTAAGATGAATTCACGAAAGACCTAAGGCTTAGACTTGAAGGCTGACTGGAAAAAGCCACTTGATTCTTACCTTAGGGTTCCCTTGTAATGGTAGAAATTATCTTTATTCAAAGTGTCTTTCAGAAGTCTGCAGCTGTAGGTGAAATAATATTATGGTCAGCCATCAACCTGTCTTGTTGGGTCACAGAAGCATTCCCTTCCTCTGATATCTCTAAAGTATTTGCTATCTGGCCCTTTTGAAAGCAAATGAAATTTCATGCTCACTTGTGAATTTCTGATTTAGAAGGAAGGTGTTTAGGCACTTGGGCATATGATCTCTAAGGAAGGATAGGATCTGTTCTGTTTCTCTTCCCATCCATTGCATTATCCTGGGGTGGTGATTGATTCCCCTCCCCCCTCTCTCTCTCCCCTGAACCTTGAGCTCTGAGTATTTTTTAATAATTTTAAGATTATTTTAATTTAAAAATAGTATTTCAGCAGAAATGTTGCTCAATGCTGCGTCTAATTTAGTTTGAAGATGGTTGTTAGCAGAGAGCTTTGTAAGTTCTCTTGTATGATGACCAAAAAAAAAGTTCTTCCTTGTCCTCCCTGAGACATCTACCTAACCTAGAGGGATGCTTTGTTTTCAGGCTAACAACCAGCACTAGCCTTCTCTCCAGACAAACAAAATCAGCGGCAGTCTCAGTAGAGCATATTCAGTCTTGAGCTATTAGAGCTGTTTACCCTGCTTGGAAGATGCCACCCCTATTTTTTTCATATGCGATGTCCTAATTTTGCACACAACAGATTATGGATGCATGGATGGAGATCACACAGTCAAAAATACAGTATGTTATCAGTTTCTTTGGAACTGAACTTATTATAACCTGAATTTCTTTTTATACATTTCCCTCCAGATTGCCCACATTTCAGTGGGTAGCACGATTGTTATTAGGCATTTTTTGCACAGCTGTGGTGGAGGGTTGTGTTAGTTTCACTAACACATTGTAGTTAATATACATCTCTTCTCAGAAGTCCCAAGAAGATTAAGAGAGGTCAATTTTATTTTGAATGCCCTACAACTGAAGCTTAAATGAATAAGAATCATTTATATTTTAAAAATGTATTCAAATGAAGAAAATCCATTCCACTAGTTGTACCCTTATTTTAAAAAGGGATTTATTGACCTTTGGTCTAGAAATTTAATCAGATATTATACTCACTAGAAACAGGAAATGATAAGAGAGTAATATTAAATTTCCTGTCATTATGAGAAAATTAAAGGTAAAAACTAGAACTTTTAACAAGGTCTTTACCTCCGCAGGTCTTTCACTTGAGGCAGAGAGATCTATCATTATAAAGTTAGGATTTCATTTATTGTGAAAGTAACTCCATTGAGAGAGAGAGATTATTGACTTAAACTGCCCAGGATCTCTTCCTATAAAGGCTTCAAAAGGAGTGGGATTGTACTTTAAAGCAATATATACTGCACATAATTTAGGAAAAGAAAATATTTGACCATACTGGATTATTTTGATTTAATTTGTTTTTTCCTCTAGGTCTTCGTTTTCATTTCTCTGGCTGGCACTTACACTCCTCTTGCTGCATTCCTGTGCATCTTTTTAAAAATATTACATTTCTAAGTATATTTTCTAATTCATTGTGTGCTTTCAAACCATTGGCTTGGCTTTTGCTTTTTTGGCTATTTGCATGTGCCATGAATGGTAAAGACTGATTTACTATTTCTGCCTCTGCCTCATCATCTTAAAAAAGAAAGAAAGAAAGAAAGCTCGTACTTCTCATGGAGTTTTTAAAAATTTAATGAAAATATCCAAAGATGCTTTTTTAAAAGATAACTGGACTTCCTTTGTTTTTCCTTCAAGACGTTTAAGCTTCTCATCCAAGAACCTTCTTCGGATCCAGGAAAAACCAAGAAAGTCCAGTTGCTTTTGAAAAAGCACCTTTGGGACAACCATGACCTGGATGATTGAGAATCTCCATAGACATTTAATGTTGAAATCCCCAAATGTTTGAGCCAGCTGGAGTCAAGAGTTTGAGAACATGTCATGGGCATGCTCACAAAGTAATTATTTGTTATCTTGCCTTTTTGGGGTAGGGGGGTCAAGAGGGCACATATAATCCTTTTCCTATTTTTCCACATTGAAATAGAGCAAAGTGGCAAGGTGAGTTTTCATGAGTGACGGTAGATTTAAAGCTGGATCTTGCTGGTGACAGCCCAATACCACTGCACCAACATTAAGTCTCCTAGCTGCCCTAGAGGACATACTGAGGATCACAGCACCCATTTATCTTTTCTAGGCAGGCTGACCCACTTTCAAAGAAAGTAAATAAATAGTGGGTCAGCCAGCCACAATTTTTAATTTCTATGAATGTCTTTGGTGCCTGTATGAAACTCAGCTTTTCTCTCTTAGAAATAAAAATGGCAGCTGACGTCGGATGTTTGTTGGATAATGCTTGCTTCCGTTTAATTTAAAAATTTTTTTTAAAAAAATAGCTAAGTTGCAGTCATGGGAAGAGAGCCTGAGAGGTCTCTGGATAAACATCATCCTACAAAGTTGGGAACATTAGTGTGTTATGTTACAGGGTCAGTTCGAAAAGGGAAATCTCCATTGGGGAGTATTCTGAGCATCTGATATTGTCTTATTCAAAATACATTTTTGGTAAACAAAATACAAGTTTGGTGAGATGATTTAATTTAAGGATTTAATTTGAGTCCATGGAAATGAATCTGATGAATAATTGAAAGAATCTTATTATAAATAATTGAAAGAAACAGCTAACTACATAATATTGGGATTACACACATATACCTGCACATAGACACACACAAACACTATGCTGGAAAAAGAGTTTTAGCCATACTGGTTTTTTCCCATACAATTTGTCCTATGTAGTTTTGTAGAGAATTCCTCCTGCATCAGGGGCATTCCAGTCCTTTGGCTTCTGAATCCACAAGGGCCTTGTCGTTGTGTGTAAGCCTATCTTTCCCACCATGTGCCTGATATTTCTTTGATGTCCCCTTAATCATGGGATTAGCCTTTATGTGATTCTTACTCCACATTAGGTATATTTTCCTGTTTGCAAGGAAAGCCAGAGGCAAATGAGTGGGAGGCAATAAGGCTATTCTGTCTGTATTTGCAAATAGCATATGTAATCCAGCGTGTACCCAGTCTTCATAGGGATCTATGTGTAAGTTCCTGTTAATTCAATAGATAAAGGCTGCAAATGCAGAGGCTTTTTTTAAAAAAAAAGCATTGTCTAAAGATAATTTCAGCACTGATTAGCCAGTAATTAAAATGCATTACTTTATGGTTGGTACTATCAGACAAGATGCCAACATATTTTCATTTTAAGCAAATGAAAGATAAAATCTAACATAGATTCATTCCAATGCAACTTCTTATACTGGGAAGAGGGTGACACTGATTTTGACATTTGATGGCAGATCTCTTAATATTTAGAATTCTCCAGTGCAGGAATTCAGGAGTTCTGTTGCAAATTTGTGACAATGGGATAAGAATTCAACAATATACCAAATAGTTGTCTTGCTTCTATGTGATCTTTTTTTTCTCTCTCTAGTAACTGTGCAAACTTAATAGTTCCTCTCTGTTAATTTTTTGAACCAATATGGAATTGGGTTATATCTTGTCAACTTCTGCTTTTGAGCCCAATGACTAATGTTGAAATAATAGATGGCTAAAAATTATTCTGATGAAAAGAGAGGCAGCAAATACACTTTTTGCTCATGGAGCCAACTCAAACAAGGTTTTCTACTCGATTATGTGTGTGTGTTTTATGCTTTAGCCCCCCTCGCCCCATCATTATCTCTTTAGATAAATTGCATTCCCAGCAGTCTCGTCACACATTAATTTTGAAAAATGGTTCTGAAATGAGTATTTATTGGCCCATAGATAATTTTAATTTATATATATTAGTTTTGGAGTTCTGACAGTTTGGTAAATTACAGTTAAATTATGAGTGGAGGGCAACCTTTCAACATTTTTACTTCCTGTAAAAGGGAGTAAGAGGAAGAGAAAAAAAATGAGAACAACAGCATCTGGAAACGGGGTAGCTTTTTAGTGTGTCTCTCTAAATCACAAGTATGTGAATATCTTTTTGAGCTTGAAACAATTACTTCCCAGCTAATAGCAACCCTGAGCATAATTAATTGATAGGGCATGCATAGGCATTTTTACTTTAGTCTGTGTGCCTGACTTTAAAAAGTAGTTAGGATCCTCCTCCTACTCTTCCAGGATGGGATGTAATATTGGAGAGAAATACCTGTGCTTCTTTAGTAATGGGAGGCGAGAACTTTGTTAACCCCTAGCTATCTCTCCCTAGCCAGATCCCAGATTGTTTTTTGTGAGGAATTGCCTAGTGTTGGATCCAGGAATGGTCAAACAGTCCAATCAAAATGCCCCTTTCCCAAAGGCTTTTGTATGAAACAGCTGCTGTGCAGGAATTTGCTAGCATAACATTCTACTAGCCACTGTCCAGCATACTGTTAGACCTGGTCTTCAAAATTGCATGTCTACAAAAATGTAATTCAAAAACAAAGCAAACTAGAAGAAGAAGAATTCTGGGGAAAAAGAGGGTTTCTCTCACGTGGGATAGAAAAAGGAGAAACTCTGATGGAAGATTTACATCTCCTTGGGACTTGTCACTAATTTCCATGCTACTTTATTAACCTGCATCTTACAGCCAAAACTTTCTGATTAAAAATGGATATTGAAACTGATTGTAAGCCATATTGATGTGTAACTTCCTGTTCTGAGCCATGCTGTGAACTGCCATCTGTGTGCATGTGTGTAAAAAGGTTGAGAGCCCACATAGATGAGTTGGGTGCCTTGCTGTTGTCAGATGAGGAGAGCAGTATTGTTCACCAAGTACATGCCATCAGCTCGGTAGAGGATTCCATCTTCATGGAGTCATCCCTTGGTCCACAGCTATTGGAAGACAGGTAACCCACTCTTTATAGAGGAGAACTCTAGTAAATGACTTGCTGTGAGAGATTGGAAAGAACTAACCTATCAGTATCTATTGCCTGATGGATCTGTTTCAGATCATATCCCTTAAGAACCAAACTTTGAAATTAACTGCAGATAGTTTTGTACTTGCCGGCTTCACTGATTGCTAGCAGTAATCAAGCAAGGCTGTTGAATTTGCAAAATGCTACATGTATTGTTGCCTGGATGTCTGAAAAGGAACACCCATTTTGGTCTGATAAACTGGACTATGCCATTTGTTCCAGATTTTCTCCAATTATGGCTTTGTCCCAGTCTTGTTGCAGCTGGGACTCAAAAGTCTTCATACTCTCCCCTGAATACCCAGTTCAGATGATAGGAGAAGAGCTAGAGGCAAATAGCCTGAAAGAGTGTTATTTTTTAAAGATATTAGTTGACAGCTTTTTTTCCTGTTAAAGTAAAAGTTTCTCTTATAATAATCAGGTTATGTTTCTTTCAGGTCTTCTATATGTGCTGCCATTTTGTGAATGGCTGATTCAGTAATTTTCAGACCTCTTAAGTGGATGGTAGAAATTTTGAGGATCTCTGATAATATTTTACAGTAGTTCTTTAAATTATACTTTGGAATGTGCTCTTCTGAAGGTAATGGTGTATACTTTTGTAGGTTTCCCATTATTTCTGATTTAGTTTTAAAAGTGCCTAGGGTAGGGAATTCTTTCTTGTGTTCTATTCTGTAATGCAGTCCTATATCAATTCTGTAATACTCAATTGAGAATCACTGTGCCTTGAACTAAGGTCATTGTAAAAACTCCTTGCTGATAGCTTTTTATCTGTTGCATTATGGTCGGCTGTGTTTTTCATGAATGCTAACTGAGCATGCTCACAAACTGGCATGCTGGCAAGCTTGGATCATTGTTTTTTGTTTAATTTTTGCTATTTTGATCTTAAATTTATTAAAAAAAATTCTTTCATCCTCCATACTGTTCTGTTGCATTTTGGTTTCACCTGTTAATATCTGTGTTTCATTAACTATTTGGTGTGGCTAATGGTTTTATTGTGTGGTAGTGTTCAAGATTATTTTCTGCAGTTAGGCCTTCTGGCTTTGGATAGAAACACCACAGCAAATAAGCTAATACATAAAATCATTTGAGTAGTTAATCTGAAGGGACAACTTTACTGAAAATGCTGACTAGTAAGCAGCACAGCATATATTAAGTTTTCCTTCTCCAGTTGGGCCATTGATTTATTGATTGAAATTTATTGGCCACCCAACTCCAATAGACTCTGGGTGGTGTATAGAACTATATCAATAGATATGTACAAAAACAGCTCTTGGATCATTAATTTACATTTAAGTCATCTATATTTAGTTGAGTCTGGAACAGTCATTCCTTAGATTGTTAGTCTTTTTACAACTACAAGTTAACAAGCTATGCACTGCCCTATGTTCAAGTCTTCACCACAGTATAAAAGCAATTGGCTTAATATTGTGAGATAAGCCTAAATATGATTTGTTTACTTTATGTTGCTGTGAAAAGTTAATGGAATTATAGATCAGTCAGATTGACCTGTTAGCTGAGTTAAAATATAACCCTTCTTTTCTGAATAGACAGAACAAACCTACATTACATCAAAAACATTTAGTTCACAAATGCCTTAAAAGCATACATAGTAGATCTCTGAAAGTGAGCTTCCACATTTTGATGCTTGTATATCATCTCAATATTTGTTAATTTTTTAAAAAAATATTCTTTGTATTTCAGGCATGTGACGCAGGCAGACCTCAAGAGCTCTACCTTTTGGCTTCGAGCAAGTTTTGGTGCTACAGTCTTTGCTGTTTTGGGCTTCGCCATGTACAGAGCATTATTAAAACAGCGGTGATCTGGAGGAAAGCATGGTTTTTTGGGGGGAGAGGGGCTTATTCGAACTGAGGGGGGGGAATCTTTTATGTACATTCTAAAATCTGCTAGAAATATTTATATATGCAAAGTACTTTATTATTTGTAATTCACGGATAAGATTATTTTAAATAATAGTTCTAAACTTGCAGTATTGCATAGGGTGTGGAAAAGAGGATTTGCATTACAGTGGCTACTCTTGGCTACACTTGTAAAAGCCAAAAGGGAATTATTGTAAAATAATTTGTATATATATACATATACATACATATATATATTCAGGCAGGGGAGGCCTAGTGTCCCCAGAGGTTATTAGAAATTCCATTCGTAAATGTTTCAAAAAGAGCGAAAGAGTTGCAAGTAGACTTTGTTTTCGGCAGTATAAGTTCAGAATCTGCATTCATGTGTTTATTTATTTCACTGGTATTGGAAGTTCTTGCTGGATATACCAGGTTTGAGGACTTTAATAACTCAACTTCTCCTGTAGCCCCAGCTCATATGTTACAGCAGTGACTCTTCTGTGGCAGATTTGATTGGGCTTGAGCTGATTATTCCTCATGCAGCTAAATGTACCTCAGTTCAAGGAAAGAGAGAGAAGGATGGTATTCCCTTGGTTAAATGAAAAGGAAGTATCATCAATGAAACACATCATTATCTGACACCATGTGCCATTCTGTGCATCACTCATCTTCCCACTTGACATTTTATAGCCTTTTCCAGTCCCATGGGCAATGTATTATACTTGTTTATAATTCACCAGAAGTCTGTGTTTCATTCCCTTAGTTTGGAAAGTCATTCCCTGACAAGTTCTGTTCAGGGGTAGAACTGAAGTAGAAACACCCCGTGCTTTACCCTTCTTGGTTGTAAATTAATTGCATGGTTTGTACTGCATCTTGTATGTGGCTGGAATGACCTGTAGGTGGCATTTTTAAATCTACCGAGAAGGTTTACTAAATGGAAGTTCCTCCTGTCCAACCTATTTTTCCCATCACTGGCCTTTTCTGGTATTTCAATAAATAACTGTACCGTGCTATATTTTGAATGCTTGTTCTTGTACTATTGATCTATTTGTCCTTGATTCCCAGCCTAGAACTGTTTTTGCTGTTGATTTAGATTTCTGCTCAGTTATCCATGTCAGTAGGAGAACCTTAGCTAGCCACTTCCCATACTTCCAATGGATGTCCGCTTAAAAGGGGGGGAAGTTTTGAAAAAAGTTCCTGAAAGAGAGGAAGAGATACTTTGACCAGGTAGGATAGGCAACAATGAAGTTTCCTCGCAGAATTTCTACTGAAGAAACTACACAAACTAAAGGTGAAGTTTTGGTTACCGTGTGTCAGCTGTAAAATTCAGTTAGAAGAGCAGAGTGAGTGATTAGCACTGTATGACATTTGGAACATAGCAAGAACCCCATTGAAACAGGCCATTGGGTCATCGGCATTCTGTGCCCTAAGGTAGCCTTCCAGGACATGGATACAAAGAAAGACCTGCCCAAATGAAGAAGATTGAGGAAGACTCTACTGTTTCGTCTCCCATAGGCAAGAATAAAAAGACCCTGATGCAGGTGGGGAAAAGGCATAAAACAAGTTAAAACTATAAAGTTCTGTTCTTACTCTGTGTGTCTCAACATCTAGCCAACTATTGTCCACGGATGATAGCAGGTTATCTTTGTAATAGTAGAGTCTGATCCAGATTTTGCCACCTGTGTTTTTTAATTTGACATACTGAAGGTGGTGCTTAGTATTAGGTGGCATGTATTGATCAACTGAACATCTCAGGCTCAAATAAAATTTGGGGTGAGGGTCATTCAATTCCCTAGTAAACCTGCTACATGTATAACATTACTTGAGGATTTTACTGATTTCTTTTTCACAAAATGCTTCTATATTCACCTCAGTTGCTATGTTACAAAGGGCAAAATCCAGCATTGTGCAACCAGGCTTCTGCTCTCATGATATAATGTTGTCTTTTCTCTTTTCCTTCCTCCATTTCACTTGGCTCCATAGCATCTTCCACCTTTGAACGTTTATAAGGTTCAGGAAATCAGAAGCTGTTTTGTTAATGGAAAACCAGCATTAGAACCATCTCTCTTGGTCCCCTTTCTTCCTTTACTTAGAGGCAATCTGCATTCTGTATTGCATCACTGTTTCCATGGAAATATTCTGTAGTATGTATGTTTGTCCATGAAAGGGATAAGAGAAGAATATTGTCCCAAATAATGTGACAATACAAAAGTTGAGGCTTGGTTTAGGAAATCTTGCTAAATATTTCTTTTTTGGGGGGAAATCTGGGAGGACAGCTGTCTTTAGAGATGTGAATCCTTTTCCAATCACATTTTCTCCTTTTTAAAAATCAGCTATCATCTTGCACCTCTGCTTAACACATTTCTACTACCCCATATGCTACCTGATTTCACTTTCAGCAAGAAATAAGAAAGAATGTAGATATTGCCATGGTAATATATGAAAATAGCTTTTTCCAAGTGACTGATTGCTAAATCTGGCACTGGCAGAAGGGTATGTAGTAGCTGATCAGTACATAAGAAGGGAAGTATGAAGACATTGGCTGAAATGTAATAAAGATATTTTTGTTTTCTCCTATGGGATAACATTGATGTTCAAAGGTCTGATTTGCTGGAGCTCTGCAGAATCTTCCCTGTTTGATTTGACATACAAAATCTGCAGAATTAAAGGAGCAAAATGGAGAATGGGTGGACCAGAATTTGAACCACATAAAAGGACAGATCTTAAATAATATTTCATGTCTTGTCCCATCAACTTTTTGTATCTCCAGTCCCACCAATTTCTCTCAAAAGAGTTTTGAGTCCCACCATGAGGGACAAACACACTTTCCTAAAGAGCCAAATTTATTGTTTACAGATACTCTGTTATTATATGTGTCATTTACAGTACAGTAAATTTAAGGGACTTAAAGTTTTAATATCTTGTCCTATGTCTTATCTAGACTGCTATATAGTATTGGGTAAGATACCTGTAGCTCTGAATTCAAGTATGTTCTTCACACATTTCACACAAAAACTCAGTTATCTAGATAAACTTGGGGAAAGTGCCCCAATGGTAGGCATGATAAATCTTCCCCAGGCAGGGGTGCCCAAAATTTATTGACTACTGTATTGTTGTATGCTGGACTCCAGTTAGTGTTTTGAGCCCTTATTTCTGCTTCAGTTTGCCAAATTGGATTAGATCGTTGTGCTGTTGCCTTCATGAAGTTTCTCTTAATAGCAGTTGAGTAACTTCAGCTGTGGTGGTGGGGAAAGAATGTGACCTAACTTGCATCGGTTACACGCCTTACAGGGCCCAAAAGATGTGTTTTTGATTTATTAGGTGGACCTCAAGTGTCCTGGAGCATCGACTCTCTTTCTGTACGGCCTTTAATCATCATCAAGATTTTTCCCTTTCTCTTGTTTTGTCTGCCAAATTCAGAGAGCTGCCATGCTCTCTTTCTTTGAGGGACCAACTGTATCTTACATTTGTGGAGAGGAACTATGAGACATTCTGCTTGGGGTCAATGTTACATAGCCAAGATTAGGAAACAGCTATGTCTATATAAATAACCATAAATAACCATATTCTGTGGGGTTACTGCATAATTGACATATCTATCATTTCTCCCTCAGAATGTCAAGATTCTGGCTCTTTTCCCAGACATTGAATAGAGCGATAGGAGCCTGTGGATACTTGTTGAGACATGCTAGAAGGACAACTGAAACACTGGTGGTTTTGTTTTTGTTTTATGGCTTTTTATGGTTTTCTAGTTTCAAAAAAGAGCCTTGGTGAAGCAGTGGGCTAATGCCTCCTTAAGTGACACCAGCTTCCTGCAATTAGTGCAGGTTCGCATCCCACCAGGCTCAAGGTTGACTCAGCCTTCCATCCTTCCGAGGTAGGTAAAATGAGGACCCAGATTGTTGGGGGCAATTAAGCTGATTTTGTAATAATGCCGCTTGGGGGTGTATGTGAAAGCCCTAATAAGCAGGCATATACATAGAATGAAGGCTACTGCTAAGCTTGTAAGCCGCCCTGAGTCTTCGGAGAAGGGCGGGATATAAATGGAATTTAAAAAAATATTGTTATGAGCCACCCAGAGTTATTCTGTTTAAAAAATAACATAAAGATAGGGGTAAGCAATTGAGTGTCTCTGGACTGGGACTCTTCTAGCTGTGAGGTTGAAGGTTCATTCTACAAGCTTATGGGTTGGTTTCCAAATGTTTTGTTAGCTGAACGCCGCTGAAGATGTTACCTAGCCTGGTAATAAAATGTTTGGAAACCAACCCACGAGCTCGGAGAACGAACCTTCACTCTCATCCTTCACCCAAGCTACAGATATTCACCACTCTTCTGGCTGTGCTAGCTTGGAATATTCTGTGCTAGCTGGGAATAATCCCAGACAACCAGCAGGCACCAGTTCTCTTACCCAAACTCTGTGATTAGCTAAATATTTATGGTTACTGTGAGAGAAACAGATGGAGAAAATGTTTTTATGTGTTCTGTCACATATAACCAATTCTTCTTTGGCAGTCAAGAGGAGAGGATACACATCTCCTGGCCTCTCGTCAAAGTTGAAAATATTCAAGCCCATAGCTGATTATAAGAACGACACTTCTTTGATCGCCACTGACAGGCACCCAAGACAGTGTGAGCGAAGGTTGCCAGCTGTTGTTTTTTTTTTAAAAAAAGAAAACAAAATAATTGTAGTGGCAACCAACCGCCAGCTGATGGCAGCCTGGTTTCAAAAGCCTCATGAGGGCTTTCATTTTTTGCCTACTAGTTTCTCCTTTCATGATGCTAATTCAAGAGCCACTCTTGTGTCAAGGGCATAAAGGTGGACTTTTATAAGAAGATGGTGACTTGCTTGTTTCTGAACGGTCTTTAACTGCATAAAGCAGAACTGAACCTCTATTTGTTCCCCATTGCATCACAGCCCGAACTTAAATGTCACTCATGAGCCATCCCTACCTTCCATCTTGCTTCTGTTAGGTCTATTCAAAGCAGAGAGGGAGGATGCACTGCTAATGCAGCAAATGGTTTGAGATGATTTTTGCAAGAGTATCAAGTTACCTGTATGCACAATTCAGTGCAAGTGCTTGGTTGACTACAGTATTTACATATGTCAGATTATATTTGAATATATCCAATCCTATAAAGGCTGAAATCTCCGTTACAGTGTATCCTGAATTGGGACTCTTACCAATAGTGCTTATTTTTTTTCCTGATTCTTGCTAGAATTTTCTCAGCTCTTTACAAATGTTCAGTTCTAATGGAATAGAAAAATCTGCAACAGGCACCAGAGTCCTAATGTTCAGATCTACATCTTATTCTGCTACATTTAAATTGCTGCAGAAGAGAGGGAAGGTCTTTGACTAAAGCAATCCATTGTGACATCCTCATTTACATCCTACCAATCAGTGGGCAGAACAGTATTAAAGTATTAATCTCATGCTGCATTAGATCATTGGTTGTTGTTCCTTTTTTCTTTTAGTTGTGCTGGATCAGTCCCCCCCCCCATTTTTGCAGCTGCTTTTACAATTAATGAGGTTATGGAGGAGGGGGGGTTGATAATGGGAAATAGGTTTTGAAATTTAATAGAAACAGTGAGTGAGCAAAGGAAGACGGTTCTTAATAACAAGTTGCCCTTCACAAGGAGAAAAGGCAGCTGACAAACTAATCATTCCAGGGGGTGATTAGGAACAAAAGGAAAGAGAGTCAATCAAGATCTTCATCCCATGCAATATTTGGCAGGGTCTGCTAAAATATCCTAATATCAAGTTGGGTTTTGCTTTCACCAGTAACCTTCATGATATGACGCAAATGATAAAAGGAATGAAAAGTGGAAATAACCAGGTTTTTCAGTATGGATCATTTTGAAGACAAAACAAGATCAAGGATTTTGCCAGCTATTTAAATTAGAGCAGGGATCCCCAAAATTTTGGGGACATACTTGGAGCATTGAGAGTTTCTCTGTCCCAAAACCGCTGCACTTGTCAATTTCTCAGAATGAATAAGTGAGATTTAAAGGAAAATGGTCAGATTCAAGGCCCTTTAGTCTTAGGAGTGCTGAATTCCAGATTAACTTTCAGGAATCCATGGGGCAAGCCGGATTTGCTTAACACCCACCCGATTCACTTACCTGCATTGATTCACTTAGCAACCATGACAAAAAAGGTCATAAAATTGGGGATGACTGCCTTATTTAGAAACAGAAATTCTGGTCCCAATCGTGGTCATATGTTGAGGACTACGTGTATAGCAGGTTTGTTTAGGCTCGTGCAGTGAGCCCTCCAGTCTTGTGGAATCGCCATTTTATTGCTTTTTGTGATGGGAAATATGCAATTTGGCTTGGGATGGTTTTTTTTTAAAAGACAACTCACTTCATCCAGAAACTAAAAAGAAATTTGTAAAGATTTGAAACACTTTTTTTTAACTGCTGTTGTAACTTCAGATGGTTGCTAAACGAATGGTTATTGCACGTTTTCTCAACAATCCAAACTTGCTACAGATTCAGTATACAAATAGTCCAAACCTGCTTCAGGTTTCATCAATGCATACATAAATAACTAGCTAGCATCATCTCTATGGTCTTCCCAGTTGCAATGTATCTGTGAAAGTTGGACCATAAGAAAGGTTGAGCGCCAAAGAATTGAAGCCTTTGAACTATGGTGCTGAAGAAGACTCCTGCGAGTCCCTTGGACCACAAGGCAACCAGTCAGTCCTAGAGGAGATCAACCCTGACTGCTCTTTAGAAGGCCAGATCCTGAAGTTGAAACTCAAATACTTTGGCCACCTAATGAGAAGGAAGGACTCACTGGAGAAGAGCCTAATGCTGGGAAAGGTTGAGGGCAAGAGAAGAAGGGGACGACAGAGAATGAGGCGGTTGGATGGAGTCACTGAAGCAGTAGGCGTGAGCCTAAATGGACTCCAGAAGATGGTAGAGGACAGGAAGGCCTGGAGGAACGTTGTCCATGGGGTCGCGATGGGTCGGACACGACTTTGCAACTAACAACAACAATAGCATCATCTGAGACTGATGTTTCTGCTTTCCATTATTTGCCTCATATGGGCTCAGTTCATCCTAGTTTCTAGAGATTCCAATAATACATGATTTTATTGTTTTACTAAGAGACCATACCTATTGTTCTTTCACCCCAGAGTATGGTTGTTGTTTTTTACTTTTTTTTGCACTAGGCTGCCTCCAACCAAGCACAGTCAGCAGCACATCAATTGTAGGCCATCATAGGTCTACTACAGACTAGCCTTTTTGTCATATTTTTTGTCTTTTCCTAATGTCCAACCTGCAGGCAGATCTCAACTCAAAGCCAAGATCAGATGGAGTCTGATCACATTTTGGAACAGAAGCAATTCTGATGTGTCAAATCAACTCAGAAGATGAGAATTGTCTACATAAGAACAAGTGCTCAAAAATGTTTTCGGTATTGGCACCAATATTTTTTTTTCCTGGAGAATCTGCTTTCAGGACTTCATAGAATAGGTTTGCCCCTCACTTTTGAACAGTTGGATTTGCAAAGATTAGCAAGTAAAACTTGGATATGAAGGAATTTATTTTTCCCAGCCACTGTTTGCAACATGAACTTTTCTCTAGGATGAACGTTCTTGACAACAACAATCTTGGGGTGGAGCAGAGGATGCTAGCTTGCTCACCACTTGGGAAAGAGAGACCAGATGGTGCTACTATCCTAGTTAGGTTTGCACAGAGCAGTCTGACCTCCCTGAACCATACAAGCTGGGGGACTGCTTAGTGAATAAAATTGGATTTGGACCTATGTATCTGAGTGAAACAAACAATAATTAATATTGAAGCCAGGCTTTCAATCTATTTCAAGGATGAAGGGAAGGGAGAAAAAAACACACGAGAAAATGAAAAAGCTTAGGAAAACTATTGGCAACAACTCAGGTGGAAGCTAAAGCCGAGACAAAGAAATGGTTCTTTTTCTTTGCTGTTCTTGTTGCTCTGCAGCTTGGTGAGTCTAGTGTGGTCTTTCAGCTTTCGAGATGCTCTCCTGTGCTATAAAACCATCATGACAAAAACTTGCCCAGACTATTTTTTTTAAAGAAACATCCTTCACTCTGAGCTCTTGTTCTGTTTTATGCAAGTACAATAGATTAGTTTTGCTTTTAGGTTGGTTGGTTGGTTTTTTGTCTTAATTTGTGGCATTCCAGAAGAAATAAAATTGGGGGAATCCCCATCTTCAGCCCACTTCTTGGTTAGCATTTGCTGACGCTGGATGTTCCCTTTTATTGAAAAAGTCAAAAATTAGGATTCAGCAGAGATGGGGCTATGTATTCAAGTACTCCCAATTGAAGAAACCTTCCCAAGTCAGAGCCATCCTCACATCACTCTAATTTAATTTCCCATTGCTTGCCAGAGAAAAAACAAAAAGAAATAAATACGGTTCTTATTCTCCTGGTTTGGCTGCCCACTTTCCATCATGAACATTGCTTCTGCTGACCTCTGCGGCCATCCGGTTAATCATTTTTGTCTCCACGTCCTTCTGAAATACTCGACACTGGCTAGCTAGCTCACTGTTCTGCTTGTGATTCCTTTGTGCAGGCAAAGCAGTCCATATCAGTTTTTCCTTTGGTTACAGGATTCGCCTTGTAGGCTCCTGTCTCTGTGTGTCTTCCAGCTACCTGACAAACAGCAAGACACAATGGCTATTTTCTCCATTACATGAGGCTGTTAATGTTTATTTAGTGCTGCAAACTTCCCAAATGGAAAGGTGGGGGAGAAGAAGCTTTGGTGGCATTTGTGTTTTCTACTGGAGGATCCTTGATTTTGGGGTAGGTGGTGTTCCTCCGAGTTCCCTTTCAGAATTCAAGCTAACTCAAGCCTTAAATAGACAGCGTGTGTAGTGTAAAAGTTAAAAGCACCATGCTAGAAACCAGGAGGAGCAGATTTATGCCTTAGGCATGAATGTCAGCTGGGTAACTTTGATCACTCCCAGCCTTAGGAAGGACCTGGCAAGCCACTTCTGGAATGTGTCCTTGAGAAAACTATTTGGACTTCTCCCTGTAGTCACCAGGAGTCAGTATTGCCCTGAAGGACACTAATAAAGACAACCCCTATGATATCCAAATTTTCTCATATGTAATAAGCATCTGTCACTGTTGCACCTTCACACAGAAAGAAAACCACAGACCCATAATGACTGTAAATCCCAACAAATTCCCTTGGAACATTCCTTTGCAGAAGGTACTCTCATGCAGTAATTAGCTTAGACCTCGCTTGTTGATTTGAATGTGACCAGAGTAGATTTTTGTTGTTGCCTTATGTACACATATTGGAAAGGGGGGTTGCTCTTCAAAAAAGTTATGTAAGTTTACCCTAACAGATACATTGGTGGGCCTGACAATTCTCAGAACCCCCAGCCATGTTGCAATCCTAACACACCTGGAGGACATCTGATTGGAAAAGTATTCCAATGTGTGAAGCCTTCCCTGTCTGCCCCATAGCTGATGATGTAGCAGCAGGTTTTTACAAGAGCTTCCTGAACTATCCTCATGAAAACTGATAACTGTCCATGTTGACAAAGCTCTTATGTCCATGACGCAGCCAGAGATGCTAAGATTAAGGAGATAAATCCTGGCCTCAGACAGGTAAACAATGGCTAAAAAGGCCAATAGGGAGAGAGGAACCAGCATGGCCTCCCAACCCACACTATTTCAATGGGAATTGCTCTCTGTTAATGGGAGTTGCCCTGATTTGGTTCCCTCAGTAAGGGCATCCCTCTGAACTGGCACAGGACCGAGTCATCCATTGCAAGGGATGCATAAAATGTTTGCATCATGAATGAGCTCAGAAAGGGCTTCAGACTGTGGTTCAGATGGTCACTCATGCCCTGCTCAATTGGATTACTCTAAAGCTCGTTACATGATGCTGACCTTGAAGGCCATCTGGAAGCTAACGTTCCAGAATCCAGCGGTGCATACAGGGTTGGAAGCGTCATATGCTTATGGGACCCCACTACTCTGAAAACTGGAAATATTATCAGTTAGCTTCTGGTGCAATTTTAAGGGCTAGTTATTACCTTTAAAGGGATGCAGTGGCTCAGTGGGTTAGGACGCTGAGCTTGTCGATCAGAAGGTCGGCAGTTTGGCGGGTCGAATCCCGAGTGCCGCGTAACAGAGTGAGCGCCTGTTACTCGTCCCAGCTTCTGCCAACCTAGCAGTTCGAAAGCACGTAAAAATGCAAGTAGAAAAATAGGCACCACTACGGTGGGAAGGTAACAGTGTTCCGTGCGCCTTTGGCGTCTAGTCATGCTGGCCACATGACCACGGAGACGTCCTCGGACAAGCGCTGGCTCTTTGGCTTTGAAACAGAGATGAGCACCAGCCCCTAGAGTCGGAAACGACTAGCACGCATGTGCGGGGGAACCTTTACCTTTACTTTACCTTTATCACCTTTAAAGGCCTTCATGGCATAAGGCCCGGCTATCTGAAGGACTCCCTCCAGTTATTTTTGTCTATCTGGTGAGCGGAGTGGTTATGCTCTGGGTCCTATTGATTAAATACCGTATATACTTGAGTATAAGCCGAATTTTTCAGCCCACTTTTTGGGCTGAAAAATTCCACTTCGGCTTATACTCCAGTCAACAAAAAAAACTTACCGAGGACTTGTGCGCGGCCGAGGCTTTGGTGCTTCCGGGATCGCCCGCACCTCTCCCAAGCCACCGCCGTCCGAGACCTGCCGAAGTTTGGGGAGGTTTGGGGAGGTGCGCGCGCACCTCCCCAAACTCCGCGCCTTGCCTGCCTGCTTCTTTCCGCAGCGGAAAGAAGCAGGCAGGCAGGGCGCGGAGGAACGGAGACTTGCCGACGTTTGGGGAGGTTTGGGCGCCTCCCCAAACCTCGGCAGGTCTCCGTTCCTCCGCGCAGACCTGCCGACCTTTGGGGAGGTTTGGGCGCCTCCCCAAACCTCCCCAAACCTCGGCAGGTCTCCGTTCCTCCTGCCGACCTTTGGGGAGGTTTGGGCGCCTCCCCAAACCTCGGCAGGTCTCCGTTCCTCCTGCCGACCTTTGGGGAGGTTTGGGCGCCTCCCCAAACCTCGGCAGGTCTCCGTTCCTCCTGCCGACCTTTGGGGAGGTTTGGGCGCCTCCCCAAACCTCGGCAGGTCTCCGTTCCTCCTGCCGACCTTTGGGGAGGTTTGGGCGCCTCCCCAAACCTCGGCAGGTCTCCGTTCCTCCTGCCGACCTTTGGGGAGGTTTGGGCGCCTCCCCAAACCTCCCCAGGTCTCCGTTCCTCCTGCCGACCTTTGGGGAGGTTTGGGCGCCTCCCCAAACCTCGGCAGGTCTCCGTTCCTCCTGCCGACCTTTGGGGAGGTTTGGGCGCCTCCCCAAACCTCGGCAGGTCTCCGTTCCTGTTTGGGGAGGTTTGGGCGCCTCCCCAAACCTCCCCAAACCTCGGCAGGTCTCCGTTCCTCCGCGCAGACCTGCCGACCTTTGGGGAGGTTTGGGCGCCTCCCCAAACGTCCCCAAACCTCGGCAGGTCTCCGTTCCTGTTTGGGGAGGTTTGGGCGCCTCCCCAAACCTCCCCAAACCTCGGCAGGTCTCCGTTCCTCCGCGCAGACCTGCCGACCTTTGGGGAGGTTTGGGCGCCTCCCCAAACCTCGGCAGGTCTCCGTTCCTGTTTGGGGAGGTTTGGGCGCCTCCCCAAACCTCGGCAGGTCTCCGTTCCTCCGCGCAGACCTGCCGACCTTTGGGGAGGTTTGGGCGCCTCCCCAAACGTCCCCAAACCTCGGCAGGTCTCCGTTCCTGTTTGGGGAGGTTTGGGCGCCTCCCCAAACCTCCCCAAACCTCGGCAGGTCTCCGTTCCTCCGCGCAGACCTGCCGACCTTTGGGGAGGTTTGGGCGCCTCCCCAAACCTCGGCAGGTCTCCGTTCCTGTTTGGGGAGGTTTGGGCGCCTCCCCAAACCTCGGCAGGTCTCCGTTCCTCCGCGCAGACCTGCCGACCTTTGGGGAGGTTTGGGCGCCTCCCCAAACGTCCCCAAACCTCGGCAGGTCTCCGTTCCTGTTTGGGGAGGTTTGGGCGCCTCCCCAAACCTCCCCAAACCTCGGCAGGTCTCCGTTCCTCCGCGCAGACCTGCCGACCTTTGGGGAGGTTTGGGCGCCTCCCCAAACGTCCCCAAACCTCGGCAGGTCTCCGTTCCTGTTTGGGGAGGTTTGGGCGCCTCCCCAAACGTCCCCAAACCTCGGCAGGTCTCCGTTCCTCCGCGCAGACCTGCCGACCTTTGGGGAGGTTTGGGCGCCTCCCCAAACCTCCCCAAACCTCGGCAGGTCTCCGTTCCTGTTTGGGGAGGTTTGGGCGCCTCCCCAAACCTCCCCAAACCTCGGCAGGTCTCCGTTCCTCCGCGCAGACCTGCCGACCTTTGGGGAGGTTTGGGCGCCTCCCCAAACGTCCCCAAACCTCGGCAGGTCTCCGTTCCTGTTTGGGGAGGTTTGGGCGCCTCCCCAAACCTCCCCAAACCTCGGCAGGTCTCCGTTCCTCCGCGCAGACCTGCCGACCTTTGGGGAGGTTTGGGCGCCTCCCCAAACGTCCCCAAACCTCGGCAGGTCTCCGTTCCTGTTTGGGGAGGTTTGGGCGCCTCCCCAAACGTCCCCAAACCTCGGCAGGTCTCCGTTCCTCCGCGCAGACCTGCCGACCTTTGGGGAGGTTTGGGCGCCTCCCCAAACCTCCCCAAACCTCGGCAGGTCTCCGTTCTTCCTGCCGACCTTTGGGGAGGTTTGGGCGCCTCCCCAAACCTCCCCAAACGTCGGCAGGTCTGCGCGGAGGAACGGAGACCTGCCGAGGTTTGGGGAGGTTTGGGGAGGCGCCCAAACCTCCCCAAACAGGAACGGAGACCTGCCGAGGTTTGGGGAGGTTTGGGGAGGCGCCCAAACCTCCCCAAAGGTCGGCAGGTCTGCGCGGAGGAACGGAGACCTGCCGAGGTTTGGGGAGGTTTGGGGAGGCGCCCAAACCTCCCCAAACAGGAACGGAGACCTGCCGAGGTTTGGGGACGTTTGGGGAGGCGCCCAAACCTCCCCAAAGGTCGGCAGGTCTGCGCGGAGGAACGGAGACCTGCCGAGGTTTGGGGAGGTTTGGGGAGGCGCCCAAACCTCCCCAAACAGGAACGGAGACCTGCCGAGGTTTGGGGACGTTTGGGGAGGCGCCCAAACCTCCCCAAAGGTCGGCAGGTCTGCGCGGAGGAACGGAGACCTGCCGAGGTTTGGGGACGTTTGGGGAGGCGCCCAAACCTCCCCAAACAGGAACGGAGACCTGCCGAGGTTTGGGGACGTTTGGGGAGGCGCCCAAACCTCCCCAAAGGTCGGCAGGTCTGCGCGGAGGAACGGAGACCTGCCGAGGTTTGGGGAGGTTTGGGGAGGCGCCCAAACCTCCCCAAACAGGAACGGAGACCTGCCGAGGTTTGGGGACGTTTGGGGAGGCGCCCAAACCTCCCCAAAGGTCGGCAGGTCTGCGCGGAGGAACGGAGACCTGCCGAGGTTTGGGGAGGTTTGGGGAGGCGCCCAAACCTCCCCAAACAGGAACGGAGACCTGCCGAGGTTTGGGGAGGTTTGGGGAGGCGCCCAAACCTCCCCAAACGTCGGCAGGTCTGCGCGGAGGAACGGAGACCTGCCGAGGTTTGGGGAGGTTTGGGGAGGCGCCCAAACCTCCCCAAACAGGAACGGAGACCTGCCGAGGTTTGGGGACGTTTGGGGAGGCGCCCAAACCTCCCCAAAGGTCGGCAGGTCTGCGCGGAGGAACGGAGACCTGCCGAGGTTTGGGGAGGCGCCCAAACCTCCCCAAAGGTCGGCAGGAGGAACGGAGACTTGCCGAGGTTTGGGGAGGTTTGGGGAGGCGCCCAAACCTCCCCAAAGGTCGGCAGGAGGAACGGAGACCTGCCGAGGTTTGGGGAGGTTTGGGGAGGCGCCCAAACCTCCCCAAAGGTCGGCAGGAGGAACGGAGACCTGCCGACGTTTGGGGAGGTTTGGGGAGGCGCCCAAACCTCCCCAAAGGTCGGCAGGAGGAACGGAGACCTGCCGACGAGCCGCGGCCACACAGGGTATTCCTGTGTATTCAGGCTTGCAGAACGGCGGATCGGCTTATACTCGAGTCAATAACTTTTTCCAGTTTTGGGGGGTGAAATTGGGGGTCTCGGCTTATACTCGAGTCGGCTTATACTCAAGTATATACGGTAGTGCCATTTTATGAGCTTTCTCTGTTCTGCCATCTGCCTTCTGAAATCACATTTCCCCAAAGGTTCATGCAGCTTCCACTTACGTGATATTTAGGAAACTATTAAAAACATGATTGTTGTCCCAGGCCTTCTGATAGGGTAGTCGAGGGGCTGCCTTTTGTTATGTGTGCTGGATGGGTGGGCCTATTGTTCCAGGCAGCCAGGGTGGCTTGTTGCTCATATCTCATTAAGCTGTTCTTTTTTATTTGTAAGCCATCCAGGGTCATCAAGGAGTCAGGGAGGGAGGGAAGGGAGAGGGGGGGAGAAGAAAGGACAAAAAAAGAAAGAAAAAAAAGAGAAAGAGAAAGAAAGGAAAGAAAGAAAAAGAGGAAGGGAGGAGGATTTGAGGACTGGTGTTCTCTTAGTAAACCAGATTCAACATTACTAATGATTGCCTTCTAGCCCTTTTCCTCAATCAGAACACAAAAGGATTGGAAAATATTCTTACCAAGAGGAGATTGAATGCATAGACTGTTGTCTTTTCTGATCTAATTTTCAACAATTTGAAAGTTGTATCTCTTTAAAAAGAATCTCAAATGTAAAGAGCAGAGATGATTCTGCTGAAGTTGCTGGGAATTTCCCAGGAAGTCTGGAAGAAACAAGCAAGAATGACATTAATTGCACTGCGTTCTGAGGAGAGAAGACAACCGCAATGCTTGCTACTAAAATAATACTCTTTGAGCCTATGCACCCCAGGACATAATATTTAAAGGTAGATGCGGCCTGCCCTGCTGTTTATTTAGTCGTCTCATTCTGCCATCTTTCCTCCCAGAATCTTCCCTGAGTTATTGGAGTTACCAAAATATATTTCTTTCATTTCTGTCTGATAAGATGACGTGTATGAAGTCAGATGGCATAGCTCAAAATATAAGAACATTTAGAATTCCCTCTGAAAGGAGCAAAATTAACACAAACGGAGCTCTGATGTTTCTCCAGCAACATTTTCACCTATTCTGTAAGCAAAACAAGGCTTTATTACAAATAAATGACACACGTTTTGCTGAGGAAGTAAAACAGGTCCATCTAGGTCAGGGGTCGGCAACCTTGGCTCTTTTATGACTCGCGGACTTCAACTCCCAGAATTCCTGAGCCAGCTATGCTGGCTCAGGAATTCTGGGAATTGAAGTCCGCGAGTCATAAAAGAGCCAAGGTTGCCGACCCCCGATCTAGGTAATGCATCCTAGAATTCAAACAGGAAAAGGAATACCTTTGTGCCTCATTACTTATTAGACCGCTGTCGTCCCATACTGTCTCCTTCCTGAAAGCTTGCTGTGGTGCCCTGTCTCCGTTTTTCATAACTGTGGTGCATGTTTCTCAGAAAAACATCAAATATTTACCAGTAACAAGCTAAGGCACAGTACTGTAGTTTGCTTCAGGCACGTAGTAAGAAAGCCTAGGCATACGTCCATGTGGGCGTAGGCAGCCAGTACTCCTGAGAATGCTACCTTGTACATTTCATCTGCCAGGCTGAACAAAAAGATGTGGTCCTGGGTCGTGATGGAGAAAAAAAAAATACTTCAAGGAGAATAATCCGGGTCTTTCATGCACCAATTAGAAGTCAAGCCTCTTCTCAGCAGGATTCAACTGTATCAGAGTTAGCTTCCTGTCTGGGGAAATCCATGACATAATGCAGAATACTGTTAAGGAGCTGCCTCCCGAAGCATTTTAAAGAGGCTCCTTGGTGCTGTCTGAACGTGGTTGTTTTCTTGCAGATGTTTCATTACTCAGCTAGGTAACATAATCATTAACCTGCTAGATAGCATCATCCCTTATTATGTTACCAAGCTGAGTAATGAAACATCTGCAAGGAAACAGCCGAGCTCAGGGAGCACCAAAGACTCCAGAGTTCAACCTTGAGCTACAAATATTCTCTTCTAAAGTATATCATATCCAGGATTGAAAACTATCATAATGAAACACACTGTATCCAGCTAAATGTCCTCTTCTTGGTAAAGGAAGATCTGCTGATGTGGTGAAGTCCATCTCAAGAGGGCAGGGAGTTGGTACGAGGTCTTACCCATTCTCCCCAACCTCAAAGATGGGTGCCTGGCATCTGTCTCCCTCTTGCATGGATCCCAAAGTGTGGGGTCCCTGGACTCTCTTGAAAATCAGAACTAATCAAGCTGAGACTTGGTCCTGCTGTTAGGCAGAGAGAAGCAGCTGCGTCAATGACATGTCCACCCAGTTATGTCCTCTGTTAGAGAGGAGAAGGAGACACTAGAAAATGAGAATATAGAATCGGGATTGTCTGTTTGTCCAAAGGCTCAGATCAGGGAGTAGAGGTGGAAACAGAATTCTGCAACTTTTGAACCCCTAATCCATAGCTCCTAAGCATTATCTAGGCCAGGGGTAGGCAACCCTGGCTCTTTTATAACTCGTGGACTTCAGCTCCCAGAATTCCTGAGCCAGCATGGCTGGCTCACAAATTCTGGGAGTTGAAGTCCACGAGCCATAAAAGAGCCAAGGTTGCCTACCCCTGGTCTAGGCCCTTTGAATGACCATCTCCCAACCATCCATGTAGAACAGATTTTTCCTTTGCTCTCTACCTTGGCTATATAACACTATTCTCTCTCTTAATCCTTGCTTCTCTGCAGGGCAAAATCTTCTGGCGTATAACGTTGCCATATGAATTGGGCTTATGTAAGAGCAGTGCTTGGCTCTGCTCTTATAACATGTTTAATTGGGTCAGTGAGGTGTGGTGGGGGTGGTTAGTACATCAGGAAGGGCTCAGGCAGCTGACCCAATCAATGAGCTCTCAACAAGCTGGTTTTATTTTAAAGATGATTCAGTATAGCTAGTCTAGGGGGAGGACATCAAAACCTCATCAAAAGCCCCATGTAGGGTATCTGGTCCCCTGAAGGGAACAGCTACAGAACAGCTAAAAAAGCAAGCCTTTCCATTTATAGCACTTAAGTAGCAAAATAAAATCTGGATACAAAGAACATATAGCCTCCCCCAAACAGAGGTTGACTGCAATGGCCAGGCTACATCTATTGCTGTCTGACCAACTGGGAAGGGCTAATGATACTGCCTTCCCTTGGTGATATAATCTGGGATAACAGAAAATCCTTGGCAAAAGTGGGTGGGTAGTTGAAATATGTTAGTGTGATACCCCTTGGCAAAAGCACAGTAGGGAGATTTTAAGAGATCGTACAATATTGTAAGAACAGCATCTTTACCTGAATTAATTCCAATAAAGCTAGGGTTTTTGTGGTTGTATATAAAATATATTGGTGTATATAAATCCCTTTTGGAGCTATAGTTGGTGCTGCAAATCCAAGAGAAGCCTTTTTATTTGTCCTCCTTTACATAGTGACTTTATCCCTTGAGAATGAGCAAAGGGGGCTTAAACATTTTTTAAGTCTTAAGAAACAAAGTGTCTGGAGATGACTCATACAGACGCTGCCTTGATTCACTATATCGTAGTATCAAAAGGAGAAGGAGGTGCAACACAGTGAGACATGCAAGATTATGTTACTATACTCAGTCTTAACAAATATAATATTAGACTTTTTGTGGAGTTGATTTCCTGGTCTGGTTTACCAGTGCGACTAACCTTCTCTGTTGTAGCAAGTTTGAGACCTTAAGTCTAGGTCAGGGATCTTCAAACTTGGCCCTTTTATGACTTGTGGACTCCGACTCCCAGAATTCCTCAGCCAGGGTGCTTGGCTGAGGAATTCTGGGAGTTGAGTCCACAAGTCATAAAAGGGCCAAGTTTGAAGACCCCTGGTCTAGGTAGATGCTTCTCTTTGCTTTCTTGGGTGGCCAGGTTGGATAGCAGTCTCTGATCTAAGATACAGTCATTGCTTCCTAGAAGGGAGTAAAGCCTCTGGAGGAAATGATAGCTCTGCTGAAGGAAGTTACCCCTGATCTGACCATTTCAGATAACTTTCAACTGATTTCCAATCTTTTTTGGTGGGGGGCAGAGGAGGTATTTTAAAAAGGGGCAGGGAATCAGTTGCAGCAGATTAGCTACAAGGGAAGAGATTCCGGTTTTCTAGACTTCCTCTGTTAGGATTCAGACCCAATCATAGGATGGAAACAACATTGATCACTCTGATGGATGGATGACCTTTGTCACAACTTAAATGGGAGGAATGTGCCCCTCTTAGTTCTACTAGACTTTGCAGTGGTGATTGTTATCACCCACAACTATATCCTTCTAGACAACTTACAAGGGAGGTGAGTCTGCTGCTTTTCTTCCTTCCTTCCTTCCTTCCTTCCTTCCTTCCTTCCTTCCTTCCTTCCTTCCTTCCTTCCTTCCTTCCCTTTCTCATTTATTTATTTATTTATACATACATACATACATACATACATACATACATACATACATTCATACATACAATTTATATAGCCGCCTACTTGCTCACAGTGACTCTAGGAGGCTTACAAACAGTAAAAACACAAAAATACAAAAAATAAAAATAAAAACAATAGCCCCCACCCTCCCACCCCTACCCATCCACTTCCGGCAACAGCACATGATATTATAGAGAGGGTTCACTTCAAACTGAGTGCGTGGATTCAGTCAGTAGCTGGGGGCAGGGGGAGTTGAATCCTTAATTGCTCTATTTTGGTATAATACAGGACTCGGTGCTCTCTCCTATTATTTTATCTCTATATTAAGCTGTTGGTAGAGGTCACCTATTGGCTGGGAGTGAATTGATATTGAAATAGACATTATGTAGGCTGAGCTGGAGATGTTACAGAAACCCCACCTCATTCCAAGTAGATTAACCCTAAAAGTCTTGAGGCTTTTAGGGATTAGATCTGGAAAATTCAGTCAATGAAACATCCAGTAATCAGTCCCTATAGTTGCTTTGGATAGGATAGGGTTTTTAATTCCACCTGTGCTCATGGCTTCTGCTCAAACCGCAGGTAGAAGCAGTAGAAGCAGTCAGAGGACCTTTCCTCACGTTCAGCTGATGCACCAGCTCCGAGCTTATCCAGGTCATGATGCTTGGAAATAGGAACTTGCATTTGTTTCACCAGGCAACTGGACTATAGTCATATATTGTAGAGCAGACGTGTCAAACACAAGGCCCGGGGGATAGATCCGGCCCGTGAAGTGGTTTCATGCGGCCCGCAAAGCCATCCTGGAAACAGTGAGGGAACAGCCCCCTCTGCCTTGGCCCTGGCCCAGAGACCCTTCTCCTGCCACAGACCCTCAGATCTGTCCCACTCCTGCCCAGGCCCCCATAGGCACCCTTGATGCGAACGATGTAGAGCTGGCCATGCCCACCCAGTAGGCCACACCCACTTTAGCCACACCCACCCAGTAGGCCACACCCACCCAGGCCACATCCACCCGGCCCCCTGAGGGCAACCGCAATGCTGATGCGGCCCTCAATGAAATTGAGTTTGACACCCCTGTTGTAGAGGCTGCACAGGGGACTGCCTTGGGAAACTGGTACACAATGTGGGCCTCATGCTGCAGGTAAGACAATCACACTACTGCAGATTGTCTTCATCCGTTTTAAAGTTGCTGCCCTGGTGATCTGTAGCTTCCAGGCTTAATTCAAAGCATTGCCTATAAAGCTTTCTGCTGTGCAGCAACAGTATACATCTGACACCACTTTGGCCAAAGTGATTTTTTCATGTGTGAGCTAAATAGCTGGTCATTTTCATGGAGATGCCCAAGCTCTGAGACATCTTACACTGATAGCATCTCTTTTTGCATATTGCAAGCTATTTTGCCAGTACATTTCCACTGACCCTTTGCTACAATTGATTTTGGGTGTCTATTCTAGGTGCTATATATTTGTGCAAAATGTGACACTGTTGTTTTTCCTGTATTATTTTTGCTTTGTATTTCATTATCCAAAGTTTTCACTGATTAGGGTGCTCTACAAGTAAGGTCAACGTGTAACTGGATCCTCTATGAATCTATCTGATTCCATTTTAAAAATATCTAAATTGGTAGCCATCACCCCACCTCATTCCAAGTAGAATAACCGGGTGTTGTATATGGAAGTAATTCCTTTTGTCAATCTTGAATCTTTCTGCACCTAATAGAAATGAACCGATCCCCCTCCCCTAAGTTCTAACACTCTGAAAAAAAAGAAAAACCTTTTTTTCTGTTCACAATTTCCGCATACAATACAGAATTTTATATGTCTTCATTGTGTTTTTCCTAACTTGTCCTCTTTCTAAACAAACAGAATTGAGTTCTTCCTCATGAATGTTATGTGCGAGAAAGAAGAAAAGACATTTTGCAAAGAAATGTACACAAACACATACACACACACACACACACACAACATGCAAGCTGAGTAAGAAGTAAAGCATTTTTATCCATAAGTGGTTTTTTTTCCTACAATGAGGGTGCTACATATTTTGTCTGGTTCCTTCCACTTAGCTTTTGCTTAAATAAGAGGTAAACCTCTGCCTTGAATGATCCTTGTGACTTCATGGCCAAATCCCCATAATTTCCAGGGCACAATCTAGAAGTGATTGGTCATTGTCTTCTTCTAAGACACCTTTTTTCTTTCAATCTCTCTAAGCTCTAGTCCTAGACGAGTCCTGTCTAAGTACTAACAAGGTGTAGAGGGAAAGGGGAATGGCCTTGAAATCAGGAGGAAGAGCTTCTGGCAAGGCAAGGTCAGATAAGGGGCTTGAGCAGACACAAAAAAGAACTTAAGGAAATGTCTCTGACAAGCCCTTCCTAAATTCACACGAAGATACACTGAGGGAGGGGAAAGTACATTCAGACTTGCGAGATTCTGACACAATAAAAGTAGTTCTGATCTATGTAGCACTGCTGTCTTAGTCTGACTTACTGTACCTTGTAGAGCTGGCACAAGTCAGAGAAAGTCAGTGAAGAAATGCCACCTGTGGAGATTGCATTTTTTTCTATATGAAAATAAAATTAGATATCCAGGAAAAAATGAGGACTGTGTCTTAAGATAAACACAAAGCTCATTTGAACCTCTGTCAATAAGGAAATTAATATTTCTGTTTGGGTTCAGTCCTCTAAGCTTCCTTAGGCTGTTAATACTGTCACTTATTATTGCATATTCATGAATTGACCTTTCTGCATTATTACATTAGATTAAACCTATTACCCTCTCAAAACCATAATTAGGGCTTCAATATCTTTATGGAAATGCAAGACCTATGAATTTCTATAGTTCTCACACATCTCTCTTCTGATGATTATTTTGCAAACTCCAGTCATCTTGAACTCAGTAAGGAGAAAATAAATCTGTCTAAATCAAGTGGATCTCAAGAGGTCATGTGAATAGGCAGCATAATTCCTTAATGTTTTTAAAAATGTAATTTTTCTGAAGAAGCAAATATATCATTCAGATTTCTTAGTTAGAATTGGAGCTGTGGATTATACACTTTTGATCATGATGAATGATAACTGAAGAACTAGAGATATCTGACAGCTGTTTTTACAGAGATATTTTCACCTCCTGAAATAGCTCACTAGGGTGTGACTGTGTACGAGAAAGGAAGAGTGTTAATCAAAGGTGTTACATTATCAGCCCACAATTTTACAGACGATTCCTTTGAATTAGTATTAACAGGTACACTACCCATAAAGATAGAACACAGTGAAATTATTGCATAGTTGCTGGAAATGAGGCTGTTGTGGGAAGAATGCAATTTAGGCTGTGCAATCTTGTCCAGCAACAAGTCCCACTAAATTCAGCTGAACTTACTACAAAGCATAGTAAGGATTGTGTAGGATTGTGGCCTTAAGTATGGTTTTAGATGAAGGATTCTTGATGCATGTACAGATAGGCATAACTCATAGCAACTCTTATTATACGTATATTAAAAAAACAAAACAGGCCAGCTATTCCCTGCTTGGAGACTAATAATTCAATTATTTTTATGTATGTTCTACTGACAGCCAAGGTTAAGCTGCTTGTAGGAATCTCTCCTACAAGTACTTAGAAACTGTAGATTGCTAACCTGCCTTGAATGTAAATTAGTTTGCTTGAAGTATTTATATTAGCTGATAGTTGCACAATTGAAGAATTATGGTAAACCAAATTTAAAAAAAACATTGGGTACAAATTTGAAATAAATAAAAAGTACTTTTACTGCTACCAATACTAAGAATTTTGATTAATAAAATATTTCTATTCTTAGATTAAAATGCCTCAGGAGAAAAAAAAAGGCAGCAAAAAAGAAATTGCTAGAAAAACCATATATACTCTTACATTAACGAAGAGCTGTTTCCTAGTTTTCTGCAGCATAAATGCTGTTTTAAACCATCAAAGCCTTAAATGGCCCAACATTTTTCAGATGAATCTCCTGCTTAGTCCTGAAACTTTTCTCCATTTATCCTTGTCATTTGAAGCTTTTCCCCATTTATTTTAATATAAGGTTGTATTTTCTCATGCTGATCCTTTGTTTCTAATGCATATATGCTGTACATTTCTTTTAAGTGTATATTTATCACTTTCCCAAAGACACTGCAGAGATGACAAAGCACGAAAATAGGAAAAACAGATGCTGAGCAGTAAATCTTTGTTTAATCCATTTCTTGTTTATATAGACTACAGGTAGTCCTGAACTTATGGCCACAACTGAGCCCAAAATTTCTGTTGCCTAAGCAAGGCAGTTGTTAAGTGAGTTTTGCCCCCATCTTATGATCTTTTGGTCACAGTTGTTAAGTGAATCACTGCAGTATTAAGTGAATCATGTGGTCATTAAGCAAATCTGGCTTCCCCCATTGACTTTGCCGGTCAGAAGACAGCTGGGAAGGTTACAAACGGAGATCACATGACCCTGGAACACTGCAATAGTCATAAGTACGTGCTCGTTGTCAAGGACCTGAGTTTTGATCATGTGACTGTGGGGATGTTGCAACAGTTGTTAAGTGTGAAAAACGGTCATAAGTTGCTTTTTAAAGTGCCTTTGTAAATTTAGACTAACTAAACAAATGGTTGTAGGTTGAGGACTTCTTGTATGCTAAGACAGTGGCCCCCAACCTTTTGGGCACCAGGGACCAGTTCCATGGAGAGAGGCTTTTCCACGGACCGGAGGGGGTGTGGGTGTGGTTTTGCATGCTGCCTGCATCCCGCGGATGGGGCTTTGCTTGTTTGCGTGGCCCGGTTTCTGGCAAACTGTGGCCCAGAGCCGGTCCCCAGATTGGGGTTGGGGACTCCTGTGCTAAGAAACTGTCATGCGCCAGGGAAATCAGGAGAGCCAGGCAGTTCAAATGGATATAAAGATTTTTTTGCAAATTTAAGCTCTCTACAAGAATCTGAACTACTAACGGTCCAAGCAAATTGACAGTAGATAAGAGTCAACAGAATTCAAGCTGGGCTGAATTTAGATTTCTTGTGGAGCCAAAGGGACTCATGACTGATGACGCCTGTACTGAATATTGCCCCATTGGAATATTTAAAATATATATTTAAAATCTTCACAGGGTTTCCTAACTGGTGCACTTTAAGCTGTCCCCTGAATTATGAATGGTTCAGCTCAAAGCAAGTCTACCTTCTTGAGCAGGGCTTTTCAACCGGTGGTACACGTACCACTTGTGGTACATTAACACATGGCAGGTGGTAGGCAGCCCTGCCCAGCCAAGTGTAGTGGGGGAGGGAAAGAGCCAGCACAGACAAGGACTTACTGTGAGAGAGTCCTCCAGAGCTGCAGAGTGGCTGGGGTGAGGCAAAGGCCCCAGGCTCACTTCTGGCTTACCCTCCACCATGAGAAAGGAGACAGGAGAAGCTATAAAAGGAGGCAGTTTGGGCGGGAGAGGGAGAGAGAGAAAAAGAAGCCGCCTTGGGAGGAGGTGGAGTCAGCTCTAGCTACACTGAAGGGAAAGAAGGACGAGGGTGGGGGGGAGAGGAGATCAAGCAGGCCAAGCAGGCCAGCCATGAGCCGATCTACAACTTCTGTGGCAGCCACCTGTGCTGGCAGCAACAAACGGGCAAGAAATGCAGCGGGGAGGGGTTGCCCTCCACGAGGCATGAAGAAAGGTAGCAATGAAGAAAGGCAGCATCAGCTGGAGGTGAGACACGGAGGGAGGGAGGGAGGGAGGGAGATGAAGAGTTGAAGGATTCTTATGTGCTTTTGTGACTTTGAAGTTCTGGGATTTGTGCAATGTGGCCTTTGTGTTCTTAAGGAGTGTTTGGCAATTTCTATTTGGCTGATGGCTGATGTCTTGTGTTAGCTTCTATTGCTCTGCTATTGTTAGTTGTAAGTTTTGCTGCAACGGATTTTGAAGTATTTTTCTCCTGAATGGATGTTGCCTGTAGCATTCCTTTACTTATGAATGGAGTCATTTGGGGAGGCTGCCTTAGCCAGCAGCCAATCCTTACTACATTTTTTTTTCTTCCTTAAGTGCCAGCTGCTACGCTCCTTAACTTTCCTTTCTAGCCAGTAGCTAATTCTTAAAGGGGAATGCGCCTTTTTAAGCTAGTTCACTCAGCAGCTTGTCTTTTCTGTCTCTGGAGGCTTATCCTTGTTTGATGAATATATGGAAGAGAGAAAATATGGGTTTTTTGTTTTTCCCCCCAAATTCTTCCTTCAGAAGGAGATGGGCATGAGAAAGAGAGAGGGGGGAGGGAAGTCCTGCCTTAGCACTTGGCCACCAGCAGCCCTGCCATTGTCTTTGCTTGTCAAAAAGTTGCAAAAGGGTATCACATGACCATGAGACACTGTGACCATCATAAATATGAATCAGTTGCCAAGCATCCAAATATAAATCACATGACCCTGGGCATGCTGCAATGGTCATAAGTGTGAAAAATGGTCATAAGTCATTTCTGTGCAATTGCAACTTTGAATAGGATTTTTTGTTTTGGTCATCAAGTTTTTGACACCTTGCTAGGTGGTACTCGAATATTGCCATATCCTAAATCGGTGAAAAGGTTGAAAAGCCCTGTTCTTGAGGACAAAGCTACCCTTTTAATATTTTGCCAGTTACTGAGGGCTGTTATATTTAGTTCATTAATTTATTAAATCATCTAAACTGCCCAATAGTGAAAGCTCTCTGGCACGTTTACAACAGAAGACACTGAAAGATAAAAATTGAATTAAAATATATAGAATGAAATCCACTGCATGCAAAAACAAGTGCAAACTAGGTAGAAACAAGGTAGTCAGTCAAAAAAAATAAGGAATTAAAATGTAATTCACAAAGAAGAATGAAAAAGTCTGGGCAAACAGAAAGGTCTCAACTAGTGTTGAAATGATGCTAGTGGGGGCACCAGTTGTACTTCTTTGAAGAGAGAATGGGGTGGTTGTTTTTTCCTGCAGATAAATGACACTTTCTAGACAGAAGGTGGAAAATCCACCAAACATTTCCTGGAACTGTATCTTATTAAGCCTGTAGAAGAACAAGATGCCCACCCTCGTTGCTAAGGGACAGGGCTGCTTCTCCTAATATTCGTTTTCATAGACTCAAGAACAGGAGGAACGTGTGTCAATGCTGCCACAAGAAGCCTGATTCATAGTCAGAAGATCCCTCCAGAAGTCAGCATGTTTCCTTGAGATGTGAATACAAATTGAAGCAGAATAAGAAGAGTACAGTACTGTAGTTTTGAACTTTGGTGTTGGACAAGACTCCTGAGAATGTCATACATAAACAAGAAAACAAACAAATGCATGATCAAACAAGTCAACCCAGTGTCAAGAAATGAGGCACAAATGACCAGGCTGAAATCATCTTACTTCAGGCACAATATATGAAGACCTAGAACATTTTAAAGTTGTGAAAGACGGAAGGAAAGAGAAGAGGATGACCAGCAGCAAAGTGGATGGACTCTGTTACAATGATGAAGCTGGAAGACTTGAAAAACCAGATTAGGTGAAGAAAAATGTATTTAAGCCAGGGGTTTTCAACTTGGCCCTTGTATGGTCATCCATCCATCAGAGTGATCAATGTTGTTTCCATCCTATGATTGGGTCTGAATCCTAACAGAGGAAGTCTAGAAAACCGGAATCTCTTCCCTTGTAGCTTATCTGCTGCAACTGATTGCCTGCCCCTTTTTTAAATACCTCCTCCGCCCCTCCCCCCCAAAATATTGGAAATCAGTTGAAAGTTATCTGAAATGGTCAGATCAGGGGTAACTTCCTTCAGCAGAGCTATCATTTCCTCCAGAGGCTTTACTCCCTCCTAGGAAGCAACGACTGTATCTTAGATCAGAGACTGCTATCCAACCTGCCCACCCAAGAAAGCAAAGAGAAGCATCTACCTAGACCAGACTTGTGGACTTCAACTCCCAGAATTCCTCAGCCAAGCACCCTGGCTGAGGAATTCTGGGAGTTGAAGTCCACAACTCTTAAAAGGGCCAAGTTTCAAGACCCCTGATCTAAGTGGCCACTAGGTGTCCAAAGCAACTTGATGGCACATAATCAACCACATCTTGAAAGCACAATTCCTCATTTCCTCAGGTGCACAACATAACACTATGACAACTTTGAAAGGGCTGTTCTGGCCAGAAGTCTTTCTGCAGCACACTGGAGTCTGAACAAAGTGAGCAGTTGACTTTTGAGGGGAGAGGTAAACTAAATAAAGCCACGTATAAAACAAGGGATGTTGTTTTTGAAAGATTATCAAGAACTATCAGCCAAGAGAGTCTAAGCAGTTCCTTTCTGAATGGGGATACTGAAGTCCCTGTCTTTATGCCGCCTGCAAATTTCAAAAGTGGAAAGACAATATTTGTTCAGAGGGAATCTGTTCTGATTTGGGAAGGCTATTCAAATATTCTTAGGAAGGGGAATATACACCTGGTTTGGTCACCATCCTTTGGAGTGTTCTTATGGAAACATTTTCTAGCGGGAAAACGAACCCATCCTTTTGGTTCACATGCAGTGGTGAGTTTTCCCTTCCTCACTTGGGAAATGGCAGATGCTGAGTCATTGAGCCGAATTAATTCAGTCCTGAAACGTTATCATCCAGGTGTCAAATGGACTTTAATGGTTGATAACAAAATTAGTTAGAAAGGTAATAATTGATACTAAAAAAATGAAACAAATTACTAAAAAGGCAGATGTTTAATGCAAACTTGGAATTATAATATGAAGTGATAAGCCCGAAGGTGGAAACATTAAACATACACACACTTTAATAGCAGCTTGCCATCTGTTTTCTGCCTAAAACTTTTCTATCTCCAACTTCTCGAAGGAGACTATCTGTATATGTAAGTTTTGCGTTAACATGGTAGAAAGAAATTGCATTACAGGTAGTCCTCTCGACTTACGCTCACAATTGAGCCCAAAATTTAGGTTGCTATGTGAGACAATCGTTAAGTAAATTTTGCCCCATTTTGTCACAGTTGTTAAGTGAATCACTGCAGTTATTTAGTAACACAATGGTTAAGTGACTCTTTCTTCCCCATTGCTTGACACATGACCCAGGGACACTGCAACGCTCATAAATATGAGCCAATTGCCAATGCCTGAATTTGGATCACGTGACCATGGGGATGCTGCAACGGTCCTAAGTGTGAAAAATGTTCATAAGTCATTGTTTTTAGTGCTCTTGTAACTTTGAACAATCACTAAATGAACTGTTGTAAGCTGAGGACTACCTGTAATTTGCATGGAAAGGATGGAATTATGTGCCCCTTCAGACCGTGGGAAAAAAATATGCATCCACACTTATTATTTTGCACTGGTTTGCTCAAAAGAAACAGTGTAATAGGTATGTCTGTCTGTGAGAACTCCAAAAAAGTTGATCATTGTTTTTGCCTCTTTATTTTTATCTCACCTTTATTATTTTTATAAAGAACTCAAGGGTGTGAACGTATCTTATACTCCTTTCTCCTCCTATTTCTCTACGGGTGGGTTGCACTGAGAGTGTGGGACTGGCTGCAGGTCATCCAGCTGACTTTCATGCATCCCTGAAAAACCCACAATTCTTGATTTTTGTAATTGATCCCAAATCCTGGGGATAGAGCCAATAGAAACACGGACATTTTAAATTGCAGTGATGGGTCCAGAGTCATGTTTGAGAGCCATTTAACAACTGTGGCCAAAATGGTGGTAAAATTGGGTGCAACTCACTTACCAACCGCCTTGCTTAACAATAGAAAACTGGGGTCTCAATTGTGGTTTTAAGCACTCTAGGACTACCTGTATGGAAAAGAATACAGGTAATTGCCGACTTACCAGTTCATTTAGTGACTGTTCGAACTTATAATGGCACTGATTGACTTTTGACTGTTTTTCACACTTACAACCGTTGCAGCCTCCCCATAGGCAAGTGATCAAAATTCGGGTGCTTGGCAACTGGTTCATATTTATGATGGTCGCATTGTCCCGGGGTCACGTGGATCACCTTTTGCCACCTTCTGACAAGCAAAATCAATAGGGGAAGCCAGATTCACTTAACAACGGTGTTATTAACAACTGCAGTGACTCACTTAACAACTGTGGCAAGAAAGGTCGTAAGATGCAGCAAAACTCACTTTAAGAAATGTCTGGCTGGGTTACGGCAGCGAGACTTTTAGTAGGGCAATATTGGAAGAAGGAAGAACTGCCGACTATAGAGGAATGGACTTTGGGATGTGATCCGCCTGGGTATCAGCTGGCTCGAAGACGGGGTGGATCCAGCCCCTTGGCCTTCCCGGGCAGCGACAGCAGAGAAGGAAGCTAGGCCGTCCTTCAGGTGCCTTATTCTGATGGAAAGCCTCATTTGCATTTACAAATGATTGGAGGAGATTACTGGAGAAAAGCCGAGCCCCCGAGATTACTCCTGATCGAGCCTCCCCACGCCACCTGCTGCCCGAGGATTTCCGAAGGAAAGCCCCCTCCCCCCCGCGGACCCCCCCCCCTCCTCCGGCTCGCTCGCTCCGGACTCTCCCTCTCCACCGCTGGCGCATTGACCACGTGCGCTCTGCAACGCGTCACTCTCCCTATGTAAACAAGGGGGCGGCGCTATGCTAATCAAGATCCCGCTCTTTCTCGAAAGTAATCGGGAGTCCCCAGCTCGGGGACTCCTCCGGGGGATCTGGCGGGTGATTAATAAACTTCCTCCCAATAAATCACTCTCGGCTCTCCCTCTCGCTCTCCTCTCCTCGCTTTTAGCGCGCACTCCCAGAGAAAAGAGACGGAGGCTGCCGGGCTGGCTGCCAGGAAGGGCGCGTCGCGTCGCGTTCCGTCTCATCCCGTCCCTCAGATCCTGCGGGGAGCCACAAATCCTCCGGTTTGCCAAGCCGCGCTCGGATCTAACGAAGCAAAATCCCGGCGGCGAAGCAATGCAGCAAACGGCGCTCCTGCGGCCGGGGCCGGCGGCGAGGACGCGCTTCGCTCGCCCGCTCTAAGCGCCCCCCCCTCGGGCTTGCCATGCCAGCCCGGGCGACCCACGTGCTGTTGAGAGCCACAGCCGGCTCGGAGCGTCGCTTCTTCGTCTCTCTGCGTTTTCGGCCGCTTTGGCCCGGCTCCGAGCCGATCGTTTTTCCCTGCCGGGAGCTGGAGGCGATCGCCGTTGAGTTCTCGCAGCGATCGGCTGCCTCGCCTTCCGCAAAGCGGGACTTAATGGCAACAGCCAAGCGCGACGTGCTTGGCGCGGTCGTCCCGAGACGGTCGCAGAGTTACCGGCTCATCAGAGGTCGAGATGGCGAATCTGACTAACGCCGGCAGTCGGGGAGCCTCTGGGAGGTAGACCTTTTTTTTGGCAAGGTCACCGGAGAAGAGAAGGAGAGAGGGCTGGCGCTTTTCGCACGCCTGCCCTCGCCGGACTCCGGGGCCGGTCGCAGTGCTTTGCAGCCGGCGAGGGAATCCGACCTCGCCGTCCTAACGCCGGAGGGCTCCCGATCCGCCGCAATCGAGGCAGAACCGAGGGAAAGTTGTGCGCCTCTGCAGCGCCTGTGTAACGCCGCAGCCGCTTTCTCTGGGCCACGAAGGACGGCAACTCTGGGCGGGCGAGCTTCTCCCGGCACCCCAGGCTAGGAAATCCCTTGCGTGCCGCCGCCCCCCCCCCGGCTGCAACCTCGAGGGCTTGGCCAGCCCGAGTGGGGAGTGGGGGAGAGGCGTCCTGCCAATCTCGGGAAGGAGCGCGGCCCCCCGCTTCCTAGACAGAAAAGGGGAGGGGTGGAGGCGGCGATGGCTCTGGGACCCCCACGGAGGAGCGGGCGTCCTTTTCCCGCGTGGCGCGTCGCGGCTCCCCGTGAGACTAAGGCGGCGGTGCGGACCCCGTGCCCGAAGGTGTTTTGAACGGTCGCCTGCTGGTCGTCCCGCGGGAACGGGAGTGGACGAGACGCTGCCCGAGGGACCAAAAAGTTGGGCCGAGACTCCCGGCTCTTTTTATTTATTTTTTTAAAGTGAGCCGCCCGTAAGAAGTTCCCCGATCCCTTCCCCGGATCCGCCCTTGGACTCGTGGATTCGGGACTCCAGACCAGCCCGACCGACCATGCCCGTGGGGGAGCCCCGTCACGCCGCGCCTCTCGCCTCGCAGAGTGACTGCTACTCTTGAAGCCCCCTCGCCTCTTGGCCCGGGCTGCGAGCGGCATGGAAAGGCGGCGGGGCAGCGGCCGAGCGCTGCGGAGGCGGCTTTGAAAGTTGGGCGCGCCGTCCCTTCTCGGCCGCCCGCTCCCCCCCCCCCCGAGAAGGAGTCGCCTCTAGCGGGAAGGCAGGGGAGGGGATCGGCGGCTGAGGAGGCCTCGTCTGCCGCTGCCGAAGATGGGAGACGGATTGCCGGAGCCGGCCCGCGCTGCCAAGCCTTCCCCCGCCGTGGCCGCCTGCTCCGAGGCAGAAGCGATCGAGGTCTTGGAGAGCGCGGAGGAGGGCTTGCCCGGCGCTGCAGAGGACGTAAGTTTCGGTGGGGGTCGCTCGCCCCTCCGTTCGACATCAAGCTCTTTGAAAGTAAAAAACGTTAGCATCCCGGAGAGGGAAGTATTTTGATTTGATTTGATTTTTTTTTCCCTAGCAAGAGAAAGTCGGGAGATCCTTCCCGGAATCTTTGTGGGTTTCCTGCGGCAGGTTGCCGGGAAGTAGCCTCGCGGAATTCACCGGTGGGAAAGCGTGCACAGGACCCGAGTTTTGTTTTTTGTTTTTTAGCCGGGGTGGGGAAGGGGGATTTCTTTCCCCTCTCCCTTTTAATCTCTGGGACGCTGAATAATAAATATAATGGCCAGTGGTGTTTTTCCCTGTCCTTTATTAAACCGATTTCAGCTTTCCCAACTGGTGCTTCTGAATAGGTTGGAACAGCAGAACAGCCGTCCTGGGGATTATGGAATTTCAAGTCCTTTACAACCGGAGGCACCAGGTTAGGAAAGGCTAGTAAAAAAAACACCAGATGCATTTCTAAAGGCTGAAGATGTGTGGTCTTCCAGAGTTCCCCTGTCAACATGGCCACAGACTTCTCAAATGCTTGAGAAGCCTAAGATAGTCAGTGTTTCTCAAACCAGGCAACTTCCAGATGTGTGGTCTTCCAGAGTTCCCCTGTCAACATGGCCACAGACTTCTCAAATGCTTGAGAAGCCTAAGATAGCCAGTGTTTCTCAAACCAGGCAACTTCCAGATGTGTGGTCTTCCAGAGTTCCCCTGTCAACATGGCCACTGCTGAAAATTCATTCATTGGGAAATACCGGTTTGGACCATAGGTGCACATACATGTCCAGGAGTGGGCCGTTATTGCCCTGCGTCTCAGCAGCTGAGTTAAAGTTGAACGAGCAGTTGCAATAAAAAAGAAAAAGAATGTCAACAGATCTGATATACTGGACCATTTTGGTCCCGCACATGGCTCCTGCTGAGCTGCCCAACATGCTGGATGATCTTTGCCCAGCCTTTGGTTAGGCTCTCAGGCTCACCTATACGTATCTTGCAGTGTTGCTTTGAGGACCAAACAACTTCCTTAAATTGCTTGATTAGAGAGATCTGAAAGAAAAACAGAACAATGATTGGGTTCATTCCTCATGAAAATCCATAATTTGGTTTGCTTCTGGAGTGACCTGATATGTGAACCCAACCATAATGGCTTATTCAATAAAGCAGGGTTAAAACAAACATACTTTAATGTCATGTGTAAAGCCTGCTAAATCAGTGTTTAAATCTTCTAGACTATTGTTACTTCCTACTTCAGTGCTTCAAGTTTATCACTCATTGCCACACTCTGCCTCTCTGGCTGAATGACTGCTTCCTGTTGCACATTGCATTAATGTCCTTCCCTTAACTTGCTTTGGTTGATGACATGAAAACATTAATATGTAACATGATACAGTATAATTTGGAAAGTCGTCTGGAGTAAGTCCTGAATTCTTTAGAGCACTGATTCTCAACCTTTTCTTCACTGTGAGCTCCCTTTAAATACCTTTTGTGGCCACAGACCATGGCCATGGAACCCCAAGACTTAAGATTTAAATCATAACATTTTTTCAAGCCTTCACGGATCCCCTGTGATAACATTGCATCCTCCCCAAGTGTCTGCGGACCAGAGGTTGAGAACCACTGCTTTAGAGAATTCTCGATATAATTTTATTGCTTTCATTGCAAAGTCATAAGTGCAAGCCACTATGCCATGTGCAGTGATATCATGACACAAACCTCAGTCTTTCATACTTGTGTTCCGATATCAATATAGAAATGAAGGGGTTTTTTGTGTCATGATGTGTGCTTTATCACACTATCTCCCTCAATCCGAATGCCTAAGCTAGAGATTATGACTCTCATCTCATCTCTGCCAATTTATTTACTACTTAGTTAATGTTAACATTACTTAAAGGAAATGGCTTGTATAATTTCTGACAACTTCTTGACAAAGCTACATTTATTTGTTTAGAATGTGTCCGTATGCATGTTCATTTTCATTAACTGTGACATAGTGCATTAAATGTGAACTTCCAATCTTACTAAGCAGCCTAACTTAGTTTTAAGCTTTAATCTCTAAAGATTCTTAAACGGAGAACTTTATTATTTAACCAAGTACAGCATCCTTCTTTGTGGATGCATCCCCCTTCGTCTGGACAACTGTGTTCTGGAAAATTTAAAGATGTCCCGCCATGTTCTTAACCCATTGTTGTAGCAAGATGAATTGCTAAGAGGTCCCAGGGATAGACCGCGCAGATATATTTAAGCATCTGTACAATGAATTGCCTCATTCCCAGGAACAATTCTGTGGATGCTCATTCTGGCAGGATTCTAAAAGAAGACCTTTCTTTTCTGTACTATGTATTTTTGAAAACTGACCAGTAGAAAAAACAAGCCAAATATTTATACCTTTGGTGATTCCCTTCTGCTTCTCCACAGGGGAATCCGTGTGAATCTTCCTCATGTTCCTCTCTGTGTGGGATGTGAAAAACTCTCCTGACTCCTCAATACATTCTTATAAATTTTAGAAAATGGGCTGCATCAGAAGATTCAAGGAAGTTTATACTGTCTGAATGGTGCACCACCAGAGTTCTTTGGAATGGCTTTTTTTTTCCTGGTAATGTGCAGCAGGTTTGACATGGGCTATTGGGCAGGGCTGCGAAGTCTGTTAACTCTAAAGCCTCACAGCAATTCCCAAACCTGTTTTCTGTAGATTCCAGAGTCTTATAGAAAAATTAACAGGATTGCCAAGAGTCAGCAATCTAGTAGCTTGGAAGCAATCATCTAAGGCTAGAATGGCTTGGCATAATTAAAAAAAATAACAGACTAACCAAAGATTATCCCCTCCAAACTGAAAGAAAAACTTGTGGAAAATTTCAGACCTGTGCAAATCATGTAGCTGCCCATTTTGCATTAGCCCCCCTGTCTCAGTGGCTGGGTTCATGAATGCTCCTCAGGTGCACTAAGCAGGTAAGGTGGGTGTTTGGTCTAACAGACATTGTAATCCAGATATTTGGAGGGCATCTCGTTAGGAAAAACAATTTTAGGGACTGGAGTCATCCTGAAGCTCCAAGAGGCCCTCTTTGCAAACTAAAAATCTCCCTGTCATTATCTGAAGCAGGGAGTGTGGGGGAAGGGGAGAGGTCAGCTGAGAAAATAATATGAAATATTGTTTTTGGATAGAAGGCTTGTAAACCATGGTTCAAGTCCAGGTCGCTGTCCTAAGTGAATATGTCTCTGTGCACTAAACCTCATCCCTTGTTTGTGTATGAAACCAACTTGGCACGTTAAACCAAACATTATCCAAAAGTTTAGAAGGTGTTTTGCTTGAGAGATGTTTTTGCAGTTCAAGAAATGTAGTATGTCCTGTAGATGCTAAAAGATATCTATACCATAAAAATGCAGTTTCCAACAGCCTTTTCTGAGTTTGGGCCCTGCGTGCTGTGCGTGCTGCTTGGGAAGTTACGGGAATTGCATTCTAGCCCATTAACACTTTTATTGGAGAAGACCAGGCTGTGGTGTAATCTTAAGCCCAACCTACTGGAAGCAGTTTACTTTTAGGCTTGTATAACTGGTTTGACTGTTTCATGGAAGCAATTTCAGATTATGGTGTCCTCAAAGGGATGCTGGGGTTTCTTGTGAATAAACCGCAGCAACTTCACAAGTTGCTAGGATTCCACGGATTGAGGTCATGGCAGATTAGAAATGGGCTGAGGTGGGCAGTGGACATGTGGAAGGGAATTCTCACAGGATGCCAGGTAAAAAAAACCAACAGAGAAATGAATATTTATGGATGCTGCTGATGTAGGGTGAAATAGCACTCCCACCAGGTATAAACTATGTTCAGATGGAATCTGTTGGGCTTGGTTTGTTATCTTGAAGAACAAAAGGGTCCTTCATCTTTGAAATCCTGGCTGGTGGAACTTTGGAATTCCAGACCCGAGTCTCACTTCCCAGCCTATCTGAAAAAACATAAAACTTAGGAATCCATTACAGATTTTGGTTCACATGGGAGTCACCTGCATGACGATTCTCTGAACTGCCAGTTTGTTCATTCAGGATTGATATTTTTAGCAGTCACATGAGACAAACCCCCTCCCAGCCAAATCTCAACTCTGCCCCTCTCTCCTGGGAGATTTCCACTTTGCGTTCTCTAATCCAATAGACTGGAGGGAGAATAGCTTGATCCTACAACAGACACCTCGAGTGATGACAACTGTGTAGACCTTCAGCATCTATCCATTGAAGAAAGTAGTCGCTGTATTTTGCTAGTATTTTAAGTTATCCTCTGCCCAAGTGGCAGACAGAAAATCCATATGCTCTTTCTTACCTTCTTCCTATCCATGCCTCTCATTACTTCCTGCATTATAGAACCCTAGAGGGGGAAGGAACCAAGGTTCATCCACTCCAACCAGTGGTCCACAGCCGCAGTTGCCAAGTCATCAGCCCCCTGCAGATCAGCCTTTCCTGACCAGAACACAAGGTGACCCAAGCAAAGGGCAGAAGCATGGCAGAAAGGTAGGTGCAGATGCAATAGATGGAGCTTAGTGTGAAAAAAGTTGGGTGTGGGTTTTGGGGTTTTTTTTTACGCACTGGAGTCAAAAATGGCAAATGGAAAACACAATTAAATGGGCATTGGGAATCATGGGGAAGGTTGGGCAAAAGGGCTGTAACAAGCTGAGTTAAACTACTGTACAATACTCTGGGCCTGGCTCTGTTTACACTGCAATGTAAGGCAGGTTCATATAGGGAAAAGGAATGTAAGTATACCAGCCCCAAGTGAGTGTGACAATGATGCATAGCAATTACTGAACACTTCCTGTAGAGATATGTTCATCTGTGGTCCCAGGGTGATTGGATTACACTCATGTTCAGCATTTTTCAGGGACAGGGCATCGCACAATCTCATTGAAACCCCCTCTATTTGTTTCTCATGCAATCTCAGCCCCCAAGATCTTATACTGAGCCGTGATGGCGCAGTGGTTAGAATGCAGTACTGCAGGCAAAAAACCCCTCTGCCCACAGCCTGGAGTTCGATCCTGACTAGCTTAAGGTTGACTCAGCCTTCCATCCTTCCGAGGTTGGTAAAACGAGGACCCGGTTTGTTGGGGGCTACAGGCTGACATCGTAAACCTCCCAGAGAGGGCTGTAAAGCACTATAGAACTGATACGTAAGTCTACCTGCTATTGCTATGCAATGATCGTATTGGCATGACTCGTATCCCACAGCTAAATGTCTGTGAGGGGGATGGGTGATTTTAAAAATTAAATAAAACAAATTGTGGGGTTTTGCAACCGAGCTCAGGAAGCACCAAGGACCCCACAGGACTGAAGGGATTGTAGCTTTCACCCTTATATATTTGCTGACTGGGAAAGATAGGGATAAGATGATTTTGCTGCAGAGGATGCTGTCAGAAGCAAAGGAAAAATAAATGGGGGCTAGGTGGAAAAGACCTTCAGTAGTTACGTAGAAGAGATAATTTGGAGGCATGCAGCACAGTCTTTCCTATCAATACATGAATTGCCATTCATTCAGCTAACCCCGTTTTCAGGGTTTGCACAGCACACTGAACCAGATATTAACTATTAGTTGGGTGTGCACGAGTTCTGGGCTAAAGTTTGTGGCTAACTGCGTTGTGTGAACCCAATCTTAAATAAGAACCCTGTCATCCCATACGCGGGATGCTGAATATCTAGCCTCTCCTGTGGCTAGATATTGAAACATAAACAGCTAAGTAAGCGGAGAGTTAGGGGTGAGTACATGGAAGGTAGGTTCAAAGATGGATTAAGATAGCTGTACTGAAGTTGATAGGATTTACTCCTAAGTACACGTTTCTAGGAGTAAATCTCCTAGATTTCTGCTGCTCTTGCTGGCACTTTTATTGATTGGTATTTTTATTTATAGAAAAATTTCTTCCTGCACTTCTATTGTGGGTACATCACTCAAAGTGGCTGAGTCTGTGCAGGCAAAAGAATCCACAAGTTGCCCATAGGATAGAAGGATTATTACCATAATCACATCGCAGGTTAACATTTCAGAAAGATCACTTCAGAGATTACTGGAATGAACTTCACTGACAGGAAAAAGGGCCACAAAACATGGATGAGATGTCTGTCATCTTGTTGCCTTGCAATTTATTTCATTTTTTCTTCCCCTGTGAAAACAGCTTCTGGATTTTTTTTCCCCCTCCCATCCTCAGGGAGCTTGAGAACAACTTTTGAATTTCTCTTGAGCTCACTTTTTTTGACGGAGCTGCTACAGGGGGCTACTGCTATGCCCCTTTTGAATCTGCTTTCAATAGCTTCCCTGGGATCTTATTGAAATCTAGGACAGGGCTTTTCAACCTTTTCACCCAATGCACCACTTTTAGGATATGGCAACATCCGAGTACCACCAGTCGCCTAGCAAGGTGTCAAAAACGTGATGGCAAAAAAGGAAAAAAGTGATGAAGTACAGGTAGTCCTTGACTTATAACAGTTCGCTTAGTGACTGTTCAAAGTTACAATGGCACTGAAAAAAGTGCCCCCCAAGCCACAGCCGAGCAAGACACCTGCCTGCCCACCCAACAGCACTCTTCCTCCTGTCTGAGGTTTTCATTGTTGTGAAAATTTCTGTTGAGGATTGGCAGCAGGGGTGGGTGGGGGGTGCTTGGTTTTTATTCCCCCCATCTGCTGGGTGGTTGCAGCAGGTTTTGGTCACTTCACATGACCCTGGGACACTGTGACCGTCATAAATATGAATCAGTTGCCAAGCATCTGAATGTAAATCACAAGACCCTGGAGATGCTGCAACATTCCAGCTGATTGGCGCTTCTTCTGGGCTCAGCAGAAGCGCCAGGATCAGCGTTGAGCTCCAGCTGGAGCCCGGCGCTGATCCTGGCGCTTCCGCTGAGCCCTGACAGCCCCAAAGTAGTGCTGATTGTGGTGCTTCTGCTGAGCCCTGAGAGCAAGAAGCCCATAGTCTCCTCTCATAGGCTCAGTGCTTTTTTTGTAAAAGAAAAAGGTGCCGGAACTCACACATGTCATACAACCCACCTTGCCTACCCTACAAGGTTCCATCCAAAAAAGGTGCCGGAACTCCGTTCTGAGCATTTTATGACAAAAAAAAGCCCTGCGTAGGCTTATATTAGCTAAAAGAAGGGAGGTTTGGGTGATGGTTTAATTTTTTTTCCCCCTGCCTGGCTCTCTGCAAGAATAAGATCCATGCTGGCCCAGAATTCACTTTTCCCGGGAATATAGTGATTATGGGAGGATTTTCTACACCGTCCCAGTGGAAGTATCAGATTCCTTAACTCTTGTACCCATCCTTAATATTTAAAGACATTTGACTTGCTGGATTTCTTTCCCAGGGAGTAATCATAAGCCTGGTATTATTACCTGGGAAAGCTGTGTTTAACAATACATGTAATTAGAGAGAAGAAGCTGCATTTAATATTACACAAGGGACCGGAACAAGCCTTTCAAAAGCAACCCAGCTTTTAACCCTCCCTAATTATAGCTCCCTGAATATCTAGCATTCAAAGTGTCTCCAATCTTGTTTTTTTTTTTAAATTCCATCTTGCAATCACTTGGCTAGCCTCGGTGGGCATGTTTTTTCCCCCATTGCAAAGCAGTTAAAAGCCTGTTAGATTGTAGGATGAAATCTGCAACAACTTCATCGCTAGAGCTGATACATGACTAAGGAGGAAAGAAAAAGAAAAAAGAGCTCTTGGAATTTTTGACAGGTTCTTGCTGGCCAAAATCACCCAGTGAAGGTTTTGTAACAAATAAAGATGGCCTTCCATTGAAGTCTGTCAAAGGCCCAGCCATAGAGGCTGCCTGACCTGAGGGCAGCCGGATTCTGTGGGGTAGATCCGGAGGATGTTCTGTCAGTAGCAGCATCTTTTGATTAGCATTCTGCTTCAATCTGTTTTTTTTCCTGGCAAGAAGAAGAGATTGCAACATGGTTTCCCACATGCTTTCCTCCCTGCCTCTTTCCTAACGGCTTCCGATAAAGAACAGAGACCCTTTTCCGATCAGAAGGATTTCACTGCTGAATCAAAAAAAACTTTTCAGGATTAGAATCAATCTATGGGAAATACATTTTGGATGCAAATGAACCTTGCCCTCTTTCCTGTGAGTGTCCAGATGTGAGTTCCAGGGTGGAGATTCAGTGGGCTGCAGGACAACCTTGGGATGTGTGAAACAGTAAAGAAAAAAACACTAGAATAGAGCAAGCAGGACAACCTTGGGATGTGTGAAATAGTAAAGAAAAAAAACACTAGAATAGAGCAAGCGTGCAGCACTTTTTGCTAGATAGTGACAGATCCTTTTTCTCACTTGGAACTCGTGCTTGCAAACTCGTGGTCTGTCACATCTGTAAAAGTGAGATTGCCCTTCATGAGTTCCATTGGTCTTTTTTTTTTAAAATCCCATTTATATCCCGCCCTTCTCCGAAGACTCAGGGTGGCTTACAATCTAAAGCACAAATCAATGTGCTTAGCAATAGCTTTCATTCTATGTATATGCCTGCTTATTAGGGCTTTCAGGGGCCCCCAAGCGGTATTATTACAAAGTCAGCTTATTGCCCCCAACAATCTGGGTCCTCATTTTACCTACCTCGGAAGGATGGAAGGCTGAGTCAACCTTGAGCCTGGTGGGATGCGAACCTGCACTAATTGTAGGCAGCTGGTGTTACTTAAGGAGGCATTAGCCCACTGCTCCACCAAGGCTCTTCTTTTGCACTGGAGCACTGGATGGTAGTTAAATTGGGGGGGGGGTTGGGAAACCATAGCTTTTTCAAGGGAAAAAGATGTGCTCTGCCATCAAGCAGCGGGCCCTTTCTCACTTTTCTCACCTTTCGTACTGTATTTGCAACCACGGCTCATGTGAATACAGGTTCCGACTTTCCCAGAGCCTAAGAATGATGAATTCATTTATTCTATTATAGTCAGCAATTCTGATCATGCCAGAGGACATTAGGTCGATTATTGTTTATCCATTATTGATAAACATCTGACCTTCTGTTAATCTTCGGACAACCAGTTTGCGTGAGCCATGGAGCTCAACAGGAATTAAGTCCCACAAGGATTCGATTATGACCCTATTTCAGCTTCCAATTTGGGTCAGGGTGTGGGTGTGACTCGCCCATCTCTCTGCTTACTTGACAAGACACACTGGCGAAGCCTTTGGCAGGCTGATGCTCTCTGCATGTATTGGAAATACATGTATTGGAAGAAAAGGGGCCAAGCCTTTGCTAAACGATTTAATACCTGGTTGGTAGATTCTGCATGGCAGCCAGGATTAGCATCCATATATTTTAATTGAAAAGTAACAAATTTCTTGCACTTACAATTGGGTCCTGCTTCCATGCCTGTTAAATGTTGACAGTGTCATGTCTTCCCTCAAATGGTGTTTACTTTACAAGTTGGGAGGTTATAAGTTTAGTTTATAAACTGAGAGAGCCAGTCTGGTCTAGCGGTTAAAGCACCAGGCTAAAAACCAGGAGACTATGAGTTCTAGTACTACTTGAGTCATGAAAGTAAGCTGGGTGACTCTGGACCACGTCGCTCCGTCCCAGCCCGCCCCACCCCACAAGGCTGTTTTTGTGGGAAAAATAGGAGGAGGAAGCAGCATTAGGTGCGACTGCTGCCTTGAGTTATTTATAAAAGTAATAAAGGCAGAATAAAAAAATAAGTAATTTGCATTTGGCTCTTTGTAAGTTTGTATCAATGAGCCAGATTTTAATAGCAAAAACAAATGGAAACTGGGTAATATCAGAGGAGCAAGCTGTCCCCATCAAAATATTTCTTCTGCAAAGTTGTGACTGCTGCAGGAAGCTTTCCCTCCATCTGTTCATTGTAGAAGGGAACGATGGACATGTGAGTGGAATTATAGTAAACAGGGTTGGTATTGAAGATGACTCTAGGATAGGAAAGACAATGATGTATGTTGAAAGCATTACATCAAGTACCCTCCAAAGTTGTGAGGACTGGATTTCCTAAGAATTTCAAGGGAATGCGGGCCAAATTAGAGGATTTTAGAAGCTGGGTCTCAACAGTAACTGAAAGATGCTACAGTGAGAGATTGAGAGAGATTGAGATAGATAGATAGATAGATAGATAGATAGATAGATAGATAGATAGATAATGTTGAAGCACTGATGCAGTTTATCAAAGTGGTATCCAATTGTATTAATGCTTATGAAATACAAGTAGTCCTTGCCTTGTGAATGTAATTGAGCCTGGATATAGAGTCATGGGTCATGGCAGTCATTAAGTGGGTCACCACATGACTGTGCCCAATTTTATAACCTTTTCTGTGGCAGTCATTAAATGAACCCCTTTTCTTCAGTGCATGTGCCAGAAAGTGGAAGCAAACGCCGGAAACTAGCCAAAATTATGGTGATGTGACTGTGGGGTGCTGCAAACAGCCATAAATGCAAGCCAGTTGCCAAGCATCCAAAATGTGATCACGTGATTGTGGGGAGGGGAATTGCAGCTTTGAAAACAGGTTATAAGTAGTTCTGGGGAGATCCATCATAATTTTGAACAATTGCTAAGCAAAGACTGCCTGTATCACTGAAGGTTTTATTTTATTTATTTTATTTTATTTTAATTCCATTTATATCCCGCCCTTCTCCGAAGACTCAGGGCGGCTTACAAGCTTAGCAGTAGCCTTCATTCTATGTATATGCCTGCTTATTAGGGCTTTCACACACACCCCCAAGCGGCATTATTACAAAGTCAGCTTAATTGCCCCCAACAATCTGGGTCCTCATTTTACCTACCTCGGAAGGATGGAAGGCTGAGTCAACCTTGAGCCTGGTGGGACTCGAACCTGCACTAATTGCAGGCAGCTGGTGTTACTTAAGGAGGCATTAGCCCACTGCTCCACCAAGGCTCTTTAGGTAAGGCGCATTTTTCTACCAGCCCTATACTTGGGGATTTTTACCAAAGACAATATGGCCTTATGGAGATGTACTAAAAGTGATGGTGACAGTAGTGCTGGCAGCACATGCCCTACCACTTCTGGCAGACAGGAAAATTTTTCAAGACAGGCTGAGCTGTAATATTGCTATCTTGATCTGGCAGCTTCTGGAGGCACATTAAAGAGAATTGAGAGTGAGCGGTAAATCATCAAGAAGATTTACAGCGACAAGTGGAAATTTTATATAATTGAATGTTGACTTAGGAAAGAACTTGATCATTGTGAATGTGTGAACTGGATTCTCCAACAGCTTTTTGAAGCAGGCCAACCACGTGTAGCAGATTTGACTGGCAGATGTTGTACGATCTTCTTAGTGTGGAATCTGCTGGCCTTTCTCATTGGTGATGCAAGTTCTTATTCCTATTCCTCTTGCAACCAACATAAAAGTAATACTTTAATTATCACCTCCTGAGTCCACGCAGCTATGTAAAAATTGACGAGTTGTATGTTAGTGCTAGAAAAAAAAAGATAATAAAGTATTGAAAGAGGAAGTGTGAGGTTCCCTCCAAAGCCCTGGTAATATTGCAGAACTAACAGAAAAACATAAGAGAAAGGCAAAGAAAGGAATTTGGTTTTTCCCCCAATACAGGTAGTGCTTGCTTAATGACTACTTGTTCAGCAGCTATTCAAAGTTACAACAGCACAGAACAAGAGACTTATGGCCTGTCTTCATAGTTGCAATTGTGATTGTGACTTGGGTACTTGGCAACTGGCTCACAATGATGTGACATCATGTACCATGAAAGCCAGATGTGGCCTTCACTGCCAACTTCCAACAAGCAATGGGGAAGCTGGCAGGAGGTCTCAAATAACGATCACGTGACATCGTGCTTAATGACCGTGTGGGATTCGCTAAATGACGGCAACCAGATGTACCTCAGCTGCTGTCATAAATCAGCACAGTCATATCACATCGTGCTATGTGAGCATATCATTTAGTGATGGAGTTGTCAGTCTTAATTACCATCATTAAGTGAGGACTACCTATACCTATAGGCTTACTACCTATACCTATATGGAGTTACCAGACTTAATTACCGTCATTAAGTGGGGACTACCTATACCTATAGGCTTACTACCTATACCTATATGGAGTTACCAGACTTAATTACTGTCATTAAGTGAGGACTACCTATACCTATAGGCTTACTACCTATACCTATATGGAGTTACCAGACTTAATTACCGTCATTAAGTGGGGACTACCTATACCTATAGGCTTACTACCTATACCTATATGGAGTTACCAGACTTAATTACTGTCATTAAGTGGGGACTACCTATACCTATAGGCTTACTACCTATACCTATATGGAGTTACCAGACTTAATTACCGTCATTAAGTGGGGACTACCTATACCTATAGGCTTACTACCTATACCTATATGGAGTTACCAGACTTAATTACCGTCATTAAGTGGGGACTACCTATACCTATAGGCTTACTACCTATACCTATATGGAGTTACCAGACTTAATTACCATCATTAAGTGGGGACTACCTATACCTATAGGCTTACTACCTATACCTATATGGAGTTACCAGACTTAATTACTGTCATTAAGTGAGGACTACCTATACCTATAGGCTTACTACCTATACCTATATGGAGTTACCAGACTTAATTACTGTCATTAAGTGGGGATTACCTATACTTCTGGGTCTTTGCACCTCTAGGTTGAAAGGCTTCTGAAATATACAGTGGAGTGCTGCTACCTCCTCTGGCTGTATATGACTTATGGAACATCTATTCTTTATCCCGCTCTTCTGGGAGGGGAAGGGAGCTGAAAACAGAAGTCCCACTGCTTTGGAATAAGTCTTCCGCTGAAGATCAGGCTAGATTCCTCTTGGTTGACTTTCAGGATGATATCAGAAACTTCCTATGTCTTGAAAGTATATGCTACAATCCCAATTTTTAATGTGGAATGCCACAGGACAAAGAAACAAGGCATATGATATCTCTACAGCCCTACTGCAAAGTCCTAAAGGACACCCTGCCCATCAGTTGTGAATGCACCTGTGCAAAATCTCTGCGCACAGACCCTGGTGGGTTGCCATTTTACAGAGGAGGCTCTCTCTGGAATCCTTTATTCCTTTTTATTCTCTTCTTTTTCTGAAATTTTATTTTGGTTGTATTGAGTCTTTCGGTTGGGATTTTAGGACTGTCATTTTATTACTGTTTTTAATTCTGCAAATGTTTTAATTTGTTGCTGTATTGTACATCATGTAAGCTGATCAGAGTTATTGGATTGCCGGGGTGTGTGTGTGTGTTTAGACAGAAATAAATAAGCAAGCAAGCAAACACAGAATCATTTTTACCACAGTGTCCCTACTGAAAGATACAAAACTCTCTGCAATATATAAATAAACCATTTTTAAAAAAATCAATAAAGCTTTTCTGAAATTAAGTCTCTGCAGAATAATCTGCAAATGAAAGCCATGCTTTACCTCCCCCCCCCCAAAAAAAAGCTTCTGATTGTGGCTGTGAAGAGGTTTGGGGGTGGTAGGGGTGGAAATAATTGTCTGAGAACTAGGGACATCAACTGTACACCCCCCCACCCCCGCTGTCCAGGCTAGACTAAAATAAGCAGATCTTCCCTTTCCTGTATTCCCTATGGAGCATTTTGTTTCTTTCAAGCAGAATTCTGACATGAATTTCATTCCGGTGTTCTTACATTTTCCTCCCCTTTCTCTCTCTTTTTTTTCTTTCCTTCATGCCTCTAACTTCTCAGCACTGGAAAGCTCTGTTTGATCAGGTAGGTGAACAACTTGGAAATGTTTGTTTTAACACCTGGGAACAAGGGAGATCAAATGCATCTCTCCATCAGGGAGGGATTCCTGAGTGTCCTGTGATGTATGACCTTTTGTGTAGTTGGCCCACAACACCAACCAAATGGGTTTATGGTATGTCCTGGGTTCTTCCTTTATCTCTACTTTGTTGTGTTGTGTGTGCCTTTAATGTTTCCCTTTGTTGACTGAGATTTTCCTCCAAAAACGATGACCTTAAAAAGCAAGGAGCTAAATGCATTAAGGTTTGTTTTGTCTTTGTGTAGAATTCATATTTTGTAGAACTCATAGAAGGAAAGCTAAATTCATTCTCCAGGGGTCAGTTTCTTTCATAGGGCATACTGATACTGAATTAAACTTGACATTATTTAAGAATGTTACAAAAGAAAGCCAAGAATATGGGCTGATAAAATTTCCATGTTTGAAGTTCCAGCAATACATGGAGCAGATCAATATTAGGTACTCTGATTTAACGAAGCAGGCCATCAGGCTTAAGTGTTCGGGTACCTCACGCCTAAATATTTCGTAGCAGTATGTAAATACTTTAAATCTTATTATCCCATAGTGTGCGGCTGACCGAGGCACAGTTAAGGTCAATCTGCACATGGAGAAATGGAAACACCATCACAGGGATATTATGGTTCCACACAAGACAAGAACCCCATGATGACAAGCCATGATTGTTTCGTAAGCAAGTAGAGTTTGTGACCTGTTCAGAAAGCAGAGTTCTAGAATGAAGAAGCCAGTCAGAGTCTGGGGATTTGGCAGCCTGTAGGATACCATTTTGAGACGGGTTGAGGTAGTTTGGGGGCCTTTTAGCTCCAATAATAACCAGCATCTCTACAACATGGTGTATAATAAACTTGGTAAGGGTGCTTATTAACATATTAAAAGCCCTTAAATGTATTTTTGCTGATTAACTGTGGCAGAGGATCTTGAAACCTGGGTTTGAAAAGGTAGCACACTAGTCTATTATTTCTCAGGAATATCTGATGCAACAAGATCTCCCCTGTGCACAGGTAAGCTACAAGTTGGCCTTTAGAATGGATGAGACAAGGTCTTCTGCTGTGTTTAAGCAACCATCCAGTGGTTTGTATATTCCTTGTTTGCATTTAGAGATTGGGTGGTGCTTACAGAATGCTATGTTTTTACCATGGAGTTGAGATGCCCTTCTAACTAGTAACATGATGCATATGGTGCTTATGACTCTTTTAACACCGACATGTAAAGATACCCATGTGGGAAAAAAGTAGTATTCAAGGTACAATTTCTCGCAAGACCCATAGAAGCATCTCAATAAACATTTAGAAGAAATCTATGAAGCATATGGATTCGTATGCTAAGTTTAACCAGAGATTCACTTGTAGCTAAAGGAATTAGTATTTCTTTCTGCCAGTCAGCTATTGTTACCTTATCGCAACTTGCTGAAAGGCAGTATCCATCTATAGATTTTGAGGCAATTTACTAATGTGGTTCCTGCAAGTGGCTGAACCCAGCAGCTCCAACTGAAGCAGGCTGACCAGGCCTAGAGATGGCTTATTATCCTTCCTTAAGTAATCTTGCTGCCAGTGGCGATGAGTGTCTGTTTATAACCTGGTAAGCTCAGTTCTATATTTAGCCCATAAATCAGGTCTGAGCAATATTCTTCCTGGTGTGCCCTGTGTATCTGGTGAGGACAATGGGAGGATCAGGCTGTCACATTACGGAATGGCCTCTGACCTGTCATGGTGGGATGAATTATTCCTATTTTTATCATATGCAGGCATTCTTATAGGTACACCTAGCCACATACTTCCCCCGCACTTACGACGACAAGAAGCTCTCATTCGGGAGTATAGTAAGATCCTGCTAAACTCCTCTCTACCCATTCATGCCTATACCTCTGATCTCTTAAGATGTCGATTAAAGTCAAGAAATCCACCACTCCTCACAGCGCTTAAGCTGCTGGCCGAACATCAGAGCACTATACAAAAGTGGATGGAAGCATGGAGTAGCTATACCTCCCAAGATATTTCTGAGCATATTAATCCTAGTAGTATACCTCCAGGATTTAATCTACCCCGACACATATGGGTGACATACAATAGAATTAGAACGACTCATAGGGTGTGTGCTGATTCTCTGTATAAATGGGGAAAGACACTTTCAGCACAATGTGATTGTGGGGCTCCCTGACAGACTATCCAACATATAGTGAGGGAATGCACTAATAGAAGATACCCAGGAGATTTTAAGGACTTCCTCTGCGTAACAATGGCAGCTACTGACTGGATCTCCAAACTCGACATTAAACTCTGAAATGTTATTTCTGTTTTCCTCTTAGGTTTTATAATTGCTTCTTTTTTTAAAAAAAATTGTTTTAACTGTTCTAACTTGTAAATATGAATTGCTTTTAATTCTGTGTGTGACCAGCCATACACTAAATAAATAACCTAGACGGGTAGGCAACCTTGGCTCTTTTATGACTCATGGACTTCAACTCCCAGAATTCCTGAGCCAGCATGGCTCAGCTTGGAAACCTCTCCCTTTTCCCTCAGCATGGCTCGCTCAGGAATTCTGGGAGTTGAAGTCCATGAATCATAAAAGAGCCAAGGTTGCCTATCTCTGACCTTGGAAAATACCTTTTCTCTGCTTATAAACCAGAGGTGAGGAATGATGGCCCCTTTATGACTTGTGGACCTCAACTCTCAGACTTCCTGAGCCAGCCATGGGAGTTGGAGTCCACAAGTCGTAAAAGGGCCATCGTTGCCCACCTCTGTTGTAAACACTTAGTTCATAAGGGAAGGAGATTCTTTGCTTCTCTTTGCTCTTCTCCGGATAGGGGTGGTTGTGGCTTCTTCTCTTGACTTTCGTTTAAAGAGCTCTATCAAAGAATACCTGCTTTGTGTGCAGAAGTTCCCAAATTTGGCCACTGGACTCCTGAGACAGGCAGGGGATGGCCTCTGTCTAAAATCCCAAAGAACCATTGCCTGATGTAATAAATCAGGTTGGCCACATGGACAAAATTTCTGCTCATGGCAGCACCTTGTAGAATATGAGTTTTTTTGGGGGGGGGGGTGGTAAAAAAAATAAGCAGGATTGGATCTGCTAAATCTTAGAGGAAATCTTAGAGTAGACTAAATTGAAAGAAGAAAGAAAAACTACGTAGATGTGACAGTAGGAGTTGAGAGCCACTCGAGGGAGACTTTAAAATTCAATTTTAAGTGGACAAATAGTCTTGTTGGGCCAACGTGACGTCCAACAACCCAGTGAAACCCCTTCCTCTCTCCAAAAGTAACGCCTGCATGTTTTCTTTTCCCACCATTGGTATTTCGCCATTATAAAGAGAAGTGATGTTTCATTTATGGTCAAAGCCATTTCAGTTAGAAAGAGAGTGAAGTATTAATCTGGGCTATCTAGCTAGCATGCTAACCCCTAATGTGGCTGTCTTGTGTGTCACTGGCTAAAACATTGGAATGGGAGACTGATCTTGTTTTGCTGCTGAACAATCTGGACACTGCCTGCATTAAAATCTCTTTCTGAAGTCGATCTTGATGTTAGGGTATAATCCAGGCCCGCCATTCCAGCTGTCTGCCTTTTGCAACTTTGGTACTGGGAACATTTGGAAAAATACTGAGGTGCTTATTCACCCAAAGTGGGCAGGAGGATGAGCAAAAAATAGAAGAAATAATATTATGTTGCCAAATGAGAGACTAATACAAATGAGCCACTAACCTCATCTTAGGAACTATAAAGACTTGGTTAGAATGGGCAAGAAGTTAATTGAAGTCTCAAAACAATTAGCTCCCTTGAGGCAAGGTCCATGCTAAAATTTAATCTGTCTCTGGGGCATAATTAAGATAGCACATCTTATGGAAATTGAATTTGTACAAAATTGTATTGCCTACGGGCAGATATACTTCCAGATTCTAGAAGCCAAATCTGAAAACCTATTAGAATTCATTGGCATAGCAAAATGCTTCTTTGTTTTAATTAAAGATCTATTCTTCCATCTGGAGTCTTTGCAAGCAGATTTTAATCTGCCTTTATTTATTCCATTGGTATGGCACTACTATAGTTTCATGCCAACCAGGTGTGGCTACATGTTATTTCAATTATTATCCTTACACAGCCTCGTGAGATTGGTTAGTTAAAATGTTGCCTAGTAAGTTGCATGGCTAAAAAGAAATTTGAGCCTAGTGTTAATAATAATAAGTTGGAAGGGACCTTGGAGGTCATCTAGTCCAACCCCCTGCTCAGGCAGGTAACCCTATACCATTTCAGACAAATGGCTGGCCAGTCTCTTCTTAAAAACTTCCAGTGTTGGAGCATTCACCACTTCTGGAGGCAGGTTGTTCCACTGGTTAATTGTTCTAACTGTCACGAAGTTTCTCGTTAGTTCTAGGTTGCTTCTCTCCTTGACTAGTTTCCATCCGTTGCTTCTTGTCCTGCTTTCAGGTGCTTTGGAGAATAGCTTGACTCCCTCTTCTTTGTGGCAGCCCACAAACTAGGCAATATTAACTGGGCAATTCTATCCATTGTTCCTAGGGTCATGTAGAGGGAGGCAAGGAGATATAACTGGAAAAAAGCCATGGGACTCAAACATTTAAAGAAATCACAGTCAGAACAATTGTTCAGCAAAGGAACTGCCTGGCGAGGAAGTCCTTTTCATTAAGAAGGGTCTGTTGGCAATTGGAGAAGCATTGCTGAAGAGGTTACTCCAGTGGTGGTGAACCTATGGCATGCATGCCAGAGATGGCAATCAGAGCCCTCTCTCTGAGCACATGCACAGTGGCCCCAGCCCCACCTTCCCTCATGGCCCCCTCCTTACCAGCAGCCCCCCTGGAGGAGAATCACCCCTGAGTGTGGCCTGAGTGGAGCAGCGCAGCCAAGGACATGGCAGCTGGGCAGCGGGGACAAGACTTTGCCCTCATGCCGCCTTGCACGCAGTTGATGCTGTGGGGCACAGGCAGAGAGCATGGCCACCATGGCGCTGCTGGGCCACCTGGGCAATCTGTGGCAGAGGCAGTGAGTGGCCCTGTGAGTGAGCGGGGGGCAGGGGCAGGCTGGGGGTGGAGCGGGCGGGATGGGGTTGGAGCAGGTACATGCGGAGGAGCGGGATGGGGGCAGGGCCAGTTTTGGGGCACTCGGTCTCTAAAAGGTTCACCATCACTGAGTTACTCCATCCAGAGCTAGTAGCTGATCTCATCTTGTCTCATGTCATTGTGCAGATATTTCAGAGTTGAAGGGTGCTGCTTCTTACTTCCATTATGTCCCACCATACACTCACAAAATAAATGTTTGCAACAGCATGGTGAAAATCTCCATTTCTTTGTAGGAGAAGGAGTGGCAGGACCTGTGGGTTGGCGTTAAAAGAGGGATCAGCGTAGAATCCCTACATAGCCACAAGTGGACTAAGTCCAACTCCCCCTTGAATTCTCTTGACCCTTATTTAACTCCAAGCAGATGCTAACTGTTAGTTGAGAAGATTCCTGTCCATAGGCATGATTAGCAATAGTTTAATTGAAACTTCATGTGCATTTCTCACTTGAAAGCTATATAGTAATAGTGCAAGCTACTTGGTCACAATATCTGAACCAACCCTCAAACTTAATAATAAATCAAGAAAACCAACACACTATCCACTAATCCAGTAGGAAGTAGTGTTTAATGGCCCAGATTTTATTCTTCCCTTTCCCCCCTCCCCTCTCAGTTTCATCTGCTTAATGGATGGTACTAAGGGTAATGACATTGCAAAATGCATTTGTCCTTTTGGGTTCTTTGTTTGAGTAAGTCTAAAAATGTAGGTTTGCTGTTTAGCTTTTCAGATACTTTAAAAGAACTTTGAAGACAGGCAAAAGGGTTTGCTCCTGACAGGGAAGGGACCACAGCAAGGTGCAGATGGATCGGTTGTTCCCCTGCCTAAGGATGTTCTATTCCTTTCCAACAAGGGAAACATACTCAGTGAGCCAGGGTAGTTAATGTAACCAAGTGAATCAAGATAGTCTTTTCCACTAAGTGGTACCTTCTGGCAACTCCAGCTAGGCTTTCCCCCATCCCTTTTCCATGACATACTTTTTCACTTGAGGTGTGGAGTGTCAAATCTGGCTCCGTTCATAGGATAGCACACGCTGAATCACTGACCTGTGGACTTCTCTCCTCAATTGTACACCAACGACCTCCCTTTTTTTATGACCCTGTAATCCTTTAATTCGGGGTTGGGGGCGACTGGATGTAGCTGAGCAGTTACTGGCTGGATGCCCTTCCTGACGCCACACAGAACTTCTATTGCAGACCAACTACAATTCTATGAAATACAACAAATGCATGAAGGAGGGTGAAGTTACAGTTGCCGTACGGTCAGATTTGCATTGCAGGACCTTGGATAGCACCGGGCAGGCAACCAAGCTTTCCTCCTCCTCGTGCCAGTCTGTCACTCTGGGGTCCAGAGGCTTAACAATAACCTTGTGAAGACTGGAAGAGGTGCTGAAGTGGGGAGTATTTGTGAACCTATGAGAGAAGAAACAGGGATAGTGGAACATAGGTGCAACACAACAATAGAAAGGATAGGGGTGGGAGGAAGGATGTTAGGAGGGGGTCCCTATATGTATATTTTGATATTTTGATGTGCTTGAAAGTATGAGGCATGAAAGACCAGGTCCACGTGTGAAGGCTCAGTTAAACTGATTTACTGCTATAGCCTATGCACATGTATCTTTTCAATTAATAATTGGCACCTGCTTAGAATTAGATAAGAGGTCAATGGCATTCAAGGAGGGTTGGACTAGATTGCTTGTGGATGCGTAGGGACTCTCAAATGATCCCTTTTTTCACGCAGACACTGCCAAGTTCTACCACTCCTCCCACAGAAAGGGAACATATGTGTTGGTAGGTGTGCATAAATGCGAAAAGAAAGAATGAAGGGAACAAACCTACATATTTGGGATAGGAATGGGGAAGAGGGGAAGAGGGGCATTGTTTTGCACAAGGCAAAACTTATTAGTTCAAAGGAGTGAATCCATGTTTTGAAACAGAGGTGCAACATTTGCCTTACATTCAGTTCTTGGGCCAATTCATTGTCTGTTGCTTTCCTTTGCCCCTCTCCCTGCCTTGAAATGATTTTTTTTGAGAACCCCCCCCCATTCCCACCTTGATCTAAAAATGTCTAGTGTGGTTCTTGCACAAAAGTACAGTAGGTTCTTTCCCATTTTTGAATTTTCACTTTTCAGGGCTGGAAGTATATTACCAAGATAAATCATTTGCTCAGAAGCAAATAGAATAGGAATTGCAAGACCGGGTTCAATATATTTTAAACCCTTCCAAATCCATCCTTCCCAGGAGACATTCACATGTAAAAGATGCTTGCATTGAACTGGATGTCTAGTTGCTCTATTGAAGTTCTTTCCTCACAATCTGCAGAACGATGCCTGCTCTTTAATGATTCAGAAAGCTGGCTTGAATTTGCTATTTCTCCCTAGTAATGTTATTTCCCCCCCTTTCTGGAAGTAATATAGGTGGGCTTTCTCTGACAGCTCTATAGTCCAACTGTAGGCCAGGAAAATGCAGTGGTGGCATCGTTATGCTTACTGCATCTTATTTCTGCCATGCTCTCTGAAGCGGGGAGTATTTGGGAACTTACGAGAGAAGAAACAGGGATAGTGGAACATTGGTGCAACACAAGAATAGAAAGCGTTTGTAGGATAGGGGTGGGAAGAAGGATGTTAGGAGGGGGTCCCTATGAGCAGGAACATGTTTTGCTTATCTGAATGGCTGAGCTGATGTTTGAATGAAAAAGGGTTGCAGTTCCAATTGTTTCACACCTCATAAACTTTAAACATAGTAAGAGTATTTCCAGAATGAGCTTGGGACTGCCATATTCTGCAGATACGATCGGCCACAACCCACAGTTTATTCAAACAGCTTTTGGTCACGCTGAATGGAGATGATGGGAATTTTACTTCAGAACATCTGGAAGGTAAGGAGCAAAGAAGTAGGGGACATCCTATTAAGCCTTCTTCTGAACTCCTAGTGAGTTCAGGTTTCATTTTTACCTTACCCAGGTAGTCTGGTGGACATAAACCTGTTAAGCAGCTTATGGAAAAGAGACTCTCTCTACATTAGGTCTCTTGGGCAGAAGTCAACATTGTCACAGGGCACCATCTTGGATTAGAAGGATGCTTAGAGTTACTTTTCTGACCAAAAACACTGAGGTAGATTTACCCAGGCCTGTATGGGGTTGATCCAAAATGTTATCATTCTCATGCTCTGAAATCTCTTTTTAGTCACCTCTTTTGACCTTCTCTTCTGGATTGTGTATATTGTGTGTACATTCACATTCACATAATGTTTGTATGTACATTCACATAATGTACACAATGAAATTATGTGTACATTCACAATGCTTATGCAGTTCCTACTATCTGAGTTGCCCGGCCCATCACTAGTAAGTGGATGAACATCAGAATCTGGTACAGATGCTTAATTTGAACTATTTGCCTTCTGACTTGTGCATGGAACAGATTGGAAGAAATCCAGTCCATTGCAGCGATCCCACAGTGATCTTGATCAGCTTAGTTAATCTTGGCTTGGAAGACGAAGGTTTTGTCCTGCATTCCTAACAGGAGCTTGTACAACACCCCAATATAACTGGCCACATCCAACTCAAACGTGGCCAACTCATGGCAGCCAACTCGCTGAGGGGCAACTCGCCATGGCCAAATTGCCATGGGACAACTCAACACTGTATTAATTGTTTCATTCGTTTACTTTTATTATTGGTGACCACGTTCTTTTTGAAATTATTGTAACTCTTGTATTACCAGATTGACTTTCTTATATTATTATTATTATTATTATTATTATTATTATTATTATTATTATTATTATTATTATTATTATTATTATTATTAGCCACAGTTCCGTTGAAATTAATGTAACTTTTGTATTTGTTGAATTGTCCTGTGGCAGGTTGTCCTGCAGTGAGTTGGCGGGTTTTTCCCATTCTGGTTTTTGCCTGTTTCTGCCATATTGACTGGAGGAAGGTAGCTTAAGTAAGCAGCTTTGTGTGTAATTCATCCGTTTGCTACTCCTCTGGGTTGGTAAAAGTTTCAGGGGTTTTTCTCTTCTCATTAAAAATATATGCATCCTCTTCCCACCTCTGAAATGCCGGGTAATAAATCTCACATGAAGGAAGGCAAGGCAAGAGCAGAAACAATTGCGGGAGAGGTGGCACTGAACTTAAACCGCACTCCAAGTATTACTTCTGTGCTGTCTTTATTCCCCAGCGTTTCCTTACGTGCAAAGATAGAGGTTTCTGCGTCTCTCAGAAGCACGTAATGTACTGACAGTGTACTGACAATCCAGCCAAATATGCCAAGATGTTTCTCCCCCCCCCTTGGTTAGTGCGTAGGCTGTTCCTAATGCATTGCTCAGATCGCCACCTCCACCTCCATTAAAGTGAGATTATATTTTAAAACTTAAGCATAGCTTGGAGGATGGGAGGAAAAAAAAGGCTCAGCCTCTTTTGCCCAAGTATTGTTATGCAAGTCAGCCATGTGTTTACGTCTCATTCCTCCTGGCTGCCCTATTGTCCAGGGGAGAATTCGGTCTCTATAGGAACAGTTGCCAGCTGGCTGGCTGGTTTAAACAAGGTCTTTCTTTTCTTTGAAGGCTGCTGCCTCTGGGGGAAATAGACTGCCCTGGGATTTGTAAAAAAAATCTTCTGATTTCACCCTAACAATCCCCTGCTGGGCTAGCAAGATTTCCCCGTGGTTGGAAATGACCCTAGAAAGCCTGTGTTGTATTTATAGTCCTGCCTCTTTCTGCTATGCGCAATCTATTAAGATCTATGCCTATGCCTATATTTGCTGTATTACTGTGGCTAATTAGAGAGGGCAGCCTGCAGCTAATTCACCTAGCTGCAATTTCAGCTCTTTCTCTGTAGATGAGATTAGTTCAATGTCACCTGCCTTTAACCCGAGGTCTGCAGCACGGAAGGGAAAATGGAAGCTAAAGAAAGAAACACTCTTTCCAATCATTTTTCCCCCCTCTGCCAGAGGTCATCTTAATCCAATGCATCCTGCAATGTCAGTAGAGGAATGTCAGTTATTCATTCTATACTTTCAGTGGAGGAAAAAGTAACTCTGTGGTGGCGCAGTGGTTAGAACGCAGTATGGCGGGCTAATTCTGCTGACTGTCAAGAGTTCAATCCTGACCAGCTCAAGGTTGACTCAGCCTTCTGTCCTTCTGGGGTTGGTCAAATGAGCACCCAGATTGTTGGGAGCAATATGCTGGCTCTGTAAACCGCTTAGAAAGGGCCGTAAAGCACTGTGAAGCGGTCTATAAGTCTAAGGGCTAAGTGCTGTTGCTACTCATTCTATACTTTCAAGAAGCAAAAGACAGAGCTTTTTTTTCCCCTCTCCCTGGGATTGAATTAAATCTAAAACGGGTCATGATTTGTGGGCCCATACCTTTTTAAAATTTGTAATAAACAGCATCTGGGGAGGATTTGGGCTCGTACCCCTTTCTCACACTTATTTTTCTGGTGATCTGGCAAAAGAAATGTGCCTCTGTAGTCTAGTTTCTTCTTGATTCACTGGAATTTATAGTCTAACACATTCACAGAGTAAAGCATTAGGGAAGATGGTTTTCAAAATGGTAGGAGAGTCCTGTGTTACTTTTATTTCAGTCCATCTCCTGTTTAGCCCCCTGAGTGCTTGATCTGTGTGATATTAATAATAGTTTAGTTCATTAATTTAGGCTTTCTCTTACTGTTTTCTCCTACCAGACCTTTGAACATTTTAAATAAATATAGCTGAACATCTGTACGTTGGCACTGATTCATTACTCAGTGATTAAATGCTGTAAAATAGTAATTTTTGGAGGAAGGGATGAAACAGCTAATAGAAACTAAATCAAAAGAGAACAGAAGCTTCAATCCCTAATTGAAGCATAATTGGAAAGCGTGAATCTTTAAAGTCCTAGTTAGTGATGCTGGCTCAACACCATAGCCTGGAGCCCAACTAAGTTAACTGTATTTGTTCTGGTTAAAATCAATAGAGCTTGACACAACTAATTTGCCCCACTGATCTCAAAGGCATATAGGGTAAGCTAATTAACAGCTGAGTCCTTCATCATGTCTACTTCAAATAGGCTTGTACTTTATTGAAATTAACAAGTCTTACTGCTGGGAATGACTATAACTCCAGCACAGTCTGGATCCAGCTTTGCATATGTACAGTATATGTATACATATGTACATGTACATGTGCATGTATATATATATATACATATACATACACATACACATATACACATACACACACATTTACGTACGCACACACACACACACATATATATATATATATGTATGTATGTATGTATGTATGTATGTATGTAAAGGTAAAGGTTCCCCCGCACATGCGTGCTAGTCGTTTCCAACTCTAGGGGCCGGTGCTCATCTCCGTTTCAAAGCCGAAGAGCCAGTGCTTGTCTGAGGACATCTCCGTGGTCATGTGGCTGGCATGACTAGATGCCAAAGGCACACGGAGCGCTGTTACCTTCTCACCGTAGTGGTCCCTGTTTTTCTACTTGCATTTTTTTTACGTGCTTTCGAACTGCTAGGTTGGCAGAAGCTGGGATGAGTAACAGGCGCTCACTCTGTTACGCGGCACTCGGGATTCAACCCGCCAAACTGCCGACCTTCTGATCGACAAGCTCAGCGTCCTAACCCACTGAGCCACCGCATCCAATACACACACACACACACACACACAATTTTTTTTATTAATATACTAATACTCCTTCCTCCTCCTGTTTTTTCTATGACAACAACCCTGTGAGGTGAGTTGGGCTGAGAGAGAGGGATTGGTCCAAAGCAGGGATCTTCAAACTTGGCCCTTTGATGACTTGTGGGCTTCAACACCCAGAATTCCTCAGCCCTGGTCCAAAGTCACCCCAGCTGGGTCACCTGCCAAATTGGAACTTAGCATTTTGCCTTCCACATGTTGGCTGTGCTTTGATATTTGTACCCGAGATAATCATGAAAAGGTATTGTGTTCTCTGAATCTTCAAACAGCTTCTTTGAAAATTTAGTTTCTCTTCCTACAGAGGTAATTGTTTCCTCAAGCCAAATTGAGTATGAAGAACAGGCTTTACAAGATATTTCTGAAGGTATTCAGTGGTGCCACAGGTATTAATCTCAACTTGTGTCGATGTGGGGACTACAACTAAAACAGCATGCCACAATTGAGATCTCTACTGTAACACACAAGGATGCTTCTTTATTGTAGTGTCATGATACTGCATATTTCTCTATTCCAGTTCTATATTAGTAGCTATTCTGATGAGTGCGCTATCATGATATAAAAAGAACATGGGATGAGAGAGAAGGGAATAATTTAAAACGAGGCCCTTCCCAGGGTAGCCCAATGGATCACTTACAGGCTACCCTCATGTATTATGCTAAACTTTAACAGATTTATGGGGGTTGGGCTTAAGGGAGGAGTCCAGAATTAGGGAGGATGCTGTGCCTCAAGGAGGACAGACCATTATTGAACTTCAATGTATAATCATCGACATACAATAGTTCATTTAGTGACTGAAGTCACAACAGCACTGAAAAAAGTGACTTATGACCATTTTTTCACACTTACAACCATTGCAACGTCCCCATGGTCACGTGATCAAAATTCAGACACTTGGGAACTTTATTCATATTTATGAGGGTTGCAGTGTCTTGGGGTCATGCGATCCCCTTTTGCAACCTTCTGCCAAGGCAGCGGAGAAGCTAGATTCACTTTGTGGCCTTGTTACTAATTTAACGACTGCAGTGATTCACTTAACAACTCTGACAAGAAAGGTTGTAAAAGGGGGCAAAACTCATTTAACAAATGTCTCAGTAACAGAAACATTGGGCTCAATTGTGGTCGTAAGTCAAGGACTACCTATAGTCTATTGCAGTGATGGCGAACCTTTAGAGAATGAGTGCCCAAACTGCAACCCAAAACCCACTTACGTATCATCGGGTGCCGGGTGGGTGTGGCCCATTGGGTGGGTGTGGCCATTGGGTGGGCATGGCTGCAGTGGTAACGGCAGACTGGGTGTGACTAAAAAGTTCAATCAATCAATTCCAACTTTGTGAGATCTTTTTTCCCCCCGCGAGAAGTTGAAATTGATTGATTGATTGAACCTTTTTTTTTTGCACACGGCGAAAAGGTTTTATAAAACCCAGCTGAAGGCCTAGGAATGGGGCGACGGCACGCGTGCCCAGAGAGAGGGCTCTGCATGCCACCTGTGGCATGCGTGCCATAGGTTCACCACCACAGCTCTATTGAATTAACCATATTGTGTCTGAATACCCAAATACTGTACTCAGTCAGTTATGTTTTTATGATAATAAATCATGACTGAGTCCTTGTTCACGTAATGTATGATCTTGGCTGTAGTTCCAATCTGTAGATTTTCACCTTTGCATTCGGACTTAATGGAGATAGTTTTGTTTTTCCCTGGGATTTGTTAACTCCGTTTGCCGCCTCTTGGGCAGATATTATGGTTATTTTAGCGGCAACAGTGTAAGATGATGCTTTCACCAAGCTAGCATGCGTACCTCTCTATGGTTCCGGCTGCTGAACCAAGGTCCAGTTGCATTGATTTATAGCATTACTTAGGATGACTTGTGGCCAAAGAAAGTTGCAGTTGAAAGATGCTTTGCTGACAGCTGATTTATGAGTCCAGGAAGGAGTCCTGAAAGGTTCACCGAGAATTCATTTGCCTCCAACCTAGTTTGTGATGGCTGCCATTTCTGCTGCTACCTTCTCCTTTATAAGCAGAAGAAGTAATAGAGCTGATGAGGCAAATTAATATATAGGCCTTTTGCAAAACTAAGTCAGGAAAAAGGGGTGCATACAGTTCTCTTCTTGTTGGAAGAGCTGTGCTTGTGGAGATGGGCAGAAAAGAGCAACAAAGATGATTAGGGGGCTGGAGGCTAAAGCCTATGAAGAATTGGATATATCTAGTTTAACGAAAAGAAGGATGAAGGGGTGACATGATAGCAGTGTTCCAATATCTCAGGGGCTGCCACAAAGAAGAGGGAGTCAAGCTATTCTCCAAAGCACCTGAAAGCAGGACAAGAAGCAACGGATGGAAACTAGTCAAGGAGAGAAGCAACCTAGAACTAAGGAGAAATTTCCTGACAGTTACTGTAGAACAATTAACCAGTGGAACAGCCTGCCTCCAGAAGTGGTGAATGCTCCAACACGGGAAGCTTTTAAGAAGAGACTGGACAGCCATTTGTCCGAAATGGTGTAGGGTTTTCTGTTCGAGCAGAGGTTTGGACTAGAAGTCCTCCAAGGTCCCTTTCAACTCTGTTATTCTGTTATTTTGACGGAAACTGAAGTTAAGAAGAAAACAGTTGTTGTTGTTGTTGTTGTTGTTAGCTGCGAAGTCGTGTCCGACTCATCGCGACCCTATGGACAACATTCCTCCAGGCCTTCCTGTCTTCTACCATCTTCTGGAGTCCATTTAAGCTCACGCCTACTGCTTCAGTGACTCCATCCAGCCACCTCATTCTCTGTCGTCCCCTTCTTCTATTGCCCTCGATCTTTCCCAGCATTAGGTTCTTCTCCAGTGAGTCCTTCCTTCTCATTAGGTGGCCAAAGTATTTGAGTTTTAGCTTCAGGATCTGGCCTTGTAAAGAGCAGTCAGGATTGATCTCCTCTAGGACTGACCGGTTTGATCGCCTTGCAGTCCAAGGGACTCGCAAGAGTCTTCTCCAGCACCAGAGTTCAAAGGCCTCAATTCTTTGGCGCTCAGCCTTTCTTATGGTCCAACTTTCACTGCCATACATTGCAACTGGGAAGACCATAGCCTTGACTATACGCACTTTTGTTGACAGGGTGATGTCTCTGCTTTTTAGTGTGCTGTCTAGATTTGCCATGGCTTTCCTTCCCAGGAGCAAGAGTCTTTTAATTTCTTGGCTACAGTCCCCATCTGCAGTGATCTTGGAGCCCAGGAAAACAAAATCTGTCACTACCTCCATTTCTTCCCCATCTATTTGCCAGGAATTGAGAGGGCCAGATGCCATGATCTTGGTTTTCTTAATGTTAAGTTTCAACCCAAGTTTTGCACTCTCCTTCTTCACCCGCAACAAGAGGCTCTTTAGTTCTTCTTCACTTTCTGCCATTAGAGTGGTATCATCTGCGTATCTTAGGTTGTTGATATTTCTTCCAGCAATCTTAATTCCAACTTTTGATTCATCTAGCCCTGCCTTTCTCATGATGTGCTCTGAATATAAGTTAAATAGGCAGGGCGACAGTATACAGCCTTGCCGGACTCCTTTCCCAATTTTGAACCAATCAGTGGTTCCGTGTCCAGTTCTCACTGTTGCTTCTTGACCCGCATATAGGTTTCTCAAGAGACAAATAAGATGGTCTGGTACTCCCATTTCTTTAAGAACTTGCCACAGTTTGTTATGATCCACACAATCAAAGGCTTTAGCATAGTCAATGAAGCAGAAGTAGATGTTTTTCTGGAACTCCCTAGCTTTCTCCATGATCCAGCGTATGTTGGCAATTTGATCTCTAGTTCCTCTGCCTCTTCGAAATCCTGCCTGTACTTCTGGTAGTTCTCGATCCACATACTGCTGAAGTCTAGCTTGTAGGATTTTAAGCATGACTTTACTAGCATGAGAAATGAGTGCAATGGTGCGATAGTTTGAACATTCTTTGGCACTGCCTTTCTTTGGAATTGGAATGTAAACTGATCTTTTCCAATCCTGTGGCCACTGTTGAGTTTTCCAAATTTGCTGGCAAATTGAGTGTAGCACTTTTACTGCACTGTCTTTTAAGATTTTGAATAGCTCAGCTGGAATACTGTCACCTCCACTAGCTTTGTTGTTGCTCAGCTTTTCTAAGGCCCACTTCACTTCACATTCTAGGATGTCTGGCTCGAGGTCAGAGACCACCTCATTGTGATTATCTGGGACGTTAAGCTCATTCTTGTATAGTTCTTCTGTGTAATTTTGCCACCTCTTCTTAATCTCTTCTGCCTCTGTTAGGTCCCTGCCATTTTGGTCCTTTATCATGCCCATTTTTGCATGGAATGTTCCCTTCATCTCTCCAATTTTCTTGAAAAGATCTCTGGTCCTCCCTATTCTATTGTTTTCTTCTATTTCTTTGCACTGTTCATTTAAGAAGGCATTCTTATCTCTTCTAGCTATTCTCTGGAATTCTGCATTCAATTGGGCATATCTATGTTTTTCTCCCTTGCCTTTCGCTTTCCTCCTTTCCTCAGCTATTTGCAAAGCTTCCTCAGACAGCCATTTTGCTTTCTTGCATTTCTTTTTCTTTGGGATGGTTTTGGTTGCTACCTGTTGTACAATGTCGCGAACCTCTGTCCATAGTTCTTCAGGCACTCTGTCTATCAGATCTAATTCCTTAAATCTATTTGTCACCTCTACTGTATATTCAATAGGGATATGATTTAATTCATACCTGAGTGGCCTAGTGCTTTTCCCTACTTTCTTCAGTTTAAGCCTAAACTTTGCAAGGAGAAGCTCATGGTCTGAGCCACAGTCAGCTCCTGGTCTTGTTTTTACCGACTGTATAGAGCTTCTCCATCTTTGGCTGCAGAGCATATAGTCAATCTGATTTCTGTGTTGACCGTCTGGTGATGTCCATGTGTAGAGCCGTCTCTTGGGTTGTTGGAAAAGAGTGTTTGCTATGACCATCGTATTCTCTTGACAAAATTCTATCAGCCTGTGCCCTGCTTCATTTTGTACTCCAAGGCCAAACTTGCCTGTTATTCCAGTTATCTTTTGGCTTCCTACTTTAGCATTCCAATCCCCCATGATGATAAGGACATCATTCTTTGGTGTTACTTCTATAAGGTGCTGTAGGGCTTAATAGAACCGGTCAATTTCATCCTCTTCAGCACTGGTGGTTGGGGCATAGACTTGGACTACTGTGATATTGAATGGTTTCCCTTGGATTCGAACTGAGATCATTCTGTCATTTTGAGGATTGTATCCCAGTATTGATTTTCCTACTCTTTTAGTGACTATGAAGGCTACTCCATTTCTTCTGAGGGATTCTTGCCCGCAGTAGTATACCTGATGGTCATCTGAATTAAATTCACCCATTCCTGTCCATTTTAGTTCACTGATACCTAAGATGTCGATGTTCAGTCTTGTCATCTCTTGTTTGACCACGTCCAGCTTTCCTTGATTCATGGATCTTACATTCCAGGTTCCTATGGAGAAAAAATCTTTACAGCATCGGACTTTCCTTTCACCACCAGATACATCCACAGCTGAGCGTCCTTTCGGCTTTGGCCCAGTCGCTTCATTCTTTCTGGCGCTACTAGTACTAGCCCTCTGCTCTTCCCCAGTAGCATATTGGACGCCTTCCGACCTGAGGGGCTCATCTTCCAGCGTCATATCGTTTTGCCTTTTGGTACTGTCCATAGGGTTTTCATGGCAAAGATACTGGAGTGGGTTGCCATTTCCTTCTCCAGTGGATCACGTTTTGTCAGAACTCTCAGCTAACTCTCAGAAAACAGTAGTAACTCCAAAGGTGCTTTTCCATGAGGCAACTGGACTTTCTTGTTTTTCGTTGAAGACGTTTCACTTCTCATCCAAGAAGCTTCTTCAACTCTGACTGGATGGTGGGGAATGCAGACAGCTGGTCATTTGCATTTTCTTTTAGAGAGAGGCCACTGTCCTCAGGGTCATCCGAGTCAGGCAAATGGGTGTGGAGCCTTCTTGGAACTGCTGAAAGGACTGTGTTGTAGACTGGAGAGAGATGATGTTATATCCCTCCCCCTCTGTTGAGAGAAGATTGTTCAGTTTTGACACAGATGGCCTCTTGCCCTCTCTTTCAAACCAGCGGTCCTCTCCGTCCAAAATGTGGACTTGGCCATCTTCAAAAGAGGGGCCTTTGAATCTTGTCCTGATGGGTTTGTTCTCCTATGTTGTGCCATGCATTTATGAAGTGGTTATTTTTTTCCCCCAATGTACAGATCTGCACGTGTCTCACTGCATTGTACTGCACATACCATGTTGCTCAGTTTGTGTCTGGGAGTTTTATCTTTGGGATGGACAAGCGTCTGCCTTAGTGTATTTTCTTGGGTTTAAAGTGTGCACGTAATGTTGTGCTGGCTGAAGATCCACCTGAGCTTTTCAGACATTCCTGCAACGTATGGAATGATTACGTTGTTTTGTTTATTGTTCTCTTCTTTGTCTGTTATGGAGGAGCTCCTGCTGGGTCTTTTGGGGGATTTGATGAAGGCCCACTTGGGATAGACACATGTTCTGAGGGCTTGCTTGATGTGTTGTAGTTCTTTTTCTTTCCCATCTTTGCTGGTAGGCAGGCCTTCAGCTTGGTGGTGTAGGGTTCTGATAACTCCCATTTTGCGCTCCAGGGGTGGTGAGAATCAAAATGTAAATATTGATCTTTGTGTGGGGGTTTTCTGTAAACTTCAGTGTTTTCTGACTTCTTTAATGTGTACTTCACAGTCCAGGAAGGCTAGACTATTTTCCATAACTTCTTCCCACGTGAACTTGATGTATCTGTCCACAGAACTGATATGTTCGCTTCCAGTTCCTGTGTTTTGAACTTGACTCAAATATCATCCACATATCTAGTTTAGGGCTTTGGTTTCTACCTCTTCCATGTAGAGATTGGCCACAGTGGGGGATACGGGTGAGCTCACAGCACAGCCGTGCTTTTGTCTGTAGAAACCTTCATTGTATTTAAAATAAGAAAATAGTGACAATGACTGCATGTTCATTGAACACCTATTAAAATCAAATGTTATACTGCCCTCTAAAGCCACCTTATTATTTTCTGACCAAAGCCGCGCGTCTACTCTGTATAATAGCCAAATCATTCAAGCCATTTATTTGACAAATATATGCCACATAGACTTTCTTTGTGATTTGTGCAGAGCTTTTTAAAAGGCTAGGTAGCAAAGTATAGTAGCAGGAATACAAAAGCAACCTGCAACCTTTCTCTGACTCTAAACAGAGCCCATAGTAGGATGAAACAAGCAGCCGAGAGCCGCTTCCATGCTTTGTCAGATATTAACTTTGCAATTCAGCATTTCCCACCTCCTTTATTTTAGGTTGCTTGGATTGGATCTGGGTCCAGTGGTTAAGGCACTAGGCTAGAAATTGGGAGTTCTAGTACTGCCTTAGCCATGAAAGCTAGCTGGGTAACTTTGGGCCAGTCATTCTCTCCCAGCCCAATGCACCTCACAGGATTGTTGTTGTGGGGGAAAAAAGGAGGAGGAAGGTGTGTTGGGATAGGTTTGCCGCCTTGAGTTATTTGTAAAAATAATAAAGGGGGGGGGTTTAGAAATAAATAAAAATAAAAAATAATAACAAGGGTTGGGATCTGGCATCCCTTTTGGGTCCCTGATATCTCAGAACAAAGGGTACTGGGTGTAAAAAAAAACAAAAAACCCATTGCTGAAGAGTTTGAGGGGGTCTGCAAGTCCAAGTAGGCAATATCAGACAAAGAGTCAAATCTGGATTATCTTATAAATTGCCTCCAGTTATGAAAAGCCCTTGCACTTGCTCTTGAAGGCATTACATTGTCCACAGACGGATCCCTTTCTTGGTCTTTGTCCTCTGGGAAGCTGCTGCTCGAAGTCCTGGCAAAAAGTTGCAGAAGAGCAGCCCTATTGTGGGTGCAAAGCCAGGCCCTGCGTCCCAGGCTTGTAGCACGTCTGGCAGGTTCCCAGCTTTGAAGAGCTCCAAATGAGAGACCACACACCATGCTCCCAGGCTTCCGGAAGTTTTCCGCGCTGCCAAAAAAACAACCTGTGTGTGCAGCTTGCTAGAACAGTAAATGAAATGCGCGGGAGCTATTGTCTGCTGTGAATCTGGCTCTGTTATGCTGCTTGCCACGCCTGTTACTCAGTAAAAGCCAGTAGGGTAAAAAACAACAACAACAACAACAACAACAACAACAACAACAACAACAACAACAAACCCCAGTGGCTTAGCTCCAACTGTTAGGACCTTTTCTTGTGTCTTGGGTGGATGAACTAAATTTTTGTTAGAAGAAGCTTATCGTGAGGGAAGCGTGCGAGGGAAGGTCCATAGGCCCGACCTTCGCTCCTTCCGACGCGATCTGAAGACGCACTTATTCGAACAAGCCGGCCTGGCCTGATGGGGGGATGGGTTTGGGATTTTATTGTTGTTTTTTAATATATGTATTTACTGTTTTAGTTTGGGCATTGTATTTAATTCTTTTTTAACTTTTGTATTTTTGTATTTTTATATACTTGCCCTGTTCACCGCCCTGAGTCCTTCGGGAGAAGGGCGGTATATAAATAAAATTATTATTATTATTATTATTATTATTATTATTATTATTATTATTATTATTATTATTATTATTATTATTATTATTATTATTATTATTATTATTATTATTATTATTATTATAGTTGTTGCACCCAGGGCTTTTTTTCTCATAGAACGCTCAGGACGGAGTTCCGGCACCTTTTGGGGATGGAACCTTGTAAGGTAGGCAAGGTGGGTTGTATGACATGTGTGAGTTCCGGCACCTTTTTCTTTTACAAAAAAAGCACTGGTTGCACCTGTGACAGAAGGATATTATGAAGAGAACTTCTGTTTTTCTTTTACAGCCCTACTAGCTTTATGACTCTTTTTTTTAATTAAAAAAATGTTTTAAGAGCTCAGGCTTTCTAACGTGAATAATTAGGTGTCAAAATGAAAATCTCAAAATCTCACTGGAGTGGATCAGAGTGCCTGGAAAGAACAGGTTGTATCTCCTGGATTAAATAGTAGAGATTGTTATAAATAGTATTTCTGTGACACATACTATGTCTTGTCTGCACAGTGTTTCCAGGATAGGTAGAAATCCAAGGGAACGGTGGAGCGTGTGCTCCTTCTTTGAAGTTTCTTTGCTCCTTTTGAAAATGTTCAGCATTTGGTTTAGATAGGAGCACCCATGCTGTCTTTCGGAATGCGGTAGAACCAGGTTTCTCAAAGTGTGGCTTGCAACTCCATTGGGGAGTTGCAAACCACTTTTTTGGGGAGGTCGCTGACACACTTTTTGTCGAGATGATTGGGCTTCTACAGGCAGAACAAGAGGCTGTTGACATTTGCTCTTGTTTGGCTGGGACGGGGGATGGGGAGGAAGTCACAGAAATTTATCAGTGGAGTTGAGAACCCCATCTACCATGACCTGTTATAGCTATCAGATAAATTTGGGATTATGATTTCCAAAATTCCTAGGCAACCTTTGGCTCTGCTGGTTGTGAATCCCGAAAGGGATGGTCCAATGCATCACAGACAATTTGTACTTCAGGTTAGAATCTTCTTGGTTTTGAAGTAGAGATGGTGTAGGGGTGGGATCATTTATATTAAAAAAGGTAAAGGTTCCCCCGCACATGCGTGCTAGTCGTTTCTGACTCTAGGGGCCGGTGCTCATCTCCGTTTCAAAGCCGAAGAGCCAGCGCTTGTCCGAGGACGTCTCCGTGGTCATGTGGCCGGCATGACTAGATGCCAAAGGCTCACGGAACGCTGTTACCTTCCCACCGTAGTGGTCCCTATTTTTCTACTTGCATTTTTATGTGCTTTCGAACTGCTAGGTTGGCAGAAGCTGGGACGAGTAACAGGTGCTCACTCTGTTACGCGGCACTCTGGATTCGACCTGCCAAACTGCTGACCTTCTGATCGACAGGCTCAGAGTCCTAACCCACTGAGCCACTGCGTCCCTTCATTTATATTACAATGGTGCAAAGTATGTATGTATGCCTACGGAGGATCTGTTGCATGGTTCCATTTGTCTGTCTTCTCTTTACTAACATTCTGTTAGTGGAAAATGAAAGAAGGCATGCCACTAGGGAGAGGTTGCAATGAACACCCCGTAAAAAGTCTAACTCCAGGCTCTAACAGCATTGTACATTATACATGACTGTATATGCATACCATATTTTAACCCTAACCTGTTGTGATTCAGGGTCAGCCTGTGGGTTCGGCAGTTGGGTCGGATGATTCAGAGGAGGAGGAGGAGGGGGGTGTTGGAGAGGTTGCTGATGAGAGCCCTCAGCCAGCCCCCTCCCACCTGGTCATGATGCAGACCCAGCTCTGTGAGCCTGACAGCGTGGATGAAGATGACCCACAGCTGGCCCTGTTCAAGGACGCCCAACGCAGGAGGCAGTCAATCAGGAGTAAACAGAGGAAGGCAATGGGGCACCTCGGAAGGAGGCAGAGAGAAGCCACGCCCTGAACTGTATAAAAGGGGAATGTGTGGGAGGGCTGGTTTGCTAAAGGCAACCGCTTGAATAGCTCCTGTTTCATGGTTCGTGTCTTGTTCTGTTTGCTTTTGTATCCATAAATTTGGCAGGCTTAGTTCCAGCCTCTTGCCTTCTTGTAAAAGGGGTTGTCCCTGCCTTTTCTGCAGGGCCGGTAGCAGGCTGGTACAGAACATAACCATGGCATCTTGTGGCATTAGTCACAGATATGACTGGATGGAGAAGACCATTCTACAAATCACTATATAGTGGCAATTTCCGTTGGCACTTATGCCATTAGTGACTGGTACAATCTCTTCTCAGGGTCAGGGTCCATACAGAGTTGTAAGCCTGGTTAGTTGCTCTTCTGCTTCTAATGGCAGCTCTTTGGACAGCCACATGTCTGGAATGGCATAGGGTCTCCTGCATGGGCAAGGGGTTGGACTAGAAGACCTCCAAGGTCCCTTCCAACTCTGTTATTCTCCAATTCGATACATGTGATGAAGATAATATCTGTTTAAGGGAAAGTGGGCATATTTTCTTGGCTCTGTCTTCAACTTGATGTAGGGCCTTGTTCTCTGACTTCTGCTGATTGACATCTCATGAAGAGAAGCTCAACTTTGCTGATAAGGTTGCAGTTTAGTCTTATGGGCTCCATATAACTCCAGTAACCTAGACGAATGCCCCTACTCAGTTCACAGATCATGCTCAAGAGCAGTGATGGGATTCAAATATGTGAACAATCAGTTGTCTCTGTGGATGCCACTTCCGGAAGTCCATTCTGGGCCTGGGCAACAAAAAATTAGCTACTGAACTGGTGTGAACTGGCTGAATCCCACCTCTGCTCAAGGGTCTCTCTCTCCCCCTCTCTCCCTCCCTCTCTCTCCCTCTCTCTCTCTCTCTCTCTCTCTGTGTGTGTGTGTGTATGTGTGTGTAAAGAGTTATGTGACATTGGAGGCAGCCTCCCAATCAGATAAAGCTCCCTGAATAATGCATGCTGTGGACCAAGGCTTATCTCCATTGTTTGCAGATCAAACTGTCTTTAAAGGCACAGAAGCAGGGCAGTTGTCTAACTGATCATTTGGCAACCATAAAGGGACAAAACCTTTTGAAGAAAGAAGGGGAGTCTAATTCATTTCCTTATACAAAGTGCAGTCGGATATCAATCAGAGACTGTCAGCTCTCACCCAAATTTGCGAGAAACAGACTACGTAGTCTAGCTAATAAATATTATTATTTTATTTATTATTATTATTGATTGAATTTCTATACCGCCCTTCTCCCGAAGGAAGAAAATATATTTTTTAGCTTCACCTTTTAAGTTCACCAGCTGTTGATTTTAATTCTGCTTCTGTTGTTTCACTATATTATTACGATTATGATTTTAAATACTTCCATTGAAAGTAACATCTTAGGTCTTCCGTTGTTTATCTGTATTGTTATTCTTAATGCATTATGTACTGCCTGGGTGACTTTTGCAGAAAGTGAGTATCCAGATGCTATAAATAAATGATATCCAGCCTGCAGAGACCTTGCTTGAATTCCCAGTCCAGGCTTGGGGCCCTGTTCTACTTTGTGTTCCTGGGTCACCTTTCCACCCCATTCCCCAAGCCTGCAGATTAAATCGAGATACGCTGGGTGTTAATTTCTGTTTTAGGGATTCATGTATTCGTACAGTCCTTGCCCACTGACCCTTGCAGCAGCTTGCAGGCTGGGTATGTAAATTGCTAGTTACAGAGAATGACTGATCCATTCAGAAATGGGACCTGATCTCCATAAAGAGGTAACTGATGTTGCTGTAATGGCAGGGCGTCAATGACCTTTTTTTCCTTTTTTGGAATTTGTAAGGAGTTGGTGGACTCCTCTGATTGGAGTCCATGTTTCACATTCTCTCCTGATGGCAACCCTGGAGCCAAGGTGAGCAGCTGGCTTCTGTCTGGCCTCGTCTGGCACATCATGTTGCTGGCTGTGTTTCAGATCAGCTCAAGTTGAAAGCAGGCTGGTGATGTGCCAGATCAGCGCCTGGGAGCGGAGTGGAACGGTGTTCCTCAAAAGGCGGTGCTCTAGCTGTACAGAAATTAAATTCCGATCAGAAATATGGGTGCTGATTCGAGAGAGGTGCAACAACATGTATAGGTAGTCCTCGACTTACAACCGTTCATTTAGTGACCGTTCAAATTTACAACGGCACTGAAAAAAGTGACTCATGACCTTTTTCACACTTATGGATGTTGCAGCGTCCCCATGGTCACATGATCAAAATTCAGATCCTTGGCAATCGAGTCGTATTTATGATAGTTGCAGTGACATTTGCAGTGTCCACTTTTGCAACCTTCTGACAAGCAAAGTCAATGGGAAAGCCAGATTCACTTAACAACCGTGTTACTAGCTTTAAAACTGCAGTGATTCACTGAACAACTTTGTCAAGAAAGGTCGTAAAAGGGGGCAAAATTCACTTAATAAATGTCTCAGCACCATAAATTTTGGACTTAATTGTGGTCGTAACTCAAGGACTACCTGTACAGTAATGCTTTTACACTGATGTAAAAAAACGTGGCTGTGTGCTTTGAGTTTAACTAATTAAAAAATAAGGCCACAGACTACATGGCCAAGCCAATGAAAGATGCTATGATAGAAGTATTGCTGTCTCTATCAATACCTCTATCAATACCTATCAATACCTCTATTATACCATCATAAAGATGTTGTGATAGAGGTATTGTTAGAGAGAGGAAGGGAGCTGATGGGGTGAAGATGGACAGTGTTCTTATTTTAAAAACATATATCACTCATTGTAAATTGAGGACTTCTAGAGTTATTTATTACAGTGGCCATCCAACTCTCTCCCAGCAGATGGTCTTCGGGGACAATCCTACTGCTATCCAAACTAACAGCCATTGATCCACATGATTTCCACGAGTTGGTCCAAGCCTTTTTGAAGCCAGCCAAGCTGGTGGTAGTGGATTCCAAAGTTTAATTGGGTGTTACGTACAAAAAAAATTCTTTTTGTCTTTTCTGATTCTTCCAGGGATCAATTTCATCGAGTGACCCCTGGTTCTTGTATGTTGGGAAGGGGAAAATAGTTTCTCCGCGTTCACTTTATCCACACCGTGCACAATTTTGTATGCTTCAATCATGTCCCCTCTGATGTGCCTTCTTTCTAGATTAAAAAGATCCAAATGTCTCACATTTCCCATAGGCAAACTTCTACAGCCCCTTGTCCTCTGAACTTCACTAGTTCCATTATACCCTACAGCAGACATGTCAAACACAAGGCCCAGGAGCCAGATCCGGCCCGCGAAGTGGTTTCATGTGGCCCGCGAAGCCATCCTGGAAACAGTGAGGGACCGGCCCATGCTGCATCGGCCCCGCTCCCTGGGCGCATGCTGGGGAGTTATCACCCTTTGTGAGGAATGAAGAAATGCACCATCGCCTGGAAGTGGCCAGCACATGGCCCTGCCTACTTCAGGCAGGCTAGGGGCTGGGCAGCGTTGTGCTTCTCTTCAGATTTGTGCCGTCTGGCTCAGCCTCTCAGCGCTGTGAGGAGAGGGCCACACCCACCCGGCCCCTCAAGGGTAACCACAATGCTGATGCGGCCCTCAATGAAATTGCGTTTGACACCCCTGCCCTACAGTATCTGAGGTGTAGCAACCAGAACCGCACACAATATTCCAGATGCAGCTGTACCATGGATTTACATAAGGGCATTATGATATTGGCACTTCAGTTTTCAGGACCGCATCTTATCATCCGTAATATACCGTTGGTCTGTCTTATAGTGGGTGCATACAGACAAGGAAGAGAAAGAGGAAAAGAATGAACAAAGGGCGATTTTCTGCTGTGCCTGTAGGTTTGAACCATCTGCTTTAACAGGTGCAGCTGTAGTTCAAGTCACCAGATAATACAGATAATTGGCTTGCCATCGTCATTATAGACACCCATCATGGCAAACTGCTTTCTGACTGAAGATTATGTTAATTGAGATCAACTCTTTCAGTTTCAGCCACTAGCTACACCCTTTTTACCAGAAAAACACTGAAATGGAAAGCCATTTTGGTGTAGTTGTTAAGTCACTAGGCTAGAAACAGAGAGACTGTGAGGTTAGTCCTGACCTAGGGAGAAAGCCAGCTGGATGACCTTGAGCCAGTCACTGTCTTTCAGCCCTAGGAAGAAGGCAAGGGCAGACCACTTCCAAAATCTTGCCAAAAAAACTGCAGGAACTTCTCCAGGCAATCAGCAGGAATCAAGACTGACTGAAAGGCAACCCTGCCCCCAAATACTAAAATTAGTCAAAGCACCTTGTGAAAGATTGTAAAACCAGCCAAGGGAGAATCTATTTTTACAAGGTCTGATGGGCGGTCACTTAAGAAAACTCTACAACAGTACACCTCAATCCTTTTCCTATCACATATTTTCATCTGATATGTATTAAAATGTCTTCATTGCTTGGTTAGTGGTATGATCACACTTACCAAGGACTAAAATGTTTTTTTTAATATCAAATAAAAACCCAATATCTATTTTAGTTTTCAGGAGCTGTGATTGTGTCTCACTTTTGTTTACGTAGAAACACAGTTAGTTTCAACCAGTGCTTTTTTTGTAAAAGAAAAAAGTGCCGGAACTCACACATGTTATACAACCCGCCTTGCCTACCCTACAAGGTTCCATCCAAAAAAGGTGCCGGAACTCCGTTCTGAGCGTTCAATGAGAAAAAAAGCCCTGGTTTCAACCCATGCGCTCATGGATTGTGTTGTGGAACAGGATCCCAACAAATTATGGCTATGTCAACAGCTAAATGAACGATGGCTAACTGTGATTGGAGACGTTTTTGGAAAGTATTTTTTTCTAAAAATCATAATAACTTAACCATTGTTTGAATTTATGGTATCAGTCTACAGAAGGTGATAGAGAAAAGTATTGTCTCAATCAAACTTTTAGCTTGCAGGGAAGTAATATAACAGATTTTAATTGAAGAGCCAGTTTGCTGTAATGGTTAAGGCATCAGGTGGGAGATGGTGAGTTCTAGACCCACCATAGACTCAAAGTCAGCTGGGTGATCTTGGGCCAGTCACTTTCTCCAGTCCTAGGAAGGAGGCAATGGCAAACCACTTCTGAAAAACATTATCCAGAAAACTGCAAGGACTTATCCAGGCAGTCTCCAAGAACTGGGTTTGATTGAATGGAAGGGAAAAACAAAATGTAAGTATCATATGATCAAATCAGTTCTACTGCATTCAGATGGATGGATGGATGGATGGATAAACAAACAACAGACAGAATATCATTTGAAAATGTAGGTATATTCCTGCTACCCCCATTGCAAGAATTCTTAAGAAGTATCAAATGTGGAATACTGTATGTTCTTGTAGCAACAGGTCTGAGCCTACAAGTGAAATGCTGTTTTTATTTGGCAGCAAATATATGGGGATTCCACCAGCTGCAAAAGAAGGAACTGGGGCCATGTCTATCCTGCAGCCCTTCAACTCTTAGTAGAAAGAGATATGAAACTGTGATGCAAGTTTTTGCCTTTTTATAACAGAAAGATTGCAAAGGGTTACCTTTTGAAGGAAGAAAAAATATAGTTAGTAGCTAAATATATTCTTGTTGCCATCCAAAAATATCTTGCAAATTTCTCTAACTTGCAGAGAACTGAGATTCCTCTGAATTGGCTCAAAAGAGCTGCCTTAGGGAACAAGCAGGCAGCTACAGGTTGGAAGCGATTTTAGTCCATTGATTTACCTTAATTTTAGATATTATTTCAGTGTATCCCCCTGGTTTGCATACACAGCAGCCAACAACTTAAAATATAACCAGTGAAAATCACTGCAAACATTGCAGCTGTTCTAGTCCAAGACTTGACTGAGTGAACTTCTTGTTCCAATCCTAGTCTTAGCAACCAGCTGTGACCATCCTGTGTTGTTGAGATGCATTGAGTAGACCCATGGGGAATGGAAAAGAGCTTTTGGCATTTGTAAGGGAGGGAGGGGTTAAAAAAAGATAATGTAGCAGCAGTAGCAACCATCTTGCCTTTTTGGACACCCTATGAATGCTGTTGCTTTATGTAATATAGTCAATTAAATAAAAGATAGTTAACGAATGAACTTAGGGCCCAATAGCCAATGCATTTAATTTGCTCCTAATATCATTCTAGATCACGGGCAGGCAACCTTGGCTCTTTTATTACTCGTGGACTTCAACTCCCAGAATTCCTGAGCCAGCATGGCTCAGGTTGGAAACCTCTCCCTTTTCCCTCAGCTATGCTGACTCAGGAATTCTGGGAGTTGAAGTCCACGAGTCATAAAAGAGCCAAGGTTGCCTACCCCTGTTCTAGATAAATAGACTTACCGAGCCTAAATACAAATAGATGGTTCTTTGCAATGCTGTGGGATCCTTCCAACTCAATGGAATGTTGAAAAGAAATGATGAGCAGGACTTCTCTGTTGGTCTGTCAGTGGGATAAATCTCTGAAGATAAAACAGAATGGCACCAAAGTGGATGTAGCAGGAGAAGCCAACAAAGGAAAGATTGGCTTTAAAATGGGCCAGATCCAACGGGCTGCAGGGAAAGAGAAATCCAGAGAAATCCAGAAAAAGAGAAGCCTCTTCTGGATTCCTCTGGAAGAGACAACTGGACCAGCGGTTTGAAAGGTTGGTGAGCCCTCTGTTTCAAGGCCCCTCCCTCTTCCTCCCGAGTCACATGATACAGATACTTTAAGAGGTCTGGAAGAATTCCAGGACCCCTGCTCTGCTTGGTCTCCCTGGCTGGACCTTCAGAACAATCAATCTGGATGATGCTCAGGAATGTACATGTGGTTTCTGAGTCCAGGAGCTGGCTAAGAGCCACAGAGTTAAACTGACCATTTCACCACCTAAAATCCTTGATTATAGGCAACCTCGGCTCTTTTATAACTCTTGGACTTCAACTCCCAGAATTCCTGAGTCAGCTATGCTGACTCAGGAATTCTGGGAGTTGAAGTCCAAGAGTCATAAAAGAGCCGAGGTTGCCTACCCCTGTCTAAGCAATTAATTTTGGACAGAAGGAATTCTGGGAGTTGAAGTCCATCATAAAAACATTCTAACTTGTAAATATGAAGTGCTTTTAATTCTGTGTGTGACCAGCCATATGCTAAATAAATAACCTAGACAGGGGTAGGCAACCTTGGCTCTTTTATGATGGACTTCAACTCCCAGAATTCCTGAGTCAGCATAGCTGACTCGGGAATTCTGGGAGTTGAAGTCCAAGAGTCATAAAAGAGCCGAGGTTGCCTACCCCTGTCTAAGCAATTAATTTTGTACAGAAGGAGGCAACATCCTGGGCCAATTCATCACTGATTGCCCCCAATTCCTTCCGCTGTATCCATGCCTACCTTCTGTCCGCCCTCATCTTGGTCCTAAAGCATGTGCAGGCCTGCCGAGCCTCAAGAGAGGTATTTCAGCACCCACCTCACAACCAGCCCTCCCACAAGCTGTTTATGTTCTCTGAATTGCTGTGCAGTTGTGTTGGTATAGCAAAGGCCTGGAACAAAACAGACCACCGGGCAGTGAAGGGTAAAAGGTCTTTCCCCCCCCCCGCCGCCCCTGCCCCTGCCCCTATTCAGAAGCTGCAGGGATGAGTGGGGAAAGGCTCTTGTTTTTCGTGGCAGGATTTAAGAGGAAGTTACTTTGTTTTCTTCTGGGGCTACTGTGCTGACCTGATGAGGACAACGGTATAAAGCCCACACATGAAATTTCATAGGACTGGCAGCTGAAAGGGTGGAGAGCATCAAAGACGGAAGGAGAGTTTCTCCAGTAGATGTGTCCTCTCAAGCAGCAGCAGCAACCGGTGTCCTACCATTTTTGCAGAGGAAGAGTTTTAGGCAGTGGTGGGATTCAGCCGGTTCACACCAATTTGGCAAAACTGGTAGCTAATTTTTTGTTGTCCAGGCCCAGAATGGACTTCCGGAAGCGGCATCCACACGGTTGTTCACATTTTTGAGTCCCACCACTGGTTTTAGGGTTCTGCTCTTTTCCCCAGGTCCATCTAATGATGATCAGTGCTTAGCAAAACCTAGAGGAGAAATAAAAAGTGGTGGTTTACTTCAGAGCAGCCCCCCCCTCCAAAATGCTACTTAATAATAACCTCTCTTAGGTAGTTTTCCCATGCGCAATTTGCTGCATACCTCACTGCTATTTGAGGCCTGCTAAAAATCAGCTTTGGACCAAAACGAAAATGTGAGTTGTGACTTTCATACCCATCTATTCCAATGGGCCCTTGCGATTTATAGCGGCCGTTCCTTCGCCTACTGCAGATTTTCTTCACCAGTGTGGAGCTTAGCAAATGATGCTGAAATTCTGCTGAAGCAGAAACACATAAGAGGGTTGAGGGCATGTAAAACCTGACCCAGAGAACCTATACTTTGAAGATCCTTTTTGCAAATTAGATAATAGAATGATCCAAACAATCTTTATAGATTGTGTGAAGAATTGAGTCTCCTCTTATGAAAGAGCATGGCATTTTTTCCCCCTTAGACTGATGTGCTTCCTTCAGTTAGTAAGTCCATAAGCCTCTGTTTATACAAAACATCATTTCACAAGTAGTTTTATACTTAAGAACCTGAAGCTTCTGTCTCCTGTTACTGCTGTAATCTGTTTTGCAAACAGGAACTGCCGAGGCTTTAGATAACATGACGATGAATTAAAAGCATTCAAATGTTCATGTAAATAACAAGATACTGGATTAGAAAACTGTGAAATATTGTGTTCTTGTGACAAATTCTTGCCGGAATAATTTTGTATCTCCTCCCCCCTTTTTTTAATTAAAAATCAAAATGGATTCCCTCCTCTAAGATTGAAAGGATGGAATTGTACGGCAGCACAAGCATAAAACTAAGCATCAGTCTTAATGGTATCATTAAGCAGATCATTTTGTTTTTTTCTGCACGGCTGTTCTGTATCTAATTATAGAGACTCACGTACTACATAAAGTTAACTTTTTCATCATGTTTTGTACATCCAGGCCTTAGTTAAGCTGTCAATGATGGGCTTATTTTGAATATTTTAATAAGCTTGTGTAATAGATTGATTGACAGGTAAAAGAGCATACTCTTGTATATGTTTGATGTGGCTCCTTCAGCAAACCATTTTTTAAAAAAATGTAATTTAGTGGAATTTGAACCCAGGCCTATCAAGTCTGCTGCTTGTTCTTTGTCTACTAAATCGTTCTCATTAAACTTCCATTACTTTTGCAATGGTGTTTTTCCACCTCAACCTTCTTTGCTCTTGCTGAGACTTTTACTAAGTATTTTCACCAACCTTCACTCCAAATACAGGTCCTCCTCCATCTTCGTGATCTTTTGCTATATTACTTCCCTTCCAGTATATTAAGTACCTTTGGGATTCATGGTTCAGGAGAATTCACACTCTAATGATTTCTTTAAGTACCTGAATTGTTTCTCACGCTTGCAAAAAGCTAATGTGGTGAAAACCTCGGAGAAGCTTCTCAATTATCTCCTGCTTCATTGTGCTTGAGGAGATTAGTGAGGATTTGCAGCAATCATCTTGAGTACAAATTTTCCTATGAGTCACCTGTTTTTTGAAGTAGAAATAACCTTTGCTTTCTTGAATTCTCGAGAAAACCAGGTCTAAAAGGAAGAGGCTTAGGATTCTGTTCTTTCTTTAGAAGAAACTTACCTGTTGGCCCAAAGATGTGTAGGTAGTCCTCAACTCACGACCACAATTGTGTCTAATATTTCTTTTGCTAAGCAAGACAGTAGTTAAGTGAGTTTTTCCTACTTTATGACCTTTCTGGCCACATTTGTTAAGTGAATCACTGCAGTTGTTCAGTTAGTAACATAGTTGTTAGTGACTCTGGCTTCCCCACTGATTTTGCTTGTTAGAAGGTCACTAAAGGGGATCACATGACACACCCCCCCCCCCGACACTGCAACTGTCAGAAATATGAGTGAGTTGCCAAGCATTTGAATTTTGATCATGTGACCATGAGGATGCTGCAGTGGTTATAATTGTGAAAAATGGTCATAAGTCACTGTATTCAATGCCATTGTAATTTCAAACGGTCACTGAATGAACTGTAGTAAGTCAAGAACTACCTGTAACTGGAAATTTTGCATCTCCCAGAATTCCCAGCCAAGCAGCTGATAGGAAACCATCATGCCTATGGCAGTCTTCCCAAATCTAGCATACTCCTGAATGATGGTTGTTGTTGTTGTGGGGAAAATAGGAGAGGAAGGAGTACTGGGTATGTTCGCTGCCTTGAGATGTTTATCAAAATAATAAAGGTGAAATGTAAATAAATAAATAACCAGTGCTTCCTTGTCACTAGCGTGTGGCGTGAGAATATATTCCTCTCCTATTTTCCCCTCAACAACAACCACCCTGTGAGGTGAGCTGGGCTGAGAGAGAGTGATTGGCCCAAGGTCACCCAGCCAGCTTTTAGGCCTCAGGAAGGCCTAGAAATCATCATCTCCTGGTTTCTGACCTGGTGCTTTAACTACTAAACCAAACTAGTCGCAGAAAAAGCCTCCAGAAAGCACACAGTGGACTTTTAGTTTGCATTATTTAATACAGTAGTACTCAGACTTTCTTCTCTCTTGAAAAATTAAATCAGAGACAGATGTGGAGCAGGTATAGTTTTCTTCCTAATCGTGTTCTCAGAACAGGTTCAGGAGCTGTGAACTTCCTCTAATCATCTGGGTATTAATGCTGGGTTTCACACTGTTTCTTTAGCCCAGGGCTTCCTAACCAGCCGTAATAAGATCAGACACATAATAGGCAAGAAAAATTGAAAACCAGATTTGATTTAAATTAAATTATATTACATCAATGCAGTCCATAGGAGTACATCTTTGTATCTAATAATTCCCCTATTCTGTCACATTAAGATTTACAACCTTTTGACCAACTTTTGGGAAAGCTCTACCAGGGCTTTCTGGAGTCTACTGGAATCCTCTGGAATAAATAGTCTCCTTAATGGCGAGTCTGCTCTGCTGAGATAGCTTGAGGTGATACGGTACATGTTGTGATGATAGATATCGCCTCTTTTCCCTCATTCTTCTCTCTGCTCCTTCACAGATTTTTGCCTGAGGCAATGGACTACTAGAAATGAGTGCAGAGGAAGAATCAAGAAAAGATATGGAAATTTTGTCTGTTGTACCTGCCTCACTATATCTCTCATCTAATATTGTGTCAGGCACAAACAACCAGACAATAAAGCAGCTACTTTATTGTTATATGCCTATTTTACAGGAATCTCCCCAGACTGGCAGATTTCGCCTGGGAAACACTAGGCCAGGCTCAAAGGCATGGTGGGGAGGAGGAGGGGGTCAGAACTTGCCCTCTTGTGTTTACTAATGAGTTCAGATTCCCACTTGGGATGGTTGCTCTCCAACACTATTGTCCCTTGTAGTAAAGCTCAGAGGCCCACTTACTCATCTCTGTCCAACTCTTAGACATTTTCATGTAATGTCCTCCTGATCGCATCATGTCATCCAAACCCTTTGTAATTTGACCCATCTGTTTCCAAAGACCAGCTGCTAACGAGCAGGTGTTATCAAACATGACAGCCTAACCTCATTTCGATAGCTTTTCAAGAGGCTACTCTTGACCCGTTAGCCTCACAAAGCTTCGTCATGTGGAGGAGGTGGAGGGGCAGATAGGCAACGGCAGAGGGTTTTAGAGGTTAGAGAGCTGGCAACAATACAGTATCCACTGTGTTTTCTGTCTAACGGGGAGCTGGGCTTCCTGTGTAAGCCGATACCTTTTTGTGCAGACTAGCAGATGGAAAGCAAGAATAAATATGATTCCTGGGTGTTTTGGTTTACCCTGAGACGCATCTGATTTTGCACTGTCTTTTGGAACTGCATTTTGCTTTCCAGTTTAGCACTCTATTGCTTAGCAGAAGTTTTCTTGCTTCTTATAATTTTCTCCAGAATCTCCCAGCAGCCTGGAGGTGCTCTTTGCTGCTTAAGGCTCATTTTCTGGGTTCCAGATTGCAACTCTGGTTGACCATCACTAATTTTTTATGGTTTTGCTGCTACCCTATTTTCAACAGAATTTCTTTTTCCTGGACAGGAAACTCCAATTAGTATTTTGAAAATGGCAGCATAGTGGAAACACTTGTCTAAAGCTCATACTTATTTAAAACAGCCCTCTGGACATTTATAAATAAAACATATAAAAATAAATAAATAACTTGAAGAAGTCCAAAGCACGATGTAAGCAGAAAACATCAAGCATATTGGATAATTTCTAAATTTTCTTTCTCAAGGACTGTGATTCTGCCCTGCTGAACTGCAAATGGACTAGCTCTGGATGAGAATCTTCCCTTTTAAGTTCTCTTAAGGTCAAGCATGTATTTTCCTAACTCTTCAGATTAGATGTCCAAGTAGACCTAGCTTTAGATGGGATCCTACCCTTGGATTTTTTTTCTTTTTAAGGTCAAGGTCGTGGTCCTCGCAGCAGGGCAAGGACTACAGCATGGCTGCCATGAGGTTTGTTCTGGTAATGCTGACTGTTCCCATCACAGATGTGGTGCTTTATATAGTTTCTTCTCATATCAGTGGCTCTTCAAGAAGTAACCTAATGTCTGGCATAGCTAAGATCATTTGTCACCTTCAGATACTAAGCAATGGTTGGGGAAGAATGGTTTCTGTAATCCTTGACTTACGACCACAATTGAGGTCAAAATTTATGTTGTTAAGCAAGACAATTGTTAAGAGAGTTTTGCTCCATTTTACAATCTTTCTTGCCACAATTGTTAAGTGAATCACTGCAGTTGTTAAGTTAGTAACATGGTTGTTAAGTGAATCCCCATTGATTTTGCTTGTTAGAAGGTCACAAAAGGTGACCGTGTGACCCCGGGACACTGTAACTGTCATAAATATATGCCAGTTGCCAAGCATCCAAATTTTGATCACATGACCGTGAGGATGCTGCCACTGTCGTAAGTGTGAAAAACAGCCATAAGCCACTGCTTTTAGTGCATTGTACCTTTGAACAATCACTAAACGAATGGTTGTAAGTCAAGGACTACCTGTAAACTCTGTGTTGCCATGATTGATACATACATTTGGCTGAAGGCAAGCTTGACCTCCATGGTGTGCTTTCAATATTTACTTACTTATAGTAGACAAAATTGATTTGGGTAAGTTAGCTCCACATCGCAAGCTTGGGATTTCTTACGCTTTTGTAAGATATACATCCACCTTTCTTCTAGAAGACCAAGATAGCACAAAGAGCATCCTTCCTACAATTTTCCAATGGAATTGATTTGCCCAAAGCTGCCTAAACCACTTCTGTAGCTAAGGGTGGACTTCAGTCTATCATCTGAAACATTCCATTAAGGGTTAGAAGCACTTTGTATGTGTTGACCACTTCTTTCATATTCACACTATCTCTAGAATATATTTTCAGTCATAATAAAATAAACTGAAATAATCGAGCCCCCTTTCAACAATTTTACTAACAGTAAAAATGGCAGAATTATAAAACATGCAAACTGCAACAATGCATATTCAAATCAGTGGTAAATCCTCAGGAGAAGGAGTAAATAAACTTACCTTAAACTAAAAGTCAGCATTTGTGCAGGAAAGAAGCCATGCATGGGACTTAAAAATGAATTTCTAACAGTTAGATACTACCAACAGACCCTCCAAAGTCTTTTATCGACAAAAATATATATATTCAAATCTAAGAGTCCAAAAGAGATACTACTACAGTTACAGCTTCAAGATAACATTGAACTCAACATTGCGTTGCTCTGCACTACAGATTTTGTTGGTTGCATTCGTTTTGCTTCTTTAGAGATTGTCACAATTGGATGAGGTTAATGTCTAGTCTAACAAAGAGAAGGATTAGGGGGTAACGTAGCATTCTTCGAGTATTTGAGGGGCTGTCACAGAGAAGAGGGAGGCCAACCTATTCGCCAAAGAACCTGAAGACAGGACAAAAGGTAATGGTTGGAAGTTTCACAAAGAGAGAACCAACCTAGAATTAAGGAGAAACTTCCTGTCAGTGAGAACAATTAACCAATGGAACAGCTTGCCTCTAGAATTTGTGGGTGCTCCAACACCAGACGTTTTTAAGAAGAGACAACCATTTGTCTGGAATATTATAGGGTCTCTTGCTTGAGCAGTAGGTTGGACTAGAAGACCTCCAAGGTCCCTTCCAACTCTGTTATTCTGCATCCTGTATTCTGCCCTGTAGTTCTACAGGGCCAAACCTCATTACACATTTATTGAGACCTGTTTGTTCTGTTGCAGAGACAAACTTTTAGCCCTGGCCGGGACCGCCGTCTCTGGCACCTCAGGTTTTCTATTGCCCCATTGGTTGCTTTGGGATATGTTTGCTGTACTCCTTGTGAATCAGGGTTTGTCCACAAATAACCTTGGGACAGGGTTTGCTCAGGGGCTTTGCGAGGAGAACTGGGTTACTAATAGCAGAGAAGGAAGGTGCCTGGCTCCCAGGGATTAACGAAGGGGCTCTAAGATGGGAACAATCTATTGCAGGCTGCTTGCCTTAGCTTAAAGTTCACATTTAGTGTTTGCTGCTCCTTTGAAAACTATCGTTGAGTGATGGGAGATGCCATTCCGTTCCCTGCAATTCTACTTCGCACCATTCTTCTTTTTGACTGCTTCATTTAGCCTCTCGTTCTTTTCTTTTCTTTTTTTTTAGCCTTCCATTCAAAGAGCATCTTTGACTCCCCCCCCATTCAGCTTTCCCTTTGCTGACTGCTCCTTCTGAGCGTTGGTGCCTTCAGCTCCATTCATCCCCTCCTCTACTCATTCACATCCCTGCTTTCCTTTACTCCATTCATATCTCACAATCTGTCTGGCCAAGCAAAGAACTTCCCTTCTTCGCCGGCTGGTCCTTTTGTCCTTGGCAATCCCCTTAAACTTTTGACGTTTGACAAAGCATGTTATTTTACATCCATTATTCTGAGGCATACGAGTCACCATCATCCCTTATCCCTGGGATATTTTAAACTGACTCTCCTAAAAATAATTCCACACTGTGTTCAAAAATGACAGTGCAGAATGATGAGTCAACCCACCTGCACTTTCCTAGAAAGGTGAGGTTTGCACCATATATCCAATATAATGCATGTATTTCTTTTCGAGAAATGAACAATTCCTTGAACAGCAAAGAAGGCTGTTCTAACTTTATACCGGAATGTACTGAAAGAACATGTAACTTTGGATTATGCTGATTTTTGACATGACTTCCACAGTTTTTCTTCTCTTCTGGACGTGGGAATACAGTCTCTGGTTTCTTTGGCAGATAATCTGGATCTACTGCAGATCCACGGATGGCAAATGTTTTCCCTCTAGTTACATCACCTTCTCTGTGTGTGTGTGTCTCTGTCACTTAAAAATGAATTAAAACCTGGACTTGATTATGATGGATTGCCTAAGGTTTTGTAAATTCAGAAAATATAGACCATCCATTTCACCAAAACTATAGTATTTCACTACATATTAGTGGGAAAGATGTTCTAAAGAGAAGTCGAAAAGCCAATTTATACAGAAATGTCAGTATATTAGCTCAGGAAATTCCACCTTAATTTTTCTGTCTTTCCTGAAGATGCAGTAACTCCAAGGAATGCCACAGATTGAACCAGGAACATTTGCAATCAATACAGCTTTGCTAGAGTTAAATGGACAAAAAAATAACCCCTTGAACTTGGTGATGCTACAGTGACTCTGTCCTTTGTCCTAGACTTGTTGTATGCCTATGCAACAGAGATGGGGAACTATGGCCCTTTTATGGCTTGTGGACTTGTTGGCTCAGGAATTCTGGGAGATGAAGTCCACAAGTCATAAAAGGGCCATAGTTCCCCATCCCTGCTATACAAATTCCTTTCCCCCCCCCCAAACTAACATATTCTAGGAAATCTAAGATCTGGCTTTCAATTACATGACTGGAACAGTCACTTTCGGATTATGCTTTTCAGTTCCAAATCAGCTCAGCTATTCACATCAGTTAGACGAGTAAGAGCTGCTTTGTGAGGTGCAGTTCTGCAGCTCGGGAGCTGTCCAGCTATTTGGTGTGGAGATTTAGTAGGGTCACTTAAATGATATCTGGCTGCTTGTGAATGGGAGGGCACTTCTATCGCTCAGATTTGCGTTGGGTCAAAGCAATCTAGAGCTTGTAAAACACCCAGTGGAATGGCATTTAATCATTTGGGGCTGGCTGCGGATCGTTTCTCAGGAAAAGAATTTTAGCATTCAGAACATTCTGAATGTTGTGTGAGAAAAATGGAAAGAGGTTCAGGTGCATCAATTAATTTTTGTGAAGGAACAGAGCTGAATTATGGCCTGCTAAAGTGGCCTTCCTAGGTGCTTCCCTTTCTCCTCATTCATTCTTTCTCTTGTCCAGGTGATGGATGGATGGATGGATAGAAGGAAGGAAGGAAGGAAGGAAGGAAGGAAGGAAGGAAGGAAGGAAATTAGGAGCAAAGAGACAAGAAAAGCTTCATCTCTTTGCTGCTATCTAGTGGCTATCTAGAGTTCTGCAGCTAAAGTTGTTATTGCTTATCTGTTGGGGATAGGGTAGATCCTGTCTCTTTGCTCAGTGTGGTGATATTGCAATTACACTGAAATGGAACATTTTAAAAAATATTGATAAAAGGTTCCATCTCAAGGCAGAATTGTTTACCTGGCAACGGTTCTACGGACTAGGACTCTGCTCTCCCTGCTTCTTTTTAAGTGGAAACTTCTGTTTCTTTGCCTCTGGTAGGTCTCCGAGCTACTTGAAGTGGGAAAGGAGATGTGGCTAAGCGGTGTTATTTCCCCAGATATCAGGCCTTTGTTGAACAGCCATGTGTTACCCACCCTATTTGTGAGCCCAGATGTGACTAATGTGCCTTTAATTATAGCAGAAAAATATTTTTGAGATTCTGGATTAAAAACTAAAAGAAAAAGTCTTTTCCTCTACAAAGGAAAGATTCCTGAATAATCTTTCTCCAACTTCTTCACAGGAGCATCTATTAATTTCAGTAGGCTAAAAAAAAAACTTAACAGAAAGTCTAAGAAGTGAGGTAATCTAAACTCAGGTTGGTTTGTGATTAAGTCTATGAACATATTTACATTTTTGTGTAAAAGTCTGGTAGGGGGATTGAGGGATTGAGGGAATTAAGGGGTAATTGTCATTAAAATGCAGAGAGATTCCTAGCCTTCCATACTTCTGAGCAGTTTGATTCCATTTTGTTCACTGAAGTATGAAGTTAGAGGCAGGAGTAATGCAACTGAACTTAAAATAGACAGCCGTTATGTTGGTTTCATGATAATGTTTGTCTCTGGTGGGACTCTAAATAGAACTCAGGGAAGAATTAAGCCTGACTTGACCTACAAATGAAACTGAAGACAGTGATGACTCCCCTATTCATATCTCAATAAAGGGTAGATGTTAGCTCAGTTCCCCCCCTTTTTTTTCTTTGTAGCAAAGAATGCATGTTTCTGTGAAGTGTGCCTGTCCATGAATTTCTAAAAGATAGAAGAAAACCTTTTTAAAGAACAGTTCAGTGTTCTGAGATGTCTTTTTTGTATGTATTCTCAAAATAACATTTGAAGCAGTCCAGGAGTGCAGCAGACATCTTATGCGCATTTTGTGTGTATGGATGTGTAGGTGTCTTCTTCTTGTAAGAATCCTCTTTCTAAGACGAAACTAATGTTTCAAAATGGAACTAAATTTGAACTTTGCGGTTCCACCATCCCATAAAAGTGTACATTATGAAAAAGCATATATTAGTGGAAACAACATTAAAAAGCACTGTTATTAGAAATAGGCAAAAACATACAATGGCTTGCATTAGAAAAAGCAGGCAGCTTTTTTTAAAAAAAAAGAGAAGAAGAAGAGAAAAAAACCAAACTTAATAGATGGAAAAATGGGAAGAACCATTTCTTAAAAACTTAAGAAAAGTGTGCAACTTAACTTATTTTCCTGAGAGGGTTATCCCCAGATGCAAAGTCGCGTGGTCACACAGAGAGACGGACACTTGAGCTGGGTAGTACTTCTTTATTGGATCAGGAATGAAGCTGAAGCAAAGGGGTTACCTGGCGTCTCTTTATACCTGCCCAGGTGAATCGCAACCAATAGATTCAAACCTGGGCTTCCCGCCAGTGCATGTGGCCAATGGATTTAAACCCTGGCTTCCCGCCAGAGCTGACCATGCCCTGGGGCTGTCAATGACTAGCTCTATTCAGGCTTTCCCGCCAAAAGCGGTTATAGCCTGGAGCTGTCCAGCCCCCTGCTGTGCTGACATTCCGTGTATGCTTTAAGAGCATACACTACACCAGACATTTAAAGAAAAGCCTTAATAACACAAAAGTGAAATAATATAAGCAATTAAATCACTTTAAATAGTTCAGCTGAACTGAAGGCAGCATTAAGAAGCTACTCAAAATCCTGATTGTTCTCTGTTCTGTTGACAGTAATAATAAGCCGCTGCAAAGCCCACTGGAAGGTCACCTATATCCTGACATTGGTAAGGGTATGGACACTTGCTGTGCATGCAGAGGCCTTCTAAGGCTGGCTCACATAAGTGCATGCATATTTGAGATTTCTGTTTTCTTGAAAACGTTGCCTCTGAAGTGGTGAGGGAAGATACGTATGAAAGTTGTGGTGTCTCATTAGCTCGCATAGGCTGTTGTAGCTTATGTTGTAGCTATTGATTACTGATAGCTTTCAGGCAGCAGGCTGATCTGCTGCCTAATGCACCTTCTTTCAAGTTTAAATCTCTCGTTGTAAAGCTTCCACCCACTGGTTCTCATCTTAAAAAGGTAAAGGTTCCCCCGCACATGCGTGCTAGTCATTTCCAACTCTAGGGGCCAGTGCTCATCTCCGTTTCAAAGCCGAAGAGCCAGCGCTTGTCCGAGGACGTCTCCATGGTCATGTGGCCGGCATGACTAGACGCCAAAGGCGCACAGAACGCTGTTACCTTCCCACTGTAGTGGTCCCTATTTTTCTACTTGCATTTTTTTTACGTGCTTTCGAACTGCTAGGTTGGCAGAAGCTGGGACGAGTAACAGGGGCTCACTCTGTTACGTGGCACTCGGGATTCAACCCGCCAAACTGCCCACCTTCTGATCAACCCACTGAGCCACCGCATCCCTTGGTTCTCATCTTACCTTCAGGCATATGGAGAATAATTCCACATCCTCTTCCCCGTGACATCCCTCACGTATTGGGAGGCAGCTATCACGTCTCCCCATAGCCTTCTCTTCTTTAGTCTGAATATATATCAAGTTCTTTTAATTCAAGGGTGTCAAACTGCCAGCCCGCGGGTTGGTTTCATCATACCGAAGCTGCGCCCGCCCCATTGCCAGCAATGCAAAAAGAGTCTTGATGCGTCGCCACACGTCACGTGACGTGGCAAGTTTGACACCCGTGCTTTAATCGGTCTTCATAGGGTTTGGCCTCCAAACCCCTTACCATCTGCTTCAGGAGGATTCCCAAGCTGCAGAGGGAGTTTCTTTAGCCCCGTTGGGAGTCAAAGTTAAAATTACCCCGGAGTCGGTAGCGTTCTGAATTAGCACTTAACTTAGTTAATTCTAGTTGAATCCGAGCCTGTTTCTCCCCATCCAGGCCCTGACAGCCTTCATTCCTGGGTTAAGACTTCTCCCACATTCCTTACTGAATATAGCTGGGTTTCCTTCTTATATTGAAGATACCTCATTTCAAGCAGGCAGATGACCTTTCCCAGCAACTTCATATAAATGTTAAAAAAGATTGTGGAGGGGAGTGAGCCTTGGGACACCCCATAACAGAATATCTAAATATCTGGCTCCTTCCTGCTGCCACCATGGATTGGATCGGTTCACTGGAACAGCAGTAGAACCACTGTGAAGAGATCCAAAGGTGCTTTTTCCAAAAGGCAACTGGAGAAGTTCTGAAGAAGCTCTTCGGATGGGAAGCAAAATGTTTCAAAGAGAAAAATCCAAAAAAGTCAAGTTGCCTTTTGGAAAAAAAAAAGCACCTTTGGGACAACCAGGACCTAGATGATTGAGAATCTCCATAGACTCTGAACAGGTAGTCCTCAACTTATGACCCCAATCGAGCCCCAACATTTCTGTTGCTAAGTGAGTTTTGCCCCATTTTACGACTTTTCTTGCTATAGTTGTTAAGTGAAACCCTGCGGTTTTTAAGTTAATAGCACAGTTGTTAAGCGAATTTGGCTTCCCCATTGACTTTGCTTGTCAGAATGTCGCAAAAGTGGATCACGTGACCTCCGGGATACTGCAACCATCATAAATATCAGTCAGTTGCTAAGCTAAGTCTGGATTTTGGTCACATGACTATGGGGATGCTGCAACGGTCATAAGTGTGAAAAGCGGTCATAAGTCCCTTTTTTCACTGCCACTGTAACTTTGAATGGTCACTAAATGAACTGTTGTAAGTCGAGGACTACCTGTAAAGAAGGTTCTATGGAATGGGTTGACAGGTCAACTTCTGATCGTCAAAGGCAGCCCTGATGGGTTATTGCACTCGACATCGTCAAGGACCACTGAGAGGACTATGGTCACGTTCCACTGAATAGGAGGAAAATTGGGTTCCCATCATTCAGATCCTATCACAGGTCATTTATGAGAGGCATCAGTATGGTTGCTGCCACATGGCCAAGTCAGAATCCGGACTGCCATGGATCCATATCACCCATATCCTTCAGGGCTGTTTCTACCATAGTTGTCTTCCCACCATTTTCTCACAACCTGCCCCCAAAGTTGGTTCTTAGACTGTAGTTGTGAAGAAGTGAATCCAGAGCTGGCCTCTTGAGCAGGAGACAGATTGACACCTCTTTCAAACCACTTTGGAGGCAGAAATCCTGCAGGAGTTGAATAGACATGAGTCTCTCCCCACCCACATAGCAAGCTTTTGATGCTGTCCAAGGCAGCCGTTGAGTAGTTGCTCAGGTGAGGAAAAAGGCGCTGCCACTGCTGGTGCGCTACCTTTTGAGCAGCCTGTCCTTCAGGTTCCACAACATGTAGTCATCTAACCTGGATGCTGAACTGGGCATCCCGTGTATGGTTGTGTTGAGGGCAAGAGGGGACATACACTATGGTGCTGCACATCAGTTGCCAACCACAGCATGCTATCTTAGGATCTGTGTCGTTGCTCTTGGCAAAGGAGGCGTGAGGAGAAGGCCAAAGAGCTCCAGTTGTCTGGTTGTTGTTGTTTTTTGCCTCCTATTTGTTATTAATGAAGGAGAATATTTGTAACTCAGAGTTGAAATGAGATAAGATAAGGCAAGGCAAGGCAAGGCGGGATGGGATGGGATGGAATGGGATGGGATGAGATGAGATGAGATGAGATGAGATAATCTTTATTGTCATTTTTTCCCTGTGGGCATAACGGCATACATTAAAAATGAAATTTAGTTGCTTGGTCCTGGGTGCTCTCTGAGCTTGCTTGTTTTCTTGCAGACGTTTCATTACCCTAACTGGGTAACATTATCAGTGCTAGTGATGATGTTACCTAGTTAGTTACTTGTTATTAGGTATTAGTTATCTGTTACTAGGTGGAGTCCAGGCTTTGCTCTTCTCTCAGGCAGTGGCCCAGGAGGAAAGATTTAGTGCCATCCCTCCAGGTCACTTGACCTCACCAGGGATGCCAAGAGGCCAGAGTTAGCGTAACTTGCAACTGCTGATTGATGCTTTGGGTTAAAGGGGGAAACGAGGCTTTAACATTGCTACAATGAAAGACAAATTGAGCCTGTCTTTCTCGTAGGCTGCGAAGAAGAACGTGAAAGCAGATTTATTTATTTATTTGGATTTTTTTTATAACTATAGGTAGTCCTCACCTTATGACTACAACTGACTCCACCATTTCCATTGCTAAGCAAGACAGTTGTTTAAGTGAGCTTTGCCCCACTTTGCCATTTTCTTTCTCCAGTTGTTAAGTGAATCCCTGCAGTTGTTTAAGTTAGCACGGTTGTTAAGTGAATCTGGCTTCCCCATTGAATTTCATTGTCGGAAGGGGCTCGCATGACTCCGGGACACTGCAGCCATCATCAGTATATGACAGTTGCCAAGGGTCTGAATTTTGATCGCGTGACCGTGGGGATGTTGCAATGTTCGTAAGTGTTGAAAAAAATGGTCATAAGTCACTTTTTCAGTTGTGTTGTGACTTCAGATGATCACTAAACAAACGGTTCTGAGTCAAGGACCACCAGGAACTCAAAGCGGCGGACGTATCGAGATGGGAGGGGAAAAAAAGGTTGCCATGATATGGTGTGTTTGTTTCACGATTGGATGCAAGTGAGGAAATCTTCCTAGTTGGACATTGATTAAGAGGCTATCAGGAAATGGTGGGCTTTTAGGTTGAGAAGTTCAAAAGGCTGCCTAGAAGAGAGCGTAAGGCAGCCGGTATATCCATCCTGGGGCCAAGAAACCTACACGGATGTGTTTGTGAAATCACTTTGGCCGGAGCTTGCCTCCAGGACCTCTTTACATTTTGCAGGCTTCACCAGTGAGATTTATTTTGCAGTAGATCTTCTTTCACCTGCCATTGCGGAACTGATTTATCCACTGCCTCCAGTTAAGGATTTTCCCCCTTTCTATATCTCGAGGGTTCCGATTAGGCAGCACAAGGCCATTACACTGAAAACATGAGCAGAGGAGTGTATATAAAAACAAATGGGCTGGAATTGAAAACCAGAGATTATAAAAATAAGAAAGCTAAAAGGTAACCTTTCAGAGAAAAGCTTTACAACCTCTGCTTCCTCTTCACCATCTTGACTTGTCCCCCACCTCCAGTTATGGTGAGGCCTAATGGTTTTAAAAAGCAGCAAGCTAATTCATGTGGGGATGGAACTCTCAGCTCTCTTGGGTGATACCAATAAAGGAGAATAGTTGTAGCTCAAGGTTGAACTGTGGGGTCCTTGGTGCTGTCTGAACTTGGTTATTTTCTTACAGACATTTCCTTACTCAAACGAGGTAACATCATCAGTGCTAGTCAGCACTGGAACTAGACTAGTACTGAGGATGTCTGAGATGGTATAGGTCTGTGGTGGCGAACCTATGGCACGCGTGCCACAGGTGGCACGCAGAGCCCTCTCTCTGGGCACGTGCGCCGTCGCCCCAGTCCTAGGCCTTCAGCTGGGTTTTATAAAACCTTTTCGCCGTGTGCAAAAAAAAAAAAGGTTCAATCAATCAATTTCAACTTCTTGCGGGGGGAAAAAAGATCTCACAAAGTTGGAATTGATTGATTGAACTTTTTAGTCCCACCCAGTCTGTCTTTACCACCGCAGCCACGCCCACCCAACGGGCCACGCCGTCCCAACGGGCCACACCCATCCAATGGGCCACACTCACCCAGCACCCGATGATACATAAGTGGGTTTTGGGTTGCAGTTTGGGCACTCAGTCTCTAAAGGTTCACCATCACTGGTATAGGTTCTCCTGCTTGAGCAGGGGGCTGGACTAGAAGACCTCCAAGGTCCCTTCCAGCTCTATTCTATTCTGTGTTACCTAGTTTGGGAAATGAAATGTCTGCAAGAACACAAACAAGCTCAGGCAGCATCAAGGACCCCTCACTTAAGTGAGAGAGATAGTAAGAGTGGCCTAAGAAATGCTAAACTCTGGAAACCACCTGCACATGGAATGGAACAACTCACCGCAGCCAACTTGCCATGGGACAATTTAACCATTTTAGTTAATTATTTAAAATAATTTTAAAAATATTTAATTTTTTTTCCATTCACATTTCATTTTGTCCCTTCTTTGGCATCTTTTCTTTAATGATTCTGTTCCACTATTTCTTTGATATTAGTGTAATTCTTGTCCTACAGTGAGTTGGCCGCGGTGGGTTGACTGTGGTGAATTGGCTTTGGCAACAAGTATTTCAAGAGGGTTAGGGTCTTGTTGCTGGGATGTTCGGAATCCTCTGATGGGGATCCCTTTGGAAATGGGATACCCTTGCATTTAGGTCTTATTCTTTCTGGGAAGTGGCCCACCCCCATCTGCCCTCTTCCTCTTAAGATATCTATTATGTCAGGCCACAAATTCCATTCCTGGCCGATTTGAGATACCCTGTTTGAAGCAGCAGAAGTGAAATCCATACGCTCCCCTGACTGAGCCATCTGCCTCAGTCAACTTGGGTAAATGTGTTACTGTAGGTTTCTTTTCTACTTCAAGGCTGAAAAGAGGGGGGAAAAATCCCTGTCCAATTTAGCTGCTGGCAAGCTGCTCATTTTGCCTCCCACCCCTTTCTTCCCTGCCTGTTTGCCAAGACAATCAATCCCAGCCAAAGGTGAGAACTTTGTTTGCAGCTAGCAAGAGCCAGCTTCTTCAAAAAGGGTTTTGTCGCTTTTACCAAGCTGCCTTTTTCCACAGACAAAATGTTTCCATGGAAAAATGCCCTCCCGGGCTGAACTTTTCTCATGAATCTCCACCTCTTTTCTTCCGCCTTTCAACTCAAGTGACAAGCTTGATATCATTATTATTGGCAAGCAGAAGCCAGCAGACCAAGTTGAGAAGATCAAAGACCGGCCTGGAGACAGCCGAGGCCCAGCCAAGATGAAGTTGCATTGGATTTACTGTAAATTGCTCTGAGCTTCTGTGAGGATTTCAGTTTATAAAGCAAATACCTTTCGTCTGATGCCAGTCTTAGCTTTCTCCTTTTGTGATCACAAAACCTTTGATTGTAAAACAGCATATTTTATCTCTCCATTAATCACTCTTCTGTGTGCAGAAATAAAACTGCAGTACTTACAAGGGTAATACTGTATTATCCACCTTTGGCACCCAGCGAATCTTAAAGCAATCTTTGTAAGATAGAAACTTGTTCTGTTTGAAGGATTTTTTACAAAAGAGAAAACCATTAAACATTATTTTCATATGAGGTCACAATTTTCACCTACCTCTTCCTTTCTCAGGGTTACTAGCACTTAAAATCACTGAAATTATAATACATAATATGTTAAATTTTGTAATTTCATTGTGTAGAAGGCTTGAGTTTATCAAGGTTTATATACATATACATATACATATACATATACATATACACACACACACACACACACACACACACACACACATATATATATATATATATATATATATATATATATATATATATATATATATATATATATATATATATATATATATATATATATATATATATATATATATATATATATATATATATATATATATATATATATATATATATATATATATATATATATATATATATATATATATATATATATATATATATATATATAATCTTACAAGGACAAAATTTCGGTTCCATTTCCAAAAGGTGGCAAATGACTGCCGGATGAATTAAATTTTTGAGAAAGAATCTGTTGCTTCTGCCTGTATTTCAAAAGAAGATCCATTAGCCTTGAAAAATGATTTGAAGTTCTTTCTTTTTCAAAGTAGGCTTATGAGGTGGCTGCAAATGTAATCATGCCTCAGGACTGAGATCCTTTGATACCTCTTCCAAATGGCTGCAAATGCAGCCTTGTGGTCAGAAGAATGAAGTCATGTGACAAACCAGCCTTGAGAACTGGACCATGTCCTATGCCTTTTCAGGTATCAGTCCAGAGGAATGGCTGGAGTCAAGGAAAAATGCACTCTGTGGTTACTCATTGTTGAAAATGTCGTACAGATAATAAACAACCATGATTTACAACCATATTGGAGCCCCACCCTCACCCCATTGCAGTCGTAAGTCACAACGCTCATAAAGTGGGACACCAGATGGTTGTCCCGATTTTACATTTTTTGTGGGTGTTGTTAAGTGAATGTGGCAGTCATTCAGAGAACCCTCTGTTTTCTATGGGGTGCTTTTGCCTAAAAAAATGAAGTAAATGCTGGGTTTGGGCAGAAGTGTCATAAATAGTGACCTTGTGACCATGGGACGCTAGCAATGGCTTTAAAGGCAGGCTGGTCGCTGAGTGGTGAAAATAGGATTAAGTGACTGCGGGGGGATGGTTTGCAGTTGAAAATTTTAGAACCGAGTTGTAAGTTCCTTTTCGGGGTTCATCATACCCATCCTTTATGGGGGCGTGTGCTTGTTTTTTGCTATTGAAAAGTTGCATTTTTAATCTATTTGAATATTAAAAATTTAAGTAATAACCATTTCCCATTCCATTCCCATCCTTCTGTTAATTTAAGCTGCAACATTGGCTCCCAGAAAGAAACGCACCCACGTCATCAGTTACTGTACCACTTTCACTATTTTTCCAACCTTCCTGAAGCTGCATTCTGAGGGGTCCTTGATGCTTTCCGAGCTTGGTTGTTTTCTTGCACACATTTCATTACCCAAACTAGTTAACATCATCAATGATTAGCGACTAGCACCGGTGAGGTTAGCTAGTTGGAGTAATGAAACCTCTGCAAGAAAACGACCAAGCTCAGAAAACACCAAGGACACCTCACTTCAACCCTGAGCTACCAATGTTCTCCTTTATTGCTACATTCTGAGTCTGCATCCAAACTGTACATTTAAATACAATGAGGCTGGTTGACTTGACTTAATATGTTATACGAATGCAGCCGTTTGTGATTTCTGAGATACATTTTGTGACCTAACATGCTCACAATCTCAACTAATTGAGGTTTGGTTTAACTATGAATAAATAATTCATGGTAAGAAAAGATGTTCAGACTCTAGAAAGAGTACAGAGAAGAGCAACAAAGATGATCAGGGGACTGGAGGCTAAAACATATAAGGAACGGTTGCTGGAACTGGGTATGTCTAATTTAATGGAGAGAAGGACGAGGGGGGACATGATAGCAATGTTCCAATATCTAAGGGGCTGCCACAAAGAAGAGGGAGTCAAGCTATTCTCCAAAGCACCTGCAGGCAGGACAAGAAGCAATGGGTGGAAACTAAAGAGAGAAGCAACCTAGAACTAAGGAGAAATTTCCTGACTGTTAGAACAATTAATCAGTGGAACAACCTGCCTGCAGAAGCTATAGGTGCTCCAACACTGGAAGTTTTTAATAAGAGACTGCACAGCCATTTGTCTGAAATGGTATAAGGCCGTGGTGGTTAACATATGACACATGTACCATAAGTGGCACACAGAGCCCTTTCTGTTGGCACACGCGCCGTCGCCCCAGTCCTAGGCCTTCAGCTGGGTTTTATAAAACCTTTTTGCTTTAAACCTCCGACACGGTGTGCAAAAAAAAAATGGCGATGTCCATTTTGCTCTATGAGTTCCTGGTCAGGTAATCCCAACCCTAAGTGGAATTTTCCTCCAATAGGATTTTCCACAGTATTTTGCCAGGAAACATAGATAGGGCAGCCTAGAAAAGTAAGTGCCCTCCTAACCATACCGAAGCACTCCAAGTTTGTTGGCAATGTCCATTTTGCTCTATGAGTTAATGGTGACCTAGCCCTAACCCTAAGTGGAATTTTCTTCCAATGGGATTTTCCCATATATTTTACCAGGAAACCTAGATAGGGCAGTCAAGAAAAGTAAGTGCCCTCCTAACCATACCGAAGCACTCCAAGTTTGTTGGCAATGTCCATTTTGCTCTATGAGTTCATGGTGACCTAACCCTAACCCTAAGTGGAATTTTCCTCCAATGGGATTTTCCCATGTATTTTACCAAGAAACCTAGATAGGGCAGCAAAGAAAAGTAAGTGCCCTCCTAACCATACCGAAGCACTCCGAGTTTATTGCCGATGTCCATTTTGCTCTATGAGTTCACGGTGACCTAACCCTAACCCTAAGTCCATGGTGGTGAACCTATGGCACGGGTGCCACAGGTGCCATGCAGAGCCCTCTCTGTGGGCACATGTGCCATCTCCCTAGTCCTAGGCCTTTAGCTGGCTTTTATAAACCTTTTCGCTTTAGGTGTCCGCCGCTGTGTGCCAAAAAAAAAAGTTTCAATCAATCAATCAATTTCAACTTCTTCACGGGGAAAAAAAAGATCTCGCAAAGTTGATATTAATTGATTGAACTTTTTAGTTCCACCCAGTCTGCCGTTACCACTGCAGCCACACCCACCCAATTGGTCACGCCCACCCAATTGGCCACACCCACCCAATGGCCACACCCACCTGGCACCCGACAATACATAAGTGGGTTTTGGGTCGCAGTTTGGGCACTTGGTCTCTAAAAGGTTTGCCATTGTTGGTATAGGGTCTCCTGCCTGAGCAGCAGATTGGAGTAGATGACCTCCAATATGTTGTTGTTGTTGTTGTTGTTTTGGTTATTATTCTGTATTGAACCATGGTTTCTGAGCCATAACTTATTTAGCAAGCCAGAGTGAACATCCAGGAAGAAAGGTGATTGGAATTTTGGGCAGTTTTAGCATTAATAGATTTATTAAGTATTGGAAGATATTTGTTTTCTGACAAAGACAAACAACACACATATGACCCTGAAGTAAAAGAAAAGGAGGCACTTAAAATCGCCTGTTCCTGCAATTCCCTTTGACATGACTGTCGCATTAGTGCATCATTCTCTTTCTTCTGTGTTTCTGTATCCAGCTTGATCCCGAGAACACGGGTTACATCAGCACAGAGAAATTTCGGAGCCTCCTGCAAAGACACAGCTCTGAACTGGATCCACATAAACTGGAAGTACTTTTGGCGTTAGCAGACAACAATTCGGATGGAAAGATTTGTTATCAAGACTTTGTCAACTTGGTAAGTGATTTTCTAGCTGGCAGAGGAGGAAATGAGTGTGGGTGTCAGAGCATCCATGTCTGCAAATACCTGGGAATGTAAAAGAAAGACACAAAAGCCTAATGAGAAGGGAATACTGCTAGTCCTCGACTTACGACCACAATAGGGACTAGAAAAATCATTAAGTGGCACGGTTGTTAAGCGAGGCATCGATGATAGCACCTGATTTTACCTTTTTTTTTGCCATGATCGTTAAGTGAATCACCAAGGTTGTTAAGCAAGACATCGCGCAACTGCAACGTGACCATGTCTGCTGGCTTCCCCATTGATGGGGCCACCTGGAAAGGTTCAAATGGTGATCACGTGACCAACAAACAAGGATGGCTGCCAAGCATCCAAATCACGATCATGTCACCGTAGGAATCCTACTGTGGTTGTAAGCATGAAGATTAGTTGTAAGGCACTTTTTTCAGCACTATCTTTGAACACTTGCTACATGGGTGGTCGTAAGTTGAGGACTACCTGTATTCTCTAAAATAGAAAAGGAAGCACTGGTAGGTTAATCAACGTAGGATTCAATCAGCAAGTCTAGCCTTCCCTGCAGAGATTGGAAGGGGATGACCAGCCAGATGCTGTGGTTATTGTAGGCTTGACTAAGTGCCAGCCCAGTTTGGGCTGGAATTCTTAAAATTGATTTTAGAATAGCCAGCAGCAGCCCAAGAAAGAAGCAGCTTAAGTTGCTCTAGTGTATAGAATTGCCCCGGAGTTTAGAAACCCTTCTCATGCAATATTATACCTGTATCCCTGCCCAGGAATTCATGTAGAATTTGTTTATTTGCACATTTATTTATTCAGTGTACTTGTTCTGTGTACCAAGTAGAGATACATTTCCTAGTGTGTGGGGTTAGAAAAATAATATGTTCCTTTCTCACCAGGATGTTTGCATTTCTACTTTCCAGAAACACAAATGACCTTTGCTAGAGTTTTGGGATTTCCAGCCATTTTGAAAACTGAATGATTTTAGACTCATCTGTGGTCTTCCCCTTTTTTGTCCCTTTTCCAAAACTGAATTATTCAAAAACACAGTTCAGTTTTGGAAAAAGACCCAGTCGAACAAACCGCAATCTCTTTCTTTTCCTGTTCTGAGCTGGAGAAAAACCAAGGGAAGGAAAAGGAGAAAAACTTGAGAGGAATCAGAGAAAAATTAAACCAAAAAAACAAAACAGAACAAAAAAACTGGTTGTGGTGCCCTGCTTTAGAGTGAAATGAAAGATGAATTCACAGTGTGGGAAAGTTGGAGATTGATGGAGGTTAAGACAGCTGAGTTGCTTTAGAAAGTGCAGATCAATCCAGTGGGGGTCTTTGGATGGCAAGGGAAGAAGCAGGGAAGATTAAAAAATGCATTCAAGATGGCCAAAAGGCAGAGCAGAAGCAAACTATCTTGCTATGCATGCTTGGAGATCAATTATAAACCCATACCTTTGATGTGATGTGGAATTTGGCCTAACTCCCAAGTAAATGTTTTGGCAAATGACTATTTGTGTTCTACGTTAAAAAAAAAGGTGTAGCTTTGAGTTCCAAAATGCTTTTAAAACAACGCTTAAACATACACACTATCTTCTCCAAAAGGAGCTGAGTTTTGTTGAGAAAGCTCTAGATGGAGTTCCTTGGTATTCTTCCTATTTACTACCTCTGGCTATCTCAATAGCGTCTGAACAAGAACGTATTTAGTGAATTTATGAAGACCCTGCTATGGTGAAGACATGTTGCTTTGACAATCTGTTTCCCATCTTTCCCAAACTCTGTCTACACACAAGCAAATTGCAGTATCACAAACACATCAGTCTCATGGATGGATGGATGGATGGATGGATGGATGGATGGATGGATGGATGGATGGATGGATCTTCCATGAAGATCATGGATCATGAATCTTCCATTACCTTCCATGAATATCTGGATAGATTGATAGCCTCCCTCGGTATCCATCTCTATTACCATCATGTTCTGTCCTCAACACAGCTGTATAAATCTTGAATGTAGTGAAAAAGACGACCATATTTTCTGATGAAAAGGTGATATGCCGCCATTTGTTTGTTTGTTAGATTTTTATCCCGCCTTGATTACTCTATCAGTAAGTAAGTCAAGGTGGCGAACATACCTAATGCTCCTTCCTCCTCCTATTTTCCCCACAGCAACAACCCTGTGAGGTGGGTTGGGCTGAGAGAGTGGCTGGCCCAAGGTCAACTAGCTGGCTTTCATGGTTACAGTCTCCCGGTTTCTAACCTGGTGTCTTAACCTCTAGACCAGACATGTCAAACTCAAAGCTGGCAGGCCAGATCCAGCCCATGTTGTGTTTAGATCTGGCCTGCGGGTTCACCATGGAGACAGCAAGGGGTCGGCCCCTGCTTCCTCGTTGCCAGCCCACCCAGAGGCCGCATACGTGGACAAGCCTCCTACTCGCTATACCTCCGACAGCCCCGGCAAATGGGAAGGGTGGGGAGTTCCCATCCCCAAGAGGCAGCCGGGACTCCTTTCCCTGTTCTGCCCTGCCCGAGCCCAGCCCTTTGCGGGGGTCAGGATGCCGTTTGAGGCTCGCCCTCTGATCCCTCCTTCCGTCCTTCGGTCTATCAAGGTTCTGTCCACGGAGTAACTGTACATGTTTCAAGCTTCCCAGTGCTTCAAGTTGTTGTGTATGTAAATAGTTGCAAGCAAGGGATTTTGCAGACTGCACCATAGCTAGGTTTGAGCGGGAGATTCCGGTGCAATCATTGGCTGCAGTTAGCAAGAAGCGGGAGAATAAACACCTCTGATTGGTTACAGTTCAAATAGTTCCACTATAAAAGGTTGCAACACTTGACAGTTGCCAGTTGACTTTGTGTATTCAATAAACTCATTCCTTGTTAAACCACTCTGAGTCCTCGTCTATCAGAACCAAACAATTGGCGACGAAGGTGGGATAGACAGAAGACCAGAGAATTGGCGGAATTGTCGCGCAAAGGCGGCAAATTCGAATACGTGTCAAAGTCAACCGAGCTGCCGCGGCAGAATAAAAAAATTCTCCGAATGGCGCAGATTGGGTCATTGAAGGAATTCGACCCAAACTTCCCCGAAGATTGGGAAGAATACGTCGGACAGGTCGAAGGGTTCCTGCTAGTGAACGGAATCACTGACGACCGGAAAAAAGCGGCAGCATTACTGACGATTTGCGGCACACCGGTCTATCGAGTCGCTGTCGGTCTGTGTCAACCGCAACCGGTCTCAAGCGTGCCGTATGCCGATCTCCTTGCCAAACTAAAGGTCCACTTTACACCTAGGAGATCCGAACTATTCTGGCGGCGCATCTTCGAGAAAAGAAACCAGAGGCCGGGAGAGTCCATACAAAAATTTGTCGCTGCCGTCAGGGAAGCCGCAGTACGATGTAAATACGATAATCTTGAAATAAGAATTCGTGACCGTGTAGTACTGGGCTTGAGGGACGAGCAGCTACAAAACAGAATTATATCCAAACCCACTGGCGATCTGCAGGAGGTGATCGACGAACTTCTAACGTACGAATCAACCGGGTATCGCGACCCCCCCCGCAGTAGCATGGCAGCATCGTCCGAGATCAACCAAGAGGGCTATGTGGACTGCGGGGAGGCGGACCAGCAGTGGGAAGAAGATATCGCCGAAGTCTCCAGGCGATTCGGAAAATTGGTGCCAAGACCACCCAGAAGCGAAGGGCCCGAACCTAACCGACGTCAACAACCCGCAACTCCGCAAAGACAAGCGACAGGGCCACAACGCCCATGGAGGGACACCGCAACCAGACCGCGCGAAAATGAACCACAGAACCGGTGCGGCAGCTGCGGCGGCAACCATCCCCGCGCATCTTGCCGATTCCGCACCGCAAAGTGCAGGGCGTGTGGGAAGACCGGCCACATCCAGGCCATCTGCAGGAGCCGTGCTCGAGACAACCGCCTCCACGAAGTCGATGTGTGGCCCGAAGGTAAGGTAACCCCTAACGTTAGTGGCAAGGAGTCCCTTAAACCCTGGGTAAAAATTCCAAAATTAGGGGAGGTGGCTCGAGTCAACCGCAGGAGAATTGGGAAAAATGGCAATTTTCCAGAAGGAAAATTAAAAATCATAGTCCATCTGCAAGGGGTTCCTTGCAGAATGGAAATCGACTCAGGGGCTTCAGTATCAATAATTTCCAGTGAAACCCTTGATAGGATTGAACAAATAAGTGGAAGAAAAATTCCACTTAGTTCAACAAAAATTCAATTAACCGATTTCCAAAAAAGCCCAATTAAAATAAAAGGGAAAATTAGTCTTCGCGTAGAATTTAAGGGATTTAAGGGGAATTTAGATTTAATAGTAACTGAGGGTCATAGGACTAGCCTAATTGGCATTAACTGGTTCCCTGCCCTGGGCATTTGGATCGGGGGAATAAATTCAATAATTAAAAATAAGACCCTCGAATCAGTCTGCAATGAATTTGCAGACGTATTCGACGGATCCCTCGGTAAATACAAAGGACCCCCAATTAAATTCAATCTAGACCCCTCAGTAAAACCTATCAGGCTTAAGGCCCGCAGGGTGCCTTTCGCCCTGAAGGAAAAAATCGAGGCCGAGCTCGAGAGGCTTGTAGGCCAAGGCGTGTTAGAACCTGTTGAGGGTGGTTTGTGGGAAACGCCGATTGTCACACCCCTCAAACCCAATGGGGATGTGAGAATCTGCGCTGACTACAAAGCCACCCTGAACATTGGAATGAAAAAACATGCTTACCCGGTCCCGACGGTGAAGCAGGTCCTCGCCACGATCCAGGACGGCGCCATGTTTGCCAAGCTAGACTTGGCGCATGCGTACTTACAGTTGACTGTTTCCGAAGAGGCTGCAGAAGCACAGACGATAGTTACCCACAAGGGGGCGTTCCGAGTCCACAGACTGCAATTTGGCATTGCAGCAGCTCCAGGCATCTTTCAAGAAGTGATGGAGAGGACCTTAAAGGGCATACCAGGTGTATGCCCTTACTTTGATGATGTCTTGATAGCTGGAAAAAATGAAGAAATGCTAGTGGAGCGGCTGGAACAGGTATTGGGAAGATTTAGAAGGGCTGGTTTAAAACTAAAAAGGGAAAAATGTTGCATTGGGGTTAAGTCCACTGATTTCTTGGGGTTCAGGATAGACAAAAATGGGGTCCATCCAACCCCTGAAAAAATAAAAGCAATTAAATTAGCTCCTGAGCCTAGGAACAAGGCTGAACTACAAGCCTTCCTTGGCTTAGTAAACTTCTACCATACATTTGTACCCCACAAGGCTGCCATTGCAGAACCTCTCCATAGGCTCTTAGATAAAAAGACTCCTTGGCAGTGGCAGAAGAAACATAGAATTAGTTTCCAAACGTTAAAAGACATTCTTTCCAGCCAATCAACTGTAACCCACTTCATAGAAAATAAACCAATTTACCTAGCGTGTGATGCTTCACCTTATGGTGTAGGGGCCGTGATCAGCCACTTAGACAACCAAGGAATGCAAAGACCAATAGCATATTATTCCAGGACACTAACCAAGGCAGAGCGGAACTACGCTCAGATAGACAGGGAAGCATTAGCAATCGTGGCTGGAGTTAAAAAGTTCCATGACTACCTGTATGGAAGGAACTTTACCATACTGACAGACCACAAACCCCTGTTGGGACTGTTTACCACAGATAAACAGACTCCCCAAATCATGTCACCCCGGATGCTGAGATGGTCCATTTTCCTCTCAGCATACTCATTCTCTCTTCAATACAGACCGGGCAAGGACATGGGGCACGCAGATGCCCTTAGCAGACTGCCCTTAAACATCACCGAGGGTGACCCTGCCCCAGTGGGACAAATAATGTCCCTACAGGACATCCCTGACTTGCCTCTAACTGCTAAAGACATAGCTGCGGCAACAAATAATGACCACACTTTAAAGAGAGTAATGGCCTGGGTCCTGAGCGGGTGGCCAAATGCCAACCCGGATGAAAAATACATTCCCTATTTTAGAAGGAAAGATGAACTATCAGTTCATCTGGGTTGCTTACTGTGGGGAAATCGCGTGGTTATTCCTGGGATCCACAGATCAGCTATTCTATTAGAATTACATGAAGGACACCCAGGAATAGTACGGATGAAAGCGTTGGCTAGGAGTCACTTGTGGTGGCCAGGTCTGGACAACGACATTGAGGAATGTGTTGCAAATTGCCATTTGTGCCAACGTTCTAGGCCAGAACAACAACACACCCGTATGCATAAGTGGGAGATAGCTAGAAATCCTTGGTCCAGGATTCATATTGACTTTGCTGGACCTTTCCAAGGGTTAACATTTCTGGTGGTGGTTGATAGTTTCTCTAGGTGGCTAGAGGTAGTACCAGTTAGTTCAGTAACTTCAGGAAGAACAATACAGGTATTAAGGGGCCTCTTTGCCACTCATGGGTTACCGGATGTCATCGTGTCTGATAATGGGCCACAATTCACATCTATTGAATTCCAGGATTTCCTCAAGGCCAACTCGATTAAGCACAAGACATCAGCACCCTTCCACCCATCCACCAACGGCTTGGCTGAACGGAATGTGAGGACCACGAAAGACGCCTTAAAAAGAATCATTCGGGGTGACTGGCATCAAAGACTGGCCGAATTTTTGCTGGCCCAACATTCGACCCCATGCGCTGCTACAGGCAAAAGTCCAGCTGAAATGAGGTGGGGAAGGAGGTTGACCACCAAATTGGACAGATTACACCCTGACAGACTTATACCAAGCGCTGAATTGGACATGCCAAATAGAACATTTAAAGTGGGGGAATTAATCTGGGCCAGGAACTATACCCAAGGGGACAAATGGATTCCAGGGGTGGTTACTGAAATCTTGGGTCCCTTGTCGTACATTATTGAGGGGGAAGGGAATAGGATCATTAAAAGACATCTAGATCAGCTGAGGAAGAGATCTAGTGGATGCTTGCCAGAAGATGGGGACCAAAATATATTGGGGGGAAATAGTACATCCAGGTTCAGTAATAACATCATGCCAGAGAGTGAGGGAGAGGAAAGGCAAAATAATTCACCCCCTGGTACTCAACAACAACCATTTAGTCAATTTGACTGGGTAGCGCCCCTGCGAGGTAGGCCAGTGACCACTAATCTTCAAGCACAAACAAATACACAAATCAGCAACAGGGAAACATCAGAGTCGGGTAGCCAAGAGCCCAGGTCCAACAGAGACAATCAGCCAAGCATAAATTCTGAAAAAGGGGTCCCTTGCAGCCAGAGCAATAGATACCCTTCTAGAATCCATAAGCCACCAAAATATCTAAAGGATTTTGTTCAGAAATAACAACAACTGGGGGGTAAGGGGTGTTGTGTATGTAAATAGTTGCAAGCAAGGGATTTTGCAGACTGCACCATAGCTAGGTTTGAGCGGGAGATTCCTGTGCAATCATTGGCTGCAGTTAGCAAGAAGCGGGAGAATAAACACCTCTGATTGGTTACAGTTCAAATAGTTCCACTATAAAAGGTTGCAACACTTGACAGTTGCCAGTTGACTTTGTGTATTCAATAAACTCATTCCTTGTTAAACCACTCTGAGTCCTCGTCTATCAGAACCAAACACAAGTCATCCTGGCATCTCCCGAATCCCATCAGCCACTCCAAAGGAGCCGTTTAAGCGAGGGGGTTCAGGATCAAGAGGCCAAATCCCCCTGGGAGGTTCTGGACCCTGAGCAGTGCTTGTAGGTGTCATCCAGAAGGCCAAAATCTACTTTTATTGAAATTGGCTGCAGTAATCAAATTTTTCAAATCTGATTTGTGCTGAACCTCCTTTTTATCCTATGAATCAGGGAGGCAGCTGCCTGAGCTACTTCCAAATTTTCTTTTGTAGTTCTGGACTTGAAAACTCCTTCGGCCCCTTTTGCCTAAGAAGAAGGTTCTCCACTGTCAGTCGAGCCGGCCACGCCCACCCAGCCACACCCACCTAGTCACAGCGACCCGGCTGTGACCACCCAGCCACGCCTACCCAGCCATGCCCATCTGGCCCTTGGAGGTCAACCATAACACTGATGCGGCCCTCGATGAAACTGAGGTTGACACCCCTGCCCCAGACTAAACTGGCTCTATTGTTTCCCTTCTTTCTTTGGTTGTTTTTCATGTTTTATTTTCTCTGTTACAAAAGGCTTTTTCTTTCGTTCACTCTTTAGTACTGCTCAGGCAACCTTAGCAGCTTACTGGAAGCCAACGTGACTTCCTCCTATCGCTGCTCAGTAAATATTTCTTTCTATTATGAAGTTTCTTTGAATCTTCTCTGCTCTAAAGCTTCCAGTGAGTCAATCAGTCTGCAGGCTGTTGCTGTTAGCAACCCCCCCTTGCACTGTAAGCCCAAGTGTATTGCGCACATCCATGTGTAATCTCATATGCCTTCTAAGTAGTTTTCCACATATAATGAACAGCATCTGCAATAAAACGTGGCTTTAGTGCAGGGGTCTTCAAACTTGGCCCTTTTATGACTTGTGGACTTCAGTTCCCACAATTCCTCAGCCAGGCACGCTGGCTGAGGAATTCTGGGAGTTGAAGTCCACAAGTCATAAAAGGGCCAAGTTTGAAGACCTCTGCTTTACTGTTTACTGAAATGAATCCGGAGCACTGCTAAAACCAAGTACAGTCTTAAAATGCTGCCTTTGAGAAGTTTTGAAATCTCCATAAATTCTGGTATCCCCCTTAACCCTCAGAATCTTTGATTTGAAATGTGGATAAGCATAGGTTCTTCATCTCTCAACTCATATCCAGAAATTGCTTGCTTTTCATAATTATATGTCTCTCCATGTCTGTACAGGTGATTTGAAGTGCAAATTCAAACTTTAAGAAGGTGACATCCCACTCCCTCCACCCCTGAGTAATTTTCTGACCTGCTGGCTAAATAATTAACTTAAAAATGGAACAATTTGCTAAGGGAAAACCTTTCACTGATTTTAGATTCCTATAAAATTGAAATTCCGTTCTGTATCTCTTGGTTCTACCAGAGATGTTACTCTTATCAATGCCTTCTGTCCATGCTTAGGGTTAAATAGATAGCAGCCAAATTAATTGCCTTTATTGATCTTCTTTCAGATTCTTTAAGTGCAATTTGGGCCTTCCCTGGTTCTTCTATTTTACTTGTTTATCCTCTGAATAAACTTTATATAATTATATAATTGACTGTAATGATTTTAAAAGATAACCTTCCCTAAACATCCCCCCCCAAACTATCTCTGCAAGATGACATGATTGCTAAGCTTCCCTTGGCCCCTTTGCCTTTTCAAAAGGTTTTTGTTAAATTCAGTCTTAGGTTTTAGGCAAGGAAATCTCGCATAACTGTTAATTTTAAAAATTTAATTTTAATAAAACTGTCAACTGTATTTTATTTCTAGAGATGGACTGTGCATCAAATCTCTCCAGCTAACCATAGAGTATGGGCTGGATTAACTTGTGAATCTGGGCTGGCAGCTCCTTTTTGTGATTTTCTGTGGGTTTGGAACTCAGCTGAATTGCATCTGGTTACTCGTGGCGATTACCAGGAAATACCAGGTGGCCTACATTTGGAAAAGGAAGCCATACTGGCAGAAAATATCAATAAAGTCTTTCCATACACAGTGTCAAAGACTAAAAAAAAAATAAGCTTTCGGATCAGCTCTTTATTGAGAGATTGATCAAAACACATCTTTGTACTTGGGTGTCTGTGTTGCATTCAATTTTCTTTCTGGTTTTTTGTTTGTTTTTTTCAGACCCATAAAAACACGGAAATGCTTCATTAAAATTGTATTTTTGCCCCTATGCCAGAAAAATCTCACAAGGGATTTTCCCTACGCAAATTGCAAAAATAATTGGCACATAATTAACTGTGATGAAGTTTCATGATATTGAAGACTGTCTGCTTAAGGCACATGCCCTATTCTGCCCTGTTTCTCATATTTAAAGATTGTCCCTCCCCCCCCCAATTAGCCCTAAATTCATAGAATGCAATAACTTGCTGAATAAGTTTGACTAATCCATTTGGTTTTTAATATTGTAGGGGCAAAACTGGAGAGTGGGGTGGGGGGAAGAAAAGCATCATCAGTCACACATCTGTTTTGTCTGAGCAGTGTACGAGTATGACTGTGTTCTCATCAATAGTTATGAAAAAAAATAGGACACTGAATTGTTAGTAAATATCGATAACGGAATTCAAAGCATTTTTTAAAAAATGTGCACATGACTTTGATACTATTGATAGTTTGTTGCACAACCAGAGGAACTTCTAGGTTTGTTTGACTGATAAGGTTAGAGCCACCAACAGAGAAAAAGTGTGGTATCAACAGGAGCAATGCCTGCTTTTTATGTCTTCTCCTCCAAGTCATAGCTTCAGAGTGGTAAAGAATAAAATGGAGCTATCTGCAGAAAGAGTAGCTCGGAATGCCATCAGACTTGATTTGTCAACCACCTACTACTGATAGATAGGAATGTAGTTGCTGATACCTCTTGAGGCATCTTCCTTGAAGATCAGTTGTGAATTTGATCGGGAGAGAAATTCCTTATTTACTTAGAAATCAAGTTCTTTGAAAACCACATTGAAGCAGGGTTTCAAAGCTTCTGGGTTCCAAATATCTCAAGGAAACCTTTTCTGCTGTGATCTCTCTTTAGTTTAAAAGAATTCTGAAACAAATTAAGCTAAATGCTGTTTCACATTGCTTTTTTATTAAAAATGCTTTCCCATCTAGCTGAAGAACGGTGTTTTTTTATTCCTATATTCTCGGTGTAATCTGACACAGATTACACAGTGCTCCCAGAATTCTGAGCAGGGGCCTAGCTGTTTGGAAAATTCTGGGAGTTAGAATCCATGTCTACGTGTCACCTAGGTAGAAGAAGCTGGAATTAATGCCTCAATCTATGATCTCAAGACTGATTTTGCAGCTAGTTGCTTGGTGAAAAATTCTCAAGCGTTCTAAAATATCAGAGTCTTCTGAGATATTTTGGTTGGTCCTAACAAGGAGATTAAGTATCCAGCTCTGGAAACTTCCCCTATGAACCAGTTATTAGTAGCAATCAATCATAGCACACTTTGTTCAGTTTGGAAATGAGAAAGAATGTTGTACTGTAGGTGCTGAATTAAAATGCAGTTAGATACATGTGGCCTAGCTGCATGTTTGGCACCACGCTGTATGTCTCTATTCCTGATTTCCCAGGGAAGGAAAAGGAAAAACAAATGTGGAGAGCTTGCATAGCAACTACATTAAAACAAATTTATCTTCGGCATGCAGGAGACTTATGGTGGGCCAGTGATGCAATTGTTAGAAGCATATTTTTAGAACAAAATTCCATTTTGTCTTACAGACCTAGCAGCATTACAGTAGTAATGCTACAGTAGTCCTCGATTTACAACAGTTCATTTGGTGATTGTTTGAAGTTACAATGGCACTGAAATAAGTGTTTTATGACCATTTTTCACATTTATGACAATTGCAGTATCCCCATGGTCACATAATCAAAATTTGGATGCTTGGCAAATGACTCCTCTTTAGGATGGTTGCAAGGTCCTGGGGTCATGTGATCACCTGTTGCAAACTTCTGACAAGCAAAGTCAATGGGGAAGCCAGATTCACTTAACAGCTGTATTACTAACTTAATGACTGCAGTGACTCACTTAACAACTCTGGAAAGAAAGGTTGTAAAATGGGAGAAAACTTACTTAACAACTGTCTCACTTAGCAACATAAATTTTGAGCTCAATTGTGTTCGTAACTTGAGATCTTCCTGTAGGTCTAACACTTATTTCTCCACTATTTCATCTCCCAATCTCATTTTAGGGGGTCCCTGGACAGATTCAGTATGTATGCCATTTCAAAGTAGGCAGTGGAGGGAGCTGGAAAGGGTAATTCCAAGAAGTCTTCTGTTTTTGGATCTGTCAAACACTTTTGGAAGTATAGTCACTCAGGCTAGTTTTCTTGCCAACAATGCAGGAATAGTTTGCCACTACACAGTACCCTGGTCCAGGTTTTGTTTCAGTTTCTCAGTCTGATTTCTATCTTGGAGAGATTCAGGAAATTGTGGGCGCTCCATCCCTGGAGGTTTTTAAGAAGAGGCGCTAGACAGTCACTTGTCTGAGATGGTATAGGTTCTCCTGCTTGAGCAGGGGGCTGGACTAGAAGACCTCCAAGGTCCCTTCCAGCTCTATTCTATTCTAAAGAGGCCAACCCTAGTTAGCTTCCAAGTCCAGAGAAACGTGGCCAGGTTTAGCTTGCCCTTTTCAATTGCCTTGCCTGAAATTAATCCATCATCTAATTAATTGGCTTTTGCAATTACGTTCTCTGGCTGTAAATTAAGCCAGGATTTAAATTAGCCAGGTTGTAAATTAAAATAAAATAGGAATGTCATTCAGAATTGGCTGACAGGGCTGTTTTCTTCTGAGCCAAACTCAGTAAACGGATTGGAATTGATTAATATGGCAAGACATCCCTCTTACAGGTATGTTTGAGCGATTATTTATTTATCTAATTTATAAACCCACACATTGCATGAACAAGCGACTCTGGGGGACATGCAACAAAACTTACACATTTCGTTTTTAATTGTTCACATTTTTAAAAAAATACATTTTTCAGGGTGATTGGTTACTATTATAGTCAATTATGAATGGCATGTTTGACTTTTTAATGTTTAATTTTTATTGAAAACTTTCTAGAGATATAAAAGATATACAGGTAGTCCTCGACTTACCACCACAATTGAGCCCAACATTTCTGTTGCTTAAGTGAAACATTTAAGTGAATTTTGCCCCATTTTACGACCTTCCTCGCCACAGCTGTTAAATGAATCACTGCAGTTGTTAGCATCATGGTTGTTAAGTGAATCTGACTTCCCCACTGACTTTGCTTGTAAGAAGGTCACAAAAGGTGATCACATGACCCCGGGATACTGCAAGTGTCATAAATATGAGTCAGTTGCCAATGCTGCCAGATGCTGCAATGGATGTAAGTTTGAAAAACGGACATAAGTCACTTTTTTCTGTGCCATTGTAACTTTGAACAGCCACTAAATGAACTGTTGTAAGTCAAGAACCACCTGTATGTGTAAGAAAAAAGGAGTATAGAAGAAAATGCAAATTGAAAAAAAGAAAAGATATAAAAAGAAGTGACTTCCAATCCTCTTTGTCACAGTTGCAACCTTATCCTCATTCGTCCCTCTATAACAGGTGTCCTCAACCTTGGCTGAGGAATTCTGGGAGCTGAAGTCCACAAGTCTTAAAGGTTGCCAAGGTTGAGGACCCCTGCTCTATAAGGTTAACACCAGACCTCCCCTCTTCCATTATTCAACCCTTTTCAATCAGCAAATCCAGAAATTGCAAAACAATTCCCCCCCCCATTTTTCAGCAAAAATTCCATAAGAGCTTCCCAGTCTCTGCCAAAAATAATTGTTGTCTTATCCCTGATCAAACAGATCCATTTTGCCATTTTTGCCAATTTCATAATCTTTACAATCCACCCCTCCCTTGTGGGTATTTCAGATTTTTCTATCGTTGACTTCAGGGAGAGGCATGGCAAAATGAAGATGGCTCGGTGAAAATAGATGACTTTGGCAAAGACCAAGGAACTAGTGAGTAGACTGGATCCTTGGAACCTCAGTGGATAAAGGGAGGACACTCACATATGTTCAGGACTGCTGTTTCCCACAAGCACACTGCAGAACAATGGTTTGAGAATCGGTAGATGACGGGATTAGCCATCTTTCTTACAGTTGTGGTGGATACTTTTAAAGGATACTCAGTTTGCAAACCTCGTTTTCTCTTCACTTTTGGAAATTGCTCATTAACTGTTTCTAAGCTACTAGAGACCTTCGGAATGACAAGTTTGAAAAAAGTGGGTGAATGTGCCTTTAATTCCAAATGAAAGAACACTTTATTTGTAGCAAAATACAGTAATTTTTAAAACTCTAAAATAAACCGCAAAAAGCTAAAAAGATTTTGATCCTAGAAACTTATAAAATAACTAAGGGTACAGATAAAATTGCAATATTTAACTTTTACATTAATATTTTAGAAATAATTCTAAAGAACAAACTGCTTCTCATGGGAGAGAGGTCCTGTTTTGGTTTTTACAAGACATAATATAAAAAATTTCATGATTTCAAAAACCGGACATTAACAGGTAGATGAAAGACTTATAGGCCTGCAAGATGGTGGAAAAATGCTATAACAATAAAAATAATAAAGGGGGCTTTTGAAGTATAGAATCAGAAAATAGTAGCCATCATAATATCAGTTATGATGGCTGCTTCTATTGGTAGACTATGTTTAAAAGATGTTGTTGAAGAAATGCCCAATGAAGAACCATTTTTTCCCTAACATTATGGAGATGGTATTGAAAGTGGATTTACAACTGACAGGCTAAGAACAATGTTTAGAAAGGATGTTTCACTGGATCTACAAAAGAATTTAAAAATTCCTTTAAAATTTAAAAGGGAAACACAAATGACAAACCAAGAGAGTGCCCTGGATAATTTTTTTAAATTTGATTTACAAAAGAGATGTTGAATTCTGTGTGATGTAAAAATCAAGACTGTTAGAAATAAAAGGAAGGAAGATAAAGTTGGTTTATTTGATCAAGGTTAAAATAAGTTATGGCAATAGTTTATGGATTTCTGGCAACAGTTCATGGACTTTTTGCTGATACAAAAAATGAGGCTTTATGGATTTGTCTATAGATAATTGATGGGATTCGGAATGAAGAGATACATGTTTGTAACTTTAGAGACGGTGAATAGTTACTAAATGTTTTATGTTTGTGATGAAGGTTAAAAGTCATTTCCTTATGTATTACTTCTCTCTTTATTATGTTCAAATACTGTATTCTTATTTTATTTTTCTTCTTTCTTTTTCCTTGAACTTTTTACTCTCTGTTCACTTTTTTTTAAGTTTAGTTTATATAAGTTTTTACTGTTATAATAAATATTCTTAATATAATATTTATTTATTTATTTATTTTATTAAATTTATATACCACCCTATTCCCGTAGGACTCAGGGCAGTTTACAGGGAGAGTTAAAAACAGAGATACAAAAATTAAAATCAGATTAAAATTAATTAAATCAAGTCCCCAATATTTAAACTAAACCCAATAAAATTAAAACCCCTCAGCCTGGGCCAGACAGCTCGAAGAGCCAAGTTTTCAGGTCCCGGCGAAATGAGCGAAGGTCGGGGGCAGTCCTAAGTTCCATGGGGAGTTGGTTCCAAAGGGCCGGCGCGCCCACAGAGAACGCCCTTCCCCTGGGAGTAACCCGCCGGCATTCCTTAACCAGTGGTACCCTGAGAAGGCCCTCCCTGTGGGAGCGCACAGGACGAAGGGAGCTTGATGCCGGCAGCAGGTGTCCCCTCAGATAACCCGGACCCAAGCCATTTAGGGCTTTATAGGTCATCACCAGCACCTTGAATCTCACCCAAAGGGCAACCGGAAGCCAATGCAACTCGCGGAGTAGAGGTGTTACATGGGAGTATCGGGAAACCCCCATATATATATAAAACAGATTTTTTTCATCTTGTCTTGTATAATCTCACTGTAGTTATCATATAATGTAAAAATCAGTCTTCCGTAAATCTCTTCTATTTGGCGATTCATAAGTCCCAGTAAAAAAAAAATTACTGGTTTCATCTGAACTGTAATCTTTAAAAATCTTTGTATCAATGGGTATTTTGTATCCAATTTTTCTTTCACAAGTGCATGATAATATGACCCTTTATGTTTCCCACATTGATTAGAGGTACTTTATACTTCTTAGACAATTTCTCTGGCATTATATACCAGCAGTACATCATTTTATAAAAGTTCTCTCTCAAATTGTAACATGTGAACTTCAGTCCTTTTAACCATATTCTCTCCCATTGATCCATCTGTATATTATAACCAACATTCCTAACCCATTTTATCATCTTTATGTTGTTCTTCTGTCTTAAATGTCAGGAAACGTTTATACATTTTAGCAATCACATATTCATGATTTGTACACAATAAAATTTCAAATTCCATTTTATGTTTTTCAATTCCAGTCCTTTATCTATATTAAATGTCTCCCTTAACTGTGCGTATGAAAACCATTGACAACTAAATCTTTCTGCAGATAATTGTTCTCCTGATTTCACTTGACATTCATTTGCTGCTGTACCAATGTCTTGCTATGTAAACATTTGCCTGCCTATTTCTTTTCTATAAAATGCTTCTTGTGTTAATCCAGTGAAGGCATTTTCAGGCACGGCTTGGACTTATATCAATTCCATATTCTTAATATAGGACTCCTAACATAATGATTTTGAAAGTCTGCATTAACTCTAATTTTGTTATATGATAAAACCCCATGCCATCCAAACCTAAGGTTGTATTCTTCTAAATTGTTTTTTGTTTCTCAACACCCCCCACTTGTTCATCCAAACTGAACATCAGGCTGCAAAATACAATTTAAGGTCTGACAATCCTAATCCTTTTCTTTTCTTTGCATCCTGTAAAATTTTACACTTAACTCTGTTTTCCCCCCAATCTATATAAACCCAGGTGTTTTGGGGTTTTTTTGGTCTTTGCATAAAACGTACGTCATTTATCAAACTGGTATTTGAAATAAAAAAATAATAATTTTAGCTAATAGATTCATTTTTTTAAATCACAGGAATTCACCCTAGCAATGACAGTTATAACTTCTCCCCTCTTAAAATAAGCCCAACTTCCTTCCTTAGCACAGTTATTTGGAAATACTATAAAGTTCATATTAGTCATAACAATGCCGAGACCCGGACTAGAAGACCTCAAAGATCCCTTCCAACTCTGTTATTCTGAACATCTCTTTGTAATGAAAAAGGCCATGTAACTCCTGCTAACATCCCTGTGTCGTACTAGTAAGCATCGATGAGCAACATTTCCCCCCAGAGGCCTTGCTGCTTTTAAAATATTGTTTTCTCCTTCATTCAATAAAAACTCGGCATTGCCTTTAATATAGTGCTCTCTTTTGGAACTATGGAGGGATGATACTAAATCAGATGCCACTAGTGGTGGCCGCTTTGTGTTATGCTGACACCCTCATGCAGATATTTCATTTCTATGGAGCCTTTTGGCCGTAGGGATTTTGTCATGGAGAGCTACGGTAGTTATGTCTGCTTGATACGGGCCTTTTTACTGAACATTTGGCATTCTGCAGAAATAAATGGTTTAGGATTGGGAGGCTAACACTGAGTAGCTTTCCCCAACCTGAAGCCCTCCAGATGTTTTGGATTTCAACTGCCACAATTGCCAGATGACAGGATTGGGAATTATATTGAAATCAACATCTGCTTGAGGAGTCACTTTCTTCATGCTAAAAAAAATAATTTTAATAACCCTACTTTGAATTTACCTGGCTTTTTAAAGACTTTGAATCTCTCTGAAAATTGTAAAAAAAAGAAAAAAGAAAAGAACAGAACAGAAGGCCATGGCAGAGATATAGCACCAAGCTGTTTAAGGAACTTTGCTACCAAGATGAGCCATTGAGCCCAATTACAAGGAGAGACATTATTTACTATGCCCCTGGAGGGTGGGTGGGTGGGCGTGTAACTTGCCGTTGGCAACAGTGGCCCCCTTGGGTCACTTTTCTCACGCACCATCTTGCAAATCCAACAAAGCCTGCACAGTAGGGAGGCAGAGCCGTCTGCCACGATGGAGCCTCTGTTTCCAGGTCAAGCATTGTTCCTCCCTTCTCTCCCTTTGCGAAACAAAAGGCAGCCTTGTTACTTGGGACAACAACTCCCAACGGCTGAAGCCAAACCGGGCTCTTCTTCGATGGTCCCGGGGGGGGGGGGCGGTGGTGGAAAGGGTGAGACAGCTGCTGCTGAGCTGAGAGCCACCTGCTTGCCTGCTCCTCTCGTGGCCTAGGTGAGAAGCAGATGTGAAGCAAAGCTAGGACAAGGAGGGACAATGCCGCGGAGCAGGCTGCTCTTGTGTTGCTTTAATCCAAGATGCTGATTGACATCCCTGAGTAGAAAGATCAGAAGAGTTGCTCCTCCCTTCCTCCCCTCTAAATGGAAGATCGGTAGCCTAGCTTTAATTGGATTGGAGATGGAAAGATTTCATGGCCTGCTGGAAGATTTTGGCTTATTCGAGTTGAGAATCTGACGTCTGTATAGATTCCTAAGAAACTTTCCCCCCACACCCACCCTGTTTTCTCCTTTCAGCTGTCATTAATTGGTGCTTCTGGAGCACAGACTTTGCACCCCCAGATACAAACATCCAATGCAGTTTTATCACAGTGTACAGTTGCAGCTGCATCCATCCAGCCCACTTGCAAGAGCTATCTGGAAAGCCTTTTGATTCCAATTTTCTGAATGCAGGTATTCCCCTTGTGCTTCTCTCTTTTTTCATCAGCAAGATAGATGGAAGAGGAAGCTGTGAATCCTGACAGATGCCGGTGGTGTCAGCTTCTGGACATCACCCCCATTGCTTCTGTGGACTCTTATCTAACCATTGTGTGGTTTGTGGCAATTCTTGTCTCCCAACACCATTCCCACGTACCATGACATCTGGTCATTATACATATAAGGCATTTGAATATAGTGTATTGTGACTGGATTATGTGGATTTCCTCAGAACAAATTAGTCTAATGAAGAGAAGGACGAGGTGGGACATGTTAGCAGTATTCCAATATCTCAGGGGATGCCACAAAGAAGAGGGAGTCAAGCTAATCTCCAAAGCACCTGAAAGCAGGACAAGAAGCAACGGATGGAAACTAGTCAAGGAGAGAAGCAACCTAGAACTAAGGAGAAACTTCCTGACAGTTAGAACAATTAATCAGTGGAACAACCTGCCTCCAGAAGTGGTGAATGCTCCAACACTGGAAATTTTTAAGAAGAGACTGGACAGCCATTTGTCTGAAATGGTATAGGGTTTCCTGCCTGAGTAGGAGGTTGGACTAGGAGACTGCCAAGGTCCCTTTCAACGCTGTTATTTTGTTCTGATTTTCTGATCTGGGGGTGATAGAATGAGAGAGAAAACATAGAAGCTAATCTTTGTTTCTAGGATAAATACAGATCAAAAGAACTTTATAGGACAAGATGCTTTGATATAGATTGCGAAAAAAATCTCCCTGGGAGGGAATAGGTATTTTGACACTTTGGAAATAGGGTGACTTCTAGAAACCCATCCTTTTGTAATTTACCTGCCAAGCTGGTTTTTGTTCCAAAAGAAATGTTTGGCTGTAACTCTTAAACTGATGCTGTATTTTTTATAATCCACTCGGTTGCCTAATTTAAAACAGATGAGTTACTTTTCTGTGCCTACTGGCTCCAAACTGGTGCCTTGTCACAGTAGGGAAAAAGAACTTTATTCAATCAACATAAATAAATGAACTTTATGCAGCTGCATGGTAATACAGGTAGTCCTTGATGTACAACCACAATCGGGCCCAGAATTTCTCTTGTTAAGCAAGACAGTTGTTAAGTGAAATTTGCCCTGTTTTATGACCTTTCTTGCCACAGTTAAGTGAATCACTGCAGTTGCTAAATTAGTAATATGGTTGTTAAATGAATCTGGTTTCCCCATTGACTTTGTTTGTCAGACGGTCGCAAAAGGTGGTCACATGACCCCAGGACACTGCAATTGTTTCATAAATGTGAGTCCGTTGCCAAGCATCTGAATTTTGATCATATGGCCATGGGAATGCTGCAATGGTTGCAACTGTGAAAAGTGGTCATAAATCATTTTATTCAGTGCCGTGGTAACTTTGAATGGTCACTAAATGAATTGTTATGCGGTGAGGACTACCTGTAACCCCCAATGTGGGCATTTTCCTTCGCTAGTGAGTTCTCCTTCCCACTGTCTTGCCTAGGCCTGCCTTTCTGGCTTGACTTGCCCTCTAAAACAGACATGTCAAACACAAGGCCCAGGGGCCAGATCCGGCCCGCGAAGTGGTTTCATGTGGCCCGCGAAGCCATCCTGGAAACAGTGAGGGACCGGCCCCTGCTGCATCGGCCCCGCTCCCTGGGCGCATGCTGGGGAGTTATCACCCTTTGTGAGGAATGAAGAAATGCACCATCGCCTGGAAGTGGCCAGCACATGGCCCTGCCTACTTCGGGCAGGCTAGGGGCTGGGCAGCGTTGTGCTTCTCTTCAGATTTGTGCCGTCTGGCTCAGCCTCTCAGCGCTGTGAGGAGAGGGCCACACCCACCCGGCCCCTCAAGGGTAACCGCAATGCTGATGCAGCCCTCAATGAAATTGCATTTGACACCCCTGCTCTAAAACTTCAGATCCTGTATAGTTTGACCACAACTTTAGACTGGGGAGAAGAAGAAAAAAGTGCCTTGTCCCAGGCCTCTTTTGAAATTCTCAACCACTAAGAAAGTTATACCTTCTAAGGCAGGGGTCCCCAACCCCCAGTCCGTGGACCAGTACCGGGCCGTGGCATGCTAGCAACCAGGCCACACAAACAAGTAAAGCCCCATCTACAGGATGCAGGCAGCACACAAAACCACGCCCCCTCCAGTCCATGGAAAAACCTCTCTCCACATTACTGGTCCCTAGTGCCCAATATATAGGGACGCGGTGACTCAGTGGGTTAGGACACTGAGCTTGTCGATCAGAAAGTCGGCAGTTTGGCGGGTTGAATCCTGAGTGCTGCGTAACAGAGTGAGCGCCTGTTACTCGTCCCAGCTTCTGCCAACCTAGCAGTTCAAAAGCACGTAAAAATGCAAGTAGAAAAATAGGGACCACTACGGTGGGAAGGTAACAGCGTTCCGTGCGCCTTTGGCATCTAGTCATGCCGGCCACATGACCATGGAGACGTCCTCGGACAAGCGCTGGCTCTTTGGCTTTGAAACGGAGATGAGCACTGGCCCCTAGAGTCGGAAACGACTAGCACGCATGTGCGGGGAACCTTTACCTTTACCTTTAGTGCCCAAAAGGTTGGGGACCGCGGTTCTAAGGAAAGGATGGCGATGTAAGGGATGATGATTGTTTTCATCTGATGAGAAATTAGATGATCATGGATTCCTGGTGCAGTAGCTTGTTCTTACTTTCAGATGAAAGCTATCCAGACAATACTACTTATATATCTGGGCAAGGATGCAATGGGAAAAGACTCAAATGCTTGCAAACAAGATGGTGGCATGTCTAGACCAGTGTTATCTCCTGGTGTCCTCAAGATCTGTTTGGCTCTCTAATTCACAATCTGCTGACTGGCAATCTTGGCAGCTGTGGTGGTGCAGTGGTTAGAATGTAGTACTGCAGGCTATTTCTGCTGACTGCTAGGAGCCAACAGTTCAGCAGTTCGATTCTCACCGGCTCAAGGTTGACTCAGCCTTCCATTCTTCCGAGGTTGGTAAAATGAGGACCCAGATTGTTGGGGACAATATGCAGATTCTGTAAACGGCTTGGAGAGGGCTTTAAAGCACTGTGAAGCAGTATATAAGTCTAAGTGCTATTGCTATTGTTCAGTACATAGAGAAAAGAGTTTATTTGTCTTGTGTGCAGCCTATAACGTTTCAGTAAGTGCTTTTCTGTTCCCTCTCACCCAAACATGGTCTAATACTATTTTTTTATATCATTATGGACCTAGTTTTCCATGTTGGAGTACATATTGCAGTAGTTCACCAGTACAAAAAGTTGTGAAGTATGGAAATTGCACGCCAAAGCCAAAGAGATGGCCTTGTTATAAAGTAGGCAATCGCATATTGTCCCCTGCCCCATTTTGAACTCACACAATTGACATTCATTAAAATTACCAGTTTTCAGAAATGCCATTTTTGTCCTTTTGGTTTTGGAACACCTCCACCCCTCCCCATAAAATAGGTGTGATGTGATAAACTGTGCACCTACAGGAGCAGTGGGGCAGAATTTGGGCAACAGAGAACTTTCCCAGAGGGAGGACCAGCTTAAGAGACTGTGCAGTCCCAAGCTGTAGGCGAGAAGGGGAAAGAGCTTCAGGGCAGCCACATCCTGGAATCTGTCAGGGTGTATCAAGTAGGTTAGAAGGCTGTAGCATTTTAGCATTAGCATTTAAGCTTATATACCGCCCCATAAGTGCTTTACAGCACTCGCTGGGCAGTTTACGATGTAGAAGCATTATTTGCACATTGCCCCCAACAATCTAGATCCTCATTTTACTGACCTCGGAAGGATGGAAGGCTGAGTCAACCTTGAGCCCCATCAAGATCGAGGTCCAATACTGCATTCTAACCGCTGCACCGCCAGGTTATAGGTTTAGTTTGGCAAGATTCTGTCCATTCAGTGAAAGCAAATGAAGGCTTGAACTCTTGCTGTTTCATCTCTGGGCATGGGCCTGATGTGTATCGACTTTTTAGTAGTTTTAACACACTTTCTTTGCTTAACCCTCCAGTTCCCCCTCCCAGTGTGAAAGTAAAGAGGAAGGAGGATGCCAATACGATTGAAAGATTGTTTACCAGAAAACGTACAGATGTTATATGTACATTTTGTCACATTCTGTCCCGTCACAGAATGCATTTTTCTTTTCTGTTTTTCGCTTTGTTACATAAGGCAATACTAATAGCAGTGTTGTAGCCAGGGAAGTTGTAACATGTCCACTTTTGTTTTTAAATGTACATTCAATAAAAAATTTCTAAAACAACAACAACAAAAAACGACAACAGTAGAATTACTCTAAAATCCTACTAGGTGTATTGTTTTCTTTTTGACCTCTCCGTTTTCCCCTCTCTCCTTCTCTCTTTCCACTCCTCAAAAAATTATGGTTACTGTTTATCAGTATTAACAAAATTACCACAATGCATATAATTCATTCCCTATAAAATGCAGCTTCCCAAACTTTTAGAAAAATCTGTCTCCATCAATAAAACCCAGGGAAAGGACCAACATTTTGACTTTCCACTGACGGAGTGCACATTCTATGTAATGTTTTTTATGGTTACAGATAACTCCAGTGTGCTTGAGAGGAGAGAGGGGAAAGACATTGAAGTGGTTAAAAACATCCACACATTGAGCCTCATGATAAAAAGGAGAGAACGTTACATTTCAGATGGATTAGATAACACTTTTATAGTATATTTGTTTTGCGGGAAGAGTTGTTATGACGAAACATGCCATATGTTTATGCTGAAGTGGAGGATAGACATTTATTTTTTGTTTTTTATTATAATTATTTTAGAGTCTTTAGAAATACCTCTGCAGCAAAGATATTCCAGTTACATAAAACATATGCCCTCTACTTTGCAATGCAAGATCCCGGGGTTGATGGTGCTCTTTCTAAACCCCAATGGCTATCTGCAAAAAACGATCGATTAAATCGTGTCACCAATTTATTGGAAGGAAGACAGAAAGCAATTGCTGAATGACTTGGAGGTTTTTCTTAGGAAATGTATAATCTGAGGGCTGGACATTTGCACACTGAGTTACTACAACATGCTTGGGCTTGAGAGTTCTGTATGAACCCGGAAGCACATTTGCTCTTGAGATTGGCAGCTATTTTGAAGCCTCTGGATTGGCCAGGCATGGAAGAAATATTGGGAGCTTGACTGTTTTTTTACCCAATAGTAGAACATTGCCCTTGAGTTTCCACACTTTAGTTTCCATTTTCCATAGCTAAGGTACAGGAAGTTAAAGACTGCAGTCTTCATGAGACCAGGTTCATACATTGAACTATGATTTGTTGAATCATGAGTTTCTGATTCACTGATCATGGATTTGGTGAAGGCTAGTGATGAGTCATAAACCACTATGTTACATCTGAATTCACTGTTTGACTCTGGATCCCAGTAGTGTAGTCCTTTTCTAGTCTGAAGTAGTAAAGACATGGTCCCTCACTCTTTTCCAACAGAAGGGCCTGGTTCCATTGGTCAATTTCTTTGAAACAGGAGATTCGCAGATGAAAGCCACAGGCTTTCTGGTTCCTGCAGTGCAGATGATTTTATCCAATCTGACCTCAAACCCTGAAGTTGCATGTCACAAGGAGCATGGGGTTTGAGCATTGACTCAATTAAGGACTGGTGATGATCTATCTTCCATCTATAAAAGAATATTGGGGTGAGCGTGGGAAAAGAATGCAATGAGCTGCAGTGGGTGGACAATAGGCAACAGTCCTGAGAAAGTAGAAAGTGTGAGAAACTCACAATAACCACACCTTGATTTTGTGATGGGGCAGAGAGACTTTGATAGGGTCTCAAGATTCTGTTATGCCCCGCAGTGAGAAAATATTATTTCTGGAATCCTTGTAGTGTTTGTTTCTTGACCTGACCTACCATAAAAGGTTGGCCTCAATCTTGAGAAGTTCCTCCTGGCCCCGTTTTATACCACACAAAATCAAGGCAAGGACTTACACAGGACTGAATTTGTGTTTCTCCTTCCTTAATGGCCCATTCCTTCTCCAGGGTCATCTCTACCTTCCTTTATGGTTCCCCACTTAGAGATTCAAGGAAGATTTGCTTCAGAACTCACGACAGGTTTTGGATGGTTTTGAGATGCTTTACCCCACCTGACTCATGGACTAGCAACAGTAAAGTTCTTCATCCATCATTCTCTTCTGAAATCAAGTCCTGCAGAAATGGCAACCTCGTGTTTTCAGAGTGAGCCTGTTTCTCTTAGCGGCTGGCTCTTTAAATGGCCCAAGGATAACGCTTTGGCAAACATCCAAGTGAGTACTTAATTTTCAGCATGTAAATGCTCCAGTAGTTTCCTTCACTGGTAGCTACACTATGTACTAATTATTGTTGCCTGGAGTAGAGTTATAGATGTCAGACTCTCTAAGTTAATGGCTGAATGAATATCACAGAGTGCTTCCTCGTGCTTTGGGTTCAGAGTTGTGTTGAATTGTAGGGAAGAATTATGGATTGGTTAAATAGCTTTGGGCTATTTATTTATTAAGTGTATAGTGCAGACACCACAAGAGCAATAAGAAGTTACAGTACATAAAGCAGACTTCAGTATGACACACATGAAGAAAGGGGCTGGGCCTTGCAATGCCACGGCTGCCATCTTGCCTGTATTGACTTCTGCTGTCCTGCAGACACCACTGTCCATATATAAATCTTTTTTAAAAATTAAAGCTTTTTCCTTAAGGTACAAACCAGAGTTAGAGAAAGAGAAAGGGAGAGAAAAAGAAAAAAGAGAGAAGAATTAATTACCCCCCTTCAAAAAAGTTAATAGGGACCCAGACTTTTGCCAGCTGTTCCATTCCAAGTCTTCTCCTTTCTGCTGTCAGCCTTGTGAGGTAGTCCAGACAAGAAATGCTTTTAGGAGTACTGGCTCTGTCTAAGCCCTAAGATTAAAATTATCAGAATGTTGCAAGTCTGAAAATACCCCTCTCATTTTTCCCTTTTACTGTTCCCAAAACTAGGGAGGTTCCCTTCCAGGACATTTTCTCTACCCCTCTTTCAGACTCAATTTTTGTTTATCAGACCATTGTCTAGGCTGTGGCTCTTCCCCCTGTCTCCCAAGATCATTCCTACATCTCATTACATCTGCCTTCTAGTGATACGGTTCAGGGAGAAACGTTTCGTTGCCTATCCTGTGCTCCCCAATTCAGATGAGAAGAAGGCAGAACTTTATAAACATATACAAATATAAATAGAGATATAACATTATTGTTAAGGTTGGTCACATAATCAGCTAGATGTTGACATTTCTATCCCCCCCCACCGAGTCCTTCCCAAGGATCCAGGATAGACAGAATGCGAGGTGGTGCAGTGGTTAGAATGCAGTACTGCAGTTCGAAGTCTCACCTGCTCAAGGTTGACTCCGCCTTCCATCCTTCTGAGCTCAGTAAAATGAAGACCCAGATTGTTGGGGGCAATATGCAGATTCTGTAAACTGCTTAGAGAGGACTGAATAGCACTGTGTAGCGGTATATAAGTCTAAGTGCTATTGCTATTGCTACTTGCTAGAGTTAAAGGTAGCATCACAGGATGTAAACTGTTCCAAGTAAAGCTGCCTTTTGCATTTGACAGATGATGATTTTGTCAATGCTGATGGTGTTTACGTAATGCTCCAGATATTTTGCAATTACACCCAAGGTGCCTATTACTGTTGGTATTATCTTTGCTTTCCTGTCAACAACAATCAACAGGTGCTTCTGTGTTGGAGTTCTAAAGTCCCAGAGCACTTTAGCTTCTTCATTCTCTATTACTCTGTCTGTTTTGTGGTCCCAGCAGTTGCTGCTTGCAGGAAAATCGTATTTCTTGCAGATAGTCCAATGCACCATTGTTGCTACTTTGTCATATTGTTGTTTGGAACCAGTCCATGCGATCTTCTTGCAGCAGCTAAGCAGGTGGTCTACTGTTTCTTCAGCTTCTTTGAAGGGGAGGGGGGCATTTGCTCTCTATTGCTGTCTTATCCATTCTGGCTTTGTATGCATTTGTGCTTAAGGATTTGTCTAGTGCAGCCATAATTGGCTACCTGTCTTTATCTTCAACTGTCCTGCTCTTAGCCATTGCCAGGTCTTGTTGTTATTGGCTTTGCCTGCTATTTTTTAATGAGCTGGCTCTGTAGTACTTTGCCTTACCAAACCTTTTCTTTTCTTTACTGGGTCTTACTTGTAGGCCAGTTTGATCTCTCCAGTACTCAGTAAACCTTCATGGTGTACTAGCTTCAGGGCATTTTCTTCAGTATCCTTCGAATATTCTTCCAATGTCTGTTATGTATCCAGGTACAAGCCTCTGCATAGCAGCAGCCACCAGGGGGCGTTTGGCCTGGACGGTTTTGGCAGGAAACCCAGTTTCGGCGGGAAACCTAGGGCCAACCCCATTGGCTAGCCGCCTACCTGGCCAGGTATATAAGGAGGCCAGGTAGCCCTTGTTCTTCAGTACGCTTGTTGTTGTTGTTAGCTGCGAAGTCGTGTCCGACCCATCGCGACCCTATGGACAACATTCCTCCAGGCCTTCCTGTCCTCTACCATCTTCTGGAGTCCATTTAAGCTCACGCCTACTGCTTCAGTGACTCCATCCAGCCACCACATTCTCTGTCGTCCCCTTCTTCTATTGCCCTCGATCTTTCCCAGCATTAGGCTCTTCTCCAGTGAGTCCTTCCTTCTCATTAGGTGGCCAAAGTATTTGAGTTTTAGCTTCAGGATCTGGCCTTCTAAAGAGCAGTCAGGATTGATCTCCTCTAGGACTGACCGGTTTGATCGCCTTGCAGTCCAAGGGACTCGCAGGAGTCTTCTCCAGCACCATAGTTCAAAGGCCTCAATTCTTTGGCGCTCAGCCTTTCTTATGGTCCAGCTTTCACAGCCATACATTGCAACTGGGAAGACCATAGCCTTGACTATACGCACTTTTGTTGACAGGGTGATGTCTCTGCTTTTTAGTGTGCTGTCTAGATTTGCCATGGCTTTCCTCCCAAGGAGCAAGCGTCTTTTAATTTCTTGGCTACAGTCCCCATCTGCAGTGATCTTGGAGCCCAGGAAAATAAAATCTGTCACTACCTCCATTTCTTCCCCATCTATTTGCCAGGAATTGAGAGGGCCAGATGCCATGATCTTGGTTTTCTTAATGTTAAGTTTCAACCCAAGTTTTGCACTCTCCTTCTTCACCTGCAACAAGAGGCTCTTTAGTTCTTCTTCACTTTCTGCCATTAGAGTGGTATCATCTGCGTATCTTAGGTTGTTGATATTTCAGTACGCTACCCCCCCAATAAAGAGCTGAACACGTACTCCGGCTGGCGTCTCTTCCTTCCGTCGGACCCACTACATTACAGTGGCGACGAGGATGGGATACTGCCGACAGAAGAGCTGAAGTCACTAGGAGGAACGCACCACGAGCTGAAGGGAAGAGGCATCTTTCCTTCCTTTCCCCCGCCGCGACCGCCAGCCACCTAGACCAACGCCGGTCACCGCAACCGCGGCTCAAGACCCACAACTGACCAAGCGATGGCACGGGCTGGACAACCCCGCGAATTTGACACCCGCCACCCCGAGAAATGGGCCCGGTACCTGCCGCACGCCGAGCTGTACATGTGGTTCAACCAGATCTCGGAGGACGGCGCGAAGGCGGCAGCCCTGCTCTGCATCGGGGGACCCGCACTCCTAGAGATCGCCGCAAACCTGTTCACCCCAGAAGCCATCGACACCGTCTCTTACCGGGACCTCGTTGCCAAGCTCAATGCCAACTTCCGGCCCCGGCTGTCCAAGTTGGCTTCGAGGTCGCAGTTTGAAAAGAGGGACCAGCGTCCCGACGAGTCTGGAGCCGAATTCATTGCCGCCCTACGAAAAGCCGCTGTCGCCTGCAAGTTTTCGAACCTGGAGGAGCGGCTACAAGACAGGCTGGTTTGCGGCCTATGAGACAGGCAGCTGCAAGAGCGCCTGTTCGAAAAAGAGGAGGTTTCACTCCAAGAGGCCCAAGATGCCATCCTGGCCCACGAAGCGGCCTGCGGGGCTGTCCAAGCAGTCCAGGAGACCAGAATCAGCAGCCAGGCGGCCAGCATCCACCAGCAGGTCGCCACAGCCGAGGACGAGGAGGGCGAGCAGAGCATCAACCTCCTCCGACGGAAGTCGACCCCCGACCACCGAGGCGGACGCCCAGACAAGCCCAAGCCGGCGAGCAACAACCCCAATTCACAGAAGTGCGCAGGCTGCGGTGGGAACCACGTGCGCAGCCTCTGCAAGTTCCGGTTGGCCACGTGTCGGGCCTGCAAGAAAACAGGCCACATAGCTGCGGTCTGTCGTAGCTGCCGCCCCCGAGAAGAAATCCACGAGCTGTGCCTGGAGGAATCGCCGTTCGAAGGTACTGGGGCCCCAACCAAATTACGAATTGGCTACGTTGAGAGCCGGCTGGCCATCTACCACACGGGTAGCCACTGGCTGCTCAAATCGAAAATTAGACTAACAATCCGCTTGCAGGGCATTCCTTGCAGCATGGAGCTTGACTCCGGATCAGCGGTCTCCATCATTTCGGACGAGACCCTTAACTATATCAACAGCCGGAGCAAGCAGCGGATTAAATTACGGCCCACCCAATTTAACTCTGACCGACTTCCAGAATTCGCCGGTCAAGGTAAAGGGGGAGGCTACAGTTTCGGTGGGGTTTAAGGGTCGCGAAGAGCACCTGGAGGTGGTAGTGGTAGAGGGCCAGAGAGCCAGCCTAGTCAGTCTAGACTGGTTCGAGGCCCTGGGAATCACAGTCTTCGGGATCCACCGGATCCAGGGAGACTCCATCGAGGCCATCTGCAAAGAGTTCGCAGACGTCTTTGATGGGACGCTGGGCAGGTACACAGGGCCCCCCATCTCGTTCAAGCTAAACCCGAACGTTCCCCCCATTAGGGTCAGGCCACGGCGAGTCCCCTTCGTGCTCAAGCACAAAATCGAGTGCGAACTGGATAAGCTGGTGGCCCAGGGAATCTTAGAGCCCGTAGATGGGGGGGAGTGGGAAACCCCGATCGTCACCCCACTCAAATCCAACGGGGAGATAAGGATCTGCACCGACTACAAGTGCTTGGTGAACCGCGCCCTAAACCCGCACGCTTACCCGGTCCCCACGGTCAGCCACGTTCTCGCTTCCCTCCAAGGCGGCGCCATTTTTGCAAGGCTCGATCTTGCGCAGGCGTACCAGCAACTCACGGTTACCAGGGCAACAGCTGACACCCAGACTATAGTGACTCACAGGGGAGCGTTCAGGGTGAACAGGCTGCAGTTTGGGATCAGCGTAGCTCCTGGCATTTTCCAGGAAATTATGGAGAAAACACTCAGGGGCATCCCAGGAGTCTGCCCTTATTTTGATGACGTCCTGATTGCAGGAGCATCAGCAGAAATGCTGGCAGGTAGGCTGAGGGAGGTACTATCCAGGCTGCGCATTGCTGGCCTCAAACTAAAGAGGGAGAAGTGCAGCATAGGTGTGTTCTGTACCAGCCTGCTACTGGCTCTGCAGAAAAGGCAGGGACAACCCCTTTACAACCGGCAAGAGGCTGGAATTACGCCTGCCAAATTTATAGCTACAAAAACAAACAAGACACGAACCAAGAAACAGGAGCTTTAAGAAACATGAACCATCCGAGCGGTTGCCTTCAGCAAACCAGCCCTACATTCCCCTTATATAGTTCAGGGCGTGGCTTCTCTCTGCCTCCTTCCGAGAAGCCCCATTGCCTTCCTCTGTTTACTCCTAATTGACTGCCTCCTGCGTCGGGCGTCCTTGAACAGGGCCAGCTGTGGGTCATCTTCATCCACACTGTCAGGCTCACACAGCTGGGTCTCCGTGGTGACCAAGTGGGAGGGACCTGGCCGAGGGCTATCATTAGCAAGATCTTCAACCCCCTCAGCAAGGTCTTCAACACCCCCCTCCTCCTCTGAGTCGTCTGACCCAACTGCCGAACCCACAGGCTGACCCTGAATCACAACAAGGTGTTCCATCCACAGAAGTTTTGGGATTCAGGGTAGATGCCAAGGGAATCCACCCCACAGAGTCCAAGGTTAGGGCAATCAAACTGGCATCCACACAACAAGGCAGAGCTACAGGCATTCCTGGGCCTGCTCAATTTCTATCACACATTCCTCCCACACAAGGCAGCCATTGCAGAGCCACTTCACAGGTTACTGGACAGAAAGGCAGCATGGGTCTGGACTTACGTCCATGATCAAAGCTTCAGAGCATTAAAGGTGCTTCTGTCTGACAAGTCCACAGTAACACACTTCATCGAAACAAAGCCCATATGCATTGTGTGCGATGCATCCCCTTATGGCGTGGGTGCAGTTCTAAGTCACCTTGAGCCTAATGGGGCTCAAATTCCCATAGCCTACTATTCCAGGACGCTGTCTGGAGCAGAGAGGAACTACGCCCAAATTGATAGGGAAGCCCTGGCAATCGTGGCAGGAATTAAGAAGTTCCATGATTATCTGTATGGTAGGGAGTTCACTGTCTACACGGACCACAAACCACTCCTGGGCCTGTTCACAACGGACAAGCAGACACCCCAAATTCTGTCTCCCAGAATGCTTCGGTGGTCCATCTTCCTTGCAGCTTACAATTGCAAGCTGGTGCACAAGCCAGGGAAGGAGATGGGCCATGCAGATGGCTTAAGTAGGCTACCCCTTGACACCATTGAACCAGACCCGGCACCAGCAACGCAGATCCTAGCTCTGCAGGAATTACCAGAATGCCCAGTTCATGCCAAGGACATTGCCAGCAACACAGCCACTGACAACATCATGAGCAGGGTACACTCATGGGTTTGCACAGGGTGGCAGGACAAGTCTCCGGGGCCTGAGTTCCAGGCCTATTTCACCAGGCGACACGAGCTCTCCATGCACAGGGGTTGCCTCCTCTGGGGAAGCAGGGTCATCATCCCCACTGCAGTCCGGGGCAGGGTATTGGAATCCTCACATGAGGGACATCCGGGGGTGGTTAGGATGAAGGCACTGGCCAGAAGCTACCTCTGGTGGCCAGGGCTGGACTAGGACATTGAGGAACAGGTCAAGGCCTGTTACACGTGCCAGAGATCCAGGCCAGAAATGCCCCACGCACCAGTACACAGGTGGGAGGCCACACACACACCCTGGTCCTGCATCTACATTGACTATGTGGGGCCGTTCCAGGGCCAACTGTTCTTAGTGGTAGTGGACAGCCACTCTAAGTGGCTGGAGGTAGTCCCTGTTCCCAACATGACCTCGGCTAGGACAATCCAGGTGCTCAGAGCTCTCTTTGTCACGCACGGCCTCCCCGACGTCATTGTATCCGATAACGGGCCTCAGTTTACCGCCAATGATTTCCAGGCGTTCTTGAAGGCGAATTGGATTAGACACGCCACCTCCGTGCCCTTCCACCCATCGACTAATGGGCAAGTTGAACGGATGGTAAGGATGACCAAGGACGCACTCCGGCGCATCATCAGCGGGGACTGGCATCACAGACTGGCAAAATTTCTGCTCGCCCAACACACCACACCGTGCGTTGCCACCGGGAAGAGCCCAGCAGAACTACGATAGGGATGGCGCCTCATCACCAAGCTTGACCGTTTGCACCCTGACCGTGTGGCAGCAGACATGGACAGGCCCACATCACATAGGGTACTCAACGTGGGGGACCTGGTTTGGGCAAGGAACTACGGGGCAGGACACACATGGATTCCAGGGACAGTGGTTGACAAAATGGGGCCTCTATCTTACATCATAGGGGTGGAGGGGGATAGACTCATCAGGCGTCATATAGACCAGCTCAGAGGAAGGGTCCCTGAGTGCACCTCACACGCCCAACCTGACAATCACACCCCAGAATAGGCCAGACCAACTGGAAACCACACGGACCCTGAACCGGAGGAAAATGGCTTCCTACAACCAGCCCTGCAGCAGCAGGGCATCATTGGCGGCAGGAACCTGGCAGACGGACCTAACCCAGTGCAAGAACATCGTGAGCCAGACAGGATGGGCCAGGGAGTAGCCACACCCAGACGGTCCACCAGGCCCCACAGGACACCTGCATACCTAGCAGACTATGTGTGCAAGTGACATCCACGCACAAGTATACATCATGTTGTGTTGTAAATAGTTATGCATGTGTTATAGTTACCAGGTGGTTCTTCTCTAAGGGGGGGAGGGGTGTTATGTATTCAGGTACAAGCCTCTGCATAGCAGCAGCCACCAGGGGGCGTTTGGCCTGGACAGTTTTGGCGGGAAACCCAGTTTCGGCGGGAAACCTAGGGCCAACCCCATTGGCTAGCCGCCTACCTGGCCAGGTATATAAGGAGGCCAGGTAGCCCTTGTTCTTCAGTACGCTACCCCCCCAATAAAGAGCTGAACACGTACTCCGGCTGGCGTCTCTTCCTTCCGTCGAACCCACTACATTACAATGTCCTTTTTACTTTTTCGACTGTCAGTACATTCCATGCCCACCTGTTTTCCTTTGTAAGTAGAGTCTGTCAACATTGCCACATGGATGAAGGAAAGGAAAGGAAAGGAATGGAATGGAAGAGAAGAGAAGAGAAGAGAAGAGAAGAGAAGAGAAGAGAAGAGAAGAGAAGAGAACAATAACTTTATTGTCACTTTAAATGTACACTAATCGGCATACATTAAAATGAAATTTTGTAGCATTCAGCTCTCAAAGGGTTACCATCTCTGATATACCCTACTTAAATATGACAAAAATAAATAAATAAATACAGAATTATGCATATACCCACATATATTATATGACACAGAGAAAAAACAATTTAGTTCAGGTTCTGTGTACATGTGCATGGCGAGAAAAACGAAACTTGCGATTTTACCAGACGGATGACATAGGGAACAAAGCTATTACAGAATCAATTAGTCCTGCTAGAAATATTTCAAAAGCTCCTCCCAGAGAGGAGCAACAGAAATAGACCGTAAAGTGGGTGTGTGGGGTCTCTAACAATGCTTTGAGCTCTAAGCACATAGCGCTTAGAAGCAGCATCCTGAATACCAGGGAGCGAGCTTCCTATGATCTTCTCAGCTGTCCTCACCACTCTCTGTATGGACTTTCTATCTGAGGCACTGCTGCCACCAAGCCAGACAGTGGTGCAGTTTGTTAAAATGCTCTCAATCGTACCTCTGTAAAAAGTGGCCAGGACAGAAGGAGAAAGATGTGTTCTCCTCATCCGATGCAAGAAATCCAGCTGCTGGTTTGGACGTGTGGAGAGACCAATTCAGAATGTTAGTTATTTGCACCCCCAAATACTTAATACTGTTGATCACCTCTACAGTTGCATCCTTGATACTGAGTGGAGTATGACTATGTCGGCTCTTTCTAAAATCTACAATGATCTCCTTTGTTTTATCAACATTTAGAACCAGGTTACTTTTATTGCATCAGTCCACCAGAGCCTTCACCTCTTCCCTATAAGCATCTTCATTGTCATCCTGGATAAGACCCACCACTGCCGTGTCGTCTGCATACTTCACAAGGGCATGATTCATTGTTGTTATTTTTCTGATCTCCCTATCCAGGGCGTCTAATTCAGCTTGAATTCAGTGCATATTCCAGCTGTGTATCTAATGACTGGAACCGGCCAAGTGTTAAATCGCCTTGATTGTATTTGGACTTTAAGATCTTCTTCACTCTCTTGACATATTCACTTCTACCTTCTTCTTGACTTTAGTGTGTTTGATGTTGACAGTTTGAAGGATACCCACGTATTTATAATGATCATCTTCATGCAGACTCCTGATGTTATTTCCATAAGGTGTCTTGATTCCTTTGGTTTTCACTGCTTTTCTCCTCATGAGGGTGAGGATGCCATGTTTATCCAGTCCAAATTCCATTGCAGTATCTTGGCTGTGTATATGAACAGTGTTGAGCAGTGAGACTATTTCAGTGCAATGACAGTGCAATGACAAACAGTGGTGGTGAGAGTGAATCTCCTTGAAAGATTCCTCCCTTAACATTAACCTTTCTCAATCTATCACAATTGACCAGCAATTGTGTCTTCCATTGTGCCATTGATCTTCGCACAAAGCTTCTGATGTTTCTACCAACTCCTGTTGTTTTTAGGCACTTGATTATCCAATCATATGGTGGGGAGTCAAACGCCTTCAATCCAAACTACATTCAAGTTGGTCTTCCTTCTCTTGCAATTTTCTTATCATCTTGCCACTTAGGAACTGATCTTTTGTTCCTCCGCAATTTGGGCAGTGTCCCTTCTGCTCAGGTGGAAACAGTTTGTTTTCAACTAGACGCTTTTGGACCATATCGGCTACCACACCAGTTAGCAATGTGAATGTCATTGGTAAGCAGGCAATTGATTTTCAGTTCCCTGTTGCCCTTTTGTTGGATCTTTGTTAGGTAGGTTTGTTAATATTAACTGATCTTCAATTTTATCTCCTTGCATTATGCTGTTATACTGTTTGGCAATGAATGGGTGTGGATCAATCAGATGCTTCAACTAAAAAACCATGGCCAATACTTGATCTTCCTTGCCATTTTCTCCACCATTTCTGCTATTATTACAGGTCCTTTCATTTTAGCTTCATTTTAATTCTTAACCACCTTCTTTAGCTAAGCTGCATTCTTATTATATTTCTTTGGGTTATCTCATGGCTGTGCCCAGAACTGCACTGTTTCTTCTTTGTCAGGTGTTGACTGATTCACTGCTGTCTCTTTATTAATGGATTGGTAGAAATTATTCAGATTTGGTTGATTCTGGAGATTCTGCCAATAGTGTGCAATTTAATCTTTGTATTTGCTGACCTACTTCGCTGTAGCTGTTATTTACTGCTCTGCTTTATAATGTCCAGTACTTCTCGATCTGGAGAAGGAGAAGGAGAACATCAAGAGGATGAAACTGAGGAAAATGGTGCTGGAGGATATCAAGCTACAACCTCTTTGGATGATCCTAGAGAGCAAAGGGTAACGCGTGCTGCTTTAAAAAGAGCAAAGAAAATAAAAGAACAAGATCAGCAAAAGTCTTTAGAATCTTCACAACGTACTCATAGCCAAGCAGTGGGAGGAGCACGGCCTAAAGAAGATAGTCCTATCAAAGCAGTGCTTCAAGAGCTTTGGGAGGATATGCATGGCAACTAAATTTTTGACTTGGAACGTTAATGGACTAAATTCACCACAGAAGAGAAAGAAGGTTTTTCAATATTTAAAACAATTTAAGATAGATGTTATATGTTTGCAAGAAACGCATATTAGGGCTATGGACCAAAAGTTTTTATTGAACTCAAGACTGGGTACGCATTTTGTTGCCTCTGCAATGAATAAGAAAAATGGAGTGGTTGTTTATATTAAAAGTGCCATAACAGCGGATTTAATTGAAGCAGATAAGCATGGAAGATACGTACTGATAGACTTGTTGCTAGAAGGCAAAAAGACGCTTCTAGTTGGACTGTATGCCCCTAATCAACAACAACAACAGGCTGACTTTTTAGTTTACTTTATACAAAGCTTACCCAGTTGGATTATAAATCTTTTATTTTTATGGGGGACTGGAATGGTGTTATGGATGTACAGATGGATAAGGCTGGAGCTTTTAAGCGCATTCCAAGTCATGCTAGACTGCCTAAATCTTTTTTTGAAATGAAGGATGACTTGGAATTGCGAGATATCTGGCGCGAGAGACACCTGCAGGAAAAGGATTATACTTTTTATTCTGATAGACATAAATCTTTTTCGAGGATTGATTTTATTTTGGTGACTAATGATTTTTTTTTTAGGACTAAAAAGGTGAAGATTTGTGCAAGAACTATTTCTGATCATAGTCCAGTGTGGTTAGAGATTGATAAGGAGAAAAGAGACAGGCGCTTGTGGCGCGTAAATGAGAATTTGTTTAGAAATCAGAGAAATGTGGAAGAATGCAAACAGCGGATGAAGGATTTTTTTGAAACTAATATGAACAAAGGTACTTCTATGGACATGGTGTGGGATGCTAGCAAGGCATACATGAGAGGGGTGTTGATATATATGAACAACAAACATAGACGTGCTGTGGAAGCTAGGAGGAAAGAACTGGAGAATGAAATAAAGGAAAAAGAAAAGGCTTTGATTTTGAATTCAGAGGATGTGAAGACGAAGGAGGCTATTAAATTGTTAAGAGGACAATTTGATAAATTAATGGCTGACCAAGTGGCAACAAATCTGCGGTTTGCCAGGCATAACACTTTTTGTAACGCTAACAAACCAGGCAGATGGTTAGCTTATAGATTGAGGAAAAAACAAAGGGCTTCTAATATAGACAAGATTGAGCATAAAGGAAGGGTTGTGTTTCAACAGGACCTTATCAAGGACGCTTTTGTGGATTTTTATTCTAAATTATATGCTAAGGAGAAAATTAATGAAAAGGACATTGATATATATTTGGAAAATGCTAGCATCCCGGTTCTTACGCAAGTACAAAAAGAAGGGATTAATCAACTGATCACAGAAGAAGAAATTTTTACAGCAATTAAGGAATTGAAGGTGGATAAAGCACCAGGTACGGATGGCTTGACTGCGGCCTATTATAAAAATTTACAATTAGAAATGATAAAACCGTTAAAGGAACTGTTCCAGACAATCCAGAGGGGGGGAAAGGTGCCACCGTCTTGGAGAACAGCTTTTATCTCTTTGATTCCGAAGGAAGACCAAGATGCTACTCAAGTTAAAAATTATAGACCGATATCGCTTTTAAACACAGATTACAAGATATTTGCTAAGGTTTTGGCTAATAGACTGATGAGGGTTCTGCAACAGGTGATTCATGGGGATCAAACAGGGTTTATTAGTGGTAGGCAAATGAAAAATAATGTGAGGCATATAGTTGATGTGTTAGAGTTTTTGGAAAGGAACAACCAGATTGCTGCGGTGCTAATTTTTTTAGATGCTGAAAAAGCTTTTGATCAATTGAATTGGAAATTTTTGTTGAAAGTTTTAGATAAAATGGATTTTGGGGAAAAATTTTTACAACCGATTAGGGCATTATATCAAAAACAAACTGCCCGAATTATAGTTAATAATAGCTTGACAGAAGCATGTAATATTGAGAAGGGCACAAGGCAAGGGTGTCCGTTATCGCCCTTGTTATTTGTGTTAACATTAGAGATATTATTGGTTAAAATTCGGAATTCGGAAAAAATTAAGGGGATTCAAATTGGAGATCAGGACTACAGATTGAGAGCATTCGCAGACGATCTGGTTGTTACAGTGACCCAGCCAGAGAACTCTGTTGTGGACCTGATGGAGATAATAACACAATATGGGAAGGTTTCTGGATTTAAGGTTAATGTACAAAAAACAAAAATTTTGGCCAAAAATATGACAACATCGCAAAAGGCCCTTTTAGAAGGATTAACTGGATTTGAGATTGTTAAAAGGGTTAAATATTTGGGGGTGATTTTGTCGCCCTCTAATACAAAGCTATATAAAAATAATTATGAAAAATTATGGGGGAAAATTCAAAAAGAATTGGAGAGTTGGAAAAAATTGCAATTGTCTTTGTTGGGACGGATTGCAGCAGTAAAAATGAATGTCCTGCCTAAATTTTTATTTTTATTTCAAATGATACCGATTCTTAAGAAAGATTCTAATCTGGAGGAATGGCAGCGAGGTATCAATAAATTTGTGTGGGCAGGGAAAAAACCACGAGTTAAACTTAAGATTATGCAGGATACTCGTGAGAGAGGTGGCCTTAAATTGCCTAATTTTAAATTATATTATGAAGCTGCTGCATTAGTAGGAATAAGTGACTGGATTAATTTGACGCAAGGGAGGTTATTAAATCTTGAGGGCCACGATTTGTTGTTTGGCTGGCATGCATATTTGTTGTATGATAAGAAGGTAGACAACGTGTTTAGGGTGCATATTTTAAGACAGGCATTGCTGAGAGTTTGGAAGAAGTACAGACATAAGTTAAGTTGCAAGATACCATTGTGGGCAATTCCAAAACACGCAATAGAAAATATACATGCTGGCTTCAAACATGATTTGACTACGTACAAGGAGATTCTCAGTTTGGAAAGAAATGTTTGGTGTTTGAAATCATATAGCCTCTTGCGAGAAGAGAAGGTTGTTCAAAATTGGTTTCAATATACTCAGTTACGGGCCAGGTGGAAAGAAGACCAGAAAAAGGGATTTACAATGACTGATGAAAATTTGATAAAGCAAATTAGGAATCAGGGACCAGCACATATCAAACGGATATATCTTGCATTGATAGAGATTGACTCAGAAACAGAGCTTGTTAAGGATTGTATGATAAAATGGGCCCAAAATATCCAGGAAGTCATCACAATGGACACGTGGGAAAAGATTTGGGTGAGGAACGTAAAATTTACACAAGCTCAAAATTTAAGAGAGAATTTTTACAAAATGTTTTATAGATGGCATTTAGATCCTAAAAAGCTTGCAAGTATGTATCCGAATTATCAGCCTAAATGTTGGAGGTGCGGTGATGAAGATGCAACATATTTTCACATATGGTGGACTTGTAAAAAGGTTAAGGCTTTTTGGATAAAAGTCTGGTGGAACATGCAGAAGATTTTTAAACAGAGGTTAAAGTTTTGTCCGCAATTTTTTTTGTTGGGAATAATTACAGATGCCACAGTTGTGGACACCAAGTTGATGTTGAATTTAATAACGGCGGCAAGACTTTTGATAGGCCAATACTGGAAGAAAGAGGAACTGCCGACCATAGAGGAGTGGACTTTAAAGGTTTCCGACCTGGCAGAGATGGCGAAGATTTCGGCCTATTTGAAAGATCATTCGCAAGAACGCTATATTATGGAATGGAGAAAATGGATTGATTTTATCCAGAACAAGTATAGGGTTAAGAAGTTTTATGTAGCATTTGAATAAGTCTTCTTTCGTTTTTTTTTTCTTTTATTATCTTAGTTTCTTTTTATACATATTCAATATTATTATTATTTGTTTTATCTTATATAAGCTAGAGAGTGATGGATTTTAGAGTTTATAATTGTTAGTATATGATTGTTTATGATTGCTTTTTATATATATACCTTGTATTTAGCTCTGGGAAGTCGGGGGGGGGAGGGGGGGAGGGGGGGAGGTAGGGAGGGGGGAGGAGGGAGGGGGAAGGGGGGATTCTTAAAGGAAAACTGTATTTTAAAACTCTTCAATAAAAAAAAATGTCCAGTACTTCTTTAATCTTCCTTGTTTCTTGGTGATATATTGTTTCTAAATGAAAGTAATAGTACCATTTTACAATGCCTTGATAAGACCACACCTGGAATATTGCATCCAGTTTTGGTCACCACAATAAAGATGTTGAGGCTCTAGAAAGAATGCAGAGATAGAGCTAGGAGGCAAAAACATATGAAGAACGGTTACAGGATTTGGGTTTGTGTAGTCCAGTGAAAAGAAGGACTAGAAGTGATATGATAGTAGTGTTCCAATATCTCAGAGGCTGCCACAAAGAAGAGGGGGTCAACCTATTCTCCAAAGCCCTGAAGGCAGAACAAGAAGCAATGGAAACCAGTCTAGGAGAGAACCAACCTAGAACTAAGGAGAAATTTCCTGACAATGAGAACAAATAATCAGTGGAACGGCTTGCCATTGCTCCAACTCTGGAGGTTTTTAAGAAGAGATTGGACACCCATTTGTCTGAAGTGGTGGAGGGTCTCCCGCTTGAGCAGGGGGTGGGTTTAGAAGACCTCCAAGGTCCCTTCTGATTCTGTTAGTCTGTTGTTTCTTGATCAGGCATTCTTTGGTTTTCTTGTTCTTCACCTTTTTTTTCCTTTCATCTGTTCTTAGTAAGCTGATCTTATTTTCCAGCCTGATCTGCCATGTTGGTGGTGTACTATGTGTCTTTTTCCCCTGGTTTGTTGGTTTTGCACCAAAGACATTCAGTTATAACTACAGCCATGCTGTACATTAGTTGGTTTGAGAAAAATATGTGGTAAAGGGATTGGAAAGAATTTCAGGAGCCACATGCTTTCCCTCCCTTGTTGCAAAATTGAGTGTAAAGGATTCCTTCCTCATCTATCTTGTTTGGAAATAGGCTTCAGAAGCATTTCAGAAGCACATCTAGCTGTGGTAAATAAGCATATTGTTATAGTGTTCCATTACACATTTCTCCCTCAGGCGTGAATGTATTTGAGAAGGCGCAGCATGTATTGTTAGGAAGCAATCTCAACCACTTCCTTCTTTGCATGTGTATAATCCAATAAACAATTTTAAGGAAAGTGAATATTTAATAATCAGAGTACGCTTTTTTTTCTTAATCCCTTTTCCGTTTTGTAGTTTATCCGTCTGCCTCCACTTTTAATAACCAGTTTCTTAAAGAAGCTGCAGATGAACTGCATGGGGGAAAAAGCAGGGTGGCTTTTCGTGGGTTTTTTGGACCTGAAAATGTGCCAGGCCACCATAAATTCTCTGTTCTTTCTGCTAAGTTGGCATCACAACTACAGATCAAAATTTAGTAAAGCAAATTAGAGATTCAAATTGTGCACATATAAAGAGGATATATAATGCTTTAATTGAATTGGATTCGGAAACGGAACTGGTTAAAGACTGCATGATAAAGTGGGCACAAAATATTCAGGAACCAATTTCATTGGACACCTGGGAGATAATTTGGGTCAGAAATGTTAAATTTACCCAGGCTCAAAATTTAAGAGAAAATTTTTATAAAATGTTTTATAGATGGCATCTGGATCCCAAGAAGCTGTCCAACATGTATCCTAATCTACAGTCTAAATGTTGGAGGTGTGGTAGTTTAGAAGCTACTTATTTTCACATGTGGTGGACTTGTAGAAATATAAAAGCTTTTTGGATTAAAATTTGGTGGAACATTCAAAAGATTTTTAAGAGAAAGATAAAGTTTTCCCCGCAATTGTTTTTATTGGGCATTGTTGTAGATTGTGATGTTAAAGAAACTAACTTGATGTTGAACATGATAACGGCAGCACGGTTACTGGTGGGACAATATTGGAAGAAGGATAGTTTGCCCACTGTAGAAGAATGGGTGTTTAAAGTTTAGAATCTTGCAGAAATGTCTAAGATTTCTGCTTATCTAAAGGATCATTCACAGGAAAGATATATTTCAGTTTGGAGGAGATGGATAAATTATATTCAAAACAAATATGGGACTAAAAAGTATCATTTAGCTTATGAGTAGATTTTAGTGGGATATTGTTATTGGTACGTTGTTCGTAGTTATGTTAAAAGAGAGTTAAAGCGCATTATGAATTTGGTTAATTGTATATTATGCATAATTTTTATTTAGAATATGATTATTGTAACTATAATCCTGTATTTAGCTCTGAGAAGTGGGGGGGGGGAAGTGGGTGGGTTTGGGGTGGGAGGGATTTGGGGATATATTGTAAAATTTTGTTTTTGTAAAACTCTTTAATAAAAAAAAGATGGTATAGGTCCTCCTGCTTGGTCAGGGGGCTGGACTAGAAGACTTCCAAGGTCCTTTCTTCTTCTTGAAAGGTATTCTCTCTGCGGACTTTTTTTTTGAAATGACATTATATGATGTGGAGTGTGTTTCAGTTTCTCTCTCTCTCTGCTTCTCTGTCTCCTTCACACACACACAGACACACAAGTAGAAGTAAAAAGGAATAAATGGGAATAAGCTGTACTGTAGTACAGTCTTGGTTAATGGAATTTTTGCATTAAAATTATTGAAAGAAACCTCAAAAGTTTGCAAATTTGTTAGGTATGATATATACTAACACATCTACCATTGTTCGTCAGCTATGAGGAATATTTAGATATTTTTATAAAATTCTTCATCTATTGCATATAAGGCATTTTCAATTGCCTAAATCAATACCTTGCCCTTGATGGTAATAAATTACAGTGATATCCCTTACCAGATCACCTTTGCATTTGTTCACATACTAAAGCTGAATCCATGATTCATGCTATTAAACTGCCCTTTATTTTACCCTTGGTATCTTAAGGTCAGGTTGCCACATGTTAGCAAATGTTCACCCCCGTCTAGCCAGCTTTTGCAGAACAGTTAATTTATTGAAGTATCTAACAAGACTGAGAAAAGTCTAGTTGTTGCTGCTGCTAATATTTTGTATTTATTCATTTTCACATTTTTACCCTGCTGTAGTCCAAAGATTCTTGACACCTTTTAGAACATGGGTATCCAACCTTTTGGCTTGCCTAGCCTGCCTTGAGTAAAGAGGAATTATTTTGGGTCCCTTATAAAATAAATAATATAGTTAGTTTATATAAATCACGTAATAGTGTTCGAAGTTTATGAACTTGTGGAGATGCATTACTAGCTTCCAGGGCCACATACAATATGCACGCCTCATACTGGACATATCTGCTTTAGAAGCTGTTGAGGATAATATGCCCAGATTGCATGTTGTACTCACTTTTATGAAGCATGTCTGTTTTGTCTCATTGTTTCTATTAATTCATTATGTGACTTGCACTACCAAAATCTTCACTAGATTGTGTCATGTCTGTTCCATTTATAACCATGATTGGTTTTGGTATGTGTATGTGTATGTGTACACACACACACACACACACACACACACACACACACAAAATTATTTACAATATAAAAATGGGGAGGGGGAATAGCCTGTCTACTGATTTTCTAATGTACGTTGTTCACCCTTCCTCAATATGTCAGTTTCTAAATGTTCCAATGGCCTAAAAATTAATAATATTAGGAAAATATAAAAAAACGTTTTCTAAGTAAGGGGAAAAAAGCAAATGTTCCTGCTTACAGATCAATCAGATCTGTAATCCAAACAAGCTACACATGAAAAATAAATGCATAATCACACAGGTTTTATTTTTAAACAATATTTGATGCTATCTTTAGGCCAAAATAAAATAGTTTTTTGTTGAGAAGGAAACCCGTGTATATAATGCATGTATTTAATTTGTATGATGTATTTCAATTTGGCTCATGAATTTCTTTCCATTCTTTGAATGGGTTAGAAATTAGAGCTGAAATCTCTTAATGGAATAAATAGAGGAAGACAACTTTCTCCAATTTCCCTTTGGACAGAAAAGGTTCTCAGCATCAGTGGATGGAAGCTTTGCAAAAGGGGTAGTTGCCAGTGGAAAATATTGGAAATCACAGAAATTCCCATAAATGGAGTTCCATGCCAGCAGAAGAGAACACAGCTCATTTAAACACATAATAATTAACAAAACACAATTTCAACAACAGTACAGATACTCCTTACAACAGTTTTTTTAGGGACCATTCGAAGTTACAATAGCACTGAAGAAAGTGACTTTTTTTTAAAAAAAATCCATTTATATCCCACCCTTCTCCGAAGACTCAGGGCGGTTTACAAGCTTAGCAGTAGCCTTCATTCTATGTATATGCCTGCTTATTAGGGCTTTCACACACACACACCCAAGCGGCATTATTACAAAGTCAGCTTAATTGCCCCCAACAATCTGGGTCCTCATTTTACCTACCTCGGAAGGATGGAAGGCTGAGTCAACCTTGAGCCTGGTGGGATGCGAACCTGCACTAATTGCAGGCAGTTGGTGTTACTTAAGGAGGCATTAGCCCACTGCTCCACCAAGGCTCTTATGACCATATTTCACACTTATGACCAATGCAGCATCCCTGTAGTTATGTGATCAAAACTCAGATGTTTGGCAACTGACTCATATTTATGATGGTTGCTGTGTTCTGAGGTCAAGTGATTGCCTTTTATGACTTTCTGACAAGCAAAGTCAATGGGGAAGCCGTTTTCAGTTAACAACCATGTTACTAATTTAACAACTGCAGTGATTCTCTTAACAATGGTGACAAGAAAGGTTGTAAAATGGGGCAAAACTCACTTAACAAATTTCTCACTTAGCAGAAATTTTGGGCTCGTTTGTGGTCAGGAGAACTGCCTGTATTGTTATGAAAATAAAATGTACATTGAACAATAAGCCAGACAGTAATATAAATAGACATCCTTAATCCTTAATCTCAGAAATGGATTCTGACTGAAACTTTCCAGCTTTTTCCCTTTGTCTTTACAGAATCTTGCAAGTCCAAGTGCTGAGTAAGGCAAACCACACAGTTAATTCATATTTCCTTTATTATGTTTATAGTCTGTCATCATAAAAGAGGTTGCATAAATCAATAAAAATATATGTAGTTTGGAAAGTGATAGCTGAAAGATTACTCATTTCAATTACTCATAGGTCTCTTGTCTCACACCTGTTGAGGTGCTAGATAATATTGTGAAATGATGGCAAGATCTAAATTTACTCATAACTTTGGAGAAAAAGAGAGGAACTATATAGACTATGTTCTTTCTCAGAGAGGCCCCCAAAAGGATATGATTCGGGTTACAGTTAGGGTAAGAGTTTGGTTAGGATTGACTCTCCATGGTCATCATGAGTTAGGTGGCTTATAAATATGATTTATTAAAAAAACCCCACTCTTCTCCATTAGCACTGGACAGAAATATATCAGTCAGGGAAGATTCAAACATTTTACATTTCTAAGGGCTCTTCAACAGAATAGCACTAAAATGCTGTTATCCAGGGTAGAAGCAGACATAAGTGTATGCAAGCTGAATTTATCCCTCTCCACATTTCAGGTCCCTATTCTGCATTAAAGTAGGGATTTTGAGAGAAAAGCATAAAAGAGAACACTTCCTTTTGTGCCAGTTACTAGCAGTAGAATCTGGGATCCCACAGCATGATGCTGAGAATCTTCTACTGCTAGTAACTGGACCAGCATCAAAGGAAGTGTTCTCTCTGCTTTTCTCTCAAAATCTCTACTTCAATTCAGAATAGGGACCTGAAAGGTGGTGAGGAATTATTTCAGCTTGCATACATTTATGTCCACTTCTGCCTTGGGTAATAGCATTTTAGTAGTATTCTGTTGAAGAGCCCTTAAGAAATGTAAAATATTTGAAACTGCCCCAACTGATACATTTATGTCTAGTGCTAATGGAGAAAAGTGGGGTTTTTTTATAAATCATATTTATAAGCCACCTAACTCATAATGACCCTGGAGAATCTCATTACAAAAACTTTTAAACAGAACTTTTGAAGTTTTAGGATTTCATGTAGGAAGGTTAAGTGTTCTATTAAAGCACAGAAAATATTGTTTCCCATTCTTTTCTTGCTGTAACATGAGTTGTTTGTTTCTGAGGTAGGCAATTACAAGAATAATTATCTAGACTAGAGAGATGTCAGTTGGTTTCCCAGTCTTTTTTTCTCTCATCACATGATACTATTTAGTGCTTTTATATGTCCGGATTAAATGGTTCTCGGTACTGTAAGCACATAGACGTGGTAAAAGTAACCAGTATATAGCCTGTAATAAATGAATAAAAAATGAAGATAGATTAGAGAGAAAATGAAGAGGGTTTTTAAATGCTGTTTGCTCCACTCAGCAAGTATCATTTGTTTTACATTTTTACTGGAAAATCTTTGGTTTCTATGACATCGACATATTTAAACAAAATAGATTATTTCAGGTAGTCCTCCACTTATGGCCATAATTGAGCCTAACATTTATGTCGCTAAGTGAGACATTTGTTAAGTGAGTTTTGCTCCATTTTACTACTTTTCTTGCCACGGTTGTTAAGTAAATCACTGTAGTTCTTAAGTTAGCAACATAGTTGTTAAGTGAATCTGGCTTCCCCATTGACTGCTTGTCAGAAGGACACAAAAGGTGATCATCTAACCCCAGGACACTACAATGCCATAAATATGAGTCAGTTATCAAGCATCTGAGTTTTGATCACATGACCATAGGATGCTGCAACAGTTGTAAGTGTGAAAAACGCTTGTAAGGCACTTTTTTCAGTGCTGCTGTAACTTCAAATGGTCATTAAATGAATTGTTGTAAGTTGAGGATTACCTGTATTTTACTGGTAGATGACTGAGCAGTGGGGTGCAGCATAGTGTATAGAACTGATTTTGATTGTCCCCCATTTATAAACTTAGGTTATTTCCCATCCCACCATAAAATTATTGGTTTTGTCAGCCTTCTCATATCTCAGTTTTCTGATGGGTTATAGCTGGTCTCAAGATATAAATATTAAACAAGTATTTTGTAACAGGAGTGGGCTTGTATTACAATATATATTTATTGGATTATATGCATGCACATCATATTTGATACACATGTTTAAATCATGAGTACTTAAGAAAAATGAGATACCCCAAAAGATCACAATCAAAACACTGAAAAATAACAATTTCTTTCAGAAAAAAATTAAGGCAAGTTCAGAAGACGTATCAGGATTTGGAGTGAATTATTAATTCGGGGGACTAAAATAAAATTCTAATAATATAGATTTGAGATTTCAGTACTATAGCATGACTTAGGGAAAATAATGTTTACGTTTGAGAAAAGGGGATCTTATTTAATGAGATGAATATGCTGGTTTTGCAGAAGCCACCCAACTATATGTGGAGCCATAATTAGAGTGTCAAACCAAGTGACATGTAAGTGTCTCAATCATGGGAGTGTTTTCTGCTCAAGCAGTTTGGAAATAAGGGGGTGCAGGGCCAGAGCACTAGTTATTTTAATGAACTCTTTGAGAGGATGTCCATGGAAATTCTCAGTCATCCAGGTCATGGTTGTTTCAAGGGAGGTTTTCAAAAGGCAACTGGGCTTTCTTGAGTTTTGTCAGGGAAATTGCACAGCAGGTGTCCAGATGCGGTCAGAGATACTGACACAAGCTTGTAGTTTTATATAAATAAATATATTTCACATCTACATTTACAGCAAACAAACAGGAGGTAAACAGGGGCATCATGAGGTAAATCACAGAGCACACAGGGCACACAGAAGAAAAAGGTGGGGGGGGCAAGGGAAAACTCCCCCTCCACACCCACAGCGACCAATCACAACGTTTGTGGCCTCACACAGGAGCCAGCACTCTCCAACCAATCAACTACAACTGTGTGTTCTGGCTCATTGTACAACCCTAGGGATCCAGCTACTAAATTTAAATTTCTTAACAGTTCCCCCCCCCCTTTTTTCCTTGAGAGGTTGCCACTATTATGAAAATAATTCAGGGATTAGCTGAATCTAATAATGCAGTATCTAACAATCAGAAGTTACAGTGCTTCTGAGCAGGAAGATAATATTTTGACAAATAGAATATATAATTATTGAACTGACACAAGCAGGCAGGTGTCATCAGCAGACAGGTGGTTGATGATGAATTATGACTGAAAAGTCAAGGAAGCAGACATGGATCTGTCAGTGTTACAGGGGTTTTCAGTGTCTTGTTCTTCTAGCATTTTAATTGGCTTGGTTTAACCTGGTGCAATTGCTGCATATTTGCTGCTTGGCTTGTTATTTTCTTAACATGCACTTTTCTTGTTTTGTGTTGTTTTTTTCTCATCACTCTGGGATGATTCCTGTACGCTCCCATTCTCCCTGAAGAAATTAAAGGCAGCTTAAAAATTGTTGTACATAACAAATGATAAATAACACTTATTGTCAAGACCACTTGCACCTCGGCTCCCCTCATTCAAAATGAAGCTTATAGCAGGGTGATTAGTTTGTTTTGAAGCAGTTTGGCTCAGCTTGAAGCAATTACCCGTGCACATTGTATGTATGAAAGAAGGAGGTCTGGCCTTTGAAATCTTGTACAGATGAGCCAAAAAGAAAATGATCAAACACCAGTAGCAACACCACCAACCCGGAATGCTAATGCTGTGGTACTGTACTTTCTCTTGTGTGCTGAATTAAGTCTTGGCAGCTTTCTACAAGCAGATGTTAACAGAGCTGTAGTCCATAGGAATAAAAGACTCTCAGAAAAGTTTTTGGCAATTGCATAAGAGTGTGTTTATTCTATGGGAAGGCATATGTGTGCATTTGGAACATCTTATATTCTTGTACTCTATTAGGCAGAAATAGATAACTCCTGGGATCTCAGTTAATTAAAGGTAAAGGTAAAGTTTCCCCCGCACATGCGTGCTAGTCGTTTCCAACTCTAGGGGCCGGTGCTCATCTCCGTTTCAAAGCCGAAGAGCCAGCGTTTGTCCGAGGACGTCTCCGTGGTCATGTGGCCGGCATGACTAGACACCAAAGGCGCACGGAACGCTGTTACCTTCCCACCGTAGTGGTCCCTATTTTTCTACTTGCATTTTTACGTGCTTTCGAACTGCTAGGTTGGCAGAAGCTGGGACGAGTAACAGGCGCTCACTCTGCTACGCGGCACTCGGGATTCGACCCGCCAAACTGCTGACCTTCTGATCAACAAGCTCAGCGTCCTAACCCACTGAGCCACCGCGTCCCCACTCAGTTAATTAAGTACCATCAAATTGGGTTCACTTCTGGCCATCACATTTGTCTGTAGTGATTATCCATAGCTCAGTGATCTGTTTGATCTTATCCGGTCACTATTTTTTCTTCTCTTTCTACCTATCTAGCTATTACCTGCCTACCTGCCTATTTATTTATGACAGTTGCAATGTCCCGGAATCATCCGGGATCCCCTTTTGCGACCTTCTGACAAGCAAAGTCAATGGGGAAGCCAGATTCTCTTAACAACCATTTCACTAACTTAACAACTGCAGTGACTCACTTAACAACTGTGACAAGAAAGGCTGTAAAATGGGGCAAAACTCATTTTACAACCGTCTTGCTTAGCAATGGAAATGTTGGGCTCAATTATGGTCATAAGTCGAGGACTACCTGTATAGTAGTTTAAAGCAATAGGCTAGGCTAGAGATTATGTAGGAAGTTAGTTTCTTCAGAATTTGTACTGTTTGTATCTTGTAAACATCTGCATTATGGCCAAGTATTGAACTTACCCCTGATAACATATCTGAACCCTCTCAGCTTGAGCAGCTTATAGTTTGATTAGAGCATTTTATTTTTTTCCTTTCCTCCTTCTTCTTAACTGTATCTTCAGATGAGTAACAAGAGGTCCAACAGCTTCCGCCAAGCCATTTTGCAAGGGAACAGGAGGCTGTGCAGCAAGGCCCTCCTGGAGGAGACGGGACTCAGCCTTTCTCAGCGGTTGATTCGGCACGTGGCGTATGAGACGTTACCCCGTGAGATAGACCGGAAATGGTACTACGACAGCTACACCTGCTGTCCTCCACCTTGGTTCATGATTGCCATCACAATTGTAGAGGCAAGTATCTTCAAGCATGGAATGATGTGGGCGGGGTTTGCCTAGTCTATTGTATTCTCCTTGGCCTGAAAATGGTTCAGCTTGCAAGTTTGGTGTCAGCTAACCCCAATATAATTTAGATCTGGGTTGTCCAAGCTTGGCAACTTTAAGACTTGTGAACTTCAACTCCCATGTCTGGGTGGGGAATTCTGAGAGTTGAAGTCCACAGGTGTTAAAGTTGCCAAGCTTGGACACCCCTGATTTAGATCCCAATATTTGCATACATAATTTAAACTCTAATATATGCACATATAAGGAGATAGTCTAAAATTTTCTCTGAAATATTGTTTGGAAAGACAATCAGCTAACGGTACAGACTTGAAGCAGATCACACATTAAATGGATTCTTCGGTATTTGCCATGGCAACAGTGTTTTCCCAAGTAGTTTATTGTTTTTATTCCTTAAAAGGTTTTAATAAAGGTATTGGGAACCTGTGGCTTTCTAAAAGTTGCCAGACTCCAACTTCTGTAAATAATGGCCTGTTGTCCTGGCCAATAGTTGAAGATAATGGGATTTATATACAGCAGCTGCAAATTCCCCAATTTTACCTATGAACAGCACCCATAAGGAAGGTCTCCTGCCTGGCAGAACCACTTTTGTAGAATTACCTCTTCAAGAAAGCCCACTGAGTTTGTGGCAGTTTTGAAGCAGCCAATGTTCACTTGGAAAGAAGTAGGCATTAGAAAGGATGTGAGTTAGTACCATTGTGTCTCTGGCATCAACATGTCTAGCACACCTTCAGTTTTGATAACTACCATGAGGACCCAGATTGTTGGGGGTAATAAGCTGACTTTGTAATAATGCCGCTTGGGGTGGGTGTGAAAGCCCTAACAAGCAGGCATATACATAGAATGAAGGCTACTGCTAAGCTTGTAAGCCGCCCTGAGTCTTCGGAGAAGGGCGGGATATAAATGTAATAAAAATAAATAAATAAATAAATAAATAAAATGTTTGTGAAAGGAAGTGTTTCCCCCCACAGGTTTGTCCCGCAACTTGGGAACTGGGGGAGTTGTCTGACATTCACCAAGAAGAATAGAAAATGCTGCTGGAACAGTGAAGGGCAAATGGCCATAGGCCCTGCTGTTGCACTGTGTTTGTCAAATCAAGTAACCAGGAACAGGAGTTGAGTTTGAGTTTATTACATGTTACCTACACAAAAGAATCTGATCTACTGATGTTCCAGGCAAATCGGCGCTAGTTAAAAGTCAACAGAATGCATGGAGGGCTGGACTTAGGTCTCTCGTGGCAGCATAGCAATTCCAAAGTTGATGATGTGCTTGAACCCACCCTCAGGCTCAGCCTGGTCATCTCCTACAGCAGCGGTCACCAACCTTCCCGGCTCTGAGGACTGGAGGTGGTGTTAGCGGTGGGGTGGGAGAGGGGATGGTTTGGCATGCATGCATGCATGACGCCTATGCAAATGCAGCTTCGTGCACTTGTGCACTCGCCCATTTTTGGCACAGTCCGGTTCCCAAGGGGCTGCGGCCCAGCTCCGGGCGATGGAGCAAAGGTCGGAGACCTCTATCCTACAGTGTTGGTGCCTTTGAAAATCAGCTGTTGCTTGAGGGAGGGGTGTTGGCTGACAGAATTTAACTGTTTTCGTACTGCATGAACGAGGTTTTCTCTTTTTGCTGTCCTCTCCTAGTTACCATTGCCTCTTCTCCAAGCAGCTTTGTTCTCCCCTTTGCCTTGTCTTCTCTTCCCGAGGTAGATACCCTTTCCTCTTGCCCTGCATCCATCTTCTTTCCTCCTCCTCCACTTCTTCCTCTGTTATTTCTGCTGAAAATAGGGAAGGGAGGGGAAGGGCATGTCTGTGTGCACGCTTGTGTTTCTCTTGTGAAAGCGGTTTGCATGTGTGAGAAAGAATAGATGGTACATACCACTACGGTGGGAAGGTAACAGCGTTCTGTGCGCCTTTGGTGTCTAGTCATGCCGGCCACATGACCACGGAGACGTCCTCAGACAAGTGCTGGCTCTTCGGCTTTGAAACGGAGATGAGCACCGGCCCCTAGAGTCGGAAACGACTAGCACGCATGTGCGGGGGAACCTTTACCTTTTTATGATACATTGCAATTAATTAGTTATATAAATGAGATACCTAATTTACAGGAGATCAGTGGTGATTATTTTGATTTTATCTTGTCCTGGTTTGGCCTAGCTTTTTTTTGGTATTGCTTCAGAAGGAGATATGTATGTGTGTGGTTCGCATATGCATGAGTACATCATATGCAGGTTACGGAGGGAGGAATTCCCCAAGGCTGGTTTAGAACAGTGGTTCTCAACCTTTTCGTTACCACGGACCTCCTTTAAATACCTTTTGTGGCCACAGACCGCAGCCATGGACCCCCAAGATTTAACTCAAGATTTAAATCAGAACACTTCTTCAAGTTTTCGCTTTGCCTGTGAGACATTGTGGCCCCCCAGGGGTCTGCAGACCACAGGTTGAGAACCATTGGTTGAGAAGATAGCGGAAATCTTAGTTTGAGAAGAGGGGAAGTTAGGAATTGCATAGGATTTGGTGTGTGTGTGTTTGTGTGTTTCCCTGTCTACTCTCTTTGGGAGGTTGTCTTCAATTCAGAGTAAACTTAAGTAACTAAGATTTAACTATGATGTTAATATGAGGTAGGATGGAAACAAACACAAATGAAAATGTAGGGATCAGTATTAAGTTATCTCTAATGCTACCTGGCAGATCAAATTTCAGGTGGTTCTGAGATCTTCTGTTCTGCAACTGTTCATTTGGAATTAGGGTGTTCTGCAAGGTTTGTTGTTTTTTTTAAAAAAAAATTCCACCACGCTGTTTACACAACAGTGGGAGAAGTCATGTTAGCAGATTTTGAGGGATAGGCAGCCCCACCTCTCTGTTCTTCTACGGTAGTAATCCCAAAATGGCAGTAGATTTCCTGAATGGCTAGATTACATGACTATATGATGTTTAAACCAAGGATGTCCAGTCCAAGGAGTTTTAAGTGGGGAAACCTGGACAGTGGGATTCACCTGCTGTTGGATAAATTACTGCCTCTGAAGGACCATGCCATTTTGGAGAATCAGTTCAATGAATGAAGGAAGGTCAAGTTCAAGATGCGATCAATTCCTTGCTACTAGGGAAGTGGAAATTACATAGAGCAGGAGTAAGCCTTTGGCCTTTTAATTTCTTGTTCGGTCCTTTGACGTTTCCAATAAAGCTTTATTTAAAGTTCAGCATAATGCTGAAATACCTCTCCAGGCATTTCTCAATGGTTCCAATTACTTTATGTTGAGCAATTAAACAAAAGCAATGGGATTGCAGTAGAAAGGATGACAACACGTTTTAAAAGGGGGCAAAGGGGGCAGATGTTCTAGCACTATGCTCGTAGGAGGTTTGTGTAGCACACTTTTGAGTCTTTCATGTATTTGTGCAATGGGTCAGTTTAACATAGAGGTAGTCCTCAGCTTACAACAGTTCATTTAGTGGCTGTTCAAAGTTATAATAGCACTGAAAAAAGTGACTCATGACCATTTTTCACACTTATGACCGTTGCAGCATCCCCACGGTCACGTGATTTGCATTTGGATGCCTGGCAACTGGTTCTTATTTATGATGGCTGCAGTGTCCCATGGTCATGTGACCACCTTTTGCAACCTTCTGACAAGCAAAATCAATGGGGAAGCCAGGTTCACTTAAGAGCTATGTTACTAATTTAACAACTGCAGTGATTCATTTAATAATTGTAGCAAGAAAGGTCGCAAAGTGGGGCAAAACTCACTTAACAAATTTCTCACTTAGCAATATAAATTTATTTATTTATTTATTTATTTAATTACATTTTTATACCGCCCTTCTCCCGAAGGACTCAGGGCAGTGAACAGGGCATATAAATAGAAGTACAAAAGTTAAAAAGGATTAAATTGTTCCTGCACCTCCTCCGGCATTGACGCTTAAGGATTTACAAGATGCCTTTGAAAAGCATTCACAATTAATGTCTGATATGATGGATGAAAAGTTGAAAAAGCTGGAGGAGAAATTGGAGAAGAAGATGGAAGAGAAGTTTAGAGCAATGAGGGTAGACATGTTGTCTATAATTGAAAGTGTAGCTGAATGTGTGCAACAGCTGGGGGAAAAAGTGGAGGATCTCAGTCAAAAGAACTCTATATTAGAAGTAAAGGTATTAGAGAATGAAAATATAAGGGACAAAATGGACGGAGAATTGAGCCTTGTTCAGTACCATCAGATGCAGTATGCTATTAGAATCAGGGGCTTAAAAGAGAATCCTAAAGAAGACTTAAAGCAGCTGATCTCTGAGGCTTTGGAAGCGGTATTGGGCCAGCCAGCATCTGAAATTGAGGGAAGTATGGATAAAATCTTTCGTGTAAATTCATGGATTGCAAGACAGAGGAAGTTACCTAGAGATGTGGTGGTCTATTTTACAAAGAGAGTAATTAGAGATGAAGTCATTCAAGCTGCTTATGATACTAAATTGGTAGTTGCTGAGCAAGAAGTCCTGGTTTTAAAAGAGATTCCTCCAAAGATTTTAAGGAGAAGGAAAGATTTTGCATTTCTTACACAGGAACTTAAGAAATGTGATATCAAGTTTAGATGGGAGATTCCAGTCGGACTGGTGGTGATGCACGAAGGTAAAAGACATTGTCTGGTTACTGTGGCCCAGGCACGTGATTTTTACAGCAACGTGTTAAAAGCAACCCCCCTATCACTTCTGGAAGCTGCAAAGGGGTATGGTGAGGGAAAGCCTCAAGATGTTGCAGATAGACAGACAGAGGAGAATGATGTTGGAGGGGATCAAGTTACAGTCTCATCGGAAACTGCTGGAGAGCAGAGGATGTTGCGTGCCGCCCTAAGACGAGTGGGACGAGAGCAGGAGCGAGACCAGCAGAAAGTTATGGAACCTCCAAAGCGTACTTACAGTGAAGCTGTGGGAGGGGCGCGGTCCAAAGAAGTTACAGGGGCCATTTCAGACGTGCTCCAAAAGCTTTGGGGCGTCAAGATTGGTGACTAAATTTCTAATTTAGAATGTCAGTGGATTAAATTTATCATAGAGGAGAAAGAAAGTCTTTCAATATTCAAAACAATTTAAGACTGATGTTATTTGGTTGCAAGAAACGCATATTAGGGTTATGGACCAAAAGTATTTATTGAATTTAAGATTTGGTACGCAAGCTCCTAATTAACAACAAGTTGACTTTACTTAACTTACTACATATAAAGGGTACTTAATTGGATTATAAAAATTTTTAATTTTTTTATTTTTTTTTCATTGGAGATTGGAATGGTGTCCTAGACGTATAGATGGATAAAGTGGGGGGTTTTTTGTTTTTTTTTAAGCGTGTCATGAATCATGCTAGATTGCCTAAATTTCTTTTTTATTTGAACTCAAGGTTGATCTGGAATTGTGAGACATTTGGCGTGATATACGCAAGAACTATTTTTGATCATAGTTCAGTTTGGTTGAGATTAATAAGGTTAATAGAGATAGGCGCTTTTGGCGCGTAATTGAGAATTTGTTTAGAAATTAGAGGTAAATAGTAGATGAAAGTTGTTTTTTTTTTTAAATTAATATGAATAAGGATTGGGACTAAGAAATTTCATTTAGCATTTGAGTAAAGCTCCTTTTCTGTTTTTCTTCTTTTTTTTATCTGTAATATTAATATTGTTTGTAATCATTTTACATGAGCTAGAGGGTGATAGAATTAATAGTTTATTGTAGATAGCATATGGATGCTTATGTTTGTTTTTTGTTTCTATACCCTGTATTCAGCTCTGGGAAGTCGGGGGGGGAGGGGGGAATGGGGGAGAGGGATAGGGAGGGTTAGATAGGGGTGGGGGAGGGGGGGATTGATAAAGTTAAAATGTACTGTAAAACTTTTTAAATAAAAAAAAGGATTAAATTGTTGCCCAAATTAAAACAATCAAAATATAAAAAAAAACATTAAAACCCTAACATTTCCCCCATCAGGCCAGGCCAGCTTGTTCGAATAAATGGGTCTTTAACCCGCACCGGAAGGAGCGAAGATCCGGTGCCATCTGAAGCTCAACCGGCAGTTGATTCCATAAAGCCGGGGCGCCCACAGAGAAGGCCCTCCCCCTGGGGGCCACCAGCTGGCATTCTCTGACTGGAGGCACCCTGAGGAGGCCCTCTCTGTGGGAACGCACAGGGCGGAGGGGAGTAGACGCCAGCAGCAGGTGGTCCCTGAGGTATTCCGGACCCATGCCATGTAAGGACTTAAAAAATCCTGGGCTCAGTTGTGGTCATAAATAGAGGACTACCTGTATATGCATATATACTTGTGTAGTTTTTACATTTGCATCACACACTGATTTAGTTGATAATACGTTTTGTTTCACAGCCAGATAACATAGAAAATATGTGTTGTTCCAGTGGAAATGAAATGTCATTGAATCCTCCTGGAATGGATTTAGCTGAAGAAAATATGTTTCATGGCTTTCTTTGGATCTGCTGGCCTTTCTTGCTTTCAGCAACAGTATGAGAAGAGCTTAAATCCAGACAGATTGTATTTGTGTGGGGTTACTTCAGAGAAGAGAAATTCTGGCCAATTACGTATTTTGCCACTGCAAGGATTTATGTATGCCTGTGTAATCCTCCTTTTACATTGCCTGGATTCACACATTGTCCTAAACTATTATGTAATCTACTTGGCATTGGCTTGGCCTGATGTGAGAAGCAGCCATTGCAATATAATCAAGGTTTATGGAAGTCACATATAATTTCTGGAAGTTCCCAGAGGTTGCTATTTCATATTCAACAACAAGATAAATCAAAATGTTTCATTATGAGTGCGGTATTTAACATGGTACTATTTGTGTATTCATTATTCAGGTATTTTGATCGAACTTGTGCAGACAAAACTTAAATATGTGGTTCTTGAGGAGGAGTTGAAAGATAGGTTTGCCTCAAGAGGAGGGATTAATATTAGAAATCTAATACCTCCTCCACATTTAAAGCAAACAAGTGACCAAGAAAGTCCAAACCAACCTCTAGTTAGATGTACTTTTATTGAACTGAGGTGTTTATATTTCCTAAAACACACCGATTTTTTCCCCCCTTAGTGCTGTTCAGGCATTTGGATTCAAGAGTTCAAAGACACCTCAGAATATTTGTGAAACAATCTGCAACTCCTTAAATTACATGTGCCTTTTCCCAGGATCACAGTGCAGCTCCACAATGCCACAGTGATCACAATGTAATCACACAATTCCAGGGAAAAGTGCAGCTCTTTAGGGACTTGTCCAAAGGTGTCGTGTGAGCACCCCCTCACACTCAGAAGCACCTTTCCTCCCTCCAAGCAAAAGGTTTATTTCCCCCCCCCCAGATATGCAAATGGAATTTGGTTAATTGTGGGCTTTCCCTGCTCTCCTAGGTTGCCTTCTTTCTTTACAATGGAGTGGTCCTGGATAGGTTTGTGCTGCAAGTCACCCATCCCTTCTATCTGAAGAATTCATTATTATATCATCCTCAACTCCGTGCTCAGGCCTGGCGGTACCTCACTTACATCTTCATGCACGCAGGGTGAGTACTGCGGAAATGTCGATGTCTCCGTTGTTACGTGGTATTAAGAGAAGAGGGCAAGGGAGACCTTGCAGTTGGCATTCGTGGGCAGCCCTCAGGGTCCAGTATCACGGCATAGCCCAATGTTCCCCAAATCTTTAAAATTAGTTTTCCAACTGGGCAGCTACAGTACCTGCAATTTTAATTTCCTGTTATAATTCCTAGGATTGCAAACTCTGAGTTTATTCCACACAAATTTCTGGATTTTCATAACTGAACCATAAATTAACCAGTTAAGCCGGGTTCCTGTAACATGGTAGGATAAAAAGCAATTGGCTAGTTGTAGTTCCATGTACTGATAGTCCTTGACTTACAACCATTTCTTTAGTGGCTGTTCAAAGATACAACTGAAAAAAAAGAGTTATGATCGTTTTTCACACTTATGACCATTGCAGCATTTGGATGCTTGGCAAACTGGCTCATATTTATGACGGTTGCCGTGTCCCGGGATCATGTCATCACCTTTTACAACCTTCTGACAAGCAAAGTCAGTGCGGAAGCCAGATTCAGTTAACAACCAGGTCATTTATCTTAACATCTGCAGTAATTCACTTAACATGTGTAACAAGAAAGGTCATAAAATGGGGGCAGAATTCTTGCTTAGCAATAGAAATTTTGGACCTGTATTCCTTTGCTCTTTCTGTTCTTCATCTGACATCATCTATTTAAGTTGCGTCCCGCTGCCTTTTCTGAAATCCCCCTGTTCATGGGGCTTTTTCCCCTCTTTGTGTATAACTCTATATTTCTTGGTAAGATCTTAGGAACAAATTAGCTTTCCGGAGAAATTAGTGCAATGGTTTGATAATTTCTACATTCTCTTGCATTTCTTTCACACCATCTGTTCCATATTTGTGTAAACAAAGCTATTAGTCCTTTAAACACCTCTTCTCTGCAGTTCAGTGGGCGTGTTTGGTGCTTTCCTGTTTCACAGTGGTGTATTGTCTGTCTGACTCAGTTTTTTTTAATGGGGTCCGTTTCTGAATAAAGTTATATTGTCGCCTCCAGATCTACTTGTGGAAGGCTTCTCAGCTGGTGGATCTCATTGTCTATCACTCACGTTCATCCAAATTGTTAGAATCATGTCCACACAATTTTCTAGGCAATAATACAAAAGTAGTTTGCTCTTGCCTTTTCCAATTTGATCTTGGAGTGTCTTCTTCTAGGTACAGATAGTTCTCAACTCACAACTCATTTGTTGACCATTTGAAGTTACAATAGCACTGAGAAAAGGCAGTTATGATAATTTTTCCTACTTACGACCGTTGCAGCGTCTCCATAGTCATATAATCAAAATTCAGACACCTGGCAACTTATTCATATTTAGGACGGTTTCTGTATCCTGGGATCACGTGATCCCCTTTTGTGGCCCTCTGACAAGCAAAGTCAATGGGGAAGCCAGATTCTCTTAAAAACCGTGTGACTAACTTAACTGCAGTGATTCACTTACCAACTGTGGCAAGAAAGGTCATAAAACGGGGCAATATTCACTTAACAACTGTCTCGCTCAGCAACAGAAATTTTGGGCTCAATTGTGGTTGTGAGTCGAAGGCTGCCTGCAGTTTGCTTTCATCTCCTAAGGCCACGCTTCCCAAACCTTGTTCTTCATTATCCAAAATGACTAATCAGAAAGTCCTTTTTACCTAATGCAGATAAAGAACTCAATTGTTGTTGTTAGTTGCAAAGTCGTGTCCGACCCATTGCGACCCTATGGACAACGTTCCTCCAGGCCTTCCTGTCCTCTACCATCTTCCGGAGTCCATTTAAGCTCACGCCTACTGCTTCAGTGACTCCATCCAGCCACCTCATTCTCTGTCGTCCCCTTCTTCTATTGCCCTCAATCTTTCCCAGCATTAGGCTCTTCTCCAGTGAGTCCTTCCTTCTCATTAGGTGGCCAAAGCATTTGAGTTTCAACTTCAGGATCAAGAACTCAATTAAGTCAATTTAAATATCTTTGTTTATGTTTGGGTAATGTATTAGCATCTCATTGTCTTAAGAAAAACTACTTCTACTCAGTTTTGGATAATTTACCCAGCTTTGGAAAGTGCGGCTTCAGGGGACGGTGCTTAGCTGTCTCTCTCCCATTTCAACTTATCATCAACGGTGATTCCTAGGGAGCAGCTCATGGATTCACTGAGATATGTCTGGCAAGAAAACAAAACATTCACACTGTGTCAGCTTTTCCAATAACCTAAGATCCCTGACTATAATGCAACACTGAAAATACTGGCAGATTTTACTTGATAGCCACTTCAGAATCAAGTCGGGAGCTCCTCTAACTGGGACCACCAAATCTAACTGGAACATTTTGGTCCTTCTGCCAATAAATAACCTGTCCTATCAGAAGAGCAGAGGGCTAGTACTAGTAGCGCCAGAAAGAATGAAGCGACTGGGCCAAAGCCGAAAGGACGCTCAGCTGTGGATATGTCTGGTGGTGAAAGGAAAGTCCGATGCTGTAAAGATTTTTTCTCCATAGGAACCTGGAATGTAAGATCCATGAATCAAGGAAAGCTGGACGTGGTCAAACAAGAGATGGCAAGACTAAACATCGACATCTTAGGTATCAGCGAACTAAAATGGACAGGAATGGGTGAATTTAATTCAGATGACCATCAGGTATACTACTGCGGGCAAGAATCCCTCAGAAGAAATGGAGTAGCCTTCATACTCAATAAAAAAATAGGAAAAGCAATACTGGGATACAATCCTCAAAATGACAGAATGATCTCAGTTCGAATCCAAGGCAAACCATTCAATATCACAGTAGTCCAAGTCTATGCCCCAACCACCGGTGCTGAAGAGGATGAAATTGACCGGTTCTATGAAACCCTACAGCACCTTATAGAACTAACACCCAAAAATGATGTCCTTATCGTCATGGGGGATTGGAATGCTAAAGTAGGAAGCCAAAAGATAACTGGAATAACAGGCAAGTTTGGCCTTGGAGTACAAAATGAAGCAGGGCACAGGCTGATAGAATTTTGTCAAGAGAATACGATGGTCATAGCAAACACTCTTTTCCAACAACCCAAGAGACGGCTTTACACATGGACATCACCAGACGGTCAACACAGAAATCAGATTGACTATATGCTCTGCAGCCAAAGATGGAGAAGCTCTATACAGTCAGTAAAAACAAGACCAGGAGCTGACTGTGGCTCAGACCATGAGCTTCTTGTTGCAAAGTTTAGGCTTAAATTAAAGAAAGTAGGGAAAAGTGCTAGGCCAGTCAGGTATGAATTAAATCATATCCCTGTTCAATATACAGTAGAGGTGACAAATAGATTTAAGGAATTAGATCTGATAGACAGAGTGCCTGAAGAACTATGGACAGAGGTTCGCAACATTGTACAACAGGTAGCAACCAAAACCATCCCAAAGAAAAAGAAATGCAAGAAAGCAAAATGGCTGTCTGAGGAAGCATTGCAAATAGCTGAGGAAAGGAGGGAAGCGAAAGGCAAGGGAGAAAAAGAAAGATATGCCCAATTAAATGCAGAATTCCAAAGAATAGCTAGAAGAGATAAGAATGCCTTCTTAAATGAACAATGCAAAGAAATAGAAGAAAACAATAGAATAGGGAGGACCAGAGATCTTTTCAAGAAAATTGGAGAGATGAAAGGAACGTTTCATGCAAAAATGGGCATGATAAAGGACCAAAATGGCAGGGACCTAACAGAGGCAGAAGAGATTAAGAAGAGGTGGCAAAATTACACAGAAGAACTATACAGGAATGAGCTTAACATCCCTGACAATCACAATGAGGTGGTCACTGACCTCGAGCCAGACATCTTAGAATGTGAAGTGAAGTGGGCCTTAGAAAAGCTGAGCAACAACAAAACTAGTGGAGGTGACAGTATTCCAGCTGAGCTATTCAAAATCTTAAAAGACGATGCAGTAAAAGTGCTACACTCAATTTGCCAGCAAATTTGGAAAACTCAACAGTGGCCACAGGATTGGAAAAGATCAGTTTACATTCCAATTCCAAAGAAAGGCAGTGCCAAAGAATGTTCAAACTATCGCACCATTGCACTCATTTCTCATGCTAGTAAAGTTATGCTTAAAATTCTACAAGCTAGACTCCAGCAGTATGTGGATCGAGAACTACCAGAAGTACAGGCAGGATTTCGAAGAGGCAGAGGAACTAGAGATCAAATTGCTAACATACGCTGGATCATGGAGAAAGCTAGAGAGTTCCAGAAAAACATCTACTTCTGCTTCATTGACTATGCTAAAGCCTTTGATTGTGTGGATCATAACAAACTGTGGCAAGTCCTTAAAGAGATGGGCATACCAGACCATCTTATTTGTCTTTTGAGAAACCAATATGCGGGCCAAGAAGCAACAGTGAGAACTGGACACGGAACCACTGATTGGTTCTAAATTGGGAAAGGAGTCCGGCAAGGCTGTATACTGTCGCCTTGCCTATTTAATTTATATGCAGAGCACATCATGAGAAAGGCAGGGCTAGATGAATCAAAAGTTGGAATTAAGATTGCCGGAAGAAACATCAACAACCTAAGATATGCAGATGACACCACTCTAATGGCAGAAAGTGAAGAGGAACTAAAGAGCCTCTTGTTGCGAGTGAAGAAGGAGAGTGCAAAACTTGGGTTGAAACTAAACATTAAGAAAACCAAGATCATGGCATCTGGCCCTCTCAATTCCTGGCAAATAGATGGGGAAGAAATGGAGGTAGTGACAGATTTTATTTTCCTGGGCTCCAAGATCACTGCAGATGGGGACTGTAGCCAAGAAATTAAAAGACGCTTGCTCCTGGGGAGGAAAGCCATGGCAAATCTAGACAGCACACTAAAAAGCAGAGACATCACCCTGTCAACAAAAGTGCGTATAGTCAAGGCTATGGTCTTCCCAGTTGCAATGTATGGCAGTGAAAGCTGGACCATAAGAAAGGCTGAACGCCAAAGAATTGAAGCCTTTGAACTCTGGTGCTGGAGAAGACTCCTGCGAGTCCCTTGGACTGCAAGGCGATCAAACCGGTCAGTCCTAGAGGAGATCAACCCTGACTGCTCTTTAGAAGGCCAGATCCTGAAGCTAAAACTCAAATACTTTGGCCATCTAATGAGAAGGAAGGACTCACTGGAGAAGAGCCTAATGCTGGGAAAGATTGAGGGCAATAGAAGAAGGGGACGACAGAGAATGAGGTGGCTGGATGGAGTCACTGAAGCAGTGGGTATGAGCTTGAATGGACTCCGGAGGATGGTGGATGACAGGAAGGCCTGGAGGAACGTTGTCCATAGGGTCGCGATGGGTCGGACACGACTTCGCAACTAACAACAACAACAATCAGATTTGCAGAAAACATTTAACTTGTACACGCTTTCTAATGAGAGCATTTTTGTTGTCGTTTAATCTGAGAAGGTATTTCCCAGTCCTCCTCCTGGTGGCAATAGGAAAAATTACAGGGTAGTCCTCGACTTATGTCAATTGAACCCAAAATTTCTGTTGCTAAGCAAGACACTTGTTAAGTGAATTTTGCCCCATTTTGTGATCTTACTTGCCAGAGTTGTTAAGTGAATCACTGGAGTGGTTGAGTTAGTCACAGACCTGTTAAATGAACCTGTCTTCCCCATTGACTTTGTTTGTCAGAAGGTCGCAAAACGGGATCACATGACTCCAGGACACTGCAATCGTCATAAATGCGAACTAGTTGCCAAGTGTCCGAATTTTGCTCACACAATCATAGGGGTGCTACAGTGGTTGCAAGTGTGAAAAATGACCATAAATCCCTTTTTGCAGTGCCGTTGTAACGTCAGTCATTAAATGAACTTTTGTAAGTTGAGAACTACACACCTAAAAGTTTCCATGCACTTATTAGAATATCTTGTTTTACCCTATCATTTTTTCTGAGCCCCCTGCCCTCCAATTTCTAGCTGGGCACTACAGGAGCTTACCCTCAACATAGATTATCTGAAGAAAATCAGGCACCCTAAATTCTCTGGGATTTCTTTGAATGAAAGGCATTGACTTACTTTAAATATGGCCAACCACCCTGGAACCTTGAAAGATTTCAAAGCATTTTAGTCACATTGCAGAACATTTTTCTTACTCCCAAAAAAGCTAACCTTTGCCTTGACAAGTATCTTGTTGCCACTAGGCTGCTGTGTGGCTTGAAAAATGTGCTGAATCTTTTAATTATCCTGAGGTTTTTTTCCCCCCACACCCTTGGCTGGTTTCCAGGGGAATCTCTAGGAAGATCAAGTATCCAAAGTCTGCTGTCTGTACATATTAGAGACTTAACTGGAATTGGATGGTTACATTTTTGTGGCAGATTGTAAACCATTTGGAAGTGCAAACTTCCCAAACACACACACACACACACACACACACACACACACACTCACACACACACACACTCCACTTGAGAAGCAATGGGTGTTAGGGATAGTTGTTTTTAAGAAAACTCTGTAATATTTAAAATACTCAGCAATCACTTCCAGCCAAGTTGCCTGCATTAGATTATTTCTCCGGCTGGAGAACAGAATAAATCTCAAAGAAAGTCATATGGTGTTTGCGCTCTTTAATGGTGAGGCCATTATTCTGCTCCCCCCTTCCACTAAAGGGCAAACTGATACAAAGGTGGTGAAATCTATTATTACCCTACTTCTTGCTGTGACTTTAAAATGTTAATGCGGATCTCTTAATTTATCATGCTTTTTTAGAGGGGGGGTACCATGACGGCTAGAAGATACCCTGTGAGAAGGGAGTCATTGAGGGAGGGGGGACTGATTGTGCTTACTCAGAGTTTCCCCAAATGTATGTGCTGCTCAAGGTTCCAGCCCTGATGGGGAAAAGCTTTCTAAGACCCTACAATTGTAAATTTTAGCTTTCCACTTTAAGGCAGAGTGTCTGTTAATGATCTGTGAGGCCCCGCCCATTTGTATTCCTGCCATAACTAATGAATTGCATTGATTCAAGGGCCCCGCTTGCTCGGTCCCAGAGAAGGTGAAGCCTGGATAAATCAATTATATTGTCATCCAAAGAATGACACATTCAGAGCATGTGAAAGCTAATTACGTTTTATGGGCCCTTACTGACTATGGGACTCTGATGTGCTTGGCTGATGCAGGAGCAGTTTAGCTGAATGGAAGCCTCATTTTAAAAGGACCAGCCAAACAGTGGGCCAGCAGAAACATCAGCAGAAATAAATCATGGCACCTCAAGAGACGCTATTTAAAAGACAGCTAAATTCATTGTTACGATAAAACCACAAACCTTCCCGTGACTTTTTTTTTGCTATTAGCCTGCACTGAGCTGTGAATATTTCAGTGTAAGGAAAAGGTAGATTTTAAAATCTTGTTTCAAACTTTCGCCCTCATTTTCACTCAAAACAACACATTTTGGTTAAATGTTATGATTGGCGATTATTGTATAAGGATGCGCACACAGAGAGTTTGCAATCCACCCTGCTTCGACTTAAACAATTATGATAATCAGCAGGATTTCTTTAAAAAAACAAAACAAAAACCCACTCTACAAGAAAATCTGGGCCTAACATCAAATGGTAAATCTTGAACAACTGAACTGTTCAGTATTCTTGGATAGATACCATCTGGCTCTGGAGATTGGCAATTTTTTAATTAGTTCATTTATCGCCTTTATTTGTGTTATTCAAGCAGAATGGTTGATGCATCCAACTTGGGGGGGGGGGGGAATGGATAAAGTCTGGACGTAAAGAATTAAATCTTTGTGCAGTATCTATCTCTTCTTTTAGTGTTCTTGTTAAATAATGAAGTAGCTGTTTGATTTTGCGCTAGTTGCTTAAAATCCTGTGCACTTTACTGATCACATTATACACTACACAGTGTTCAAATCTTGTGGATTTTTTACTTTTGGAGTTTAGAAAAAAATTACAGCTGTGCATGTGCAAAATCTCTTAACAGACAGTCTTTCTATGCATTTAAGTGTTGGCATTGTTCAAGTTGCTTAAAAAAACAAAAGCAAATCATTCTCTTTTCATTCTTTGACATATACATTTCTCTGATACAGAGTTTTAAAACACAGTCCCTAATGTGAGCTTTATTTAAAATGTAACTACTTTTTTGTATACAATTTTTAGTACCATAGTATATCTGACTTTTCACACAGGGAGATCATTTTTTATGAAAAAATGATACATGATGATTAAGTGATTTTAGCATTCAACCCACCTCAGTACGGGACAAAGATCTTTTCTGAATGCTTTTGTAACTTTATTGCTCTCTTTTTCCCCCAGTCATATTTATAGCCATGACTTTTAATTTTTGTTCTTCAGGGCAGAGATTTGTTGCTTTTTTCTGCATCCTTCTTTAGAACAGGGATGAACATCTGACAATCACTATGTGGTGCTCCACAGTCTCTGATTTTCAGCTTCTAAATTTCCCCTGGAGTGGCTGGGTTCAAAATGTTTTGCCAGTTTTTCAGAAAAGGAATTAAGAGGCAAAATGGTTCCCGTTTCATCTTTGAAAAACATCCAGTGCTTCCCAAAGGATTTCTTTCCCATCTGAAGGCATTAAACCTTCTTAAACTGCCCAACCTTCTCAAACAGGATTGTCCATACAGAAATAGTGTCAATGCCATTGGAGATACCCACTGGAGCACTACAGGCCAGATCATTCATTCATTCATTCGTTTGTTTGTTTGCTTGTTTGTTATTTTCACATTTATTTTTTATTTTTATTTATTTTAATTCCATTTATATCCCGCCCTTCTCCGAAGACTCAGGGCGGCTTACAAGCTTAGCAGTAGCCTTCATTCAATGTATATGCCTGCTTATTAGGGCTTTCACACACACACCCAAGCGGCATTATTACAAAGTCAGCTTATTGCCCCCAACAATCTGGGTCCTCATTTTACCTACCTCGGAAGGATGGAAGGCTGAGTCAACCTTGAGCCTGGTGGGATGCGAACCTGCACTAATTGCAGGCAGCTGGTGTTACTTAAGGAGGCATTAGCCCACTGCTCCACCAAGGCTCTTTTACACATCTTTGGTGTAAAAGATTTCTGCCTTCTGTGAGGTAGATGGGAGCCGTACCTTGCATTGCCAGAAATTATCCACTTCATTCCAGTTCAGATTTGTACCAGTCCATGGCTTTAATTACCATGCTGACCCACTAATTAGTTAATTAATTGTGATTAACATATAACAATTACGGTTAATTGAGTTTGGTGGTTAAACGTTTAGTCCTAATCAGTAGTGTTCAAAAAAACAGAATTCTTGAATCATAATTATTACATTATTTTTCAATGAAGAAGCATGTCTGTTTGAATGCTCTTTGGAAGACTTAGGTGGTCTAGTGCATTTAAATTGTCTTTTAAACTAAATAATATTTTATCAAGAGGGTTATATACAGGATTTCATAATGTTTTTTTTACAAAACATCACTCTGGGAATAATAATAATAATAATAATAATAATAATAATAATAATAATAATAATAATAATAATAATAATAATTATTATTATTATTTAATAAAAACAAACAGTGCTGTTTCCTCAGGATAGAACACCTTGGACTCAACGTTGTCCTTCAGCTTCTCGTTGGAGTTCCCCTTGAAATGGTTCATGGTGCGACCAGGATCGGATTTGTCTATTTTGCTGGAGTGGTAGCAGGTAAGTGCTGTAACCGATATTGCTGCCCTTACTCTGGAGCCCACGAGGAAGTTTAAAAGCTGCCCATTGTTTCTCAGAATATCTTTTGGAAAGGCATTTGCCCTCCCTCCTAGTCAACACCAGCATCTCTCAAGCAAGGCTGTACTTCTGGAATTCTTGAAGGTTTGCCATTGTGAGATTGTCCTTATCAATGAAGCTGAGAGTGTTATTTAAAAAATAAATTTTTGTTTGTTGACCAGGTCTACAAATTATCCAGTCTTTTCCTCCTGGTTCAATGAAAGCTGTGGTGGGATTCAGCTGGTTTGCACCACTTCGGCAGAACCGGTAGCTAATTTTTTTGTGTTGCCCAGGCCCAGAATGGACTTCCGGAAGCGGCATCTATGCACAGAAGCGGTGGTTCACCTATTTGAATCCCACCACTGGCTTGGACTATGGTGTTTCAGCCCCTATAGGAGCTTACCTGCTAGAACCAGAATGTCCTTTCCAGTCTTAATGTTACTTGACCAGATAAGTGCTTTTCACTATCCTTTAAATCAGAAACAGGAAATATCTAATTGGTGGGGCCTTCTAGGTGGCCGGATGAAGCCCAGGGGGAAATCTGCCCCAGAGGGATGCTTTTTGAGGTTCCTTTCCCAGACAGATCTACGGTAGCCCAGATCGCTCGACTCTCATCCAGCCCAGTGGGATCCGCGAGGTCTCCCTGAAAGAAAATCTCACCCCAGCTAGATAGATGTTCCTTACCCTCCCTCAGCGTTCATTTCCAAATGCATCCGGGATTGGGGAATTATCCGTAGGAGGTCTAGGAAAGCAAATTGGTCAAAGCTGCGTTCTTTTCAGTGGGAAGCTCAAGAAAAGCACAGTGGGGCCCAACGTTTCTCTTGCTGAGCGAGGCATTTGTGAAGTGAGTTTTGCCCCATTTTACGACCTTCCTTGCCACAGCCGTTAAGTGAATCCCTGCAGTTGTTACACGGTTGTTAAATGAATCTGGCTTCCCTGTTGACTTTACTTGTCAGAAGGTCGGGACAGGTGGTCACATGACCCCCAGGGATGCCGCAACCGTCATAAATACAAGCCACTTGCCAAGAGTCCAAATTCTGATCATCTGACCACGGGCATGCTGAAATGGTCGTAAGTGTGAAAAACAGTCCTAAGTCACTTTTTTCAGTGCCGTTGTAACTTTGAACAGTCACTCAGTGAACGGTTGTAAGTCGAGGACGACCTGTGCTCCCTTGTCCTTCTCCAAGCTTTTTGTTATGTTCCAAACATGGTATTATGGCTCCCTTGTTTATTTGAGAGGAATTGTCTACCTTCTGCAGAAGAATCTGTTGTTCTTTACCTCGCACTGCTAGGGCTACCAACACAACACTCATTTCACAAGGGGTAGGCCTTGACCTACGACCATAATCGAGCCCACAATTACAGCCATAAGTTGTGGCAGTCATTAAGTTGTGGCAGTCATTAAGCAGTTCATCATGTAACCTCTCCCAGCTTTACATCCTTTTTTTGTGTGGTTTAGTGAACCCTTTTTTCGCTATGGGACATTTTTTTGTAGAAACCAGAAGTAAATGGCTTCAGGCAAGACATTATAAATCCAATGAGCATAGGTGTCAAGTTTCCGACGTATGGGCTTTTCAAGTGACTCTGAGTCATTGTTTACCTTAAAAGTCCTTTATTCAGCCTAATACACCGGCAAATGCTTGCTCGAAGGAAGCTGAAATCTCCGCCCCTTGCACAATGTATTAAAACGCAATTCTCCACCTTTCTAATTTTGTCTTGAATCATATTCTCCAATTAATTTAAAGAATCAGTTTCCCTTCCGTTAGAAAACCCGCCAAGGTCTTATCTTCTTCATTTCAGATGGCCTTGAAGGTACAATCCTACTTGTCCCCCCTCCCAACCTTAAACTCAATCTCTGAAAGCAGTACACAGGTTTAACATATGAAATGGCTACTTCTTCATCTCTTGTCAAACAATAACATTCGATGTTAGCAGTCTTGACATCAGGATTCTGCAAACAGCCATAAACGCGGACCAGTTGCTGGGTACCCAAAATGTGGTCACGGGGGGAGGTGCGGGGGGCCAACCTTTGGAACTTCTAATCCTGGCTGTAAGTACTTTTGTTTTGGATCCTTTGTAACTGAGGACTATCTTGGGGGGCGGGGGGGTTTAATAGCTTTTCAGGTAGAACAAAAAGGCAACTGGCCGATAACTCGGGAATCTCTTATTCACTCTCAGCTCAAACCACCTCACAGGGTTGTTGTTGTTGTGGGAAAAAGAGGAGGAGCAAGGAGTATTATGTATGTTCACCACCTTATTTATAAAAATAATAATGGCAGGAGGATGCAAATAAATAAATCCCCTCCCTGCTTGCTTTCAGGGAGTCACTCCCCTGACTTTCTGGTGTTTTAAAGGGCCTTCAGCAAGCAGGACTGAAGCCCCCTTTAGTACCTCTTCTTTGTTCCCATTTGGGTTTGTTGTCTCTGCCAGTTTTGCTCTTTTTTGCTTTGTATTGGTTTCTTATTTTAAATGTTTTTAACTTTTTGTATACCGCCCAGCGTCACCGGGAGTCAGGCAGCATATACATTTAGTAAATTATTAGTTCCACATAGAATAATAATAATAATAATAATAATAATAATAATAATAATAATAATAATAATAATTATTATTATTATTATTATTATTATTATTATTATTATTATTATTATTATTATAAAAAAATTCAAACAGACAAGCACCTGCAACATAACACCCCGGACTTAACAATTGTCGATAAGAAAGACAAAAAAGTCTGGATAGTGGATGTGGCAGTGCCTGGAGACAGCAGAATAGACGAGAAAGAACTGGAGAAGATAACAAAGTACAAAGACCTACAAATAGAAGTAGAAAGACTGTGGCAAAGACAAGCAAGAGTAGTACCAATAGTAATAGGCGCCTTGGGTGCAATCCCAAAACAACTGGAGCACCACTTGAACACCACTGGCATTGACAAAATTCGCCATTAGTCAATTACAAAAGGCGGCTTTATTAGGAACTGCTTCCATCCTGCGACGATATCTATAATACCATCAAACATCCACATCTGCCTATACCAGGTCCTTGGTAAGGACTCGATAGGTAGACAAAAATGCCAAATCCAGTGTGAACATCTGGCTGACTCTGCGATGATCAATAACAATAATAATAATTGTTATTGTTGTTGTTGTTATTTCCTAAGAGTCTGTCAGTAACAACCCCTGCTCTTTGCTGTTGTTTTTATTATTCTCTCCTAGTTTTATTTCACATTCGAGATTTGGACTGTATGTTATTTCAGTTCTGTGGCTGGTGTTTGTTTTTTTTTTAACCGTGGCCCTGTAATCTCTGAGAGGTATAAGATGGCTGAAAATAAGGAAACAAACAAACGAACAAGTCAGCCAGCCTCTCACATCTGAGTTAACCTGCTTGAAAAGGGGCTGGAGTTTAGAGAGGGGAAACTGGCGAAGAAGCCAAAAGATGGGGTTTTTTTAGGCAGAAGAGTAGTCTTTGTGGGAGATACAAAAGTTTTTGAAGTAACATGGTGCCTTGCTAGGACAGCCATTGGCCCTGGTTGGGGTAGTTTTAGTTGTCTGTGTGGAACTGAGTCAATTGAGGGAAATCGTGGAGGTGAGATGGGGTCACGGAGCTTGTGGGAGTTCAGGCGAGGGATTTATCAGGCTGAATGGGTGCTACGAGCAGTGACTCCATTTGGATGGCTGATCCTTAAGAAGATAGGAAAGATGGACAGTGCTGGAGAAGGATGGTGGAGAAGAGGGTTGGGTAGCTAAAAAAAGACCATTGACATGACTGGAGCCAGTGACTGATGTTGGGTGATTCACGATTGTAGAGTTGCTGGACCAATAGGCTGGGAAGAGATGTGGAAACTGTCAGATGGGGATTGCCAAATTATGGAGAAGGGAGTTTCCTGGACCCCTGGCTCTTGCTGGGTTCACAGGTAAAAGTCATGGCTGGAGGGCGTTTACCAGGTTCATTCGAGACACCATTTGTGGCCCTACTTAGCCCAGGAAGCCCTGGCAATGGGGACTCAGGCCACTACTACTAACCCTGATTACTTCAAGGAGCTTTACACTGAGCTGCCTTTGAAGGACACTCAGACGTTGCAATTGGCAGAAAAGGTAGCAGAACTCCTGCGGTGGTTGGTGACAGCAGCAGCATGGGAAAAAAGCTATATTGATTTCCAGTAGGTTTTTGACTATAACTTGAAGAGCTGATTTTTAACTCCCATGTGATTTTTTTAAAAAAAACTTCTCTAGTGGCCGATTCTCTTTAACTAAGCAATATCCAGCTTAACTATAAAGGAGCCACTACAGGTAGTCCTCAATTTACAACAGTTCATTTAGTGACCTTTCAAAGTTACAGTGGCCCTGAAAAAAGCGACTTATGACCATTTTTCACACTTACAGCCATTGCAGCATGCTTGTGGTCATACGATAAAAATTCAGACACCTGGCAACTGACTCATGATTATGACGGTTGCAGTGGCCCAGGGTCATGTGACCTTCTCACGAGCAAAGTCAATGGGGAAACCACATTCACTTAAGAGCTGAGTTACTAGCTTAACAACTACAGTGATACACTTAACAACTAGGGCAAGAAAAGTCATAGAATGGGGCAAAACTCATTTAACAAATGTTTCACCTCGCAACAGAAATTTGGGCTCAATTATGGTCGTAGGTTGAGGACTACCTGTACTATTGTCTCCAGAGACTGTTCTTTGGACCAGAAACATAGAAAGATGGAAGTGGAGAGTCAGAAGAAATAAATTTTCCTGTACCTTCCACTATCCTTTTCTTTATCTTGCATGAAGCTTTTTTTTTCTGGGTATGAATTTGTTGTTATGCCAGCTTTGACTTTCCATGCCATCTCTCCATTATTTTATTTCCAAACATTTATCAGACAGACAGCTTGGTAAACCATGTTCCATCAAGGGGCCCTGTTACCGCATGTTACATCACGATCAGTGTGCTTTTCATTTGATTTCTAAAGATGTTAACAAGCACATGGCTATCCTGGCAATAACTACGGCAAAGACAGTCTTGTTGCAATTAACTTCAGTGAGCAATAATTCTCCCCTGAAGTGATTTTTGCAGTGTAATTTACCAGTTGGTTACCCATAAACTGTTGGCTGGTTACAACCTGGAAATTTTTATTCACTTAATCAGAACAACCAAGCAGAAAAAGAAAACTGGAGTCTTGTGGTTTATTATCGTGGCGTTTTCTTTGGCTTCTGAGCTGGGCTCCACTAGTTTCCCCTCAAAATACTACACATGATTGAAATGCTTTTTGTGCAAGTTTAAAAAAAAATAGTAAACACACCAAGAGTCACATTAGCTCATGATTTGTTTTAATGTTGCTTTATTGAATAGGCTACAATGGCCTGATGCACCCATAATGCTAAGCCAATTATGTTTTATAAACCCCAATAGCTGGGTTCCTGTCTAGGATGTTGCAAAAGGGATGTGCTGTATGCAGGGCCCAAATTACTGTTGTATGCCTAATAAGAGTCGTCTCTTAGTAAAAATCAATGGTGCAGTTTCCCACCATTCTGAGGCAAGACACATCAATACACTAATGAACATTTAAGAAAAGAACAGAACCTAGAACTTGACCCTTCTAATTTAGCTTCCATCCTATTATGTCTTATCACAGCTCCACCTAGCTTGCGTTCTCACCCATCCCGCTGTGACCCTCGTTCTCCTGAAATATTTTAAGTTTAGCTATGAAATGTTTATGACTGGTGAGGGCCAAGCACCAACTCCTGACCTGTTTGTGGTCTCTTACTGCTTATCGTTAGGTTTGAAGAATTATCCAACGGTGAACTCAAATGTTTTATTTCAGCTGCTTGACACCATTCCTCTTTTTTGCAAAAGGAGCCAATGCAAGTGGTTTACAAGATATAAAAACCATAAAAAAGTAAACAGTATTCAAAGCAATTGTACAAGGTCAGGCTCAAAGGAACAATACAAGCAGTCCTCAACTTACAACCGTTCATTTAGCAACTGTTCGAAGTTAAAACGGGACTGAAAAAAGTGACTAGTGACCGTTTTTCACACTTAGGACCGTTGCAGCATCCCCATGGTCACGTGATCAAAATTCAGACGTTTGGGTAACTGACTCATATTTATGACGGTTGCAATGTCCCGGAGTCATGTGACCATCTTTAGCGACTTCCTGACAAGCAAAGTCAATGGGAAAGCCAGCTTCACTTAGCAACCGTGTTACTAATCTAACCACTGCAGCGATTCACTTAACAACTGTGGCAATAAATTCGTAAAATAGGGCAAAATTCCCTTTACAACTGTCTCGCTTAGCAACATAAATTTTTGGGCTCAATTATGGTCATAAGGTGAGGACTACCTTACTGTATAGACCAGAAGGGCAATTAAGGAATAAGAATTAAGCCATGGCCAAGTCAAATGCCTATTGGGAAAAGAAAATGCCTTTGCTTGCTAGTGGAATGCACTCTTCCAAAACAGGATGGTAACCTAAATTCTTGAAGCGCCATGAAAGAATCTGTAATTATATTTAATACATCTGGCAAGCAGACTTTCATTTAAACTCAACAACAACTCCCCTCAGGATGTAAGACTGGAACACACTAATTTTGAACCCATTAACTGCTTTATACATTGTTAATGTTTTACTTTAAAAAGTACTTTTTGCAGACGCCTAGGATATATCCCACAAAATCGTATAATGGATTCTGTTAGCTGAAAAGGAAGCTGATCTAATCTTTTTCAAAAGCCATCACTAAAACAATTCTTGCTTCTATGGTGAAAAATATGTATGATCCTCCCTACTTATTGAGGAGTCATTTGTCTTTCTCTGTAAAAAAAAACACCTGAATAATGGACAACTTATTGGACAGTAAAATGGTATTAGCCCTTTCGTCACAGCAGATGGCAGTAGTTACCCAATCTTGGCTGATCTCAAAAAAGGTAAAAGAAAATTGGACCTGGTCGGATATAACAGAGGTCCCCAACCTTTTGGGCACCAGGGACCGGTTCCATGGATAGAAGCTTTTCTGTGGACTGGAGGAGGCGTGGTTTCATGTACTGTCTGCATTCCACGAATGGGGCTTTGCTTGTTTGCACGGACCGGTTTCTGGCATGCCGTGGCCCAGTGCCGGTCCATGGACCGGGGTTTGGGGACCCCTGGGATATAAGACCAAGAAGTCCTAAGGATTTTGACCTGATTTGGGTTATTGGGGGAAAAAACTTGGTAGAAGATAATAGCAAGCTGTTTCTGTTTCACTGTTAAATGTCCATAATGATTGGGGGTTGGACTCTCGGAATCCTTAAATGCCTTTTTCTAGAAAGTACAGATAGTACTCAACTTACAACAGTTCATTTAATGACTCTTCAAAGTTACAACACTAACAAAATAACTCATGATAGTTTTTCACACTTACGACCACTGCAACATCCCCATGGTCACGTGTTCAAAATTCAAACGCTTTTGGCAACTGTCTCATATTTAGGACGGCTGCAGTGTCCCGGGGTCATGTGATTCCCCTTTCACGAGCTTCTGACAAGCCAAGTCAATGGGGAAGCCAGATTCACTTAACAACCATGTTACTAACTTAACTGTAGTGATTCACTTAACAGCTGTGGCAAGTAAGTTCGTAAAATGGAGCAAAATTAACTTAACAACTGTCTCGCTTAGCAACAGAAACTTTGTTCAATTTGGCTCAACTGTGATCGTAAGTTGAAAACTACCTGTATTTGTAGAAAAAGTAGGAGGTATTTTATTTGGCAGTCATTTGTAAAGGTAAAGCTAAAGGTAAAGTTTCCCCCGCACATGCGTGCTAGTCGTTTCCAACTCTAGGGGCTGGTGCTCATCTCCGTTTCAAAGCCGAAGAGCCAGCGCTTGTCCGAGGACGTCTCTGTGGTCATGTGGCCAGCATGACTGGACGCCAAAGGCGCACGGAACGCTGTTACCTTCCCACCGGAGTGGTCCCTATTTTTCTACTTGCACTTTTACGTGCTTTCGAACTGCTAGGTTGGCAGAAGCTGGGACGAGTAACAGGCGCTCACTCTGTTACACGGCACTTGGGATTTGACCCGCCAAACTGCCAACCTTCTGTTCGACAAGCTCAGCGTCCTAACCCACTGAGCCACCGCGTCCCTTGTCATTTGTACTTACCTTTTTTATTATTATTTGTCCAAGGTTCCTTGGCAGTGTCCATCGCTGATATGACTGCACCTGTTGTGGGTTCATCTGGAGGGGTGTATGCTCTTATTTCTGCTCATTTGGCCAATATAGTGATGGTAAGCCCTGCATTAAGTAGAACACAGATTGCCTTTGAGACCAGAGTGTGCTGTTTATTGTGTATGGATTCATTTATGTGACAGCTGAACTGTTGTTTTCAGTCCAGCCTGAACAAATAATTGCAACATTTGCCTGTTGTGATTATTGGTTGTTGTTTTTTTTGGCTTATGTTGGTTATCACCAAGTAAACAAGTATCTCACATATTTCCATTTAAAATAACAAGCAGATCTGATTTTATGTATTATGTGAGCACCAGGGTGTGGGTGGGGTGGGGGGGTTAGTTCTCATACAGTCAATTAAAAAAATAAGACAGTAATAACTCTGACCATTGCCAGAGCAAAGGACAGATGGAAACCATTTCCTCTCTGAGAAAGAAGGAACCGGGTATTGAATATTGTTTTTATATATAAGACTTGCAAATGCACAGCATACAGCCCGTTCACAGTAAACCAAGAGAAGGCAACCAATTTGGGTCTATTGGTATGGGTGAAAAGCTATAAATTATGGATTTTTTGTTTAAAACCTTCAGAGGGGGGCAGGTTGGGAAAGGCTAGTCTATGGTACAATATAGCCAAAGGAAGACTACTATTAGATTTTCAGGCACCAAAAATGTGCTTTGTATTTCATTGCAAACAAAATTGTCATTGTATCCAGCTCTGCCAATTAAAAATATAAATAATTCTAGCTTAATGTTAGTGAGGGGGATTCTTGGATGATGAAAAAGATGCATTTGGCACTGTAAGCACATTCATAACAGTATTTGTTACATTTTGCTTTGCTTTTCCTCCTGAGAGGCTGAGTCCATCAAACCTTTTTACTTTCCCTGGAACTCCTTGGATAACTGCAAATAATAAAAATGTCTATGCCTTTAGAATGAAATATTCCTGGAAACAAATAAAGTGAGAAGAAAAATAAAGCAATTCACCCTATGGGAAATAATAGACAAACAAACCAACTAAAAATGCAGGATTTAGCAGTAGCTTTCACCGCTTTCCAAGTGCATTATTATCTCTGTGGAGAAATGAACCAAAGAAAGCTTCTAAATATGACCTTTATCCCCAAAACTGGATTGATTTGTAGCATCTTTACTAGTGTTTATCTAAAATGTTTGTACTGCATCTCCCCGGATTTCTATCTACCATAAAAAGGCACAAGGCTAAGTGAGGGTCATAGATCATAGACAGAGGGCAATTATATACAACTCAGAAATGCTTGCAAATGGTTTGGTTCCCGTATTGAAATACTAGCTTGAAGGCCTGTTTGTACCTCTCTGGTTGCCTTTGTGAATTGTCAGATTCATTTCCAGGGCACAACCGTATTGCATGGGTAACCACAGTTGCTGATGGTGTAGGGTAGTCCTTGACTTATGGCCACAACTGAGCCCAAAATTTCTTTTGCTAAACAAGACATTTGTGAAGTGAATTTTGCCCCGTTACACAACCTTTCTTGCTAAATCAATTACTGTAGTTGTTAAGTTAGGGACACAGTTGTTAAGTGAATCTGGCTTCCCCCACTGACTTGGCTTGTCAGAAGGTCGCAAAGGGTGATCACGTGACCCCGGGACACTGCAACCGTTGTAAATATGAGTCAATTGTCCAGCATCCGAATTTTGATCACGTGACCACGGGGATGCTGCAAGGGTCATAAGTGTGAAAAGCTATCATAAGTCATTTTTTTAGTGTTGTTGTAAGTGTGGAAAACCCATTTGCAATGTATGGCTGTGAAAGTTGGACCATAAAAAAGGCTGAGCGCCAAAGAATTGAGGCCTTTGAACTATGGTTCTGGAGAAGACTCCTGCAAGTCCCTTGGACTGCAAGGCGATCAAACGGGTCAGCCCTAGGGGAGATCAACCCTGACTGCTCTTTGGAAGGCCAGATCCTGATGCTGAAACTCAAATACTTTGGCCACCTAATGAGGAGGAAGGACTCACTGGAGAAGAGCCTCATGCTGGGAAAGGTTGAGGGCAAGAGAAGAAGGGGACGACAGAGAATGAGGTGGCTGGATGGAGTCACTGAAGCAGTAGGCGGGAGCTTAAATGGACTCCAGAAGATGGTAGAGGACAGGAAGGCCTGGAGGAACATTGTCCATGGGGTCGCGATGGGTCAGACATGACTTCGCAGCTAACAACAACAAAGTATGAACAGTCATAAGACATTTTTTTAGGGCCGTTGTAACTTCAAACGATCACTAAGTGAACTGTTGTACAGTAAGTTGAGGACGACCTGTAGTTTTCTCCATTCTGTACAATGTTATGCATGATGCCAGCTCAAAACCTGTTTCCATCTTAAAGGTGCAACTCTTGGGCTTTGTTTTTGGTACCATAAGCACCAAGCAGAAAAGGGACCTGTTGCTGCTGCTGCTGAACTCTGGATGCCCCGCGTGTTATTGTTATGATTATTATATATTGTTATTTTATTTTACGATATGTAGACATTGGTCGAAATGTTCGCAATTTGTTGTAACATGGTAAAACATAGTTTCTTATTACAGGTAGTCCTCGACTTACAGCGTTCATTTAGTGACCGTTCGAAGTTACAGCGGCACTGGAAAAAGTGACTCATGACCGTTTTTCACACTTAATGACTGTTGCGGCATCCCCATGGTCAGATGATCAAAATTCAGACGCTTGGCGACTGACTCACATTTATGACGGTCGCAGTGTCCTGGGATCATGTGATCGGCTTCTGCGACCTTCTGACAAGCCACGTCAGTGGGGAAGCCAGATTCGCTTACTAACTTAACTTCAGTGATTCAATTAACGTGGCAAGAAAGGTCGTAAAATGGGGCAAAACGCACTTAACAAAGGTTTCACAGAAATTTTGGGCTAACTTGTGGTCGTAAGTTGAGGACTACCTGTATAAGATTATTTCTAAGATGTCGCCCATTATTGCAGTTTGAGGCAATTCTGGGCAACTTACAGTGTAATAAAACATATTGATATGAAAACAATTATAAACATTAAAAGCAGATTAAAATGACAGAAGATTAAAAGCAGTCTAAAAAAACCACAGCCTTGGAGAGGAGTAGTGGTGATGCCTTCACTGTTATTATACCAACCATCTCCAGTCTGGAATTTCTCCTTCAGGGCCCCGTGCCATCTAGCATAGGCAGGTTTTAAGGCTTTTCCTGAAAGTCAGAAGAGATGGGGCAGGTCACACCTCCAGTGGCAAGATGTTTCAAAGGGTGGGTACCGAGGCAAAACAAATCTCTTCTCTTAGACCCCACCAGTTAAAATTCCTTGGCTGATGGCATTTGCAGGAGGCATCTTCTATCAGCATGAGTGGGGCAGGACAATAGGGTCAGGAGAAGACAGACCCTTGGATAGCCTGGATCTATGCCATAGAGCTGGGGTCCCCAACCCCTGGTCCATGGACCGGCACCAGGCCGCAGCATGTCAGATACTGGTCCGCACAAACAAGCATATTCTGGAATATCCATCTTTTATTGTGTGCTCCTCCTTCCATGTCTAAAACTTGTCCTTTTTTATTTCTCAGTTTATCAGATAGCCTCTTTATGCTATCTATCTCATTACTTTCATCATGTCTTCAATTTTTATCCCTCTTGATGTTAGTTTGAGCTTTAATGAGCTGGATCCAACTTATCCACAACACTTAATTCCAATTTTTAATAAATGTAACCTCAGGACTGACTCATATGCCTTTGATGAGGATCTGCTGATGAATTTTGAGGTAGCTTTTCAGCTACTGTAGTGTCATTTTGTCCATATTTTTGTCAAATGCTTTGCTAAAGTCAAGATATATGTCTATAGCACTCCTACAATCTATTAAGGAAATTATTTTTTTAAAAAGTGATATAAGATTTCTTCTTGAAAAGTGTTTTTAAGATACTTAAAGAGTTCAATCTCTTTATGTTCTGCTTCAGAATCTTCCCAAGTATCATTGTCCAAAATATTGACCTACATTTGACTGGAGCTTCCACTTCTACCATTTTTAAGATGTGGGCAGTGTTTCCCCTCTTCCAGTCATCTGGCGTTTCATGAATTCTTTAACACTTTTCATGGTAATATATAATGGTTCAGCTTTGCTTAGACCAGGCATGGCTGGCTCAGGAATTCTGGGAGTTGAAGTCCACGAGCCATAAAAGAGCCAAGGTTGCCTACCCCTGGCTTAGACTAATGTGTTCTAGCAATCCAAAATGAGTTCATTTATCCATTAAACAACGGGGCCATCTCCACTAATGTATTCTTCTGGTATTGTGATACCTGGCTCACTTTCATGGCACACAATACATTCTCTGGCTTACTCTCCTGGAACTACTATGCTTTTTCCCAACTGTGTTATATAATCTCCAAACTAGAGTGTTATCATTTGTTCTGGGGTGTGGGTGTGGTTTTCAGGTTGCAAAAGCTTTTCCCCAGTCTTTTGCTTTGATCTCAAACAGAGGGAGAAGGATTTGCAGAGAGGCAAATACATGGCCCCATCTCTTACTTCCAAGTAATTTTGTGCCTATAGAAGCAGACTGCTGAAGATAATCACAGCCTTTATTTTTAAACCTGCGGCTGTCAGGCTTTTTGTCTTTAATGACAGCCGTGTGAAAGAGAGGAAATTAAAATTATCAGTTTATTTCACTTTGCCTGGAAGAAGATCTCGTTGGCCTCTTACGAGGATTTAAACTTCTCTTGTAACTGCAGTAAAACAGTTGTGGTTTGTGTTCCTCATCCCAATGGGAGAGATCCGAGCTCTGAGACCCTCTTAGGCTATGTCCCCAGTAATGTCTAACGACAGTGGAATCAACAACAGCCCTTTTCCCCCTTATCCCCCAAACATTGTTTCATCTAGCTCCCAGCATATTTCTAAAACAACATTGTTAGTTGTACAGATATTAAAGTAATATTTTCCCCTTATTCCCATGCTGTTCTAAAGACAGCCTCAAGGTATGCGAAACCTGTAGCCTTTGTCATCCATTTTTTTTTTGGAATGAAGTCAAGTTCCTGAAACAAAAATCATTTTATAAGAATTTCTTCTCACCAACCAGAAACTTAGTCTGATAGGGATTCTTGGTGTCCTGTCCATCTCACTAAAGAGTTGTCTCTTTTTCCTGAGCTAGCCTGGTATGACAGTGGATTCCTTGCCCTGCGGGACTTCATTTTCCACACAGATAAGTACAACTAGGTTTTCATATCCACATGATGTCCATAGACCTCACAGACATTATAATAACAATAAACTTTTATTGTCAAAGTACAACATGTGTACATTGAGATTAGCTGATTAGACCCACATATGCAACGTGGCACAAACCCCACTTGGGTTCCTACTGGGACGAAGTTTTCTAAAAGCTAGATTGAATAAGGGAAGCAATACTCTTCACTGGAGGATTTGGCTGTCGCCTTATTTTTATGGTTTCATGTTATTGTTCTGTTCTATTCTCACTGTCAGGACTTGTTATGGCAGTTTTCATATTTGATACCTACCTATGTATGTAGATACTTACATGTTGCTTTAAAAATTTTTTTGGTAACCTCTCCAGATCCATTGACATGATTGGCAAGCCATAGACTTGTCTTTGGATCAGGCTACCTTGGCACTGTCTAATATTGTGGCAAGTTGGGCAGCAAACAACGGTAACAAATAATAATAAATAATCAAGGCCAAACAAGTAAAAATATTGGTTTTAATTAACAAAAAAAAAATGGCTGTTTCAAGTCTAAGTTCACAATCTTTGAATTTATTCAGGTTACTAACTTGCATCATGATGATTTCTACAGATATACCTTCAACATTTTAATATGGCTAAAATCATATAGTGGTATAAGCCACAATTGTTAGGGTTACACATTATTGGGTTCATTCAATGCTTACCACAAACCATAGTTACAAGCGATAATGGTTGAGTTCATACAGTATGTTGATTAAGTCCACATGGTGTGCTAAATCATAATGTAGTTTGTTTGGATAGGTTTGGTTAGTTTGTTGTATGAATTCAATAACTCCAGTTTCTAAGCCATGGTTTTTAGTTTGGGATGAGTCCAGGGAATTTAACAAATAGTGGTGCATTCACCAAATTATGGCTTAGACAATGTTCTATCTCAGTCAGTTAGTTTAAGTCAAACCAGTTTATTGGCCTGCTGATGTTTCTTGTAGAGCCATCTCTACGCATTACGAGATGGTGAGACAAATATAGACATGCTTTCAAATCTTGCAATTCTTTAGAGCTTACTCAATTGAACTTAATAAGGCTTACTTCTAAATGGAGGTACTAAGGATTGTATTGTTCACTGGTAGTGTAGAAGAGTGTTTGCATGGTTGATCTGAGCCTCAGCTGGTTTAGAACAAATGTGACACTTTATCAAAGCCACTTATTGCAGTGATTAACTCATTTACTTCCAAATTCCCCATCTAAAAAAGGCCTAATTCATGGCTGTCCAAAAAAAGTAAAGAGAAAAGAAATAATCACCAGGATAATATGTTTAGAAAATATGAGAATTTCGACTATTAGAAGGGAAAGATGAATTTGTGACAGATCCTTTGGCCTAGATGTCAATAGAAGTCTCTGCAGAATCCATCATTTTTGTCAAAACAACTTGTGCCAACATGCAAGTAGTTGTGTACATCTCCACCTGTCATCTCACAGATAGTGCCGGATGTTAAAAAAGAAAAATTGAAACTGAGCCAAACCAAGGAAATTCAGATTTTGACAATTTGGGGCAGAAAATTTAAAATTCTTTTTGAGTTTGGGCATTTATATAAAAAATAATAAATCTGTGCTTTTGTTCAATCGTTAATTACTTTTTTCTTCAGAATTTATCTTCTTAATGTATCATGTATTCTTTTGAAGTGTTTTTTGTGCTGCATGTTAATGAAATGAGAAATGTCTTCACTCTCAAATAGTCTGCATACAGTATAGGATTTATTATTTCTTAAAATAAGAGCAGCAATGATCTTGCAGTCCTAATCTCAGTTTGCTGCTGCTCAAAAGGTCACTGCTGTGGTTAGCTGCAATCCTCATTAACTTTGAAAGTGGAGAGAGATTGGGGGAATGAGAAACATCATTATTATTCTCATCAGTGTAGTGTGGAGCAACTTATGCATCACAGAATAACAGAATGACAAAATTGGAAGGGACCTTGGAGGTCTTCTAGTCCAACCCCCTGCTCAGGCAGGAAACCCTGTACCATTTCAGACAAATGGTTGTCCAGTCTTTTCTTAAAAACGTCCGGTGTTGGAGCATTCAACACTGGGCTCTTAATGCCACCGTTTTCACTTCCAAACAGTCAGAGGCACTTTAAAAGACAGTGCCTTGCCACTCATCTTGCAGGAACAAAAATGTCCTCACTCCATGTAAAGGGATGGGGAAAAATGTTTAGAAACCAAATTGAGTTGCACTTTGCAAGTGGCTCCTCCCTTGCCAAGGAGAAAAGGAATTATTATTCATTTCATCCTTTTATTTGGTTTGCTAAGTGGGAACCGCAAAGTCACTATATTAAATGTCTTAAATGTCCTGAGCTTTGGGAGCCGGAAAAGGATACTATATTACTGAGGAAATATAGGCAAAACCAAAAAAAGGCTACTGTTTGCTTCACAACCATTTTAACTACATACATTGTGGCCAAGCCAGAAGTAGGTCCCTTCAGCTGTCAACCCATTGTATCAGTAGAGCAGGTAGTCTTCAAACCTGGCCCTTTTATGACTTGTCCACAAGTCATAAAAGGGTTGAGTTTGAAGACCCCTGCAGTAGAGAGTCTACTTTCAGGCTAGCCCAGAATCCTCGTGGGACCATCAGTCAAGCATGTTGTTCTGTACCAGCCTGCTACCGGCCCTGCAAAAAAAGCAGGGACAACCCCTTTACAAACGGCAAGAGGCTGGAATTAAGCCTGCCAAATTTATTAACATAAAACAGAGCAAAACAAGACACCAACCATGAACCAGGAGCTATGAAACAGGAACTATTCAAGCAGTTGCCTTCAGCAAACCAGCCCTCCCACGCATTCCCCTTTTATACAGTTCAGGGCGTGGCTTCTCTCTGCCTCCTTCCGAGGTGCCCCATTGCCTTCCTCTGTTTACTCCTGATTGACTGCCTCCTGCATCGGGCGTCCTTGAACAGGGCCAGCTGTGGGTCATCTTCATCCACTCTGTCAGGCTCACACAGCTGGGTCTCCGTCATGACCAGGTGGGAGGGGCCTGGCTGAGGGCTCTCATCAGCAAGCTCTTCAACCCCCTCAGCAAGCTCTTCAACACCCCCCTCCTCCTCTGAGTCGTCCGACCCAACTGTCGAACCCACAGGCTGACCCTGAATCACAACACTTGTGTGTAACCAGCACTGAACTTGCTGATCTGCAAACAAGTATGTGCAACAACACATAAACCCTTCTGCCCTTATATCACCCAAACTGGAATCACATACTGCTGCCATTCAGAAAGCTCATGCAAGATAAACTGCATAGAGAGAGTCAAACACTATGTAATGTGTTATGTAAAGTTTGAAGGGCCAAGGGAAAACTTCAACTGATCAAAATTTTAATAAAAATGCTACCGCTATCCAAACTAGACAAATATATACATGCTTGATATTCCACCAGCCTTATCCATTGTTATTTAGCTCTGTATCGTTGTCCGTGTGATCTCGTTCTGTTGGATCAAGAGAGCTATGCTATGACCCAGCCCTGAGATATAATGAACAGGGTCCCATTAACTATTCCAAATTATTTTTATCTTTACATTTTCTCCACTTACTCCCAATTAGAACTGTATTTGGCCTCTAAATATTGTAGACTGCAGAATTTCTGTAAAAAAGGAATGTTAGTCCCTATTTGAAAGCTGGTTTGGTCTAGTGGTTGAGTAAGAAACCCAAGTTGTAATCCCCCAACCTGGCTGAGGAATTCAGGGAGTTGAAGTTGCCAAGGTTGAGAAACACTGCTGCAAGTTCCTTATTTTCTTTCCAACAAGACTGCTTGTGGCAAGAACACCACATGTAACACTTTTCAACATATGCATAAGTTTTTTTTTTAAAATTCCATTTATATCCCACCCTTCTCCGAAGACTCAGGGCGGCTTACAAGCTTAGCAGTAGCCTTCATTCTATGTATATGCCTGCTTATTAGGGCTTTCACACACACCCCAAGTGGCATTATTACAAAGTCAGCTTAATCATTTTACCTACCTCGGAAGGATGGAAGGCTGAGGAAGGATGGTGACTAACTTCACCAGGAACCCTGGTGGCACAGTGGTTAAAGTGCACTATTGCAGTCAAACTCTGCCCACAGCCTAGAGTTCGATCCTGATGGGGCTCAAGGTTGACTCAGCCTTCCATCTATCTGACGTTTTATAAAAATAGGACCCAGATTATTGGGGGCAATATGCAAATAATACTTCATTGCAAACCACCCAGAGAGTGCTGTAACACGCTATGGGGACAGTACAAAAGTCTAAAGGCTGTTGTTATTGCTCTTCGAGCCCACGAATTTCTTAGAATGATCACAGCATGTTAAAAATATCCTTCATAGCAATGCTGCTTTGCTGACTACGTTTCAGAATTTGGAAGAGCTTGGGAAGAATGAATCTCCTCTTTTAACCAATGTAACGGCAGCGCTCCAAATATCCTCTTGAGCTTTGGTGTTGGTTGGATAAGATCTGAAAAGTAGGACCGGCATCTCTCTTGCTTGTCTGATATATGATGCCATTGGCCTAGAGAGGATTCTTTAAAAAGAGATATGAGGAGCAGGCCTGTGAACCCAAAATTTATTGAGCAATAACTCCTATCTCTCTGGCCAGCCTGTCCAATGTTTAGAAGAGAGTAGAACTGTTATCACTGTATGGGCAGACTTCAGTAGCAACCCCAACTTTCCTGGCCCTTTAAATCATTTTACCTACATTGCGTCTTCTTTGATAGCTGAAGATGTAGAAGCTGACATGATGTGCTAAGGTTGCCAAGTGTTGACTCTGAACTGCCTCCTTCCTCCAATTTCTAAAATCTCCACTTTTCTTCTCATTCCACAGGGATTTACAGGCACGTACGCTGTAGAGACATTCAGGCAATTTTAATGCAATGTATATACAATCTTCATAGACTGATTTAGATTCCTTTACGATTTCTTCATTATGTCAGATTATTTTCAACCCTTTCTCTTTTTCCCGGAAACGTACTTATGTACCTTCTTGCTTAATAAATAAAATAAAATAAAAAATGTGGCAACATCCTGGAGTTTGGGTGCTTGTAGTTGCTCCTAGTAAAGATAGTTTGTAGGAAAATTTCATGGAGTTGTAGTGTTTTATAAAACCCTGTTTTGTAATATAGTATACCTTTATTCCCAAATGTAGAGAAGAGCAACAAAGATAATTAGGGACTGGAAGCTAAAACATATAAAGAACGGTTGCAGGAATTGGGTACGTCTAGTTTAATGAAGAGAAGGACAAGGGGGGGGGGGTGATATGATAGCAGTGTTCCAATATCTCCGGGGCTGCCACAAAGAAGAGGGAGTCAAGCTATTCTCCAAAGCACCTGAAGGCAGGACAAGAAGCAACGGATGGAAACTAGTCAAGGAGAGAAGCAACCTAGAACTAAGGAGAAACTTCCTGACAGAACAATTAATCAGTGGAACAACCTGCCTGCAGAAGCTGTGAATGCTCCAACACTGGAGGTTTTTAAGAAGAGGTTGGTCTGAAATGGTATAGGGCACAAGTCTGCAACCTGCGGCTCCCAGTCCCCTGACATGTGCAGTCCAAAAAAAAAAAAAGTGGGACTAAAAAAAGTTCAACCAATCAATTCAAATATGCAGGGTAGGTGCATATCTCGCCTTGGCTCCACTCTTCAGTCAAACCCTGTTCTGCACATGCGCGCATGTACACGCATGTACACACATTTTTTGCGGCTCCCAGTTTTTCCTTTTGTGAGGGAACCGGTTCCGAGTGGCTCTTTCACTGTTTCAGGTTGCTGACCCCTGGTATAGGGTCTCCTGCTTCAGCAAGGGGTTGGAGTAGAAGACCTCCAAGGTCCCTTCTGTTATTCTGTAAAATATTGAAGGTTACATTGTAATTTATCATTGCATAGATCAGTTAATTACCGGAAATCCTCCCCACCAAACCTGCTCATGTTCTGTAAGAACTCATTAAGGAAAACAGCACAAGTTTCCACTGCATGGAGAGCAACTTTTTTTTAAAAAAAAATCATGGAATTAGATAGTTTTGAGCAATGAAAGGATATAAAGCCAGAATTCACAACTTGATGTTTGTTTGTTAGTTGTTGTTTTTTTAACCACCACTTTCCTCTTCCGGTCAATAATTCTGGCTGATTTAGGAAAGAAAGAATTGGCAGGTTTCAGAAGGCAAGTCTTTTTTAATTTATTTCTCCGGGGCTCATTACCAAATCCACAGTGAGTGTGCAAAGGAGAAGGGACCCAAATTAAACCCCAGAGAATCAAGTCTGTCTCCAGATACTCAGCAGATGGAAAAACTCACTTGGAGATTCTTTTATTTCTTTCTCAGAACTGGTCTGGAATGAAGTGTCAATTCAAGCTGCTGCGCATGGCCGTTGCCTTGATCTGCAGTAAGTATCCTCATGAAACAACTCTCATTAGTGCACCTGCTATGTCTAAAGATATTCTTGAACTCATTTTTTTTTTCAGATTAGTAGCCCAGAGATCATAGTGGCGAATTAGAAAAACCAATCTTGGGACTGTCCTATGCAGAACTGCTCACTTCGCCTTCTAAACCTGCAGAGGATGTGTGAATCACACATACTTATGGGACCAACCTGAAATGCACAACAATTAATTTGGACAGTGCTAATGAACAATGAGTAGATCTATCTCTCTTTGATTAGTGTTATTGGGCAATTTTTTTTGCCACTTTGGGAAAAAAAACAGAGAAAGAAACTGGAATAAACTACGGCTTCTTGGAAATTGAAGAGTAAGCTGGAATTCCTGATTAGCTAAGCTAGTGGCGGCCATTTGTGAAGGGTTCAGAAAGCAGAGGTCTTCTTCTCTGACTTTGCTGGCCTTCAGGAAGGAACTTAAGGCCCGGTTCTTCCAGCAGGCTCTGAGTCAGACTTATGTCTGCCCTTTAGGCAGATGTTTGTCCTCCGCGCTTGGCTCCCAGACGTTTCATTACCAAACTAGGTAACATCTTCAGCAGGGTTTTATGTGTGCCTGTTAGTGATTTTATAACAATACATCTTGTCATGTTAAAGTGCAATCGTAATTTGTGCTCCCTGAAGACAAAATGAGGGGTACAGTCCTGTTCCTTGGTTTTTCCCACGTTGTTGTGATTCAGGGTCAGCCTGTGGGTTCGGCAGTTGGGTCGGATGATTCAGAGGAGGAAGAGGGGGGTGTTGGAGAGGTTGCTGAGGGTGTTGGAGAGCTTGCTGATGAGAGCCCTCAGCCAGGCCCCTCCCACCTGGTCACGACGCAGACCCAGCTGTGTGAGCCTGACAGCGTGGATGAAGATGACCCACAGCTGGCCCTGTTCAAGGACGCCCAACAGTAAGCAGTAGGCAGTAAGCAGGAGTAAACAGAGGAAGGCAATGGGGCACCTCGGAAGGAGGCAGAGAGAAGCCACACCTTGAACTGTTTAAAAGGGGAATGTGTGGGAGGGCTGGTTTGCTGAAGGCAACCGTTTGAATAGCTCCTGTTTCATGGTTCATGTTTTGTTTTGCTCTGTTTGCTTTTGTGTCCATAAATTTGGCAGGCTTAGTTCCAGCCTCTTGCCTTCTTGTAAAGGGTTTGTCCCTGCCTTTTCTGCAGGGCCGGTAGTAGGCTGGTACAGAACACACGTTAAGACTTGCTTGCATTTTCCTGATGGTCTAAACCAGGGGTGTCAAACTGCCAGCCCCCGGGCTGGTTGTATCATGCAGAGGCCACGCCCACCCCAGCTCCGGCAGTGGAAAAAAAAGTTGGGAAACGTTGTAACACGTCATATGATGCAGCGAGTTTGACACCCGTGGTCTAAACAGTAGTTGGCTCAAGTGGAAAAGAAGAGAACCTTTGTAATGTTCTGGAGAAGCTGGCTAGACTTTCCTAATCTATCTGCTTAATCTGAATCACCACCTGTGCTCCCCTAATCTTTGGCAGCAGAGATTATAGCTGAACCCTAATATGAATTTCCATCCCGTTACGATAATAGGGCTAGTTGCAAAAAAGAGAAAGAGGCAGTTGACTTTTTCAAGGGAAAAAAAAGGAATGGAGGAATGAAAGGAAAGTTCACAGAGAAGGCATTTTTTTGTCTGTTAGCAATGGGGAAAAGATGTGTTCCGAAAAGAATATGTTATATAAAAAGATAACGCTATCGTGGACTTCTTTTCGAGTCATTGGGTTTTTATTTCTTTTCCTGCTGTTCATTTTAAAATATATATATTTAAAACTGCATACCAGGTGCATTTTGCACATTTGTGAAATCTGGACAGTCTGGCTTAAAAGTGACCCAGAATGGTAGAGGAGCTGTCTTTCTACATGGCCAGAAATTCTTGCCAAATAAGCTGTTGTGTTCATTGAAAATGCTGCTAAAAATGGTAAGGACAGATGCTGCACCACAGCATAATAGCATGGAATTATATGGGACAGTGAATGGGCAATGTAGTGCAATTTCTGATGAATTGTGGGCATGTGTGACTTACTGCTTCATCTCTCTTTCAGTGAGCTTTGAATTTGGAAGAGCTGTATGGCTGAGATTCTACCCATCTGTTTATCCTCCATGTCCTCATCCCAGTTTTGTTGCCCACCTAGGTGGGGTGGGTGTTGGAATCACCCTTGGCGTGGTTATTCTAAGGAACTACGAGCAGAGACTCCAAGATCAATCAGTGTGGTGGATCTTCGTTTCCATGTATGTGGTGTTTGTTCTCTTTGCCATCTTCTGGAACATTTTTGCCTATAGCCTGTTGGATCTCAAACTACCTCCACTTCCTTAAATGCTCGGGCTAAACAACAGACAAAGAAATGACTTCCCATCTTCCAGCTTCATGGACACAAAATTTTTTGAAACCATAGGATTTATTTTTTTAATGAATGTGACAGGAGAGGAATGTATCCAAGTTCAGGAATGACACCCACTGAGGGAGAACTATGTGTGCTTGATGGGAAATGAATATTAAGGATGAATCCACGGATCCTTGCTTGGAAGGTATTTGGGCATGAAGATTTACAGGTACCATGATCTTTATGAGCCACACCTTGTGCCCTTTGCTCATATAATCAGTTTGGTGCTGTACTCCAAAGGAAGATTCAGCCCCCCTGGATGCTTAGCCCAATACATATGAGTGAAATGTTCATGCACGCAGTGAAGGCTCATTTTGATGGTTTTATCTTTTCCAGCATTCACAGTTAGAAGCTTTCAGAAGAGCTTTCCTTAGCTGGTGTCCTCCAGATGTGTTGTGCTATAAAGCCATTACTTTGGTTCAAGATGATGGGAGCTGTAATCTATTACATATGATTACACCAGACAATCTTCCGTCCATTTGGAAAATGTATTCCTTTCTTTAGTGAATGGGTTGTAAGTTGTGCGGAGCAAAAGAAAGGCTTGGAGGCCATCTATGACATGCCAGCCTGGTACCCACTTTGTAGCCCTATAGCAGCCCAAAGTCTCTAAGTCCAAATATTTTAGCCTTTCCCTCATTCGTTGAGTTTTCTGGGGAATTAATTAATAAATGGAGGATTCTGATTTTAGACGTCACTCACGGCTACTTGCAGAGGCTGGTTTTCAGCTAAAGAATCAACCAAATCACACTGAAATATTTGAAGGTGCTTTCGTCTGCTTATAAAATTCAGCTGCATATTTAATTTTTTTTTATTCTTTGTGGCTGGGTTTTTAGTCATCATATACTACTTGAAGCTGTCGAATCTTACAATAATGATATTATTTCCTTTTGGGCTCTGGACCTTCTGTTCATTTTAAAGCAGGATCTGCTCCTTGGAGAAGGATAGTTAGATGTTCTTCTTTTTATAAGAGTTCCTCCAGAATTTCGCAACCCATTAAACAACCTAGATGCTCTTGATGTTTAGCTCTGCTGCAGTCTTCTGTATTTTTCAAGATCTTGATCTACCAATTTTGGAAGAAGTAGATGTGCTCCCTGAACAAAATATTCTAGCAATTTTGGTTTGGAAGGTACAGATTTGTTTTTTTTTTGCCTCTTGTGAATGCAGTCAGCAAAATTGTAATGATGCTTTGTTAATTTTTCACATGTATTTCATTGAAGCCATTCTCCATCTGACAGTCTCTAAATATGTTGGGACTCAGCAGGACCAAAGGAATTCTAGGAACTGAAGTCTAGGTGTGGTATATTTAATCCACACACCTGAAAATACTGGCACTGTACAGATGGTTTAAAAAAATCAATATGGAGGGCCCAGCTGCCTGACCGAAGCCCTGCCTCCTTTTTACATGCAGCAATGAACATTAAAAACAGGCAGAGTTTCTGTGGAGTTGTCACACCTACTGTACCATTTTGACATTTTACCCTTGCCTTGTCAAAATCTCTGGAAAAAGTTGAAGGTATCTGGTTTATTCAGGGCTACCAAACTTAAGCTGAGAAATCCAGGTAACAAGATGGCAGCAATGAGATCCAGAGAACTTTTAACTACTTGCTATTGTTTAGGAGTCCTCTGCTCACCTGGAATTCTGAGAATTGTGGTCTCATCATAGTTGAGGACATGAGACTGGGGAGAATTGCTTCAACAGATCAGGGATGTGTTTAACAGTAGTACCTCAACAGGTGTGGAAGCCTGAGTGAATTATTTATGCAATCTCGTGGGATGCACCCCTTGTGACAGGGGGAGGTTTCGTGTGGAAAAAAAATCTCTCTGTGGATTTAAAATAATTACATCTACGTAGCTGCCAGGAAGCAAATAATAGTAGAACTGGAAGGACATTTGTTTGTTTGTCTAGCCTAGAGAAAAATCAGCTGGGATTGCGCCACACACTGGCCTAGATTAAATAAGATGAGGTACTTTGAAGTTCAGTATGTAATGAAATCACTAGCATGTTGTGTGAGACTCTGGGGATCACGCTCAGTCTTATTCGGGTCTTCAGGCATAGCCCGTTGAGATAGCACAGAAGTCACATTTTGTTAATTTGGGGTTGGGGTTTGGCGCAGGGGTTTGCAAATGAGTTTACATGGCAAATCCTAATTTGATGTTTCTATTTGTACATTTTTGGAAACTGAAAGCACTTGATAATGTTGACTTACAACAGTTCATTTAGTGATTATTCAAAGTTATAACAATACTGGAAAAAAGTGACTTATGAGCATTTTTCACACTTATGACTCTTACAGCATCCCCGTGGTCACTTGATCAAAATTTGGACACTTGGCAACTGACTCATATTTATGATGCTTGCAGTGTCCTGGGGTCATGCGATCCCCTTTTGCAACCTTCTGACAAGCAGAGTCAGTGGGGAAGCCGGATTCCTTTAACAACTTAACAATTGCAGTGATTCACTTAACAACTGCCTCACTTAGCAACAAATTTTGAGCTCAATTGTGGTCGTAAGTAGAGGACCACCTGTACAGAAGAACAATGAGGTAAGGCTTAAAAAAATATTATTGGTCACTATTCCAGTAAGCAGATTCCAGAAATTTGCAAAGGCTTGCTTTATTGCACAGAAAACATGCTGGAAAGATTTAACACATCAACACAACTATGTACACTCCTGGGTGGAGAAAGAATGCTTCTAAACTGCCAGTATTTCATTAAGGGACAAAACATATTTTTCTTGTTCTTAAATTATTTTGTCACTTCTTCCTATTGATTTCTTTACCCGCTATGACCTGCCTCATAATTTAGCTTGGAATCAGCTGCAAAATTACCATTCTTTATCATCCCAGGAAAAAGGGGATATGTTTTTCTGAACGTTCCGCTGCTGGCTTCTATTGTTGGCTTGTACATTCTGCTTGGACCGTTTACACATCTCAAATGTTGCAAATTTTATTCTTCAGGACCACCGTGGCGGAGAAATGCTTGAAACGTCAAGCATCTGCTTCTCCAAGCAGCAGTGGCGTAGCGTGGGTTGTCAGCACCCGGGGCGGGGCAAGGCAACCGGAAGCGGAAATAGAGGGGCGGGCGGGCGGTGACGTCACGGCACTGCTGAAAAGACGCGCCCCGCAGCGGCGTAGACTTTCCAAGAAGAGTCGCGCGCATGCGGGATGCTTCCGGGTCCCTCTCGAGGGCGGCTGGGCGGGGCTCCGACCTGCAAGAGCCGCTGCATTCAAGCTCGCACGTGAGCCCCGCTAAATAAAGCCACGCATGCGCACGAAGCTAGGCCGGCCGGCCAGCGGGTCCGTCTTCGCTCGGCCAAACCTGCCAAGGCGCCTGCGGGGCGCTTGCGGTTGGCCTGAGCCTGGGCGGAGAGTTGGCCGCTTCTATTTATTTTATTCAGTTTATGTGGCCGCCCATCTCACCTGCCGGACTCATTTCGCTTTGCAAGAAAGAGCAGCTCGAGAGCGGAGCCAAGCCAACTCTGTGCAGCCCTTGGGGCTCCCTGAGCAGCTCAGTGCAAGCGCGCCCCCCCAGATGTTGCGCCCGGTGCGGCCGGCCCCCCCTGCACCCCCCACGCTACGCCACTGCCAAGCAGGAAGGCATTTGAGAGAGGGATCAAAGTATCAAAAACGTTTGCAAAAATAATTTAAAGGGAAAAGGTCACTGAACAAAACAAAAGCTTGACAGGATGACTTTTAATATTAAAGCAGTACAGTTTTAACCTCAAAGAGCTTTTGCAAATGCACAATCCGAATCGTTGGCTTTGGGAGGATGTTGACACTTCACGTGCAGAGTTTTTACATCTCTCGCAAGCTGCTCTTTTGTAGAAAAAGCCACCGAATCCAAAATATTTTGGAATAAATAATGCCAACCTTGATGCTACTCTCTTCCCTTGGGGAGCATATAAGTTTTTATGAAAGCAGGTAGCAAGGCCTTTTAACGAGAGATGACAGCACAGTTCCATATCAACTCCACATCTTTGCTCAACCATACCATACGTCAGGAACCCTAGAAATAAAGTTCATGAATCAGAAGGAGAATGAAATCCTGCAGAAACCCTAAAGGATCGCTTAATAATGTCAGTCTGATGGGTCATTTGATAAAGAACTGAAAACTGACTTGTCACAATATCTTGTTCAGACATTCAGGTGAATGGATAGAGAATTTGAAACTGGGAAGAAATTGTGTTTGGAAGCATTGTCAGACTTCTCCCCTTCTCTCTGATCCCCACGTATTCACTTGAAAGTCAGCTGTGCTTGCATTCATGTATAGCTTCTCTCCACATATACCAGATTGCAGCATATTTATGACATGTTGCCCAGCTATGTGGTAGCATGTGGCTGATCTGGGCAAAACAGGAACAAGATATTGGCAGGAGATACCAAGGTTGTAGGTCATTCTGTGCACTTAAAAACAATGACGGCCCGTCTTTTGAAGAGGACAATAGCAAACCACTTCTGTATGACTGCTCAGGATCAGTATGGAAAGATCCATAAAGTCACCAACTCAATTCAAATCTGGCTTTATCTTTCCTTACTTTGACCTACAAAAGTGAAGTAAAGGTGATGCACACGGTCTGCCTGTAGGAAAACAGCATCCTGTCAAATGACCTCGTCTTTTAAGAAATCAGTCCTTAATTTGACAGCAAATGGAATTTCCAATATAATCCAGGTCTGCATTGATAGAAGCAATGATTAGAGAAGAAATCTGTTTTCTGACTATTAACACATTTCTTACCTTACAATAGGCACTCCATCATGATCCAGGGACAACACTGCTTTCTTCCACAACGTGATATATAGTGTAAAGGTTCTCAATATAATATACAAATCCGGCTTTCCAGCCTTCCTTCCACTCACCTATCTATTCTGAGACAACTTTACTATTTCACTCTTCCAGTATCCCAAGGTGGAAGAACTTTGGAGTTAAACTTGCATTCGAGAGTATTGTTGTTTCAGTGAGTGAAATATTTTCCCCTTAGGTCCAAATATTCTGGCTAGTTTACAGAATTGGGCTGGCACAGATAGTTTTTGCATCCTGTACTCCTTCCTAGCATTTTCACAGCAGTTTCTGCTCTGCTCAGAATCTCTGATAACTTCCCTGACATACACATTTTAAACCATTGCATTGCTATCAAAAAGAGAGATTAAAAATATCAATGGGGGTGTAGTTTCATCTTCAACTAAGTTTTGCATGATTGGCTGAGAAGCAGAAAGTGTAAAATCAGATAAGCTCGTTTCTTTCGTAATGAAGAATCGTAATGCAGTTTTAAAAGCAACTGAACAGGAACAATCAAGAGTACAATTTGTCAGAAGAAAGGTATGGATGAGAGAGCTTAATCCTTTTTCTATATACTGTACATCTTCCAGTGTTTTGGTTCAGCCTGCTTTTTAACTAGTCAAAGAAAATGAAAGCGGGTGTTGTTTTTGTTTCTTAAAGGAAGGCAGGAAAAGATTACACAGCTGCCTTCTCTATAAATTATAATTTGGTGCCCTTTTGCGGTACAGATGTGATGACCAGAGAATTTAGTGTGTATTTAGTATTGGAAACAGACTAGATCTGATTCTGGTCAGAAATCAATGGTTTTGTGCCATATGAACAAATTCTGTATCTTCAAATAATAGCAAAACATTCCAATCAGCAAGTTTTTTTTAACAAACCAGATGGTCAAAGGCAAGAAACAAAACAAATACGTCTTGGTTCTGATCTGTGCTATGAACCACTGTTTAAATTAGGTGAAGGAGAAACCAGTTACTCTTCACATGTTGGTTTCCCAGCCTCATTGGCTCCCCCGAAAAGCATAGTGAGCAGGAGCTGTAGGCCCAAATATCTGGTCTCCTGCCACTACTTTAGTCTGATTCGAACATCTTGGGTAACTGGTTTAACAAGGAAAATATCACAAACACAGGAGATCAATATTTCTTCTCTTTAGGTCTGAAGCAGTGAACTGTTTTAAGGTGTTAATGTTAATCAACAGTTTCAATGTTCACAGCTTATTCTTAAATAATAGCTATCAGTGTCAAATGCATTTAAAATATATCATGTACACGGAAGTAATGGCAGAGCAGCTTATCTCAGGAAATGACCCTAAAAGCTCTTCAGACTGGTTTTCTGCTATTTAAATGCCAGGACTCTGGACAGGAAGGGACAAAGAATGGAAGTTGGTGGGGAAAAAGACACTGGGGCAGTTTTTTCCCCTAATTTGACAAGGGGGATTTGCTGGCAGCCATGTACCCCAACTACATACCCACATCAGCCTTTCAGCGTGAATGTCTCCTAGGAACATTAGTTCTCGGTCATGCTGGCTGAGAATTTACAGATGTTGCACATAGGGAGGGGGCAGGGGGGGAACCGTTCTGGGTGTCATTTCTTGATTTTGTCTAGATGGCTAACGTAATCCTGGAGCTGTAGGAAGACATTTATGATGTTCTAAATTCAAAAGATATTGAAGATATGAGAGAGGAACATTGCAGTGATTTCCTCATTCTTTTGAACGGTCCCATATAAAGCATTAATTGTGTAAACGCCATCAGGTTTACCCAACATCCCAGTAATATTCTCTTGTAGCTCTGTTCTTCCATCAGAAGTACAAGCAACTTACAACCATTCATGTAGCAAGTTTAAAGTTACAATGGCCCTGAAGAAAGTGACTTACGACTGGCCCTTGCCCTTAGGACAATTGCAGCCTCCTCATGGTCACGCGGTGAAAATTCAGGTGCTTGTATTGGATCGTTTGGTTTTTGGCAAGCAGTCAATTGGAGAAGCCAGATTTGCTTAAAAAAACCACGATTCACTAACAGCAGCAGTGACTCACTTAGGAACCGTGGCAAAAAAGGTAATCACATTGGGTGTGGCTCACTTAACGATGGAAATTCTGGCTCCAGTTGTGGTCGTTAAGTCGAGGACTGCCTGTATCAATTTTCCTTCCATTCAAAAAAAAAATCTTTTAAGGAAGAATCAGTAGTGGTAACCACCTAGTCTGAGAACACCCAATCTACTTTTTTCCAGTTGCCGGCTGGCTCCTTTCTTCTCTGCCAATTCATGTGAATTTTGCTGGCTCTGTAACTGTTCCATTCAATTGTGGTCTTCACCTCTGTATGTCTCCTTAGACTTCACATTTTTCACAGCACGTAGGGATTTATTACCATGCTAGATGATCTATTTCCTGGGTGATTCATATCTGCATTTTTTTTTAAAAAAAGATACCGCTTTCTACAAATAATTAAATGGTAAGCATTTAGGGCTAAAGATTCAGTTTAATAATCTCAAACTATGGCCTTATTAAATAAGACTTTATCTCAAACTGTATTCAAAATCCTTTAAGACTTTGGGAACTCTCTTCCTCATGCTACTGAACTGGGCCCTGAATCAGAATTGGGCTGGTCATCCAACATCCCCACCCCCCACCCCACTGAGTGCACTTTGAGCCCAAAATTCAAGTCCAACACTACCCCTGCTTATTAGGAACCACCTTTCCTGTGTTCAGAACAAGCGGTACAAGAGATACCTTCAATCTTTCAGTGCAGCAATGAACAGAAACAGGAACAAAGCCAACCTTGCTTGAAGGTGAATGCATTTAATACCCTAATTACTCAACAGTTCCGCATTAAAGAAAGCTTTCTGAGCCTCTCCAAGCAGAATGCAAATCAGAGCTCACAGAATTTTACAGACTGAATCTATGCAGCAAAAATGCATCAATGTTCACCAAATTCCACTGCCCCACAATGTCCCCTGAATTAGCAAATGCAAGAAGTACGAACCTTTATTTTCCTACACAGTTAATATCCTCCTCCATGGCTTATTGTTAAAGCACCAAATGAAGTGACTCTGCCTTAAAAATATGCTGAATAGAACGTGCTTTTCCCATCAAGGGCTATTCAAGCAAAGAGTGTACGTGCAAAGCAGCATGATGTAAGAAATGTCACATTATATTTTTCTATTGTGTACTTATAGTTTTCCATGAACAATTTTGTGCAGAGATTTTATTTCGGATGTACCGTTCAGCTTTCTTCTGTCCTCCCCCCCCCCAGTGAGTGGTTGATATAAGCATACCTCACCAAAACCCCATTATCTACAACTTGTAAAAATGGGGTCAGGTTTTACAAGTACAAATATAAATAATTAATAATTAATTTGACCAGTGTGTAAATTTATTTGGCGCTCCAGGTTCAGCTGCCCTGCTTTAAGGTAAATAGCTTGTTGCTGGGATGAGATTTGTATGTTTGTGTGCGTGCGTGCGTATAACAGCAAGAGAGAATGGGAGCAAATCCATATGCTTGATCCAGACGTGCAACTATGCTGCTTTTAGCTAGCCAAGAACTGTACATGTATCCACTCAAAAGCCATTTGGACAGCTACACTGACACCCCCTTCCACCCAAGTGACTAGTGCTGACAAAACCACTTAACCTTCTTTTGTCTCCCAGAAGTATAGCCTGGATCCACACTGTGCTGAAGTCTAGCTCAACCCCATTGTTCTTCGTCTAGAGCAGCTGGCTCTTATTGAAAGTTGCAACCTAACATGTAAGGATTGCAAACTATGGATTGATCCTGCTTTTGACTGCGATTTATAAGGAAAGCCTAAAACCACTCTGGACCTCAAGTGACGGTGGTTTTACAAGCCAGACAGACCAGAGAAAGCAGGGAGGAGAGTGAACACTTGAATATTCAGCTTGTTCCCATGCCAACAAATACCAATTTCACTCCACCTCACAGAAGATGCTATGGGAGGGGTTTTCCTTTTGGACCACATGTTTGTGTCCTTGTGAGGAGCTGGGACTGAGTGCAACTCTCCACGGTATAAGTACACATGATTTAACACAAAAAAATGGCCTGCATGCTCAAGGTCTGTGATCCTACATGGAGGCACGCCGATTTGGTACTGTACAAGCCAACCCTCGGTTCACGAGGAGGGTTTAAGCTCCAAGCTGGTCTCTCGTGAATTCTTCCAGCACACTGATGACATTCCTGGCTTCCTGCATTTCTGCATATTCTACTTTGACAATCTTCAAGAGCACATCTCCGCTGCCACAGTTCTTCAGAAACAGGTAGCATTTGAACAAAGCGTAATGGCTCATTTCTGCCTGCCGGATGAACCGCTTCAGGTTGTTGATGTCCTGTATGGCCTGGAAAGAGAGCAGCCAACATGTACACCGGTGTCCTGATGCAGCGGAGAAAACCTACATAGAAACCCTGGTCCACACACTCTCTTCCTTGACAGTCTCGCTCGGATAAAGGCAGTTGCACACAGTCTGCCGGGCAAGAAGGGTGGGTGAATTCCCCCTGCATGGCAGTCAGGACAGGCTGCTGCTGTCCACTGCCAATAGATGTGCTGTACACGTACGGTGGTTCTTTGGACACCCAATATAAACTCCTGCACCTCCTGCATGCACAACACGTTAATATACAGGAATTAGGAGCAGGAAACGATAAGTTTAGCAGGAAGAACGTCCCATCTTTAAACTAAACCAGCTTACACAGGAGGAAAAGCAGACATGCTCCAACTAACAAACGTTTAACTGGGTAAATGGCCTAGATAACAAATAGAACACTTATTCGACTCTTATGAATCAATGTCATTTAAAATGTAATCTATAACTGAAATGTTTTTGAATCCCTCAAGCCTTACAAAACTGACTACCTATTCCCGTCGTACGTGTGCCACAGTATTATGTGCTCCTTCTGTACAATTTTATTACTGCTGCCCGTGGGCTCTATGGTTGATCCTCGACTTACAACGGCAATCGAGCCCAAAATTTCCATCGTTAAGCGAGGCAGTTTAAGTGAATTTTGCCCCGTTTTTTCCCAACCTGTTTTCCCAATGTTGTTAAGCGAGTCGCTGCACTTGTTAAGTTAGGAACACGGCTGTTAAGTGAATCTGGGCTTCCCCATTGATTTTGTACGGCAGGAGGTCGCAAAAGGGGATGACCCCCAAAGACACCGCGACCGCCATAGAAGCCAGCTGCCAAGCATCTGAATTTGGATCACATCAACATGGGGATGCTGCAAAAAATGGTCGTAAGTCATGTTCTTAAGTGCCACTGTAACTTCAAACAGTCACTGAATGAACTGTTGTAAGTCGAGGACTACCTGTATGCCTTATGCTAAATAAATAAATAAATAATATTACGTGCTCCTACACTGCATGGCTGTTGTTGGGGCTGCATCAAATCAGGCAGGCAAAAGCCACCCTTTATAACACAGGACTGCTTTAGAACAAATATACTTGAGCCACAATTGTTGTGTCTCGGCATGAGCGTCTGGTAAAGAAGCAATCGGGGAGTATTAGAACAACACAAACTTTGCCACTGGTTTCTACTGGAGATTAATTTAAACCCAGTTCTTTGTCTAAAATAGATTATAATTTGTGGGTTGGGAAATCCATGAGACTTAAAACAAGCAATAGTACATGAAAGGTTTCATCTACCACTATTTCTAAAGATCACAAATAGCAGCCATCTCATCCAGTGCCCCGGCTGATGCATTCGGACTACAATTCTCATTGTTCGTGCCCAGCACAGACAGTTACCTTCAATTTAAAGTTTTCCAGTATTTGTCGAAAAAGGAAGGGATTGCCCCCTTCAGAAACGTTCAGAAATGCTTGTGTCCAATCTTCACAGAACCTATTCGTTCCTGAGACATTTGTTGGAAGAAAGAAAAATCTTATTATTTCAGTCAATGCAGTAAATTAACAAATGTCTTCCAAGTTACCTGAAAAGGGTTTTCTACAAGACACAGATATTCCTTATCTACTTACAAAGGAAGAGAGTGTTATGGTTTCCTGAGGCTTCAAGAGTAGCACCCGCTCAGGACGCTACTCTTTGGCCATCAATCGCACAATTGCAGATAAATAAGCGTCAACATTTAAATGATCACTCTTATCTAAAGTAATTATGGAAAGACCCTACTCTCTAGAAAAGGTTCTGGTGTTGGGAAAGGTGGAAGTAAAAAGAAGGGGAGGACCAGCAGCAAGGTTTGAAAGCCAACGTGGTCTCGTGATTCAAGCACCAGGCTAGAAACTAGGAGACTGTGAGTTCTAGTTCCATCTTAGCACTGAAAACCAGCTGGGTGACTTTGGACCAGTTCCTCTCTCTCAGTCCAACCCAACTCCCAGGGTGGTTGTTGAGGGGGAAGATAGGAGGAGGATGGATCATTAGGTATGTTTGGTGCCTTGAGTTATTTATAAAAAAGAATGAAGGTGGGATAAAACTCTAATAATTAAGGTGGATGGACTCAGTTACAGCAGCCATGAGTGTACCATTGGGGGCCAATACCAGGTTGGGATGGGGAAAGTCTATGTGGTCATTAGGAGCTGAAAAAAATTTGATGACACATAATTTTTTTTAAAAAAGCCCTTATCCTTATATATATATTTTTTAAGGCCCAACAGCATAAAGAGGCTGTTTCTGAGTTTTATAGAAGCCTTTGGGTGAAAAAAAAACCCTCAGTAACAATGAGCTTCTAGCTTGGATCAAGAGAGTTGTTCTTAATTGCTTAGTTAAGATAAAATGCCATCAAGGCTTTAGCAGAACAGCAGTGCGTTTGAAGAGATGCTGAAGATACGATTTTCTAGGCCAGCCTTCTTCAAACTGATGACTTAAAACACGTGTCAGATTTCCATTCCTCTCTAGGAATTGCTATCTGGCAATTTTTGGATTTGAAAGTTTTAAGCCTCTGGAGGGACCCCAAATTGCAGCTTTCAGCTGTCGCTGCATAATGTTACCATGAATCTGAAGCATGTCATAAAGACCAAGAAAAAAACTGAAAGTGACCTTTCAGAATTCTTTCTTTCTTTCTTTCTTTCAAGAGAGAGAAGGAAAGAAAGAAAAGTACCGTTTTCCCAAAGGATCACCTTTTGGATTTGCTCGGGGCTTCTTTAAATGAAGCAAAAAAGCAAAGCAAATTACATGCATGACCCAATCAAAATCTCTGTATTGGTCCATGGTGATAAGTCTTCCAAATCTGGGAATCAACTTGCTATATTTGAGTATATTAGATGAATGCAAGAGGAAGGCTACACTACGGTAAGGCTAGACTCAAATAGGATTGTCTGCCTTAAACAACTGTCTTTGTAGAAAGGTTTAAAATAACACCAGCCTCTCAACATTCCTTGTGCTCTTGTTACTGAGCACCACTCAGATGCTAGAAGTGGAGTGGACTGGAGGCTAAAACATATAAGCAACGGTTGCTGGAATTAATGAAGAGAAGGGCGAGGGGGGACACGATAGCAGTGTTCCAATATCTCAGGGGCTGCCACAAAGAGGGAGGCAAGCTATTCTCTAAAGCGCCTGAAGGCAGGACAAGAAGCAACGGATGGAAACTGACCAAGGAGAGAAGCAACCTAGAACTAAGGAGAAACTAAGGAGAGACAGTTAGAACAATTAACTAGTGGAACAATCTGGCTCCAGAAGCGGTGGATGCTCCAACACTGGAAGTTTTTAAGAAGAGACTGGACAGCCATTTGTCTGAAATGGTATAGGGTTTCCTGCCTGAGTAGGAGGTCTCTCCAAGGTCCCCTCCAACGTCTTCTTCTTCTTCTTCTTCTTCTTCTTCTTCTTCTTCTTCTTCTTCTTCTTCTTCTTCTTCTTCTTCTTCTTCTTCTTCTTCATCATCATCATCATCATCATCATCATCATTATTATTATTATTATTATTATTATTATTATTATTATTATTATTATATTACTACTACTACTACTACTTTGTATCTCCTTTGTAAGTTTACCTGCACTGTGGAAGCAAAGCTGTGGCCCATTCAAGTCAATCACCACTGATTTGCATTGCTCCTCTGTTGCTGCAGCTGTGCATGAGGATGTCATCATAGTTTCCCTGACCAGATCTTGAAGACTTGCTGCTCGAAGGAACCTGGAAAAGAACGTAAACAGATTTCCAGGATGTAGAGTCAAGAGTCAAGTTCCATTAAGCAGTCATCTCAAAAGGAGCAAGGGAGCCCCTGAGAAATATCATCCTGAGGGACCTTTGCTTACCTGTTAATATCCTTCTCTGTCTTTTCTTCAGATCCATTCACTTCAACAGGACTGCAACTCAGAGCCTTGAAAGAGCAGAGCCAGTGTCACCACTTGGTACAATGACATAGCCTTAGACTGCAATTCTATACTCTTCATCTGTCTCAGGAAACACTTGGCTTTATTGCCAAGCAGATGTAAAGGGTTATGCTGTTATCAACCAGCAATTTCATTTTCAACAGGTGTCAGTGGAACATCTTGTCAGTTCGTTTTTTTTGTCCATTCATTTTCCCGACCCCTCAGAATGTACAGGTTAGTCCTCGACTTACAACCACAATTTAGCCCAAAATTTCGTGTTGCTAAGCAAAGCAATTGTGAAGTGAATTTAGCCCCATTTTACGACCTTTTTTTGCCACGGTTGTTAAAAAATCGCTGCAGTCGTTAAGTATTAACAGGGTTGTTAAGTGAATCTGGCTTCCCCGTTGACGTGGCTTGTCAGGTGGTGGCAAAAAGTGACCCTGGGACACTGCAACGGTCACGAATGCATGCCAGTTGCCAAGCATTCGAATTTTGATCGCGTGACTGTGGAGACGCTGCTACGATTGTAGTGTGAAAACTGGTCACAAGTCACTTTTTTCAGTGTGGTTGTAACTTGGAACTAAATGAATGATTGTTAAGTCAAGGACTATCCGCGTATGTAAACTTCTCCCCGGCCTCCATTTTATTTTCAAACAGCTTTGAGCAAAGGCCAGAGGGCTTCCTGATCAAGCAGGAACTTGACATCAAATCTTGATAAACTAGAGCAGGGGTAGGCAACCTTGGCTCTTTTATGACTTGTGGACTTCAATACCCAGAATTCCTGAACCAGCCATGCTGACTCAGGAATTCTGGGAGTTGAAGTCCATGAGTCATAAAAGAGCCGAGGTTGCCTACCCCTGAACTAGAGCCAGTTTGGTGTAGTAGTTAAAGTTGGGAGTTCTAGTCCCACCTTAGGCATGAAGGTAGCCTTGGGCCAGTCACTCTCTCAGCTCTAGGGAGAAGACAATGGCAAACCACTTCCAAAATCTTGTCAAGAAAACTGCAGGAATTTATCCAGACTATCACCAAGCGTCAGCACTGACTCAAAGGCCAACACATCAAGAACAGTCAAACTCTGTTGAAAGAAGACATTTCTGGCATCCTACCTATTTTACTCACTCTCTCTCTCTCTCTCTCTCTCTCTCTCTCTCTCCTCTCTCTCTCTCTCTCTCTCATCTGCAGAGAAACTGTTTTTCAAACTCTTTGAGCCAAGAGCCCCCTCCAAGCATAATTGAAATGTATATATTTAAAAACATGTAACTCAATTCCAGCTGCAGTAATGTTATTCAAGCTGTCAAAACCTTCCTTCTGACCAAATTGTTTAAGCCATGAACACTTCCCACCAACAGCCCCTTGCAGTATAGTTCTACTGCTATGCTGTTGCTGCTGTCCTGAAGGTAAAGAAAGAACAATGTAAGGACAGCAACTAGCACATCATGTCATCTAGTGTGTATCTCCCCACTCTCACCGTGCCTGGTAAAAATTTCCAAGAAAGAGGCACACACTAGGTGACATGATGCACAATTAAAGATTGTCTGAAGTAGTGAAGTCTTATTGTATACACTTTGACTCTCACAAAAGTTGCAGCTAAAGCCACTAATAAACAAGGCAACTCATTGAGCAAGAAACCCAAACAAAAGCCCAAGAAAGATCCAAGAAGAGTGAACTTTGTATGGTACTCACAGCATGTAACACAAAGGCAAGTTTCTCCCGGAAAAGCTTCACCACCCTCTGAATAGGGCACACCAAATCCTCAAACCAAGTACTCAGGAGCGGCTTAATGCAGGTCTCCAGGTTGCTTTGCTGCATCCAATTAAAATAACAGTTGATCATCTACAGGATATGTGACTGTAAAGGGGACTTCACAGTGAAACAGCTCGGGACAGTTTCTTTTGAAAGTGTTGATTACTTTTCAGCCATTCCCCATTCCAGAGCCTACAAAATTTCCCATGGGGCTAATTTGCTACCTTGAATCAAGAAAGTGAGTGAGAAGTAGCAGCATAATAGCTTATCCAAACAGCTGCATTAAGCTCATACAAGCAGTAGAGTCCCTCCTCCGTAGTCTGTCTTTTAACAGCTATAGTCCTCCTGTACTATTTTACAAATTATTCTTGAAACTTCCAGAGAAGCTAAAAGCGTTTGTGGTGAATCACAGTAAGCTAAACTCCATTAACGCAAGCTCAGGACAAACACACAAACACATTCACACACACCCCGTGAGTGTTAGGAGTCTTTATTGAGGCTTTCAAGCCTGAATTATTCCCCAGCAATTCCTTGTGCCAGCACCAGCCCACAGTACAAAGACAAGGCAACTCTACTAGGCAAAGGCAAATAAGGGATGCCAAGCTATTGTAAAGACAACATTTGAATTTCCCTACATGCCCCTAAGTAATCTGCAAAGTAGTATAGATACTTCTTTCAAGATGTCTCTTTAGAGAGCAGAACTCTATTAGCAGCATTCAGAAGTGACACATTCAAAACTAAGAGATATCTCGGTATGTTGGGTGTCAAAGCGTCAATAGCAATAGCACTTAGATTTATATACTACTTCACAGTGCTTTATAGCGCTTTCTAAGCGATTTACAGTCGACATATTGCCCCCCAACAATCTGGGTCCTCCTTTTACCAACCTCAGAAGGATGAAAGGCTGAATCAACCTTGAGCCGGTCAGGATCAAACTGCTGACAGTCGGCAGAGTCAGCCTGCAATACTGCAATCTAACCACTGCATCACCACGGCTGTTGGTGGCATGTGGGTGACACAGCACTCCATAGCTTGAATGATGCCCAGTATTTTCACAGAGATAGTAAGAAGTATGACAGTCTTGAGGTTCTACACGTGATCACACTCATAAAGAGCTTGATTCCCACAGAACAACTATAAACGCTAAGCAAAATTCTTGCAAGGCCAATTTTTCAATTCTCCAGCAACATGAACACTCTAGAGGGACACCATGCAGATAATACTGGAAACCACAAAGAGATGCAGGAGAATCAACGGTCAGATTAGCCTGCTTCTCTTCCAACTACAAGGTAGCAAACAATTTTCTGTCTTGAACTTGAAACAGAATCTAGTTTCTTTCAAAGTAACTTGGAAATGCCAGGTCCCTTTCCTACTCTACTACCGAGATGCACAGAAAACAGGCCTAGAGCACCCCAATGCCTGGGAAGTGAGATAAGGCTTCTTTAATCAATCCTTAAGTGATTGAGGATCATGAAAGTGAACTCGTCTTCCTCAGCTAGCCTTCACTATCCTAGATAAGCAACTCTTGATTAGAGATCTTCACAGGGAACTCAAAATAACTTCAGGCATCTCAGTCTGACAAACCGTTTTCCATCTTGTTAAAGAGGGGGGAGGGGGGAAGAGAAAAACTGAAGAAATCATTCAAATGTATGGAGTTCAAATGTATTCATCAAGACTTACCTTTGAATCTAAGCAAGCCTTCACGTCTTGAATGTATCCATCAAGCTCCAGTCTGAATGTATATCACTTTTAAGGAAATAATGCTTCAGTTCTGCCTAATCTTTAACTGGTTTTATAATTGACGTGCTGCACGTCTGTTAAAGATATTTTAAACACCCAGATATTATTTATTTATTTGTAAATTTTATTGGCTGCCCATCTAACCATCGGGTAACTGTGGGCGGCTTACAGATACATCTTAGTTAAGACATAAAATGTTAAAATCCAATGGGGAGGGGGGGGTGAGGTGGGTGGGATCCATTATTACTCAATCAACCACCTCCATTGCGCTGTTCCCCCACTGGGGCCCCAAAGCGACTGGCACAGCCATGTCTTTAGGCCCTTACGAAACGATAAGGAGGGTATAACTGATATTCTCAGAAATCTAAAAAAAATTATTGGGGAATGCGTATGAACTCTGGCCTAACTGAAGAGAAAAATCAGAACAATGGGATTTTTTTTTAAAAAAAAGAGGACTTTCCTACTTCATCCCCATTTTAACCCAGACAGAAACAGAGTAAAAGGATATAGTTCAAGCCCCTTCTCTGAGCCTCCCAAAAAACAGATAACATACTCCAAGGGACTCTCCCTCGATTCAGGATCAGCTCCTTCTGCACATTTTTCTGGCTGGAACAGGCAGTAATAACAACCAACTCGAGTTTCTGGAATACTGAATTAATCACAGGGTGGTTGCACCACATCAGTTTAACGCTGTATTTATTTCGCACTGCGGTTTACCTGTTCATCGACCTCATTACAAATGAAGCCCTTATTTTAATTCAATCGGAATCAACCTCCAGAGGCAAGAATCTACACAGGTTGTTAACTCCAGTCAATACACTTTGCTTCATATTTCCGTCAACCTCTTGATTCTACCTACTTTCCCTCAGACCAGTGCCGGTGAATGGGAAGCCAAATCACTCGCCTGCTATTCCTGTGTACAGGTGGCCCTCAACTTACAAGCATTCGTTTAGTGACTGTTCGAAGTTATAACGGCACTGGAAAAGTAACTTATCACCGTTTTTCACACTCAGGATCATCACAGCATCTCCACGGTCATGTGATCAACATTTGGTTGCTTGGCAACCGGCAAGTGTTTATAACAGTCGCAGCATCCCCGGGGGTCATGTGATCACCCTTGGTAACCTTCTCAGCTGGCTTCAGACTAGCCAAGTCAATGGGGGAAGCCGGATTCGCTTAATGACCGTGTGATTCACTTAACAACTTTAGTGATTTGCTTAAGAACTGTGGCAAAAAAAGTTGCAAAATGGAACAAAACCCATTTGATAAAACTACCTCCCTTAGTAAGCAACGTAAATTTTGGGCTCGACTGTGGTCACAGGTCAAGGACTACCTGTAGTCTATAAACATGAAATGGATTAAATAAAGATAAAACATAGCCAAAATGAGTGTTTTAGAAACCAAAAATTGCTAACTCTCAATGAGTTTGGTGGAGTTGTCATTTAGCATTTCTCTGGCTAGATCTAGTCCCTGGAAGAGATTATTCCTGCCCTTTAGCCTGCTTTTTAAGAATTCAGCGGATCAAAGAATGGTATGAATGGAAGAGTAATTAAAACAGACATAGACGAGATGAGGAATTCATGGCTCCCTTGTCTAGTATTCTAGTACCAAGGAAGAAATGTAGGGTGGGTAGCAGAGTCTGCTGATAATTTCCGCTGGGACCCTTCATTCCATTTACAAGTTTTCCAACCAAACTCAATATGTGCCTTTTAAAGGGATGAAATGGTCATTAAACTGATCAGATGAATTAAATACTGTTAAATATTCTTAGGAAAGCAAAAGGAAAAATACTCTTGAAGACTATTTCTGCCGGATGAGTTCTTGTTTTCTCGACAGTACTATGAATGTAATTTGCTCTTGCCTTCCAATTCCCTGACTCATCTCTAGCTTAGCAGTGCCTGGTTGTTCAGGATCCAAGTCCTATCTCTTTCTGACCCTCCTTAGCTTTTCAAGGATGATCAGGCACCAGTATTAGCTGTGCTATTCTTAATAAGTTCAGCTCTTCCAAAAAAAACCCGCAAAGAGCACGCAACAGGCAATACTTCAAAATTGATTTAGGCTTTAATCACATATATAGTAGCTCATTAACCTGGCAATAGCCCCATTAAATTGGGAGTTCCTTTTAAACAGAGCTGTACAGCAAGGGTGGGCAACCTGTAAATTTCAGCATCCCATTTCTAACACCGCAGCACCCATTTTGGTGGCAAAACAACTCAGCACTTCTTTTTTTTAAGGAAAGAAAGGGAGGGCTCTTCGTTTGAAACTGCAATTTCGACTTTTTTCCCCGATAAGAGTGGGTGTGCCTGCCAGAAACCACCTACTCTTGTTTCCATTTTTAGCCCACCCTAATTTCTGTAAAAACTGCAGAAAATATTTTCATTTTGCCCGTTTGAGCACTGACCGCCTATGGTTGACTGGGAGACTGAGTTGTAGCCTTGAGCACTGCAGCCCCCCATCCCCATCCTGAAGTATTACAACATGAGGAAACATCTACACAATTCTGATGCAACAGTCCTCTGCCTGCCTGGCAGTGTGATGCAACAATTAACGGACACTCTTGTACTTCCTAGTTGGGAAACCTGCCATCTTCCATTGGGTGTTGCTAAAATATTAATCCCCGATTCCCCTCAATACCAGCCAGCACAGCCAGTGAGCAAAATGCTCAGAGTTTTAGTGCAGCACCCTCTAGAGGACCAGAAGTTGCCTTAACTACTTGTAGTGCTACATGTGTGGTGATTACAAGCCCTTAGAGTCACTAGATCAGGGGCGTCTTCAAACTTGGCCCTTTTATGACTTGTGGACTTTAACTCCCAGAATTCCTCAGCTAGGCATGCTGGCTGAGGAATTCTGGGAGTTGAAGTCCACAAGTCATAAAAGGGCCAAGTTTGAAGACCCTTGCACTAGATCCTACATTTATGTAATGATACACAAAAGTCAACCCCCTCCCTCCAAAGGGCTATAGCCCTTTCAGTGGTATATGTATTCACACTCCCATTAAATGTAAACATTAAATATATTGCCAGGCACCTAGCTCACTATCAGAGTTCAGTATAAGCTTATTCTACCTAGTTTCATTGATGAAGAGAACATTCATTGAATAATAGTGAGATGAAGTTTATCGTTCAGAATTCAGAGTATATGCATATTGTCTTTTGTAAGCTTAAGCTCTTGAAACCCTTAATTTTACAGTTATTAAGAGCTTAGATAATGAGTATGTATATGAATAAAAACAGTTAACTTACAGCAGTGCATTTAGTGCACAAAGTTACGGCACTGAAAAAAGTGTCTAATGACTGTTTTATCATGCTTACGACCACTATAGCACCCCCGTGGTCACATGATCAAATTCACATGCTTGGCAACTGAGTCATATTTATGATGGTTGCAGTATCCTGGGGTCATGTGATCACCCTTTGAGACTTTCTGACCAAAGTCAATGGGGGGAGACAGATTCACTTATCAATTGTGTTACTAACTTAACAACTGCAGTGATTCACTTAACAACTGTGGCAAGAAGGGCCATAAAATCGGGAAAGCTCACTTAACAACGATCTCGGTTAGCAACAGAAATTTGGCGCTCAGTTGTGGTCGTACGTCTGGGACTACCTGTAATTTCCACAACTTAAGTTTAGTTGGACCGATATTAAAAACACCGCAGGATCAGGCTCAGAAAGCCACTCTAAAAGGCAGAAGAGCTTTCTGAGCTGGGAGGGAGAAGAGCTTGTTTTATTTTGTTCTGCAACCAACACTTCAAATGCCTGACAAGGATGAGGCAATTCAGAAATAGCACTGTTCAATCTTTGACTCGTAAAACAAAACTTAAAACGACCTTCCCGTTTCGTTTACACACAATTTAGTAAAAAAAAAAAGTATCGCTAATTTATTAAGAAATCTACAATTAATTAAAATTGCTTGATATCACTGGAAGTCTCAGTCCACATCTACAGCCTTACCTCAACTCGACGGTTACAACATTGCCCATCCCCTCAAACAAAGCTCCTTTGTTAAGATGCTTGGCAATCAAACAGCGCAATTCCATCTCAGCTTCAGCTGGTAAATTAGTGTTCACCAATGAAAGGCTTCATAAAGGAAATTAAAAAAAACATGACTAGGTAAGATAGAGCTTTCATTGTATCTATTTAGTTTAGAGAGCTACAAAGACCAGTCCTTAATACTTGAGAATAATTGTCAAACTTTCAAAGAAAAAGATACCACTTCCAGTTTAGTATGAAATTCCAGGTATGTCCCATTTAAATAAACAATCAAAACACTCCTTGTAATAAAACCAAGAGCCACAAAGTTGCACGCTTCAGTTATATTTCAGTATAACTCCATGTGTTTCGATGTGCATGAATAACAGACAGGAACGAAAGCATAAACTTCTCAGCTAAATTTTCCTAGATTTGGTCTCCTCCCCCCACCCTTTCTATAATACCCTTATTCACTGCTCATACTAGGAACAGGAGTTCCATTTGTAATAGCAATAAAATTAGTTGGCTTCTTTTGAAGTATCTGTTCTTAGAATGTCGACAAATTTCCTCCAGGCTGGGAAATACATAAAAATATATATTAATGAGCTCTCATACTTTTTATATTTATTTGTCAAGCGCAGGAAATAAGACGTCCAGGCAGTTCAAATGAATATAGGTTAATTGTATGCTAATGTTCTTCTCCACAAGAATCTGAATTACTAATGGTCACAACAAATTGGTGATAGATAAGAGTCAACAGAATTTAAGGTGGGCTGGACTTAGATTCATAAATAAACCGTTAGAAGACGGAAAGAGGAAGAGATGCAGAAGTGACAACAGTCAGATAAGAGGCAGCTTAGCCCAAAGAAGCAACATGGGCATGGCAAACATCTCAGACGGCTCCCTCTCTAGTCAGCCTTCTGAGGAATTCCAGGTAAGAAGCACACCCAGAAGTACAGGTAGTCCTCGACTTACAACCACAATTGGACCCCAAATTTATGTTACTAAGTGAGACATTTGTTAAGTGAGTTTTGTCCCAGTTACGATCTTTCTTGCCACAGTTAAATGAATCGCTAGTAACCGTATTACCGTTAGTAATAAGGTAGTTAAGTGAATCTGGCTTCTCCATTGACTTTGTTTTATCAGAAAGTCTCAAAAGGCTATCATGTGACTCTGGGACACTGCAATCGTCATAAATATGAGTCAGCTGTCAAGTGTCTGAATTTTGATCATGTGACCATGGGGATGATGCAAAGGTCATAAAAATGGTCACAAGTCACTTTTTTTCAGTGCCGTTGTAACTTTGAACGGTCACTAAATGAACAGCTGAAAGTCAAGAACTACCTGTAGTAGCTACAATTTTATTGTAAGGTGATATCATCAGAATCTTGTTAATCTGAAAGTACATCTCTTCCTCCTCCCTAAAAACTGGGGGGGGGGGTTGTCCCTTCTGAGATGTTTGTCACATCATTATTGCTTCTACCATCTCATTATAGAACGAATGGGATATGAGTGCAATTCCACATGCTTGACAAATTGGCCTAGGAAAGTAAGAAATCTTTGTCAAGATACCCCAGCTAACCTTAAACAAACAGTTTACACTGAGCTAGGGAACTCCTCAGATAATTGGCCCTCAACCTATTTAGAAATTAGAACAAAAGCACAGCCTTAAATCAGATCCAAAAAGAATTCACTTGTGCATTCATAATGCATCCAGTTACATGTTTGGTAACAATTAAAAATGGGAACAAGTAATATGCACATGCCCCTCTATTATAACAATCCAAGGTACAGCACGCAAAATCATTCTGCCAAGTTCATTTACCTGAAGTCATCTGAAGGTGTTTCAGCTGATGATTTGTTTGGACTCCCAACATCACTGCCTGTTCCTTGGTGAAATCTGAAAAAGTCAAAGTAATTAGGAATGTCAAGACAAAATGCATGTGGTTATAGAAAACTCGAACACCTATCATGATTACTATCATTGTTCTAAGGGAGAGGGAATGAAAACCTGGACTGGGAAGAGCAGACTGGGATTTCTGGGAATTGAATCGGCAACTCTAGGAGTACTTTGGATTCACAATGGGCGAATGGCACCTTATTTTGAACAGCCCGCTGAACAACCCAGAAGAGTTTGACAGCCCAAGACACAATAGCTCCAATGTACGACCAACATTGTAAAATTCATTAGATAAATTCATCGGTTGACAGACCTCCTTTAGTAGCAGTTTTTTCCCCTGTTAATTGTGCCTGATTTTTGAAGACCGCCTGGACAAGTCCCTGCAGTTTTGTTGGCAAGGTTTTTCAGAAGTGGTTTGCCATTGCTTGCTTCCTAGAGCTTAGCGATAGGGACTGGTCCAAGGTCACCTATCTGGCTTTGTATCTAAAATGGGACTAGAATTAACGATCTCCCAGTTTCTAGCCTGAAGCCTTAACCACTATATTACAGCAAACTGGCTCTCATTTGCATCATCACCATCATTTTAGTCACTGTCAATCCACTGCAGGATGAAGGCCTCTTCCGCATGTTTCCAACATTACAAGATACAAAAACCTGCACATGGATCATTAGAGAACAAACAAAAGTATACGATATCATCAAGAGAGTAAAAGAATTGAAATGGAAATGGGCTGGTCAGACAGCAAGAAGAAATGAAGGCAGGTGGACCAAGGCAGTCATAGAATGGGTCCCACTTGATAAAAAGCATCCACGAAAGAGACCTACAACAAGATGGATCCACAACGTAAGCAAGTATTGCAGGCCCTAGGACGCTGAGCTTGTCGATCAGAAGGTCGGCAGTTTGGCGGGTCGAATCCCGAGTGCCGCGTAGCAGAGTGAGCGCCTGTTACTCGTCCCAGCTTCTGCCAACCTAGCAGTTCGAAAGCACGTAAAAATGCAAGTAGAAAAATAGGGACCACTCCGGTGGGAAGGTAACAGCGGTCCGTACGCCTTTGGCGTCTAGTCATGCCGGCCACATGACCACGGAGACGTCCTCGGACACTCTTCGGCTTTGAAACGGAGATAAGCACCGGCCCCTAGAGTCGGAAATGACTAGCATGCGTGTGCGGGGGAACCTTTACCTTTATGCATAATAGTCCTTTGAAGGAAAACCAATGCCCCTGGGGAGGAAAATCGAGGCTAGATTTCATGAGCAGACATAACCTTCTACATGATCACAGATGGAAACTAGAAACTGGACTAAAGCAATTGTTGGATTTATTCGATCAACCATTTTTACTGTTACCAACCATTTAATCTAGTGAACCCCAGAGGGAAACAAGCCCCATCGCTCTCAGCCAACGGGGTGGGACTGCGGGAATGAATTCATCCAAGACCCCCAGATTCGGAAAGGCTGGATTATCATAAAGCTCGATGAAGGATTGGTAAGAGAGACCAGCAGCCTTTTGTGGTTCAGGCTGGAAACACAGAGCAGAAGAAAGCCCTGTAGGGGCCCGGTGGGGCAGCCGCCGCTCTCTTACCCGGAGCCTCGGTAGCC